>NC_142136.1:357500-972142 GCF_024610735.1 Ursus americanus
CGTCTCTACTTACGTAGGGGGTCTCGCGGGCTTTTGCTAAGATGCCAGGATTGCCCTCTCACACTTCCAAATCGAGGCTGAAAATGGGTGGGTCTTTCCTAAGCAGACCTTTATTTTTCTCATTGTTTCTTAATGAATGTGTCGTGGATTCTGCCACACTGGACGCAGCGTGGTGGCTTTGTTTTCTGCCCCAAGGGCCGGACGATCCCGAGTCCACCCACTTGGCCCACGGCCTCAGCCGCCTGCCTGATGGCTCTGCTGCCCCAGAAATCCTGCGAGCCGGGGCCGGCGCACGGAACCAAGCCTTGGCTGCTGCAGGCTGCTGGGCCAGTGGGAATGGGGACGGTGGATGGCCCGCTGTGTGGGCCTGGCCTTCACGCCTGCTGGGCAGTATCGGGGTCACCTGCCTGTCCTGCTGTCCTGCTCACCTGCCAGCTCCGTTTTCCACAGAGCTGAGGCTTTTCTGTCCAAGCTCCCCCTCAGGCCTATTCAGATGGTGGGGTTGGGCACCCATGGCCTAGCTGTTGCTTGCTGCCTGGTGGGATGCTTTGACCTTGAGCTGTGGGGTCCCTGCAAAGGTAAAGGGGACAGCTGACTCATCCCAGAGGCAGCTTCAGTTGGAAGTGGAGACCCCAGAGACCACCCACGAGGGAAAAGCATAGGCTGTGGTGTTCTGGAAATGGGCAGGGCTGGGTGTGGGGACAGCTGGAGACAGCTTGGCTTGGGGGACAAGGGGACTGGTTTGTCCAGCCGGTCTGGGAGGTCTCTCATGTTCAAGGGGCCCCTTCCGGTTAGGCCTCCCAGTGCAGAGGACGAAGACACTGGGTGGGCTGGAGAAGCCCGGGCAGCTGGCGGGAAGGCAAGCCCAGCTCTGCACAGGAGTCTGATTGCGTGTGAGGGCCCTGTCACCCTCTGACCGGCAAACCCTGGGCCCCCTGGGCTGGATGGGGGACCGTCTCTGGGGTGGAGAGGTGCTGCCTACGGCCCTGGGCTCTGAGCTCGGGTAGGGGATGCCTGTCTCTCACCTGCTCTGCCCTCCTCTCGGCCTGTAGGACCAGGACCAGCTGGGTGTGCTGCATCCCATACTCCACCAGAAGGAAGGTGAAGGAGAGCGTGTAGCAGCCTGGACAAGGTAGTGTGCACTGGGACTTGGCTGGAGGCCACGGGGGCATCTGGAGGGGACAGGAAGCTGATCTCCTGACCTCCCAGCCTCCTCAGTCCTGCAGAGACCTAGGAGGGAGGGACGGGGGTGCAGACAAGCAGCCGTGAGAAACACCACTCAAACCATTTCAGGACACTGATGACCACCCAGGTGTGAACCACTGACCCCCCGGCTAAGCAATGATGCCATCTTTTAAAAAGACACAATAAAGTGTGAGCGGAAGGTGTTCTCCCTCTCTGGTTCCTCTTGAGGGATCCCTATCTCTTCCTTCCATGCCTCTCGCTCCCTGAAATGTAACTGGGGGAAGGGAGGTGGACTCAGGGATGGAAGGCTGAGACTCCCAGGCTGTAGTCACCCCGCCCTACCCTCCCGATCCTGTGAACGCCCAGAAACAAAGTCGGGTCTCTGTGGGGCCCTGGAGAGGGCTCTACTCAGTGACGGCCCACAAACTTGGCCCCAGAGGCACCTGGTGGGGGGCGTCCCAGCCCCGGTGAGAGGAGCCCCGAGGGAAGCTGGGCATGTGGGAGGGGCCCTGGGAGGGGAGCGTGGCCAGGAGTGCACCACCCTTGCAGCTGCGTGCAGGAGGTCCCAGCACCAGGTGGCTCACAAGGGCCCTGCCTCAGACGTCCAGGCTCTGGGATGGTGCCAGCAGGTGCAGGTGTGGGAGCTGAGGGCCACACACGGAGGCTTGACAAGGGGATCGGAGTGTCTTTGTTCAAATAGTCGAGTCTCGGCAAACTGCCACAGGCCAACCTGTGGTCCCACCGAAGACTGAGAACACAGCCCACGCACGCACTCACTCTCCTACACTCACACGCACACGTGCACACTAGCATGTGTACATGCACACTCACACACGCACACGTGTGTACACGCACACAGCGCCCATGTGCACGGATGCACACATCCGCACACGCGTGCACACGCACGCACATGGACACACGTGCACAGGCACGTACACATGCGTGCACATATACACTTGCACACATAACACGTGTGTGGGCCGTCGTACACACACGCACGCACATAGGGCGCACACAAGCACGCAGGACTGCGTGGGCCCAGAGGTCCGAGGAGTCAGACAGGTGAAACCCTCAAACGCCCACCGTCCCTCTGCTGCAGCGCTGTCCATCTGAGAACAGGGAGGCTCAGGCGCAGCAGGAAACTGTGCTGAGACCCAACCATGGAAACCGGCGTCCCTGGCCAGGCGTGTGGCCATGCTGTCACGTGAGTGGATCACAGTAAAGGCCGCTCTGCTGAGAGCTCGTAATATGCCAGGAGCTCAAAGGGGCTTCACATGGAGGCTGGGCCCGCTGCTCGCCCCCTGGGCAAGGAGCTGCAGAACACATGTCCTGCCCCAGCCCCTAGACAGGCAGTCCCTGTTCCTGCCCAACTCCTAACTGCGGCCACCAACTTCCAAGGCACCCAGGAAGCTTCTGGAGAGACACCTGTTCGGCCCCTTGGCCAGGACGGGAGGAGCAGACCTCCACACCTGGGTCCCGGGGCCTCACCATAGAGCAGCCCCGGCCAGAGTGGCTTTGCTGGTTCCTCTGTGCCCACGCTCAGCCTCAGGCCAGGAGTGCGACTGGGCCTGGGGGGCCCTTTGCCGTCCATTCCTCTGTCTGTCCGTTGTCCGTCCCTTGTCATTGCGTGGGGCTGCTGGCCTCTCGGGGCCTGGAAAGCAGGGAGGCCCCACATGTACACAGCATGGCTAGCTTGCTCGAGGCCTTTCACCAGTTTAGGGTATAAACTCTCCCAAATCAGATGCACGTCTGACTTTTCATTGGACCTCTGAACCTCAAGGTTCTGCCCCACATCGTCCGGGCGTGTCTGCAGGGGAGCTGGCCCAGGCCGGGCCTGGGGGGTAACCGGAGGAGTTTGGCCTGCAGGTGTGGTGGCTTTGGCTCCAGCCTCCTACCTACGCACCAAGTCCCTGAGCCATGGGCAGGGCTGGCCCTGGAAGCCAGAGGCTCTTGTGGGCGGGACACACAAGGGAAGCACCAAGCCTCCATCCTGGGCGTGTCAAGGCTTGCCAGCCCCTGCCTCGCTGTACTCCTGCCCTCGCTGAGGCTTCCGTGGAGCAGGCACCGCCCGTGGGTACGACCCTCTTTCCTGCCAGAGAAATGCACCAGTCCCGAGGCCGGTGAGGGGTGAAGCAGGCCGGGACACTGAGCAAGAGCAGACGGCCTTGAGGAGGGTAGTTCACACGCAGCAGTAGGGGCCCATTCATTTGCTGCTGTAGACACAGCATGCTTGAAAGCACAAGGGAAACCAGAGTGTTCAGCCTGAGCCCCCAAGGCAGCCAGGGTGCCTTTGAACCCTCTTCGTGCCTCCCCCTGCTCAGAGGCCCCCTGGTCCTCAGGGTCCCCCATCTCAGCCTGCCAGGAACCCTGATGCATTTTCTGTCACAAATAGGCTTGGCCTCGTCCTAGGGGGTGGCCCCCTGTCGTCCCTGGTCCCAGGCCTGACCTCGTTTCTTCATTGGCCCTGCTGGGCGCCCCCCGCCCCCCACTTAGACACCAGAAAGTGAGTGAGGCCCACAGAACCCTCCTGGGGGCAGGGACAGGACAGGCAGCGTCCAGCCCACACACGGCTGATGGAGCCGCTCCAGATACATGTGGCTCTTCCTGGGCCCCAAACAGCCCGCCGCAATGCCTCCCCCCTATTCTTTCCAATAATGTCATTCCTCCCTAACCCCAAATCCTATATCCATCTTCCTTGTGGGTAATATGGGAGCTAACAAAAGCCATTTACTTTGTCCTCTCTCTCAGATTGTCCGTGCTAGAACTTTCGCATAGTTCCCCCCATATATATGGGAGCTATGTATGGAGAGAGATGGATAAATACAGCTTCCCCCCCCCCACAATGTTGGCATCACATTACACCCCAGTTTCTTTGTTTACACGTTTTCATAATGTTGCGAGCGTTTTCCCCAACGTCATCCGTGTTTGTGGAACACCTACTGTGTGCCAGGCACGGTGACCGACACAAACCCCCCACCTCCTGGGGCTTCCGTCCAGTGCGGGGGACGGATAGCGGGCCTCCAGTACGTCTTAATTTATCGGCACGCATTTGCATAGACACGAACTTCGCCACCTTGAGAAGTGACCTCCGGAGGCTGCACCCCCCAGGCACAGAGCACGTAGAGAGAAATGTGATGGGAAAGCCGTCCACGGCCCCGGGGGGGGGGGGCGTCGTGCCCGCAGCAGCGACAGCAGAGCGCCCGCACAGGGAACTGTCCTGAGCCGTTTTGCAAATTTTAAGTCGTGAATTCCACCGCAACCTACAGGGTGGGTTCGATTCTCAGCCCCATTTCGTAGCTGAGGGTGTGCGTGTGAAGGACCCTGGGCGGCTGGCTTCTGGTCCCCTCCCGCTGCCTCCGCGGACCTGGCGGTGGAAGGCGCGTCCCCTGCAGCCAGCCCGGACCCCGCCGCCGCCAGCCGCGCCCCGAGCGCAGACCGCGTCCCCCGCCGCCGCCCCCGACCCCGACCCCACCCCCGCCAGCCGCGCCCCGAGCGCAGAGCGCGTCCCCCGCCGCCGCCCCCGACCCCGCCCGCCGCGCCCCGAGCGCAGAGCGCGTCCCCCGCCGCCGCCCCCGACCCCGACCCCGCCCGCCGCGCCCCGAGCGCAGAGCGCGTCCCCCGCCGCCGCCCCCGACCCCGACCCCGCCAGCCGCGCCCCGAGCGCAGACCGCGTCCCCCGCCGCCGCCCCCGACCCCGACCCCGCCAGCCGCGCCCCGAGCGCAGACCGCGTCCCCCGCCGCCGCCCCCGACCCCGACCCCGCCAGCCGCGCCCCGAGCGCAGACCGCGTCCCCCGCCGCCGCCCCCGACCCCGACCCCGCCAGCCGCGCCCCGAGCGCAGAGCGCGTCCCCCGCCACCGCCCCCGACCCCGACCCCACCCCCGCCAGCCGCGCCCCGAGCGCCAGGCGCTGGCCCAGAGTGCCTCCTGGTGGCGGGCCTGGTGCGGCTCCTCACCGCCCTTGTTCTTCGGCGGGGGCGTCACCACCACTGTCCAGGAGGAGGCGATGGCGAGTCGCTTCCTCAGTATCGGAGAACTTCCACTTCGGTTATTCACCGAAGGGAAGGCTGGAACGTGAACGTGCCGCTGGCCCTCAGTTCGCGGGCGGGACTGGGGACTTGACCCAGGCCCTGTGTGCACCGTGCACCTCCGCTCCTCCAATTCTGGGCTCGGGACTTACACCCGCAGCCCCGAGGTCAAGTTCCCCCGCGCTGGCCCTCCCTGCCCTCTGACCTCATGACCGACGACCCCACGAGCTCTGTAGAACAGACAGGCAGACACACCTCCTTGGCATCTGTATTTAGAGCATCCCGGGTGCCTCCCAGGGCTGGACAAGTCTTGGTTCATGTGGAAACTCACCCCCGAATAGATCCTTCCCACTATGACCTCCGCAAAACAGAGGGTGAAACCCCATCAACTGTGGTCATCCTGAGGCCCTTGGCGAACCCTGCTGTCACCAGATGCCCTGGTCCCCAGCGATGTGGGGGAGGACAGGAGCTGAGTAAGGACGGCCTGGCATTGTGCAGAGGTCTGGGGGCTCCTGAGGCCTTGGGAGGTGAGAAGCTTACCAGGGATGGAGGACCACCAGTGGAAGGGGCAGTGAGTGCCATCTGGGAGCAGCCCAAGTGGGCAGAAGGCAAGGTGCTCCTGCCCGTGGCCCTCTCCTGTGCCCCAGAATGCAGACTGCCTGAGAGTCCCCCCCGCAAGCTGCCCTGGGAGAAGGCGCAAGGGAGAGGGCAGCCCTGGGGGCAGGAGAGAGGGAGAGCCCTGTGCAAGGGGATGGGGGTGCGAGCCCTAATTCGAGCCGGCTAGACTTCCTCCAGGGCTGCCCGGCACCTGCACACAAAGCAAGCTTGTATTCTGGCCACGCCTTTTGGGTCACACCGGGTTTAACTCAGCCCAGGACGTGGCCACAGTGTGACAGTCTGTGGGAAGGCTATTTCTGGTTCTGACCAACACGACCTCTGCTGGGAGCAGGGGAGTGTGCCGTCTGGGCTGCGGGGTTAGACAGATTCCATTCTGACAAAGCATTGAGCCCGGGAGGGGTGGGCAGTCCCATTCTACAGATGAGAACACCGAGGTGCACAGGGTCGTTGTTCTGGCCCACGTCACCAGTCCCCCATCTCAGCGGGGACCCGACCCAGGCAGGCCCCTCAAAATGCTCTCACGGGGTCCTTCAAACACACTCCCAACACCCCGGCTGCTTCCTCTGACCCCACAGCCAGTGGATCCCTGGGAGCCAGCTTTGTCCCTCCCTGGTGGGCATGCACCCCCTTCCAGGTTCACCACCCCCCCAGGGGAGCTGCTCATTCTGTTTGCTGGCTGCTTCTCGTCCCTCTTATTCTGTCTGAACACCCCCCTCCCCCACAGGCACTCTCAGGTCACCGTCTTATTTGCTTCCAAACAGCCTCACTGCTGTCCATAAGGAGACAGGTTTCTGTCTTCAGCCAACTGGCCCTGAAGCCCGGGAGACGGCCCCTGGGTGCAGAATCTTGGGAGGGAGGGAGGCGGTGTGCATTCCTGCCTGGAGTCACACCCCAAACTGTGACCTTGAAAAGCATGTTTCCCAATCGCTGCTCCGAGAGTCTGGGCAGGCTGAGAGCATAATTCCAGCCAGGAGGACCCCCACCCTGCAAATATCTGTTGTGGGGGAGTGCTCGAGCCAACCACGCACAATGCCCAGGGGGGAGCCCTTCCGGAACTTCCCGGAGCCAGGCTGTATAGCCAGCATCCAGTCAGAGCACTGCCCGCACCCTTTGTGGGCCACGAGCACCTGCTGCCGGTGATCTGGAGTGGTCCCCCCGCTTCGGGCTTCTGAGGACTGACATGGGGATGTCTACACGCTGTCCTGCTGCTGTTTCCTTCCTAATGGGGAATGGGAATGCCAATCCCAGGAAACAGGTTTGAAGGAGAGGCTCAGAAGTCCCACCCTGCTCTGTTTTCCTCAGCCTGCAATCTTGATTCTGGGCTGAGGGACGCAGTCTCCCAGCGGCCCTGCCCCTAAGCACCCGATCCCTCCGTTACAATCTGAGCTCGTCTCTGGCATGGTTTTCTTTTCTTTCTTCTTTCCAATTTTTTTTTTAATTTTATTTATTTGAGAGAGAGAGAGAGAGCACGAGCAGAGGGGAGAAGCAGAGGCAGAGGGAGAAGCAGGCTCCATGATGAGCAGGGAGCCCGATGCAGGACTCGATCCCAGGGTCCCAGGATCACGACCTAAGCCGAAGGCAGGCGCTTCACCGACTGAGCCCCCCAGGCGCCCCTCTGGCATGGATTTCTAACTGAATCATTGGGCAATGTGATTTCCCTGGCTCCTCTGATACATGCGTGTCTGCTTCGGCTGCTGAACGAAGTCGCCAAATGCAAACCAACGTCCAACTCTGAGACACATGGTGGCGTCAGGGGCCGCTCACCCCCACAGCCCAGTGAGGGCCTTACCCCTCCCTGCTAAGGGTCGGGTAGTGGGCAGTGAGGCCTGGGGGTGCGGGGGCTGAGGGGGAGTCCAGAGACACAGTAGGTGTTGTCTGAGGGGGAAAGCAGATCGAGGTGGGGTGGGTACAGGGGAGCAGGGTTACCAGCCAGCCCACGACTGTGACGACCTCGCCAGGTCCAGCGCCTGCTGGCACCAGTCCCAAAGCATGAGGGGCCGCCACCTCAGCCAGCCCAAGCCCTGCGAGAGCAGCGGCCGCAGGGGACGGCTCGTGCCCACCTCTGCTCACATCCATGCTCTGCTCAAAGACTGGGCTCTGCCAGGTCTCCAGAGGTCAGTACAGAGTGGCCCTTCCCTCTGTTGAGACCTCTCCTTCCCACACACCCCTCACCCGTGTGCGAGCTGAGAGCTGGCAGTGCCAACACCACTTCCCGACGCTCTGGCACCTGTAGGCCGTCCTGCAATCCCACTCTGGCACTAATCGCCTGCAGCCAGTGTGGACCCTGCAGGCTACGGGCTCCATCCCACAAGGCTCCCCCACTGCAGAGCCGGCAGCCGTGAGGACCCCCGGCCACCCGCACTCTGCCAGGGACTGCAAAGCGGAGCTCGGTGAATTTCACTGTCCAAGAGTTTTTATCTTCATTGCGTGGGTACGGCAGACCTCATCATTGGTCACTGGAATGGCTCAACCACCGGCCTCCCCACAGGTCAGAGGTCAGAGGTCACATCCACCTGGCTAGGAGCCAGGAGTCCGAGTGTGGTCGAAAGGGGTCCTTGTGGATAGTGAACGACACTCCTCTCCCTCGGGAAGCTGCGTGGGTTTCAGGAGCTCAGGGCTGGCATCAGGACAGACCCTCAGCGTGCCGGGCTCTTCCACCTCCCTCAGCAGCACTCCGTGGTTGGCCGCGTGCAAGTCTCACACGTCCATCAAATTTATCCCCGAGTATTTCACATTTTGGGTGTCCCAAACATTAACTTCCAGGTTCCTTCTTGCCCTCCCCGCCCCTGGGCCCCTCCCCCACAGCACGTGCCTCTCTGTCCCCGGCAGGTGTTACCCATTTTTGAGAAAAGCAGGGCAACGCCTTTGGCAGTGTGGCGTCTGTGCCACCATCCAGCAGTGAGTTTTTCTAAATCACTGTGTGGTGTTCTAGCTACGAATGTCTTTGGACAGGTTTTCGACAACTTCACACCGGCTCCTAAGAATGATGAGAAATGCCCGCAGGTCCCACGGCGGGACGTCTGAAGACAGCCTGAGCCCTGCCCTATGGCTGGTTTAGTTCTCTGGGGTTCCCGGCATGCCAAGGCTTGACATGGATTCCTGGAAAAGGCAGGTTGAGCAGTCTGGGCTGACAGTCCAGAATTATGGGGGAGGAAGGCACAAACCATGCCCCCCACCCCTGGGTCCTGCGCAGCCCATCTGCTTGGGGAGGAGAGGGACCTCCCGCTGGGGGAGGCAGGGACCCGGGGTCCTCCACAAGGTGATAGCGGGGTGGTGGTGCCGAAAGCCACTGCGCCCTGGGTTTCTCCTACCTGCCCCGCCTGCTCACTCACATGACGGTGTTCCAGGGACCTGCTCCTGCCAGCCAGAAAACCCCTACAGGTCATGCACTGGAGGTTTGAGAATCAAATGCGGATGCCCAGGACCACAGCCAGCCAGGGAGCCCAAGGGTGCTGCCGCGCCTGCCGGGAACGCCTGGCCTGTTCGGCAAGTCCTTCCCAGTCCTGCCCCGGTCCCTACACACGTGCTTTCCCAGGTCCTTCTGGCTCCCCAGCCAGCTACTTCTTGAATCTGTGCAAGCCCTCGCTCGTACTGGGTCCCATAACCTTGGGTGAATAAACAGGCCTATTAGACTCTGGGCTCCCTGCTTCCCAAGGAGTCACCTGCCAAACCCCTGGTGCCCACACGAGGCAGGAATAAAACGGCTGCTCCGCGCTCCTGCTTCTTCAGATGGCAAACAGAGGCAGCAGCCCCCGCCCCAGCTGGCTGGGGGTTTGGGCTTCTCGGGGCTCCTGGGGCCGCACCACTGACCTGCCCATGCAGGAGCCCGTATTTGAGCCCAGCTCACCGGCCCTGGCCCTGCAAGCACTCTTGCCTCCTGTTGGCTCAGAGCTACGGAGTGAGGGACGTCCACTGCATGAAGGGACAAGGTTTCCCCGTACCCTCCTCTGAGCACAGAGCTGACCATCATGCCCCGCGACCTCCTCCCCTGTTCTTAGGACTCAGTCTGTCAGCGGTGCTCCGGTCATCCTCAGAGAGCCTGCCACCCCGCACATACAAGTACACATGCACATACGGACACCGGGCGACTCCGTCTGTGTCTGCCCGGCCTTGGGGCCTCCGTCCGTCCCCCTGTCCTGCTTCTGCCCTGGCCTGGCCTGGGGTGCGGGCCTACAACAGCGGCTCTCCTGCCGAGAGTAGCCACTGGTCCTGGCAGTTTCTGCAGGAACCAGGCTCTGGTTTAAACATCTTTCCACTCAGGATCCAGCAAGACTGCAGACTGGCCCTGCTGGGTACTCACTTAGCATGGAGCTGAGTCAGCCAACCATTAACCCAGCTGACTGCCTACCCAGCTGACCACCCAACCCAGCTGACTACTTAACCCATTTAACGACCTAACCCAGCTGACTGCCTACCCAGTGGACTACTAAATCCCGCTGACTACTGAGTCCCTTGAAAGCAGTGGCTCTCTGGGACAGGGTTCTGTGTGTCACTGGGGTGGGTGCTGCTGGGGCTGCCCCACCTCGGAGAAGGGTCCAGCCACACTGTGGACTCCCTGTCTAAACCTTGGGAGCCACACAGAGCACGTGGTTCCAGAGGGCCGTGTGTGCCTTTACACACGTGCTTGTGACCACTGTGTGTTTGCTGGCACCTGCGGGGTCTTTGCCAGAGAGCTGGCCGATGCCAGGGAGGACGCCGGGCCCACGAGGCACCAGGGCTTCTGTAGAGCACAGCAAAGAGCTCTTGGTGATGAACGCCACATTCTGTGGACATCTTTAACCTTGTGACAGACAGGTCGTGGGGGGGGGGGGCTTGCCGCCCTGCACGCCAGGCACACGTGCGGTGCACTGGATCTTAGGGATGAAAATCCTCCCCCGAGCATCGACCGATCAGCAAATGTTGGCCTCCGGGGTGCACTGGGCTCTGCCCGAGGTCTTGGCCTGTCTGTGGGCTGAACGAGGCTGACAATTTTCAGAAATTTTCCTAAGTCTGGAAGAGAGGGTCAATATGGAGAAAGCAGACTCACGATTCTCAACCTCTCAGTAAATGAATGGGTGAGCCCACAATTAAATGTCACACATGAATCATCTACACGTCGTTTTACTTGAAACCAGCCTGGGGACATGGACTTGGCAGCAGTTCACAGAAAGAAGATCCTATGGCTTTAGTGGACCTCAGCACACTTGGGCCATGGCGCAGCCTCTCCCCACAGTACTGGGGAGAGGGCAACGTGCCTGTGGTCTCCATCATACACCCGGAGGGTCAGTCACGTACCTGGGGGAGTCACTCTCTGCTCACACACATACCCGGTTAGCACAGTCAGCCACAGCGTTGACCGTCCAGAGGGCATCTGGAGGCAGGGACACGGGTATCGAAGCGGCTTCCTACTCAGGCAGGAATACCACTCTGATGGGACGAAAAGTGCCTGCGGAGGGTTCTCAGGCTGCTCTGGTGTGCCTTACCCGCACCACAGGCCGATTTCAACCCCGTGTAGGGACCGTTGTCTACGTTGGAGCCTATACGCCAATGCGGTTCATGTCTGCCGTCGTGGCCAGACTGCCCGGTGGTCACTGCTGGACAGCCAGGGAGACAGGCCCGCAAGAGCTTCACTGCGACGTCGGCCTCGACGGTCAGGGTGGCTGTCGGCCGCGTCTCACGCTGAAGCCGACAGTCTTCGTGGGGCGTGGATTCCAAGCTCCGTGAAGTTCCCCTGGGGTTAGTGTCCCATGGTGGTCGTGTCTGCTGTGGCTTCGCTGGTTTGCTATCTCTCCCCCACAACTACTGGCTGACAGAGTGCTTCTGGAAGAACAGCTGTCCACTTCCGTCTTCAGCCAGTCACCTTGGCACGGACTCAAGCACGTGTGTTGACCCTGCGGGTAGAATCCAGAGCTGTCACCACGTGGCTTGCTGCTCACGGGGTCCCTTCCGTGGTCGCGGGCAGCGCCTTCCGGCTGTGCCCTGCATCCTTCAACAAGCTGTTACGTTCCTAATTAACTACATTTGGGAGCATTTCCTGGTTTTCTGCCCCCCAAGGTGCCCTTCCCGGTTGACAGGGGACCATGGAGGTGAGGCCTGCCAGGCTTCAGACCGGAGCACACGGCCACTCTCGCTCTTGGCTTGAGAGGAGCCTGTGCTCGTGGCAGACGCAGTTCTCCTGTCTGGTGTCCTAAAAAACCTTCTTCCTAAGGAAATGTTTCACTGGTCCTGGCCAGCATTTTCAGGGCAGGGGGGCTGAAAGTAGGGGAGTCTTCTGCTTCAGGGTGACTTATCAGGGGTTGAGGGGCGGGAGGACCCCGGGGCTGGCGCTGTATTTGTTTCTGGAGAGCAGCGATCCCTGGACTGGCCAGACGGCCCCCCTCGCTCCCCCTCCTCTCCAGGGCCTGCTTGGGTTCACCCAGGCCCCTCCCGTGCCCCACACTCGAGTCCTTTTCGGTCGTAGCTGGAACCGGGAGGTGCTGACTTGCGGAAAGCTCCCGTGTCCTGGGCTGTGGCTCCCACTCGGCTCGGAGGTGGTGCTGGGGACGTGGGCAAGAGCCACGGCTGGAGCCTGGTCCCGGCTGCGTCAGAGCCATGACCTCATCGGCCGGCTCGCTCCCGGGGTCTGCGTGCCCCGCCCCCAGGCCCTCCGCCTGGCGCCGGCTCCCTCTAGGACTCCAGCTGATTCCTTTCACGGTGAACCACCTTTAATACTTAAAATATTCAGACCTATGACCCCTCCAGTCCTGTGTAAACCCTCAGAAACACGTATTGTCGTTGACTCTGTTTTGCAGACGACAGCTAGGCCACAGAGAGGTCGGTACCCTGGCCCGAGACACACAGCACATAAAAAGGAACCTGACCCCAGGCCGTGAGGTCAGTCAGGGCCTGGCCGCTCCCTCCCTTTTGGGGCTAAGACGTGTGTTTGTGCCCATTTCACAGGTGAAAATAAAACTAAGGCAGCCCGAGGCTTCAGGGCCAGGATTCCCTCGGGCATGCCCCCACCCCCCTGTTCTAAAAGGTGACCCCATCATGGCACGGGGACACAGGGCAGGTTCAGGAAGCCTTCCTGGCTGTAAGGGAAGCTGAGTTTCCAAAAGGGAGCAGGGTCAGCCAGGTGAAGGCTATTTGGAAGGGGTGCTGGGCAGCAGGGATGTTTGAGCCAAGACATACAGGCAGGAGGCTTTGTGTTTCCCAGCAGGTGTCGTCCAAGTTGGGGACACGGAGGACCCCGACCACAGTGACGCCTGCAGAGTGCTCATCTCTCCCCTGAGACACCCATGTCCAGTCCAGGGACCTGTGGACGTGTCCTTTCCCTGGTAAAAGGGCTTGGAGGGCTGGGGGCTTAGGGTAGGAATCTTAGGTGGGAAATTGCCCAGGGTGGTGACCCCAGGGGCCTTGTGAGAGGGGGCAGGCTGGTGAGAGGCAGAGGGAGCCTCCAGGAGCCAGACTGCAGGACCCGGTGAGCCCCTGTGCTCTGACCTCAGGATTTACAGGCTGAGGGTGGCCGGGGGCTTCAGCTGCTCCGTCTAAGCGACGCCTTAGAGCAGCCACGGGCAGTCCACAGCCCCGACTGAGGTGAGGCCATCAGGTGACCCCAGAGGTCAATGAGTCTGGGGTTCCACGGCAGACAGGCTTTAGGCGCAGACCTGTCCCGCCCACAAGGGAGCCACACAGCCACCGTGGCGGTGACGTGGGCCCGATTTCTGCCGTGGTCTTGGCGCACGCCCCGGTGCTGTCCCTGTCCCACTGCCACCGCTCAGGCGTGAGCAGGGGTCCTGCAGTCCAGGACCCGTGTCCCGTGCAGGCACCCTGCCGACTCCCCGCTTAGGAACCGGGCACGCCCACTCAGGCCGGCCCCTGAATGACTTGCGTGTCTTGGCTCCTACGTGTGTGTCTGCCCTTTCTACCAGGAGCTTTTGAAACAGGCTTTGAACTGGATGAAAACCGACGACGCATTGGAGTCCGGCTCGAAGCAGCGCCAGACTCGATGGACCTGCCTTCTTCCATCAGCTGGGTCCCACGCAGCTGCCCCGCAGTTACGACAGTGTTCAGTTGTGTGTGTGTCACACGGCACAGGGCTTTCCTGGCCGTAAGCTCAGTGCACAAAGTGGTCGGTTTCAGCGGACGTGTGGCACAGGGCCTGGCGGGGAGGTGCCGCGGTGTTCAGCGCTCCGCTCAGCGCCGGTGCAGCCCGCTCTGTGCCCGGCCCTTGGCCAGGGTCTGGGGGCCCTCGCAGAGAGGGAGGAAGACGCGCAAGCGAGCACACACTCCCAGCCACGGGCAGCTGACCAGGAACCCAGAGGGCACGTACAGTTTACCCCCAAACAGTGGTTGCCGCGGGAACGAGAAAGCTGGAAGCCGGTTGCTGTTGAGAGACCCATGTCAGGGGACCACTCCACCAATCCCTTCCTCACTGAAGAGGAGGGCTTAATTTTCTGAGAGGTTTTTAGAGGACAATTTGACATCCAACACAAGCACGGGCTGGTGGGATCAGGGAGGCGGCTGTGACGGGAGGCCAGCCAGCCCCGGGCACTGTTTGTTCTGGGCCGGCAAGGGCCGTGTTTCAGAGCAGGCAGACCTCAGCCAAAGGCTTACTGGTGAAACGCACATGCCGGCCAAGTCGGCCCAGGGCTGAGGAAGACTTTCAGGGCCGTTTTTCTCTTTTCTGCCGAGTGGCTGACGGCCCCCGGGGCTTGGCATTGAGGTCCAGGCCTGTCAGGGGAGGGGAAACCGCAGGGAGGCCCGCTCTCCAAGGCCAGGATCTCAGGCAGGGCTGGGAGGAGGGTTGTAAGGTTGCTCGTGAGGTGGGCCTCGAAGGAGTGGGCTCTGGCAGAGGGGGAGAAGGGCCTGGATCCCTTGGACTTGCCAGGAAGGAAGAACTGGAAGCCGACTCACCTCAAAGATGTTTCCCCCCTGGGACCATACCCTGTCCTCACTCTGGAGGGCCGCGGAGGGCCGTGTCCCATCTTAGGATGTGGGCTCGCTTCCTATTCCTAGTACAGCCCCGCCCAGCTGGTTTCTCGAGACCTTCAAGCAGGGTACCTGGAGAGTTCCACCACATCACCAGTTACTTAGCTCTGAGTTAGTTCATGTGTGAATCTGTTGGGACCCATGAGCCTAACCGGGTCACCTGAGGTACGGGTCCTGGGCAGAGCAGGGGGGTCCACACTAGGGCCTCATGGAAGGCTGAGCCCAAGTGGTGTGAAGGAAGGTAGGATTCAGACAGCTACCCCACAGCCAGAGGGGGCAGGTCAGTGGCCCCCAGAGGTTGCACTGGCTGTGCCTGGAGTCAGCCAGGGAGCACACAGAGATGAGGCGGAAATGTCAGGTTAGCTCCAGGTTGCCAACGGGCTGGAGGGCCACGCAAGGAGGCGGAGCTCTACCCTGAGCTGGCAGCCAGGGAGGTTTTGGTGAAAGGTGGTGCCGTGAAGGAATTTGTGGGCAGAGCCCAAGCACTTAGAGGACACCTAGCACCGAACGGCTCCAGGACGGACGTTGGCCTTCCTGCATTGACCACAGAGGATCAGAGGAATGGCTGGGAGGGTGTGACCCTGGCCCTATAGTCGCGGTTTTTAAAGTACTTTTTCCTTTGGTGTAACTTTATTGAATTAAAGTACAATAAGCTGCATAAACATAGGGTGTGTAATTTGATTGTTTTTGGACAGGTGTGTACGCTCAGGAAAACTTTCCATTACCCCTAAGGGCAACACGTAGCTTACCCATTCTCACCCCATTCCCAGAAACCAGTCTGCCCCTGGCCGCCATCAATTAGTGTGCACGTTATGAGTTTTATACGATCGGGATTATACAGTACAGACTCATTCCTGAGATTCATTCATGCAATTACACACGTTTATTTTCTTTTTATTGCCGAATAGTCTCCATCATATGGCACACTGAGGTGTGCGTGGATTCGCCAGGGGGTAGACGTGGGGGCTGTCGTGTACAAATGCAGCTTCCTGCACACATCCAGGTGCTGCCATTGTTTTTGTTTCTTTGGGGGAAACGTCTATCCATGGGATGGTTGGATTGTATACTGGTGTACGTTTATGTGCTTTGCCTTCTCTTTTTCTCATGATGTCTTTTGAAGAACAAGTTTGTCCAGGTACCACTCCACAACTTCCTCCTCCACACCTTCCTCCTCCACAATTTCCTCCTCCACAACTTCCTCCTCCACACCTTCCTCCTCCACAACTTCCTCCTCCACTATTTCCTCCTCCACATCTTCTTCCTCTACTTCCTCCTCCACAACTTCCTCCTCCACATCTTCCTCCTCCACAGTTTCCTCCTCCACAACTTCCTCCTCCACACCTTCCTCCCCCACAACTTCCTCCTCCACATCTTCCTCCTCCACAATTTCCTCCTCCACACCTTCCTCCTCCACAACTTCCTCCTCCATATCTTCCTCCTCCACTACTTCCTCCTCCACATCTTCCTCCTCCACTATTTCCTCCTCCACATCTTCTTCCTCTACTTCCTCCTCCACAACTTCCTCTTCCATAACTTCCTCCTCCACATCTTCCTCCTGTACTATTTCCTTCTCCGCATCTTCTTCCTCCACATCTTCCTCCTCCACAATTTCCTCCTCCACAATTTCCTCCTCCACATCTTCTTCCTCTACTACTTCCTCCTCCATATCTTCCTCCTCCACATCTTCCTCCTCCACATCTTCCTCCTCCACAACTTCCTCCTCCACTATTTCCTCCTCCACAACTTCCTCCTCCACATCTTCCTTCCCCACAACTTCCTCCTCCACATCTTCCTCCTCCACATCTTCCTCCTCCACAATTTCCTCCTCCACATCTTCTTCCTCTACTTCCTCCTCCACAACTTCCTCCTCCATATCTTCCTCCTCCACATCTTCCTCCTTCACAACTTCCTCCTCCATATCTTCCTCCTCCACATCTTCCTCCTCCACAACTTCCTCCTCCACATCTTCCTCCCCCACAACTTCCTCCTCACATCTTCCTCCTCCACATCTTCCTCCTCCACAACTTCCTCCTCCACATCTTCCTCCTCCACAACTTCCTCCTCCACATCTTCCTCCTCCACATCTTCCTCCTTCACATCTTCCCCCTCCACAACTTCCTCCTCCATATCTTCCTCCTCCACATCTTCCTCCTCCACAACTTCCTCCTCCACAACTTCCTCCTCCACAACTTCCTCCTCCACATCTTCCTCCCCCACAACTTCCTCCTCCACATCTTCCTCCTCCACATCTTCCTTCTCCACTATTTCCTCTTCCACATCTTCTTCCTCCACATCTTACTCTTCCATACAGCTTCTTTCAAGTGTCCTAAAAAGTTAAATGTGTGCCCACAAGATGACCCAGCAATTGCACTCCTGGGCATTTATCCTAGAGACCTGAAAATCTATACTCACACAACACTGTACGCAAGTGAAAGCAGCTTCATTTGTGTAGCAAAATCGTGGAAACATCCCAGATGTCCTGCAGTGGCCACACAAATTGTTGCCACCCACAGGAGGGAACATCACTCAGAAATAAAAAGGAATTAACTACTGATAAATACACAGCCTGGATGTATCTCAAGGGCATCATGCTGGCTGAACAGTCCGACCTCAAAGGTTGCATATAATATTCCATTTACATAATGTTCCTGAAATGACAAGTTACAGAGATGGAGAAGACACCAGGCATTGCCAGGGGTTAGGGAAGGGGCAGCCTGCAGGAGTCCTTTGTGTGACCAGATGGTTTTGTGTCTTGAATGTGGTCGTGGTTTCGGGAACCTGCATATCACAGGGTCACTGCACGGCGACATATTCAAATAAATGCATACGTCTGAAATCATGCGAACACCGCAGGCTCGTTCATTGTGCTGTACCAACATCGAGTCATTGGTTTTGGTAATTTACTGTCATTATGCACGTTTCCTTCATTGAGGGTTATGTGGAAACTTTCTGTACTATTTTGTAACTTCTTGTGAAATTGTAATTCGTTCAAAATTCAAAGTTAAAAATACAGATACCCAGATATAAATTCAACAAAAGATATAGACAAGACATATATACTGAAATTTAAGAATAGCGCCGAGAGAAATTAAGGAAGACCTACTTAAATGAGGAAATATGGTATTCATGGCAGGGAAGACTCAATATTGTTAAAATTGTTAAAATGCCAATCTCCCCAGATTAATCTCTGGAATCAACACAATCCCTGTCAGAATCCTCGCAGGTTTTTAGTAGAAACTGGCAAGCTAATTCTAACGCTTATACAGAAATGCAAAGAATTTAAAGTTACTCAAGCAAACATGAAAAAGAACAAAGTTGGAGAATTTATATAACTTGATTTCAAGGCTTATTAATAAGGCAACAGTAATCAAGGCTGTGATGCCATCATTGTAATAGGCACAGAACAGAGATCCCAGAATAGACCCACTCGGTTATGGTCAATTGATTTTTGACAAGGGGCCAAGGTAATTCAGTGGGAAAGCATACTCTTCCAACAAATGATGCTGTGTCACTTAGACATTCCTATGCAACAAAACAAAACAAAGAAAAATCCCCAAAACTCTTGCCTCACACCACATAGAAAAATTACCTTGAAACAGATCATAAATCTAAATGTATGAACTATAACAATAAAACTTATAGTAGAAATACAAGACAAAATCATAGTTACCTTTAGTTTGGGAAAGATTTCTTAAATACAAGGCAGAAGTTCAAAATATGTGATAACCATCAATAAATTAAATTTCATTGATCTGAAACTTTTGCCATTCAGAAGACACCAAAGAAAATGAAAAGACAAGCAACAGAGAGGGAGGAAATAGTTGCAAACATATATCCAACACAGAACTTTTATCTAGAATGTGTGAAGAATTCTTACAACTCAATACTAAGAAGACAATTCAATTTAAAAATAGGCAGAAGATTTGAATGGATACTTCCTCAAAGAAGACATGTGGATGGCACAGAAAGATCCGCACAACATTCAGTCACGAGGAAAATGCAAAGTATACCCGTAACGAGACACCCCAGCACAACCACTCGAGCAGCTAAAATTAAATACGCCGGCCGGCCAAGGGCTGGCAAGCACGCAGAGCACCTGGAACTCCTGTCGACGGCTGGCAGCACTGCAAAATAATAAAACTACTTTGGAAAATACTTTGGTAGTTTCTTAAAAAATTAAACCTATGACTCTATGATCCAGACATTCCTGGTACATGAACGTTGATAGCCAAAATCTAGAAGCAACCCAAGTATCCACCAGCAGGTGAGCAGATAAACAAGTTATGACATATTCATACAGCAGAACTCTATTCTGCACTAAAGAGAAATGAATTGCTGGGTTCATCTGAAGAGAATCATGCAGCATAAACAAGGTCCGGCCATAGACGTGTGCACAATGTATTACTCCATTTATAAAAACTTCCAGAACATGCAGACTCACCTCGAGTGGCAGAAACGTCTGTGATGCCTGGGCCAGAGGAGCAAGGGAGGCCGGACAGACGTGCTGCGGGTGGCCGACAGGTTCGCCATCATTGATTATAGTAATGACTTTGTGGGTGTATCTGTATGTCAGAGCTTGGTGACTGTGCATCTTAACTATGCATTTTCTTTCCGTCAGATATATCTCAATAAAGCTGAAAAGTAGATTTAAAAACCCTACAAAACCTACCACAAATCCAACCCAACTGTAATAAGAGGAATTCAGGGCAGGAGAAGGAATTGCTTCAGGGAAGACACCGTCTCTGGGGAAACGATGCCCGCTCAGAAGTTTAGCTCTGGTTGGTGCGACTGAACACGGCGGAGTGAACACTGATGGCCGGTGACCCACAAGTCACTTTATGTCACCTCTGGGAAGTGATGTTGAAGGGGCGGTAGGACGGTTGGGTCTTGTAGGTCTCTTGGCGTTCACGGAGCACGCACACGCCCACCAGCCAAGGGATTCCCCACAAAAGGGTCGGGGATCTTCCTCCGGAGGGGCTGTGTGTCTTGTCTCCATTGTCTCTTGCATCGTTAAGGCCCCATCCCCTCTCCCCTGGACACTTCAGAAAGTCCTCAAACTGGGGAAAGGGTGCAGGATGATGTCGCCCCTGCCCAGCGGGACTCCATCCAGCAACACAGACCAGTGCGCATCACAGAGGCAGCGGTAGAGGGAGGAAGCCAGATCCAAGCCAGCATAGTTGGGTTGTGTGTGCGTGAAGGCTCAGGACAGGTGAAAGGAAACTTGCCAAGAGTGGCTCTGGGATGCTGGGGTGTCCTGAGTCTCCAGCAGCCGTGCACCCATGCCTGCAGTCCATCAGTACAAACATGTCTACATCTGTCCCTCCCCCAGATGACTTCTTGGGCCCCACCTGCTGTGAACAGTCACCCGGTGTGTCCCAGAGGCACTCAGGAGCCCCCACCTGGTGTGGGGGCCCTGCCTCGGCTGCTCACTTACCTCCCTCCTACTCCCTCCCAGCCTGGTCATTGCATCTGGGCACCGGCCCACCTGGGCATGGCCTCCCTGGGATCATCCCAGGTACAGCCAGGCCACCGTCTTCCCCACCTCAGCCGTGGGCCGCGGCTCAGGAGTCTTCGTCCTGGTCTGTGGCTCTGGGGCTCAGGTTCCCCTGGTAACAAGGAAATGGGGGGTGGGGGGCTTACCACGGAGAGGTACGTAGTCATCCAGCGGCAGTGTTTGGGGTTCAGGCGGCCCTGGGACCCCGACCCCAGGAGAGCACGGGATCCCTTAGTCCTCAGGCACCAAGGGGACCAGCAGAGCATCTCCTGGAAGAGACAGGCATGTGTGGCATGGCTGTCATGTCCAGCACACCCAGAGTGGTCCTCAAGAGCACAAGGAAGTGACCAGACTTTGGGAAGAGACTGTACTGTCTTGGTGGTTTCTGTGGTCTGATGAATGAAAAAAAAACCTTATTTGTCGATAAATATTGGCTTAGACAGGAGCTGTCATTCCGTCTATGCAACCGGGAAAAGCTGAGACACTGGCCCGAGATCACCAGGAGACACAAGCCGTGCTTTCTGCCGCTCTGCGCCCTGCTCCACAGTGCCAGTCCATCCGGAGGAGGGTCGGGGCCTCCCCTCGCAGCCCTGCACTGCCCGCTGCCCCCGGCCCGTGGTGAGCTTCCCTGTAGACGAGGGAGACGTGGAGGCAGGAGGGGCTCTCCTCAGTGGCTGGGGTGATGGCAGGCGGGCAGGGGGGCTGGGCAGGAGCAGAGATCAGATGCTGTGGCAATTGTTTAATTCCTCCCACTTTACAGGTGAAGAAAAGGCTCAGAGAAGTTGAATCACCAGCCAACGTTAAGTGCCCAGTAAATAAATAGGAGTCTCGTCCAGGGCAGTGGTTCTCAAAGTGGGGTTCCTGTACCAGCGGCATCTCCTGGGATAAAGGGGTTAGAAATGCAGTTCTCAGCCCCTTCCCAGACCTCCTGAACTGGGTAGTCTGGGGATTCCAAAACCCTGTAAAAGTGTGGGGGTCCTGACTCAGAGGAGCGCGCCCCACGCGCACAGTGGGGCCACCTGCTGAGCTTCGGGCCTTGGTTATTCCCTGCCTAGTGGGATGGACAGTGCATCTATGAGCTGTCGTGTAAGAGTCACTTAACCTGATGGCCCCAGGACACGTGCAGTGAGGTTCTTCCCAGGTAAGGCCAGCTTTCCTGGGCAGCTTTCTGGGGCCTCCCAGAGAAAAGAGGCCACTGCTTGCCTGGCGGGGTGGGGGGCACACAGCCCAACCCAGGCTGCCAGGTGGGAAATCCGCATCCAGGAACAGGATGAAAAGCCACCAGAAAACCCCCCCGGGGGTCAGGATTCCTTTCTGGCTGGACGTTCTGCCACATCACTCCATTTTGTGGGCACTGCCCCCAACCTGGCTCTGGGTGCCCCCCCCAGGAGAAGGGGCCTTGGCTCCTCTTTGGAGGGACACAAGCCAGATCAGTGGGGGCAGACGGCTGACTGGGAGCTGGACCGCCGCGGGTGAACGTGGGATGAGGGCGGAGGGACGGACAGAGGCGGAGCCGACCACTCTCCCAGGCTGTAGTGTGACTTTCAGCAGCCTGTCGATTCTGGTGAGTGTATCCAGGACTTAGCTTCCTCTGACCTTGGCCTAAATCCCAATTCCCCAAAGGTGAGGATCCGGACCTCTCCTTAACCAAATGCTGGCTTTCTCGTTGGCATCCGGCCCTTTCCCACCCCGGACAGAGCGGCCGGGCGCGGTGACCCAGAGAATATGACTCTCAGCGCCAGCACCGAGACCACACAGCAAAGGCACGAGGACGGATTGGGGGAGGCAGAGGGCGCGGGCTCCCTCGCAGAGCAGGGCCTTCCCATCTCCGGACGGAGAGCTTACTCGTGCGCTCTGTTGCAGGAATGTGCTACCACACTGACTGCCCTCGGGGCAGGTGGGTGTCCCGTGTCCACTCCACTGATGAGGAACAGGGGCCGACAGGTGCTCGGGGGCCCGCGTGGCCTCACTGCTGCTACAGAGAGCCGGGTCCGTGAGTTGGGCCCCCTGAGACCGAGCCCGGGCTCCTGTCTGTGAGGAGAGAACTCAGGGGCCCAGAGCCTCTCCACGATGCCGGGACCATGCACTGGCCTGCCCGTCCCCTCTCCTCCTCTGTAGATGAATGTCCTTGCTGGTCACTCCATCCACACAAACTTCCTTCCCTGGTTCAGCCCCTTTAACGAGCCGTAAGAACAAAACTCCCCAGCCTCATGGGCAGGAATATGACCACCTTGTCCAATGGCAAATTCTCGGCCTCTCACGTGCCCTGGGATGGTGCTGAGCGTGCTTCTGGCTGGAAAGACGTGACGAGTAGTCATCACTTAAAAGAATAAACAAAAGTTCCACTTCCCTTTTAACGGCTCTGAGCCACGTTTAGAGTTCACGTTTCAAAACATCTGGGGGGGCGCCTGGGTGGCACAGCGGTTAAGCGTCTGCCTCCGGCTCAGGGCGTGATCCCGGCGTTACGGGATCGAGCCCCACGTCAGGCTCCTCCGCTATGAGCCTGCTTCTTCCTCTCCCACTCCCCCTGCTTGTGTTCCCTCTCTCGCTGGCTGTCTCTCTCTCTGTTGAATAAATAAATAAAATCTTTAAAAAAAAAAAAAAAAAAAAAAAAAAAAAAAAAACAAAACATCTGGAGGAACATGGCCGTTTTCCTTCCAAGAGCCTCCGCAGGGTTTTTGTGGGTCACTGCACCGTGTCCTACGTGCTTTTATCAAGAGACAGACCTGAAGTGACTGTGGCTCTGATGGGCCCCCTTCTCATGGGCCACGTGCACACGTTTCCCAGAGACTTGCTGGAGCACTGTCCTGGGATGCTGACAGAGCTGGACATGGAAAGTGATCTGACCGTCCAAGGCCGGCGGAGCCTGCCGTGAAACATGGGCCTGGAAGCCAGGCGCCCATGGGGCCTGTTTGGCTGACGCCCTTGGCCTCGGGAACCGGAAGCTGCAGCAAATTCAGGCAAGACCAAATCTGCTAACTGAGTCATCACTGCCGATGACTTTGGTCTCACTGCTGCAGGAAGGACTCTTCTCCCCACCGTGGGGTGGGTGCCCGTCTTGCCGCAGAAGCATGGCCTGTGGGGGTGAGGGTGGGGTGCAGGTCTCCGTCACAAACAAGCATCTCGAGGCCTTCAACGGGGCAGGAGGAGGAGGGGAGGCAAAGGGAGAGAAGGCCCAGCCTTGTCCTTTGGAGCCTAAGACCTGGCCGGCTGGGGAGGGGAGGCCTTGTGGGTGGCATCCACGGTGTGCAGAGAGCATGCCCTGTTCCTGCCCCAGAGGCCTCGTGCTTCTGCTCCAGCCATGCAAGCCTGTGGCTTACCCACACATAGCGGTGCCCAGCCTGTCAGCCCTTGCTACGGGGTTTCCTTGGCAGAACCCCTCCAAGCCCCCGGTGGGGACAGCAGGCAGCCTGAAGCTGAATCCAGGGGCTCTGGTCAAGGGAGCGATGCCCTCCTTGTTGAATAAGGCCCACAGGTGTGATGGTGTCTCCACAGATAAATGAGGTGGTGTCTGTCAGACCAGACTTTGCAAGCCTCCAGCAGCCGGTGGTGATTGTGGCCACAAGATCCAAGCCCTAACCTTGCGCCCGGGTTGACGGCACAGGCAGAGATGGTCAGCAGCCGCTGGGAGTTCCTGCAGCAGACTCGGAAGGAGGCTATCTTCCACAGGCCTCAGCCTGCAGGGCCAACCCTGTCCCCGGACAGGGCAGCAGAACCAGAACAGGAGCCCGTATGGGGGAGCAGGGGTGAGCGGTTTGCTGTCAGTAACTCCCCACTGCCGACAGGTTCTCTCACGGATAGACCTCTCCATTTCACGTGTATATAATTTCCCACGAACTGCTGAAGGGCGCAATTGTGTTCGTTCACACTCTCGTGCCACCACCAGCTCCCCCTAGTTTTAAACCGTTTCAAGACTCGCCAGAGAAACACCCCATCACCGTTCGGCAGGCACGGCCCGCTCCCCTTCCCCCCAGTCCCCGGCACCGCCAATCCGACGCCCGTCTGGATTTGCCTCTTCTGGATATTTTGTTGAAAGGAAGCACGGAACACACAGACTGCTGTGAATGGCTTCTTTCACTGAGCACGTCCTCAAGGTTCACACAAGCTGAGCGGGGCTGGGGGCTTCACCCCTTCTTATAGACGAATTGCACCCGCCGCTTGCACCACCCTTTATCATGCATCTGTTGACGGACATTTGCCCTGTCTCCACCTTTGGCTCCCGTGAATGGAGCTCCCAGGAACATTCATGCACAAGTTTCTGTGTGGGTACCATGTTTTTGTTTCCCTTGGATTGGTACCAGGAGCTGAGTTGCCAGGTCTTATGATAATTCTATGTACGAATTTTTTGAGGAAGCACAAAACTGTTGACCACAGCAGCTGCTCCCTTTTGCGTTCCCACGAGTCGTGTCTGAGGGTTCCAGCTTCTGCACATGTTACTTTTCTCACTAAAAATAATTATAGCTAACCTCAAGGGTGTAAAGTAGTATCTCGTTGCGGTTTTGATTACATTTCCTTAATGACTAATGGTGTTAAATTTTTTTTTATGTGCTTATTGGCCATTTGTGTATCTTCTTTGGAGAAATGTCTGTTCCAGTCCTTGCTTATTTTAAAAATCAAATTGCTTGCTGATGAGTTGTCAGAGCCCTTTATACACCCTGAACACTAAACCTGGAACAAATCTACAGTTTGCAGATTTTCCACTGTCCTATAGGTTGTCTTTCTATTTTCTTAATAATGCCTTTTGATTCACAAGTTTTTAATTTTTAGGAAATCTGCATATCAATTTTTTGTTGTCTCTGCCTGTGCTTTGGTGTCAAATGTAAGAATCCACTGACGGGAGGCCTGGATGGCTCAGTCGGTTAAGCGTCTGCCTTCAGCTCAGAGGGTCATGGTCTCAGGGTCCTGGGATCGAGCTCTGTGTCCGCCTCCCTGCTCAGCAAGGAGCCTGCTTCTCCCTCTCCCTCTGCTGCTCCCCCTGCTTGTGCTCTCTCTCTGTCAAATAAATAAATAAAATCTAAAAAAAAAAAAATCTGACAAATTCCAGGTTATGAAGTTGACTTCTGCTTCTTTCTAAAAGTTTTGCAAGTTTTAGCTCTTATATTTAAGTCATTGACCCATTTCAAGTTACTTTTTTTTTATATAGAGTAAGACAGGGGCCCAAATTCATTCTTTTGCATGTGATTATCCAGTTGTCCCAGCACCACTGATTGAAGAGACTGTATCCCCAGTTGAATGGTCTTAGCACCCTCACTGTAAATCAATAGGTCCTCGGTGTTCAGGCTTCTCTCTGGGCTCTCAGTTCTATTCCCTTGGTCCATAGATCTGCTCTTATGCTGGTACCACACAGTTTTCATGACTGTAGCTTTGTAATCAGCTCTGATATTGGGAAGCGTGAGTGCTCCAACAATACTGTTTTGGATATTTGGGACCCTTATTATTCCATATGAATTTGAGAGTTAGCTTTTCCATTTCTGCAAAAAAAAAGACACTGAAATGTTTATAATTTGTGTGTGCCATAGGATTGCATTGTGCCTGTAAATCACTTTGGGAAGTGTCCTTCTTTACAATATTTTCTTCCAGTCCATCAACATGATGTCTTCTTTAGTTCTTTCAGCAGTGTATTTTAGTTTTCAGCCTACAGATCTTTCAAGTCCCGGGTTAAATTTATTCCTAGGTATTTTATTCTTTTGGGTGGTACCACAAGTGGTATCATTTTCTTAATTTTTGTTTTGGGTTATTCATTGATGGTCTGTAGAGATACAAAGTTTGCTGAATCTGTTAATTAGCTCTAGTAGCTTTTTGTGGATTATTTGGGGTTTTCTATATATATGGAATCATGTCATCTGAAAATAGAAATAGTTTCACTTTTTCCTTCCCAATTTTGATAACTTTATTTCTTTTTCTTGCTTAATTGCTCTGGCTAGGACTTCCAGTACAATGTTGAATAGCAGTGGTGGAAGTGGGCATCCTTGTCTTGTTTCTGATCTTCAGGGGAAGGTTTCAATCTTTACCATTGAGTATGATGTTAGCAGTGGGGTTTTTGGTAAATACCCTCTATCATGCCTTCTATTTTTAACCTGAGCGGCGTTATGTTTTTTTCCCCTTTATCCTACTAATATGGTGTATTACATTGATTGGTTTTCTTATGTTACACTTCCCTTATGTTCCTGATAAGTTCTACTTGGTCATGGAGTTTAATACTTTTTACGTACTGTTGAATTTGGTTTGCTAGTATTTTGTTGAGGAGTTTTACCCCTATATTCATAAGGGACATTAAAAACTGTAGTTTTCTTGGGGTGTCTTTGTCTGGCTTTGTTTTCAAGGTAATATTGGCCTCATGAAATGTGTTAAGAAGTAGCCCCTCTTCCATTTTTTGGAAGAGTTTGAGAGGAATCGGTGTTAATTCCTTTTTGCAAGGCAGGCACAGTGCCAGCAGGCCTTGTGGAGATAATATCTGTCTATTTGGAATCACTTGAGAAAGCCTGGAGATGCCACCCGTGAACCAAGGGACAAAACACTTCAGACTAGACAGGGAGATCGCTTATCCAGTAGGGAACAGTATCAGGCTGAGAAGACCCAAGGCTGAGGATGAGGTCCATACTAACATGTGAGGACAGTGTTAATGCTGGTGCTGGGGAGGCCAGCATGTGAGCTGTGATGTGGGGGCTTCCATGCTAGCTGCACAGGCAAAGGAAAGCCGGTATGAGGACAGAAGGCTTTACCAAAGCCCTTTACCACCACCACCACCCCCATTTGCCGGCGGCTGATTAGTCAACATGCCATGCACTGGATCTTTCCTGGGACAAAAGAAAAAGAAAACCCTAGAAACATTTTCAGATGACTGCAGGCTTCCTGGCGACAGCAGCTTTGCATGCAGCATGGCGGTCTGCTGTGGACTCCAGGCAACTG
Organism: Ursus americanus; assembly: GCF_024610735.1. Lineage (NCBI taxonomy): Eukaryota > Metazoa > Chordata > Mammalia > Carnivora > Ursidae > Ursus > Ursus americanus. The sequence continues at coordinate 384,682 of NC_142136.1, forward strand.
GGGAGAACTGACAGGTGGAGTTGCTCAGACAGGGAGCGGCCTCTGTCTGCAAAAGTGCACCTGGCACAGGTGTGGGCTAATGAATTCTCAGCTGGCCCTCAGGTCCTTCCTGCCATCCCGTGGATGCACCACCTACTCTCTACTTCCTTTGCTCCCCAGCTCTCCCTGCTTCAAGGTCGGGTCAATGGTGAGTTCTTTAGCAGCCCGCCAGGTAGGGAGAGAGCAGTCAGCCACATGTCTCTGAGTCGTGACCCCCAGACACTGAAGAGCATCTATACAGTAGGAATGACAGTGCGCTCTTTGGCAACGGCAGGTTCTCACTGCAGAGCTACTTTGAGTCAGGTGGGTGTATAATAACGCAGGACAGAATCAGGTTAACAAAGGACCCAGTGTCCGCGAGGAATCAGGTGAGTTAATCTGCCAGGAGATTAGTCCTTGCACTGCAGGAAGGAGTGAACACCGTGAGACCATGAAAGGATGTGTTTGTTTCTCAACGAGTAATAACTGATCTTGGAGAACTCTGTCACTGATATGAGAGCAAGATCAACGGCATGTTCTGAACTTGACTGCGGAATGTAGGCTGAAGTTACATACTCACCCTGTGAAGAGCCTTAAGAAAAATCTCTAAGCCTATTTTAAGACTTCTGCCGTTAGAAGGACATTGACCGGACCTCCTGTCTGAGCAGGAGGGTCAGGTGGTGGCACCTGATGCAGAAGCAAGCGCAGGCCGAGTCCCCACAGGGCCTGGGGGTTCAGGGCTCAGAGTGAGCTGTGAGGGCATGGTCAGTTCTTGTCACTGTCTGTCCCCAGACCAGAGCTATGCCGGCCCACAGCAGACACAGGACAGTGAGGACTGTCAGCTGTCAAACAGACCCAGAACCTCAAGTAGGAGTGAATGAGAGAAACACGACCCCTGCTTTTGAGAGCTTGCTGCTGGAGACCGAACTGTGTCCTCCGAGTTCACACGCTGGAGCCCTCACCTGGTGTGATGCTGCTGGGGCGTGGGGCCTCAGGGACAGCATTAGATGAGGCCATGGGCGGGGAGCCCAGTGGGGACCAGGACCCTTACAGGAAGCGGGGAGACCAGAGCTTGTTTGATCTCCCACGAGGACATAGTCTTCCCTGCCAGGAGCACATCTGCCAGCACCTTTAATGTGAAATGTTGGGGTCAGGGAGCAAATGGTCGAGAAAGAATTCTTGAGATGTCTTTGGTGCAAAAAGATGTTTTTTTTAAAGCATGGGGACAGGACCTGTGGCCAGAAAGAGCTGCACCAGGGTTATGAGGGGTGACTGATTCTATACTTTCAAGTTGGGAGGGGGTTAGGGATAGTGCAAGTCTCTAAGGGATTTGGAAGCAAGGTTTCCAGGATCCTGAGGGACTAGATTGTTGGGAAAAGGTCATTTATTACCGTCTAATAAAACCTTAGTCATGAGCCCCTTCAGATGTATATCAGGGGGCCAGATGCTTGGAGGATGATTGCTGACATGTATCTTGTGGGGGCAGAGATAAAGGAGGTTTCCAAAAGAATTTCTGTATGTTAAAGAAGACTCACAGGATCTTGGAGGTCACACTAATGTCAAGCTAAGGTTACCTTTTGCCCTTAGTATTAACATAGAGACAGCTGAATTCCTGGAGGATGGTCACTCTGCCTTCCCAGGTACTTGTCAACGGGCTGTAAGTTATAAGGAAGTATAATTTTTTTCCATATTTCTTTTGCCTTTGTTCTCCACATCACCTTGATCTTGGACTTCCATCCTCCAGGACCCTGAGAGATAAATCCCTACAGTTTAAGGCCCAGAGTGTGGTATTTTGTTCCTGGAGCAGAATGAGTCAGAACAGCGGTGTCATGAGGACCCAGGCCATCCCCAGCCAGAGACCCTCAGCCACACTGCACTTGTGGTTCTCCTCAAAGGACAGACCAGAGGCAAAGCAAACAGTTGAAAGAGAAAGCATTTCACAAAGGGAGAGTTAGATTATAAGAGGAAGCAATTTGTTGAAGGAAGAGGAGGAGAAGGAGGAGAAGGAGAAGGAGAATAAGAAGAAGAAGAGGAAGAGGAAGAAGAGGAAGAAGGGAAGAAGAAGAAGAAGAGGAAGAAGAAGAAGAAGAAGAAGAAGAAGAAGAAGAAGAAGAAGAAGAAGAAGAAGAAGAAGAAGAGGAAGAAGAAGAAGAAGAAGAAGGAGAAGAAGAGGGGGGGAGGGGGAAGGGGAGGGGGAGGGGGAGGAGGAGAAAGAAAAGAAAAAGAAAACACTATTTTGACTGTGAATCAAAGACTATGTTCCAAAGGATTTCTGTCAAGTTACTTGTTGGTGATAGTAATGCCCTTGGGCTTGCTTTCTCAGCCAGAGTATACCAGCAAAAACAACTCTCCTTTTTCTATCAGGCAGATTGGGTTCAATTCCCAACTCTTGAGGAATGATTTTCAACTTTGAAATTTATTCCAAAAAAATATGAGTCAAATGTGAAGATAGAATGATGTGTTCTGACACATACACTTCTTAAAGAAAGTTACTGGAGGATGTGCTCCAGATAAATGAAGGAGAAAATAAAGAAAGAGGAAGACTGGGATCCAAAAATAGTGGATCCAACTCAGAAAAACTGTGGCAGGAAGTGCAAAGAGGACAGTGGCCTCCTGAGTCTGGAGCAACAGTCCTGATGGGGGCAGCACAGGGTGCCAGGAGGGGCTTGTCCTCATGGAAAACCAGTCAGCGGGCTGCCCAGCAGAGGGGGGAAGGGGACTAGAGGCTGTATTAAGAACACACAAACAAATATGAGAACATTTCAAGGGGAAAAGTTAAAACTATCAGAGGGACACAGCAGGGGGGCTGTGTTCACAGAAGGAAAAATAACCCCCCTGCTTCCCTGCACAGCTGGAAACAGTATCTATATACTCATGAAAAGGTAACAGTCCTTACGGACGTAACTAAAGATAGCGCTGTGATGGGTAGTAAGGAGGGCACGTATTGCACGGTGCACTGGGTGTTATATGCAACTAATGAATCATCAAGCCTTACATCGGAAACCAGGGATGTAGTGTATGGTGACTAACATAATATAATAAAAAAACATTAAAAAAAAAAGATAGCACTGTTGTAGTGACAGTGGGAGCACAGGAGCAGGCACAATGGAGCTAAAACATCCATCATAGCAGGGAGTAAGCAGGTGTTGTCTGGAATCGTAAATAAAGAAATAAAAACAGAAGCCTATGATTCACTGGTATAAAAGTAATTTCAGAAGCAACGCCCTTAAGTGCAGAGTAGTTGTGTCGCACGAAGAGACCTAGGACGTGATTAGGAGGGGAACACCTGAGTGTCAGCTCCAGGTACGCTTTTTGATCCTGTTTCATTCTACAGTGTGATTTGTGTTATGTATGTACAATTATATTAATTAAAATGTAGTATGATAGATAGTTAAAGTACACAAAATAAAATGAAGCGTCCAGTTCCAGCAGGAGCACAGGGAGGCGACAAGAGGCTAGGGGAGGGTCAGAGTAGCGCTCAGTGTCACCATGCATGAGCCCTGAGCATGGGGTCACGCCCAAATCACAACACAAAACCAGAAAGCAGATCAGGGAAAATATGTGCAGTAAATATGACACAAAATGTTGGTAGTTATAGATTTCACATCTGTCCAAGTATTTATGTTCAAAATCACTGTGCGAGGGTTTTGAGCACAAAGAATCACACACCCAAATAGGGGCTACCCAAGTGGGAAGCAGAGGTCCGATAAACACACCACGTGGGGGAACAGAAGACCATCACTAATACCTGAGGAAATGCAAATAAAGCAGGTTCTGCTCCATTTCCATGGCACTCTCACTGTGGGCTCAGGCCAGGGGGCGAGGGCGAGGGTAGATGTGAAGGCATAACCCTCGGGATGCAAGATGACAAAATGGACAGAGACTGTAAAAAATTCATGCCTTCTGACCAACTAAAGCCACAGGGAACTAATTTAAAGAACAAATAATAAAGCTATATGCATGCAAATATAAAATAGAAAACAATTCAAAATATCCAGCATTAAGACAATTCAGTAAATCAGATATACCTATTGTATGGCTTCTTATCATTGGTAAGTGGTAATATGTAAATCCGTAAAGATACAAATAAAAATTTTCTTATCTGAAAAAAACTAAGTAGTGTATGAACAATATTGAAATTATGTAAATGTACGTATACATACAATTAAATGAGAAAGAACAGGGGGAACTAAAAATACATAAGACTGGTAAGAAAGAGTAAGCAACTTTCGTGTCTCCAACATTTTATTTTATTTTATTTTATTTTATTTTATTTTATTTATTTTACAGAAAGAACGAAAGACAGAGAGTGGGGGGAGGGGCAGAGGGAGAGAGAATCTCCAGCAGACACCCCAGTGACTGCAGAGCCAGGCTCGGGGTTCAATCTCACGACCCTGAGATCATGCCCTGAGCCAAAACCAACAGTTAGATGCCCAACTGACTGAGCCACCCAGGCACCCATGTCTCCAATATTTTAAGAGTAAAATGAAATTGTCCTGTTCATTGAACTACACATGTTAAAGCTAACATATCACTTACTCAGTAACTCCATCTGTTACAAGAGGAAACTTGTGATCACAACTAACAACTGAATTAACTGGAGTAAAAATTCAAAGTTGTAATTCAACTCTGCCCAACTCATCAAGCAGAGAATTACAACCATCTCCAGATGTCCTGGTTTTTATTTTGGGGGGTATTTTAAAGATTTTATTTATTTATTGGACAGAGAGAGAGTGTGAACAAGAGAGCACGAACAGGGGGAGCAGCAGGCAGAGGGAGAAGCACACTCCCTGCTGAGCAGGGAGCCCAATGCGGGACTCGATCCTAGGACCCTGAGATCATGACCTGAGCCGAGGGCAGACATTTCACCGACTGAGCCCCCCAGGTGCCCTGAGATGCACTGTTTTTTATTCAGTTTATTTAAGCACAAACAGCTGACGCATTCTCCCAGCACCTGCCCCTGGCAGCCGCCAGCCTGCTCGCCGTGCCGAGGAGCTTGGTTTTGCACATACATGTATTTAGGACCCACGTACATTCCACGTCAGAGAGAGCATGTGGCATCCGTCTGTCTCACCTCACTGAGCGTCACACCCTTGATGTCACAAATGGCCAGACCTCATCCTTCGTGAAGACAAGGTCTCTGCCTCTGGAGTTTTATGCCCCCTCGCTAGTGCCTCATTCACCCTTGTTGTCACCCCTGCAGCAAACACTGCTTTTCACTGAGCCGCCCTCTGGGGAGGGAGCAGCCAGAGTAAGACAGGCAGCCGTGAGGCCGGCCCTGTTCAGCCCGTGTCTGGGGGCTCTTTCTAACCCCTGGTGTCCCTGCTCCTGCCAACACTCTGTGGTAGGGTCACAAGGGACGGACAGGGGTGGATGAGGGTGGACAGTTAGGTGGACTGGGTGAATGGAGTGGATGAGGCTGCAGGCTCCAGCCAGCAGCGGCTGCTCCTTCCTCTGTCTCGCTGGAGCCCCATGCCTGCATCTCCCTGAATCTCCCTTGCAGGAGGGTTACCCCCAGCACCTTCCTATGGGGTCTAGTAATTCATTAGTAAATATCTGTCAGGTTAAATCCCACATCCACCCAGGAATAAAGACAGCAACAACATTTCAAGTGGATTTTCTGCCCTAAGCCCTTCCTGTCTTGGTGGGCTCCTCCTGCAGGCCGGCTGACGGCCGGGCCCTGAGCAGTGACAGGCACATAAAGGTAGCCGCACAGGGACCTTAACGCTGGTGGCCTGAGCAGCAGGCTGTCCAGGGCAGAGCTGCAGAAGAGGGATTGGCGGGCTTCCCAGAGGAGGTGAGGGGGAGGCGCTCGCATTCCATTTACGAAATGATGTGTGTTTTTTTACAAAGCAGTAAAAACTAAAGGATGAAAACTCTCATGTCTGCATTTTAAAGTTTAATTAGATATAGCCTTTTCCTAAGCTGCCCTGCTGGGTAGCTTTGCTCTCTTGGAGCTTGGGGTGAGGCACTGATGCAGGGCAGGCCCTGGAGAATTGGGGGTCCTAATGAAGAAGAGGGAACACAGGGGGTAGGGCTCTACCAGGAGGGTCAAGTTTCACAATGAACAAAAACAGAAGCCTCCATCCTGGAGCATATGACTATTTACTTGAAGCTGGGGTGGGGGGAAGAGGGGGGCAGCAGTAGAAGAATTGAGGCATATTGCGACATACTGTATTTAAAGTGGATTTTCCTGGCATAAGAACAGTCATGCCTGCTTTCTGGCACCAGGATTGCCTTAGTCCAGAGTCTTGGACGTCAACATTTGCTAGCGCTGCGGCTTTTGTCTGGGCACCCACCCACCACTTTGGGCTGCTGGCCCCAGGGACATGGGGTGTAGGGCTCCTGGCCGGGCCCCAGAAACCAACCAGAAGATCCTGAAGCCTCTGCGGACGGCCTCACTGCGTCCTGAAGAGCCCGCGGCGGGACGGCTCCCAGGCCAGAGTTTACAACCAAGGCCCGGGGTGTGATTTGCGGCGGGCCCTCTAAGATGAACCAGATGCATTTTTAAATGCTCAGCCTCAATAGCGATAGAAATATTTGGGATGATCTTAGGAATTTATTGAGCATTTGCCACGTGCCCAGAACTAAATAAGCACTTTCCACACATTCTCTCCGTTACGCCTCAACGACGCGGCGGAGCTGCCATTGCCATGCTCGGGTAGTTGCTCCATCCTCCAGCCCCCACGATTGTGGAAATGAGAGATAAGAGCCCCAGAGCCTCTTGCTGGGACCCACCCTTCAAAGCACTGCCCGGCTTAGGGCTCTCATGTTACACCGGGTGGAGACAGGGGATCAGCCCAGGCACACGCAGGGACCTGAGGACACTCCGGAACCTGGCTCCTTGACAAACCGCAGTGCAAAACCAGTGACCACTGGCAGGAGCTTCCAGCACCCTGGAGCCAGGCCCCAGGAACCGCCCCGTGCCCCTCCAATCAGCCTGCGCTGCAGCACTGCGGCCGGCACGGTCCCCGCCGCCACGCCACCGCACCTGCTTCCCCCACAGCCGGCCTGGGTCTCGCAGGTGAGACGAGTCAGCGGCCGACGGCGTCTCAGGACCCTCAGGGCCGAGCCAGGGACCCAGCCCTCTACACCTGCACCGAGGAGCGGACTTGTCCACCACTATGGCATACACCTGCGGCTGCAGGTGCGGTGGGATCCAGGTCATCCTGTGCGCGCCGCGTGCCCTCCCCTTGCCCGGGAGCCCGCAAAACAGCTGCCCAAGTCCCCCAATGCTCCGATTGGCCCAGCCCGCCCACCAATCGCCATGGGCAGGGGAGAGGGGTTCCCTGATTGGCCGGACCTGGGTCACGTGCCCACCTCGTCGGCAAAGATGAAGGGGAGGGGCCAACATTGCTCCAATCCTATGAAGGGATTCTCTCCAGGGGCGGGCCTTCCGGAAGCAGAAGAAGGGCCGACGCAGGAGTGGGTCACCTGGCAAATGGTACTTTACGGTAAGCCGGGAGAACGTGTCCCCAGAGTGGGGCCCTGGGGTCAGAGGGGGTGTGGCCCGGGGCGGGGTCCCCGGTGTGGTTCTGGGGTCGGAGCAGGGGGGTCCTGGGTGGGCTCCTCGGTGCGATTCTGCGGTCGGAGCAGGGGTGGGGGGTCCTGGGTGGGCTCCACGGTGCAGCCCTGGGGTTGGAGCGGGGTGGGGTCCGAGGTGGGCTCCCCGGTGCGGTTCTGGGGTCGGAGCAGGGGGCTCCTGGGTGGGCTCCCTGGTGCGATTCTGGGATTGGAGCTGGTGGGGTCCGGGATGGGCTCCACAGTGCCGTCCTGGGCTGAGTGAAGGCAGAGCGGGCAGTCGCTGCTCCAATGCATGGCTTCCTTCAGTCGGAGGCCGGTGGCCACACTTCCTTCCACACGTTTTGGGGCCTCAGGCACCGCTCTGGAGCTGGTGCAGCGGGCTTGGACCCTGGCCTTGGGTCAAAGCAGCCTGAGCTGGGTTGTGCTCGGTGACTGACAATGTGCTCGGATCAGCTGGGACTCTGTCCCCATGAAGCGGCCTCCAGCTGCAGGGAAATGGGGACCCCCTACAGAGAGGATAAGGCCCCTGGTGGGGCTCACGGTGTCCACAAAGCACCTGCTCAGATGCGACTCAATTCATCAGCTTAAACCAGTCATGCAGCCAAACCAACTTGAGTGCGGAAGCAGGGAGAAGTGAAGTCCTTTGAAGGACAGACCAACCAGCCTCCTGTATGTGCAGCCCTGTGGGCAGCTGTCCCTGGGCACTGGGGGCCAGCTCGCCTGGCGGAATCGGTGGCTGTTGGAGACCCTAAGGCTGGATTTACCAGAGGGCGGCGTGGACTCTCACCCTGCGTTTCCTGTCCAACACCATCACCGCAGGTGCGGCACGGCCGAGCCGTTCCTTCCAGACACCAGGCTTGTTATCACCATGGCTTTGGTACTTCTGCCTCCACAGAGCCCGCGCTCTGCTTGGATTTCTCCAAAGAGCCCCCACCCCAGCTCCATCCAGACCTCAGGATAGTGCAGGTCATTGCATCCCGGAGTGCCTTCCAGGGTGGGTCCTGCTGAGAAGGCTGGCAGCTGCTGTGGGGGTGCAGGTGTGACCCACACCCTGGGCCATAGATCCCGCTCACCTCCTCCACGTGGCAGGTGGAGGCCCAGCCACACAGGAGCCCTGGGCCTGGGGACTGTGTCCCTTCTGCCGCTAGACTCTGTGGTGCCTGCTTTCTTTCCTTTTTTCTTCATTCGCACACTTCTGGCTGATTTCACTTACAGTGTGAGGTTTCTTTTTACCATGGGGAGGAGAAACTGAATAAATAGCAACCCCCTGGTCCATGACATGTCTGGAAATAGCAAAATTAAGGAGTTTTCTTTATTTTCCCCCAGTGGAGGATAGTAGCCGTTTTTGTAACCTCTCTCGGAAATGACAGGTTCCTCAGGTCATTGTGTAAACATTAAGTGCTAGTTGAAACAGTTTCGACTACTGGATTCAGAAGGAAGAGAAAAGCCGAGACAGGATATAAAACCTCCGTTTGTGTAATTCACCAAGCTCAGTTGTCCCCTCTGGTGTAACTGTCCTTAAATCCTCCACTGGGTAATTGAATCCTGCTGTAAGCCTGGGCTTTGCTCAGCAGAGACTTCTGAGTACTACCAAGACTTTTGTAAGCTCTGCTGTGAAGTTTCCAGATTTTACAAGCACTTTCTCCACACAATAAATAAGATGTTGAAAGAGTTGGCATTCTCCGAAGGCCTGTTGTTATTGTAGCTGCCCCAGTAACTTCACATCAGTGAGGATGGCTTAACACCATGGTGTGGACATCAAAATGTATGGCGAACCTCCCCAGTGGGGCTGTCCACCCTGTATCAACCCGGTGATGGGCCCCTGTGTTCTTTCTGTGTTCTTTCTCCTCCTTGCTGCTTGTTTCCTAGGAAACTGCTCTGCAGTTTGAAACCACAAGTGCAAAGAAGAAAGTCACGGAAACACAGCAGGATTATCTAACTTGTTTGTCAAGGACATACTGGTCTTCCAAAATCCTTTTGTAGTTTTCTACAACCCTGTTATAGGCCAAAAACTCAGCAGCCATCCAGATAGTCTGGGGAAGATGAAGTCAGTAAGGGACTTCATTAATTGTTCCACTGGCTTTGGGTGTTCTGATGCCAGGAAAGACATCCTGATTGAAAGCATGATTAGGACATGCTTGATGTCCTTTGAGCTAGAAATTTTCTGAATTGTGCTCTCAAGGGAGCAGAGACTGTCACCAAGGAGGAAAACTTAGGTGGCTTTTTAAGTGCAAACATAATAAGTAACTGGTTTATGATCAGCCAGGAAGTAAATGCCCTTAATGGTGTGTCTGTATAAGGCTCAGCAGATACTTCTAGGACTGCTGAGCACCGGAACAGCAAGTCTGTGCTGGTCGACACTCGTGGTGTGCCAGCCTGTTCATCCTCCCACCCGGGCTGCCCAACTCCCCAAGCACTCACTCTGCATTCTTATCCACCACAGGAGAGCACATTCTTTCCAACTTAAGGATTTGTTTGAACCAAACATGAGTTCTGCTTCTATTAAACACAATTAGCACATAAACGCCATGTACAGACATGGAGAAAGGGATTAAGGAAATATGCTATGTTTACTTTGTGGATCCAACAGCAGACACCTTTAACCCTTTGATGTGCCAAGAGTCCAAATGCTTGGCAGGAATGGAAGGAGAAACCATATTGCTCACCAGCTGCTGGTGGATAAACAGCAGCTGAAGGCCTTCCTTCTGGCAGGAACTGGCCATTCTGCTGAGGCCGGTGCTGTGTGTAGGTCCCATAGCTGAGGGCCTTCAAGGTGTTGGACTGGTCAGCACAGAGCATGGTGGCTGCAGGTCTGGGCCTGGAGTTAGACTGGCTCAGTGGGGATCCTGCACCTCATACCAAGACACAACTTCAGGCGAGGCCTGACCTTGCCATCTATGGAAACAACTTCACAGGGCACTTGAGCAGAATAACGGGCTGGTGCATCTCAGACACAGGAACTGTGTCAGCAGAGTACAAAGCTGTAATCGCTGCTGTTGTGTGTGTTATGACCATCACATGAAGATGAAGATCCTTTGTCCAAAAATGGAACATGGAGAGAAACTGTTCCTGTGAGCCTATGAGATATTTAAGGTCAGACAGAGAGCCTAACAACAATGTGTGGCTTGTCTGCATGTTAGGAGGTGGCCCATTGGGAAGGAGGGTGGAGCAACTGGGTGGGCTCCTAGGACAGCACAACATGTCTGAGGTCTGTGTGGGAAGCTGCAGCCACCAGTGGTAACCAAGGGCCCAAAAAAAGAAGGGACATCCAGAACATTCTTCAAGTTTGCATTTCCCCAGTTCTGTCTGAACATTTACTTGGTTCTAGAGCTAAAGATAGCCTTGCCAGACTCTGGCCTGAACTGAGCCAGTGAGACCCTAGTCCTGCCCTTCTGACATCTAACCACACAACACTGGTTCCTGTGACCTGTTCCAGCTGCACAAGTTGAGCTCCAGGTTGTGCCCAGACAGCTGACACTCAGCAGGCCATGTGACCAGCCAGGTAGGTAGCCCTCCTGACAAGAGGAACTGAAATTTTAAAAAACCTTAATGGATTGGCTCAACAGAAAAAAGGAAGGAGGGGACAGAGAAAAGAATCAGTGAACTAAGAGAAAACAAAACCATCAAATCTGAATAACATAGTGAAAATGGGCTTAAAAAAAAAGTTAGAGACCTATGGAACTCTAACAAAAGATGTAACATTCCTGACATCAGAGTCCTGGAAGAAGAGGAGAGAGAGGATGGGGCTGAAAAAAATACAAGTAAATAAATATATAATGGATTAAAACATCCCAAATTTGTAAATGACATAAACCTACAAAATTAAGAAGCTGATATAAATTCCCAAACAGGATAAACACTAAGAAATCTACACCAAAAGATCAACATTGTCAAACTTCTGAAAACTGAAGACAAAATGAACCAATATTTTACCCATAAGGGAAAAACAATTCAAATTACAGCCTCTCTCTCATCAGAAAGCATAGAGGCCAGAAGGAAGTAGCCCAGTATTTTCCAAACACTAAAACAACTGTCAACCTAGAAGCCTGTATCCAGCAAAAAATGACCTTCAGGATTGAAGGGGAAAATCAAGTCATTCTCATTTGAGGAAAAACTAAGAAAATTTGTCACCAGCATACTTACCCTAAAAGGGTGTTTAATTTTCCCTAGACCAAAAAGAAATGATCCAAGGAAGAAACTTGAACACCAAGGAAGAAGAAAGAACATGGCAAACAAAAATACGCATAAATACAATAGGCCTTCCTTGTCCCCTTGTGTTTTCTAAATTGTGTTTGACAAGTGAAGCAAAAATTATACCACTGATGTGGAGGAATTAAGACAATGACATTGTAGACAGAAGAGGGTAAAAAGACATGGAGGGAGGTAAGATTTCTATGCTTCACCTGAACTGGTAAAATGGTGATAGTAATATGCTGCAATAAGCTAACCATCTATAAAATAGCATCTAGAGGAACCACTAAAATGGCTATACAAAGAAATATGCTTTAAAAAATTATAGATAAATCCAAGTAGAATTCTAGAAATTGTTCACATAATCCACAGGCAGGAACAAAACAGAACAAACAGAAAACAAAATAAAATATCGGGTGGGAGCACTAACATGTCAATAATTACACTAAATGTAAATGGCTTAAGGAATGAAATACACTGAAAGCTTGGAAGAATGGATTAAGTACTAGGACCTATGTGTCATCCAACAAAAGCCTCACTTCAAATATAACAATATTGGCAGATTGAAAGTTAAAAGTGGAATAAGATGTATCATACGAACATTACCTAAAGGAAAGCAGAAGTGACTATATTATATCAGATAAAACAGACTTCAGAGCAAAGGAAATTGCTGGAGAGAGGGAAAGAGAGAGACAGTATATAATGATAAAAATCTCAATCCACCAAAAAGACACAGGAATCCTATGTGTGTGTACAACAGAACTACAAAATAAGTGAAGCAAAAACTGATGGAATAAAGGGAACAAAAGGCAAAATCCACAATTCCAGTTGGAGACTTCAACATACCTCTTTCAGCAACTGGTGAAAGAACTAGACAGAAAATCACAAGGACATAGAACTCAACAACATTATCAACTAACAGAATCAACATTTATCAAACATCCTGCCAACAACGCCAAATACACTTTCTTTCCAAGTGCCCTTAAGACATATATCAAGGTAGGCCACATCCTGGGCCATAAAACAAATCCCAACAAATTTTTAAAAATTAAAATTATACAGAATGTGTTCTCTGGCCAAATGGAATCATTAATAGAAATCAGTGACAGAAAGATAACAGGAAAACCTCCAGGGGCGCCTGAGTAGCTCAGTCGTTAAGCGTCTGCCTTCAGCTCAGGGCATGATCCCGGCATTCTGGGATCGAGCCCCACATCGGGCTCCACCTCTGGAAGCCTGCTTCTTCCTCTCCCACTCGCCCTGCTTGTGTTCCCTCTCTCTCTGGCTGTCTCTATCTCTGTCAAAGAAATAAATAAAATCTTAAAAAAAAAAAAAAAAACAGGAAAACCTCCAAACACTTGAGAACTGAACACTGAGTTTGTAGATAATCCCTGGTCACAAAGTCTCAAGAGAAATTTAAAAAATACATCAAATTGAATGACAACATGTCAAAATTTGAGTACTATAATTAAAGCAGTGTTGAGAGAAGTTAGTACTAAATACATCCTTTAGGAAAGAGGAAGTGTCTCATAGCAATAATTGGAACTCCTACCCCAAGGACCCAGAAAAGGAAGAGCAAAATAAATCAAAAAAAGGAAGAGCAAGAGAAGGAAAGAAATAATAAAGGTAAGAGCAGAAATTAATGAAATTAAAAACAGGAAAACAAGAGAAAAGCAATGAAACAGAACTAGTTCTTTGAAAAGATTTAAAAAAAACAACAAATAGACAAATCTCTAGCAAGACTGACAAAGAGTGAAGACACAAATTACCAAGATAAAAAAATGAACAGGGGCTGTCCTCACAGACCCTGCAGACAGCAACAGGAGACGAAAGGAGTACAAACAATTCTACATAAATATGACCACTTGGATGAAATGGACCAATTCATAAAAAAATACAAACTACCACAACTCACCCAATATGAAATTAGATAATTGGAATAGCTCTATAACTATTAAGGAAATTGAATTTGTAATTTAAAAACTGCCAAAAGTAAATCTCCAGACCCAGATGGTTTCACTGGAGACTTGTACCAAATGTTTAAAGAATTAACATCAGTTTTACACAATCTCTTCTGGAAAATAGAAGAGGAGGAAAAACTTGCCAACTCATTTTATGAAGCTCATATTAACCCTACATTAACACTAGACAGCAGTACAAAAAAGAAAACTGCAGACCAGTGTTTCTCATGAATCTAGATGCACAAATCCTTAACAAAACATTAGTACATAGAATTCAGCAATAAATAAAAAGAATTACATGCCAGGAATAAATGGGGTTTATTCCAGGGATGCAAGGCTTGTTCAATATTTGAAAATCATACAGTGTAACCCATCATATTAATGGACAAAAGAAAAATCACATGATAGTATCAGTTGAGCAGGAAAAAACATTTGAAATCAACACCTATTCATACTTCATTGGAAGCAATTCATATGAATTTGACAGTGTTGCAGGATTCAAGCATAAAATAAAAAAGATAACTGCATCTTATCAGTAGAAATTCACCTACATATATATGGTCAATTCATTTTCAACAGAGGTGCCAAGAAAATTCAATGAAGAAAAGGGTATCTTTTCAACAAATGGTGCTAAGACAACTAGATATTCATATGGAGGGAAAAAATGCAGCATTGACCTTTAATTCACACTATACACAAAAATTAACTCAAAATATATTACAGCCCTAAATGTAAAATTAAAAACTATAGAACTTATAGAAGAAAAACCTTTGAAGCTTTGGAGTGGACAAATATTTTTTAGATAGGACACAAAAGTCATGACCCATAAAAGAAAAACTTAATAAATTATACTTTTTTGGAAAGATACCATTAAGGAAACAAAAGAGTAGATCCAAAAAAAGGAAAATTCTTTGTTTATATTTCCACCTATGCTGAAAATGCACTGATACAATTTAACAAACTTATCTGACAAAAATATTGATAAATAGGGGCGCCCTGGGTGGCTCAGTCATTTGAGCCACTGTCTTCGACTCAGGTCATGATCTCAGGGTCCTGGGATTGAGCCCCGTGTCGGGCTTCCTGCTTCTCCCTCTGCCTCTGCTGCTTATGTTCTCTCTCTCTCTCTCTCTCTCTCTCAAATAAGTAAATGGGTCTTTAAAAATAAATATTGATAAACAGAAATAGAAGGAAACATCCTTCACGTTTTTGCTTTTCTAAGTTGATGGGAACCTTTCTTGAGTATGTTCTACTTGCCAGCGGTTATTCTCCTTTCCTGGCTGTACATCTAAAGTCATAAATCCTCTCCATGAAGACAAGCCTGCCTCCACCTGGAAGCTGCCCAGATGTGTTTGCTCAACACATTTCAACATCTCTTCAGACTCTGAGATAAGCAAGGGGAAAAGGTGGAAGAGGAGGAGGTAACTCATACCGCATTATTAGGCCAACTGGCCAGAGCAGACCCTCCTCCTGGGAGGCTGGGGAGGCAGGGTGGGCACTCTCAGGCAGAGAGCACCAGCAGGGGCAGCTTGCACTGTTGGAACCAGATAGGAGTCCTGGACCCTGAGCCCAGCTGGTCTGGAGACCACCCTGGACTTCTGCCACATAAGATCATTATAAGGTGCTTCAAATTGAACATCTGAACCATGCAACACTGAAAGACTCCCTGACTTTCCCTTAATAGTGCTAGACTGTGTTGGTCATAGAAGCAGTTCAGGCTCCCAAAATCTAGGAGAGGAAGCAGCCGTGAATTTTATACTTGGCAGAACTCCTGAAAGGATCATGAAGTAGGGGCAGGTGCCAGCAACCTTGGTGGTGAAGCGTTGAGCTTTCCCGGTATCATCAGGGTGATGGCAGGAAGACCCTCTATCTCTACTGTTACTCAGCATTGCAGAAGTTCTACCAAAGGTAGTAAGACCAAAAAAAGATATAGGAGATACAACATCCAAAAACAAAAAGGAAAGGAATTACCACTATTTGCACATGTCTGAGAATACTGATTTACATATATTGTATATATACATATATGTGCATGTATAATACATTCTGAGACACATTCTCTCATTTCACCATGACACTGTTTCAATGAGGTAAGTCTCCCCTTGCACATTTTATGAAAATGAAACCCGAGGCCTTCAGAAGATTATGACCAGTGTTGGAAAAAATATCGATGCAACGGAATGAACTTGGAGCCCTATCTTACACCACTCACAGAAATTAACCCAAAATGGGTTATGTACATACACCTACATAGACATCATGGACATATACCTACAACGTCCATACACCTCATGGATATACGCATGTACATATATAATGGATAATTATCCAGCCATAAAAAACAGAAGGAAATCCTGCATTTGCAACAACGTGGATGAACCCTGAGGAGATTATGCTAAGTGAAGTAAGCCAGAGAAAGACAAGTACTGCATGATCTCACTTATATGTGGAATCAAAAACAGTCCAGCTCACTGGGACACACTGTAAATCGGTTGTTACCAGGGGCTGGGGAGGGGGGAAATGGGGAGATGCTGGTCAAACAATACAAATTTCTGGTTATTAGATGAGTAAGTCCCAGGGATCTGACACATAGCATGTGACTGTGGTTGACGACACTATATTACATACTTGAGATTTGCTGAGAGTAGATCTTCAATGTTCTTACCACACACACACACACGCACACACACACACACACAGTAACTTTGTGAAATGATAAGTGTGCTAACTAACCTTAACGTAGTCATTGCACAATATATACACACAATCGTCAAGTTGTGCACCTTAAACTTACACAGTGTTGTCAATTATATCTCAGTACAACTGAGGAGAAGAGACTATAATGACTTGTCCAAGACCCAGATCTAGCAATTGGCGCACTGGAACGCAAGCACGGGTCTGTTGATTTCCAAATCAGAGCTTGGAGCCACAAAACTTCCTCAAAACACCCAAAGAACGGACTGAAGTTAGTAAAACTAGGAGAGGAAATGACAATGACAGATAATAAAATTAATACACAAAGCCAGTGGTGCTTCCAGATGCTAGCAATAACCAGCTGGCGACAGTGCTGAGCATGAAGATACACTGTCAAGTACGCGGATGAGTTAGGTCAAGAAATGTGCACAAAGTTTGCATTGAGGAAACAATACGTTTAATAAGGGACCGTAAGAAAAACCGAAGTTGAGAGATGTAAGCATAGTATCAAAAACAGATACCAGAGATGGGAAGGTCTTTATATGTAAAAAGATAAAATGCATAACAATATGAAACCCCACTCTGCACACATTTGTAAAGCAGATGAAAAAGCATCAAGCTTCTCTAAGGGGCATGGAGAAACACACCGCACTCTTTGGACCCTTTATTTGTTGAAATATTTGGTCAGATGAGTGAAAACACTGGTTAAGGTAGGGAATTGTACCGGCGAGAATATATTTCAAATGTTTCACTGTAACTGAGTGTCCACGGGAGCTCCTGTGTAAGGGATGGCAGTGAAAAGGAGAAGCAGATCTAAAAGTCCCATCGTGGGCTACAAGCCAAATCATGAAAATTTCCAATAATGAAATGCCATGGAGCCTTTGAAATGGTACTTTAGAAATCTTAGTAAACTGGTGAAGTGCTCATAGTATTGCTAAGTAGGAAAAGCGTGTTACAGCACCTTATATTGCAGGAACACATTTTTTAATGAAAATATGTGTCTGTGTATTTATGTATTTACATATTATTAAGATATCAACATGTGTGAAGATCTTAACAGTGTATTATGTCTAGATGAATTTTATTTCCTTATTTGTGTTTTCTTGTATTTTTCGAATGATCTGCAATACACATGGATTACTTTTATAATTAGAAAAAATTATAAATATTGTTTGAATTTTATAGTGCCATCTTGTTAACTAGTTAAATATTTATACTAGTCTTATATTTTTTCAATATTAATGGAAATTATGTGCCACCTTTCTATAAGATATAGAGAAGTCCTATAATAGTAAGAATTTACTTGAGGCAGGAAATTACCCTAGGTTTTAAGTTAGATTTTAAGGGGCTTGCCTACATTAAAAAAAAAAATTTCCCTAATAGAATGAGTAGCCTAACATGCCAACTTGGCAGTGTTTGGGGATGGCTTTGTACGCAGATCAAGGCAGTCTGGGTGTGTGGGGGGGGGCGAGAGCCGCCTCTCCATTCTGAATGTCTCTATCCACCTACTTATGTCCTTTATTTGTTGTGCTACCTGTGTTTGCATGGAAGAAGGTGTGATTCTCTCTTTTCTTAAGTTCCAAAGTGTGGAGGGGTTATGCAAAGGGTTTTAGGTGGTATATAGATAGATCATGTTTTTTTTAAAAGTTGCTAAATTATTTCCGTGCTCTGTAGGGAATAGCACAGCCAGTACAACAGATCTGTGACTTGACAGACACTGCTCCAGGTGGAGAAAAAATGTAATCTAATAAAGATGCATCAATTACATAATAGTGATTTAAATGGTATGGGTATGGCAAAACTGACACTTGCATTAAGAAGACTGATACTTGGGAAACACTGCCGCATGATACAAAGCTTGGGCTTCGTGTTCTAAACGTAGTGTTTTATATTTGTGTTTTCATTGCTTTTAAATACTTTTCAGAGTGCTTTCTATATGTGTACCTTTTCTGTTTTATTTAAGAAGTTAGTCAATTTCCCTCTGCTTAGGTATGTTTTTATCCTTCTTTTTCTTAGTTGGTTTCGATATTATTGCAATATGATACACTGAGATTTTGTTGAATTTATTAAACGCACTGTTACATCCTAGATTCGGTTATGATCACCTTCTTCTAATTGCTACCATCTTGAAATAGCATAAACTCCACTTCAAAAACATATGTGAGGTTCCCAAACTCCAAATGGGTAGGTGGGGATCACGATCTGGTGGGACTGGTGGGGCCGAGGGACTGGGGCAAGTTTGGACAATCTGCAGCCACGTCTGACACACCTGCTGGCCCCGTTGCACACTGGCTTCACGGCGATGGGGTGACTGGGTGTCAGCAACGCGCCCAGGAATTCTTGCTGCGCTGGTGCCCATGGCATTACGTTTCAGAGAGGCCGGATGGAAGAAACTCCTCCCTTGTAGAAGGAGCGGGGGAGGTGTGACACCTGGACCCCGGGGTTGAGGGAGCTCCACTTAACAGGAATGGAGGAGATGAGGGGCCAGGATAGGCCTTCAGGGCAAAATCTGGAGAGCTGTCTGAGGCGTGCTCTGCTCAAAGCAGCTATTGGGGAGATGGAGAGGAGAGGTGATACTCCAAAACTCCATTTATTTAACATTTTCCAAAGTATTCTCATTCCAGAAGTCTAAGGGACGAATTCCAGAATATTCAGACCTCAACTCTCATTTCTTCATGGTGTTTATATGATCCTTTCTCTTTTTAATCTACAAACTTGACAAGTAGGTGCCTGGTGTTGGAGATGGGGGTGGAGCCTTTCTTTTAAAATTGGTTTTGGGCAAGGCTCACTGCCTGTAGTATCAGTGCCAAGATTCACTTTCAGTCAGGAAAGTTTCTGGAATTCACTTTTGAATTATTCATTTCCACATTGCTGTAAGGGCTTGAAAGTTATATCTGGGTTGCAGCGTGGCCCTGCTTGCATGTGATGTGATCTTGTGCAAGCACTGAATCTTGCCTCAGTTTCCTTATTTGTGTGCTTGATACACGGCGCCTGCCTCCCTGGGTTCGGTGAGGTTAAATGGGACAATGTTTGCACACGCACCACGAATGGGGTTATGGCTACCACGATCAGTATCGCTGCTACCGCCGCTGCCACCACGCTCCAGTCGGCAAGGGGACCTCTGTGAATCCTTTCCCCCGTGTCTTCCGGCTCCTCTGGCGTTCTCCTCATTACATGCTTCAGCCTTGCTTTTGGACTGTGATCCACATGGCGTCTTTGCTTATCTTTTAAAGTACCTATTACGATTACAAGCTTAGTATTTGAATACCAGTAACCTGTCTTGCCTTCACAGGCATTTATATTTCTCTCTCTTTTTGAAGTAGTTAGTGTAAATCCAGATATACTTGAGTAACAGTTTTTAATTGGTGTTCCAACCCCAGCTCAGTGGCCCTGTTCGTCTACCTTCCCCCACCTCCCACGGAGCAATTGTTGGTAACTGGACCAGAGATGGTTTTTTTCTCTAAATTTCCCCATTATTTTTAGAGAGTTCCTTGCTAGACTTCGTTGGCTGTCCTTTCTTTGAGATTTTACTCTCGCTTTGTCTGAGTATTTAGCCCAAGGAAAGCTATCCTTCTGCCCATCTTCCTGAAAGTCTGTCTTTCTTAAATGCTACAAAAGGGACCCACTCCAGTAAGGTCCTGAGTATTACGGACTGACAGGTCCTCTGTCTTTAACAGTATGCATATTTGGAAGAAGGTGAGTCCAAAGCTGCATGTCTGTCCCTCAGCCAGAGAGGCAGACACCAGAGACTATTGTTTGGAAATTTATGAGGACTTTGTTGTAGCGTGCAAATCCCTTGGCCACCACAGGCAATGTCATAAGGAAAGTATGCACCGAAACAATGGAGGTGTTGGAAATGGTTTGCATTACATCCAGGAATGATATTAATAGACCAAAAATATTAATTCCCCCGCTGAAGTTTATCAGGGGGACATGGGGATGATCTGGCTCCCCCCACACCACGTACTTTGGCAAGTTGAGATCTTTCTGTGTCTGCTTATCTGTGCAGAGGGGAAGTACACAGGTAAGTCATCCATCCTGCTCTGAAGACAGGAAGGGGAGGGGACCGTGTGCAGAGCCCGGTGCTCCGCTGGGGACCACAGGCCCTCACGGGTTTGTGCAGCAATTTACCATGTGGTAGAGGAGGCAATGCACATGGGAGGTGGTCGACATGCCCGCGGGCAGAAGCTACATGCAGAGAGAAGCCAACATCCTATTGGGAGTTTTCCAACATAAATTGCTCAGTATAGGAAATCAGGAAAATAAAAAACAAATGGAAAAAAAGAAGAAATCACTTGGAGTCCCATCACCCAGAGAACACCATGGTGAACATTTCTGCCATATTTTCTTTGAGGACTTCAGTATTGTAGCACAAGAAAAAAACCTGCTCTCATATGTCATGTATACGATCTTACTTGCTTTGGAACGGAGTTATTACACAGGACAGTACGGTAACTCACGGATATGCGAGTGCACGCTG
This sequence comes from Ursus americanus, assembly GCF_024610735.1. Taxonomy (NCBI): domain Eukaryota; kingdom Metazoa; phylum Chordata; class Mammalia; order Carnivora; family Ursidae; genus Ursus; species Ursus americanus. The sequence continues at coordinate 405,544 of NC_142136.1, forward strand.
TTCGCTCCTGATTAGTGTCTGCGTTTATTGTGCCCTTGGTATGAGGGCTTGCCACACAGCCCACCTAATAATCTTCTTGGACATTTGGGTTGTTTATATTTTTCACTATTACAAATAATGCTATCCAAAATGCATAATTTTGGGTATAACGATTTTTTCCACTTTTTGAATATTTTCCTTTGAATTCCTTTCCCAGAAGTAGGATTTTGGCACAAGGGATGTGGATGTCTTTAAGACTCTTGACACATATTACCTGGCTGAACTTACACCAAGTGCTTTTAGTTAAATAAAACATTCAAATGCTGGAACGTTTGTACTCTGTTGGAGGGTTGTGGGAGCAGTTTGTTCTCTACTCTGAAGGGCTGTGCAAACAGTGCCGAGTAGTGCATAGCTTGGTGGTTCAGAGGGGTCTACTGTGAGGATGGGTTTTCCCTGTAGTTACGGAGCATCTATTTTTGCACCCAAAGTATGGGTGCTGGAAATGATGTTAAGAAAGAAAGGGTCCGAATCTTCAGTGGGCGTAGACACCCCCCCTCCCCAGGAAGTTCTGGCCCCGTGATGGCGAGGTGGGCATTCCATTCTGGAGGAGCCCTTGAGGTGCCGAGCCCCTGCCTGCCTGGTCAGACAAAGCTGGCATGGTGACAAGTTGGGAGGGATGTGCAAACCTGGAGTTCCACGGCAGGAAAGGCTCAAAGCGTGTTTATTACATTGCAACGAATACCCCTGAATACCTGCTGGAGTTTATCTCCATCCCATTTCATGTTGCACAGAAAACATGACTCTCCGGAAGGGTGACCATGTTCCTTATCTTTTTCCTGGACGATTGGCTCTAATTTTCCATTATTCATTACTTCTAGGTTGGATGGCTTAGAATATTTGTTTCCTGAGCCGACCCCACAGGCTCCAGGGAGCAGGACGAGGGAGGGGGGTTGTTGGGGCTGCAGAGGAAGGTGGGAGGGCGAAGGGCAGTGGCCACATCACACATAGAGCTGGGTGAGACCTTTCTGCTCCCCTCAGATTTGAGATCCTGTGATCTTCAGGGCCGGGTTCCAGCTGGCCAAGCCCCTGGTGCAACTCGGCCTGTGGTCCCTAATTTCAGAGAAGAGGCTTTCATCTTCCTCCAGCCTGTGGGTGGTCCTGATGAAGCTGACTTTCACCATCTCGGAGCCTGAGGTCCAATTAATGATGATCTATTCTTATTTCAGGCCTTTTAAGTTTGGAATAAGAACCCCAAGCCCCCTCCCCCACCCTGAGGACACAACCCTCGGTTTGTTGACAGTTCGGAGTATCTGAATTCCTGCTTCTCTGGGAGGAAAAACAAGATCTCCGCATCAAGAATCTAGCCCTGTCTGCGTACAAGAACTCTGCACACTCTGCCGTCTCATGCCCCAGCGCCGAGGCCGCCCGCCAGCCCCACACCTGAGGGTTCCACCTTCCTGCCAGCGAGAATCACACCGAATCCGACCATCTTCTCGGCACCTGCTGCAGGCAGGGCCTTAGGAACATTGCCCTGAAAAACCTCCGACCTCAGGTTCCTGGGTTTCATTTCCTCAGTCTCTCTCTGTCAGTAATTCTCAACCCCCCGGTGGGGCCTTTTGCGCAGGCAACCCTAGGGCTGCAGACAGGGTCACTGGCAGGATGGAGCAGACACTCTCGATCTAGAAGTGGCCAGGAAATTGGGGCCCCTCACTCCCCACCGAAGAGGGGACTCGTCTACATTTAGCCAAACAGCTGCAATGCCACATCTCTTTCCAGGGAGGAAATGATACAGGATCCAGATCGGGCCACGCTGCCTCCCGAGGTCTACAGTGTAGGGCAGAACAGCACGGGTGACTCTCACAGCACAGCAAGGGACAGAAGCCAGACACAGAGTGCAAATGGCACGCATCCATGTCCCTGGAGTTTGAACAACACGGACTCATCAGTGATGGAGCCGTGAGCACCCTGCCTGCCTCTGGCGGGAGGTGGGGGCTGGAAAGGGGAGCGAGGGGACCTTGTGGCAGCAGGGAGATTTCCTGTGTCTTATCGAGGTGCGGGTGACACAGGACGATCAGTGTATCACCATGGCACCACACGCACACTTTACCTGCAAAGCCCTGCGTCCACCAGGCTGAACGGTCCAGGACTGGGAACTGTGACGGGACTTAAGCAACATGCCCAGACTCAGACCCTGCGAAGAATTTCTGGTATTCTTTCCTCCTGGTTGGCTTCTTTCAATCAAAACTTAATTCTACTTAAAGCTCCAAATTGTCAGAATTCTTTGGAAACAATTTCCCTCCAAACGCCTCTCTTCCTCACCTTTGCTTTATTTACTTAGGCCCATGCTTTTAATAACTGAAATGTATTATGGCCTCTAAAATAGCTTTTCCAGCCAAGTAAACCCATGAACCTTGCACCATTTTTGTTGGGTTGAAAGCTAGCAGTCTCTGCAGAGCAGGCACCGAGCAGCAGGGAGAGTGGAGTGTTTGTGTCCTGCTGTGATTTGTTTGGCCAGACACCCCTCCAGCCTCAGAGCCCCGCTCCACCTTCCAAACATCACAGCCCCCGCTGCTATTCTCTCTGTTGGCTTTTTACTGAAAGCACAGGGTCGACACCTCTGCCAGTCCTGAGCTCACCATGTTGGGGTGTTTTTCTAAAAGCGGGGCTCTGTGGGCAGGACCACGGGCAGTGGGTGAGACAGCTGTGTGTGTCTCCCCTCCGTCTCCCCTCCTCTGGGAGACGGCTCCTGCTTTTCTTTCGGGGGCACACCTAGTCCAAGTGATCTGAGCAAAGGCCAGAGAGCAGAGAGGCCCAGGTCCAGGCACCTGCCAGCTCTGTCCCTGGGCTTTGAGCTACACAGGCCAACTAAGAACTCACGTTCCCCATAAGCCGCCCCAGGTTCCTGCACCGGCCAGCGCACAAAGTCATAAAGAATTAACTGCAGCTCGGCCCTCATGCCGGCCCAGAGTGGGAACCCCCACACTAACCCTGGCCACCACGGAGCCTTCCCCACACCTACAATTACGCCACAGGTACCACGAGTAAAGCTGCTGCCGGCTTTTGTGTGGACGTTTTCACTTCCCGGAGTAAACACCAAGGACTGTGCTGTGATCTGCTTGGCGAGTGTGTGCTCCACTGCGGAAGGGGCCCAGGGCCGTTCTCCAGAGCTCCCGTGCACCCTGACCTCCCACCCACAGCTGACGGGAGACCAGCTTCCCGTTATCCCCGCCAGCATGTGGCCTTGTCACTGTTTGGACAGGTGTGCAGCGATATCTCATTGCAGTTTTAATTTGTATTTTTCCCTCATGGTTAATGATGGTGGTGAAGTGTCTGTTCAAATCTTTTGCTCCTTTTCTGATTGGCTTGTTTGTTTCTTGCAGCTGAATTTAGAGTGTATTTTGGATTTAAGTCATTTGTTAGAATTGTGATTTGCAAATACTTTCTCTCAGTCTCTAGTTTATTTTGCATCCTCTAAAGGGGTCTTCGGCAGAGCAGAACTTGTAATACTTCCCTATTTGGGTGATTTCCCCCAGACACACAGGCCTACACCTTAATCTGTGCCAGCTCCAGCCGACCCAGCTGCCACACACTCACGCTGTCCTCTGCCACGCGCCGGCAATGCCGGGCACGTGCTTCCTGCGTCCAGACGACTCCAGGGGACGAGCACATGGAAAGGACCCCTGAGTCAAGCCTGCAGGGGCTCAGAGAGGGCCCCAGCGGCTGGGACGCTGTGCGGGGCTGGTCGGATGGAACGGGGCAGCCAGGGTCCCAGGCGGGAGAGGCCGGGCGATTGCAGGTCTGAAGGACTTGGGCGCACAGAGGATGCGGCAAATCAGAGAAGGAAGACTGGCCCACACGGGGAGCACCCTGGAGGGAGGACGCTTGGGCAGGGAGCCCCGAGCCACAGGAAGAGCCCCAGCCAATCACCTCGGGGCAAGGGAGAGCCACGGACAAGCTCTGTCAGGGCTAGCAGACCTGCCGGCCAGCCACGAGTCTCTCTCCTCTGTCTGCACACATTTTGCTCATCACTGTCACCCTGGGTGAGAGCTGGTTTCCACTTAGCCTCCCGCGGCATCCTCTCAGCTCACCATGCACATCCCCTCGGGCTGCTCTGACCGGCCCGCCTGGCCGCGCTGCCCCCCATCCCAGTCCCACCTTCCCTGGCTGCCTCCACGTGTGCTGACCGTGACTCAGTGACTCCCCAAGCCCCAGTAATGTTGTGCTGCCTCCTTGTGTGCTTGGCCTCCTCACGCCACAGCCCAGCACCCCAGCCCTTGCTCCCTACTGCTCAGCACCGTGCTCCACCACTCATCCTGTGCTGTGCCCCATCATTAATCCTGCTCGTGCACACTTCTGAGATTAAAGACCCACCACAGTCCCTGGCACTCAGTAGGGATTCACGTATGTGCTTGTGTGGACTGCTCTGGAGGGCTCCAGGGGGAAGCAATGTGGTGATGACCCTGGATGTCCAGGGTTCTGCATTATGACAACCTGTGCGTGCTTTCCACATGGGTCAGGAGCCACAGAATCATTCAGTGGCTCAGAGACACGGACATGATGTCAGTGTTCCCCTGCTGATTTCCCTCTGTGGAATGCGATGGGCAAGGAGAGGAGCCAGCCCTCCCCCAGTGGGCCCCCGTTGGGAAGAATCTCTCCCGGTTCATCTGCCAAGCCAACTGCTTTTCCTCCTGCTCACCTCTCAGCAAAGCATACTTTTCCCACCACAAAAGTGTGGGATAAGGGGAAAGAATGTACCAGCCACCAGCCGACTCTCTCTGGAGCAGAAATCTTCCCATTTCTTCAGTGTTTCCATCCGAATCTAGTTGGTGCATCTCAAAGAGCGATAGTGACTCTGCAACTGACGGTAGAATCTCGTTGGTGCGCGACGAAGGCAAGTCTGGTGCAGACTGACGTGCCCTGGGTCGTCCAAGGGGGTCAGCCATCTTAGTGCCTCGGAGACACCCCTATAAAAACAATATTTCCTACAAAGCATCTCTAGGCCCCAAACCAAAGACTGTGTTGCTGGGCAGCTTGTCCAAACACCGTCTTCCAGGAGGCAGGCTCCCGTGGCCCCGTGGTGCTCTGACATTCGACAAGGTGGTTTCCAGCTGGGAAGGAGAAGGAGGGTCTGGAATTGCAAAATTGATTTGATTCTGGCTTTTCAGAGGTTTTAGCTGCATGACCTCGAATAACTTACTTAACTTGATTTTAATTATCTCATCTGTGAAATAGAGATAGAAACACTTTTATTTAAGGGTGAACACTGAGGGTTCAAAACAAAATATTTAAGAGATAAATTATTCAATAAATGATATTGATTATCCATTTGGGTAAAATAATATTCCTCCTCTTTACTCTTCATTCCAGTAGTGAAATACATTTCAAATGGACCAAGGATTTAGATGTGAAAGGACTGGGAGGAAAGCAAGCACACGGACGGGCACGTATCTTCGTAATCTTGGAACGAAGAAGGCGGCGCTAGGGAGGATCTGGACACCTTTCCGGATACAAAATCCAGAGGCGCTGAGAGAAAGGCTGATAAAAGTAGCTTTAGTAGCCTCTTTAAACTCTTCGTGGAAATAAACATGATACGTAAAGGAAAAGCTGGGGGGAAGCTTTCCATACACTTGGCGAAGAGGTAACTTTCATCACATAAAAAGCACAGAGAGAACAGCCCCCACGTCTAGCAGGGGCAGAATGGCTCCCACTGAAGCAGGCTGTCCACAGATAACAACCACAAGTGCCGGACAAAGTGTGAAGACCTGCTACCTGAGGGCCCTGGAGTGTGACTAACAAAGGTCCTTGTGCGATGGACCATCCATGCTTTGACCCTATCAACGCTGGCATCCTACCAACGTTTGCAAACTATTACCATTGGACGGACACTAGACAAAGGGTCCATGAAATCTCTCTGATTTGAGTGTGAATCTTCAATTATCTCAAAAAGATTTAATTTAAAAAATCAAATTTTGTAATTTACAGGATTACAGAATAAAGGATTAATTCATATGATCATCTCAACAGAGGTATAGAAAGCATTTGACGAAATTCAGCAAATTCATACTTTAAAAAACAAACAAACGGCAAACTAGAAGAACGAAGCTGGAACACAACAGAACAGGGGAATTGCCTCCGTCTGATAAAGGTCATTTAAAGATACACAGTTGATGCTTAACAGTGAAATATCAGCTTCCTGTTGAGATAAGAAACAAGTTAAACATTGCTGCTCCAACCATTTCTTTCCAACATGTGCTGGAGGTAATAGCCAGAGAAATATGGCAAGAAAGAACACCAAATTAACAAAAACCTTTAACCCCATACACCATGTCCAACAGAAAATCACAAGGCTGTTAAAAGGCAGAAATCACAAGCGTCAGAGCCAGCTCAGGTCAGACCAGTAATTTAAAATAACTACAGTTAATAAGCCAAGGGCTCTCATGGACAAAATCAACAATATGCAACAATAAATGAGTATGTAAAGAGAGAGATGGAAACTCAGAACGAATAAAAAATGCAAGAGATGAAAAACGCGGTCGTGAAAATCAAGCACACCCTGACGGACTCATTAGTACAGCGATGGGGAACGTGTCGGTGAGTTTGAAGCAGGCCCCAGAACATTTGGATAAATGGGTCGAAGAAGGAGCCTCCAGAGAAACGAAGAATTATCTTGATTAAGTGATACGATGTGTGGGGTGCAGAGGCAGTGGTGCTTGGGGGGCACGTGTAGATGTTTGCAGAAGAAAGGTCTCAAGTGCATGATCTACATTCCCACATTGTGAAACTGGAGAAAGATGAGCAAGTAAAACCCAAAGTAAGAAGAAAAAAAGAAATAATAAATCAAGGGAATTGAAAACAACAACAAAAAAAAAATACAGAAAATCAACAACACCAAAAGCTAGTTCTTTGGAAAGATTAATAAAACCGATAAATCTCCAGCAAGACTAAGGGGGGGGGAAGACACAAATTACTAACATCTGAAAGGAAAGAGGGGCCATCACGCAGACTACAGATCCCATGGACATAAAGGAATATGATGGACAAGTCTAAGCCTACACGTCTGATAACCTTGATGAAATGGGCCAATTCTGTGGAAGTCACAGCCCACCAAAATGCACACAAAGAGAAACAGATGATCTCAATAGGCCATATGTATTATTAGAGAAATTGAATCAATAACTAATAAACTTCCAAATTAGCACCAGACACAGATGGAGCCACTGGTAAATTGTACCAAACATTTAAGGAACAAATGATACCAGTTCTTTGCAAATATGAGTGAGCAGAGGGAGTACTTTCTAACTCCTTCCGTAAGGCCAACGTTACCCTATTATAAAAATAAGAAAGGAAAAAGTACACACCACTATCTCTTACGAACATAGATGCAAAAATACCCAAGAAAATATTAGCAAATTGAATTCAACAATGTGTAAACGGAATATACACCATGACCAAGTGGGATTTATCCCAGGCATGCTAAGGAGGAAAAAATCATATGATCATGTACGTAGCTACGTAGAGATTTGATAAGCCTCAGCAACCTAAGAATAGAAGAGAAATTTTCAGCTTGACAAAGATCATCGACAAAAACCCTTTACTAGAGCTTCCCACCTAAAGTCAGAAGCAAGGCAAGGGTGTCCCCATCACCACTCCTAGTTAACGTCGTACTACAGGTCCTAGGTGGTGCAATTAAGACAAGGAAAGTAAGTAAAATTTATACAAATTGGGAAGGAAGAAAGAAGACTATCTTTGTCTGCAGATGACATGATTGACCAGGTGGGAACTCCCAAGCCACAAACAGTGGCTACGCAGGGTACAAGGTACGTGAATAGGTGGCCGTCTCCCTTGGTTCCTGGACGATAGTCATTGAATGGATGAGTGAACAAGAGGACCCGGAGGGAATTCAGGCTGAGGGCCAGGTCCGCGGTAGTTCTGGGTGGAGGGAGGTGGGAGGGTCTCCAGGAGCCTCAGAGGGAAGGAGGAGGGGAGTTCACATGGACTCCAGTCTCAGGGATCCAGTGGGCTGGTGGTCCAGGGTTGAGGACTGACTGTTGAATACAGGCCTGACAGCACTCCCTTCTCTAAGTGCTGCCCACCCTCAGGGAGAGGCGACGGCAACCCCACTTGTGGCCATGGCCCCCAAATTCCCCCTCCCACCCCACCCCAGCCTGGAGGCACAGCAACTTGGCCCTCAGAACTTCGGAACTGAAGCCAAGGCTGCTTCCAGCTGGCGCAGCCGTGAGCAGACCGACCACGGACAGCAGAAGCAACCGAGGACCCAGGACGTTTGTGTTCTCGCACAAACTCGCTGACATGGAATGGTTTATCTGAGCTCCGGTTTGAAATGTGCACCAACCCACTTACCCATCTGAGAGGCAATGTGTAGAGTGGGGATGCACGTGAAGGTCTTTATGTGGCTTTTGTGGTCGGCAGAGGCATCCACACGGAATCCCCAGAGCCGTGACACCCTGCAGGCAAGATTGAGTTGAGGATTTTATTTTTCTTTCTTTCTTTATTTTTAAAGATTCTATTTATTTATTAATTTGACAGAAAGAGAGCAAGAGAGCACAAGGAAGGGGAGCAGAGGCAGAGGGAGAAGCAGGCTCCCTGCTGAGCAGGGAGCCCGACGTGAGACTCGATACCCAGACACCGGGATCAGGACCTCAGCCGAAGGCCTACGCTTCACCGACTGAGCCCCCCAGGGGCCCCCACTGAGGACTTTAAAATGGGAGGAGATCCTGGTTATCTGGGTGGGTCCTTAGGAGGGAGGGAGGGAGGCAGGAGGGCCGGAGAGGCTGCTAGTTTGAAGTTAAGGGCGGGCCACGGGCTGAGTGACACAGGTCCCCCAAGCTGGAAAAGGCAGGGAATGCAGTCTTCCCAGAGCCCCCAGAAGGAAGCAGCCACCCGATGCTCAGACTTCCGGCCTCCGGAAGCGGGAGGCAACGCGTCTGTGTTACTCTTTCGTTCTCGAGCACTTACTGCACGTCTGCTTGGTGCCAAGACAATGCCAGAGACACGAGCCACCCAGGGGAGGGCCCTGCACCCACGGGTGGTCACAGGGGGACACGTGTCTGTGGGGACAGGACAGCCTGTGCTGGACTCAGGTCCACGCTCACCGTGTGGTCTCGGGGCTGCGTGGGGGCGGGGCGGGGGTGTTGGGGGCCGAAGGCAGGAACACACAAACCTTGGGAAGAGACCTTCCGTGTAGCAGGGCCTGTCAGAACATCCCAGCACCCCGCGGCCCAGCGAGGGGTCCCAGGCCATGCGGCCCCGCTCTCCAGGTGCTGCCGCGCTCTGTGCCACCTCCTCGGCCATGGATCCCTGGGGAGAGGCGGGCGGAAACACCTTTCCTGTCCCTCTGGCTCTTCCTTCCTTTGTCAAAGGCCACCTCACCTGCAGGGTGACCAAGTCAGCCGGTGGGCTCCTGTGCACACTCCTGCCCTTCTGCCCGTGTTCACACACGCCTCCCGCAGCACTGGTGAGCCCTGGTCCCGCTGCTGCCACGCTGTGCCCAGGTCGCAGGGAGGGGCCAAGGGACTGGCCAATGCAAGTTCTCCCTGCGCCCTTGCCCAGCTGTGGACACGGCTTTCCTCTGCCTTGGGGAGCGTAGCTCAGAGGGCCTCCTGCCCAGCCATAGGAAGATGAAGTCGGCAGGCTTCCCTGACTGCACTGAGCTCCTTCCTGCCCCTCGAAGCAGGTCCTGAGCACCCTTCCAGGGACCCTCCAGACAGGACCCCTGATCTCGCGACCCCGGGCTCCCTGCCCACAGCCTCATGCCTGCCGGCAGGGCCCTGCCTATCTCTCCTGGGTCCCAGGCTCACGGGCAGAGCAACTGTGACACGGTCTGTTGGGCGTGGATGGGGCTGGTGCCCATCCTGGGGCACAGGAGCCCCCCAGGGTGCAGCCACAGCAGGAGTGCATGAGAAGGACAGGCCCTGACCCTTGGGACCATGCCCAGGTTGTGGGTGTTTGAGGCTTTGCAAGGAGAGGGGCCAGAGCACAGCTGCCTCTGTGGCCCACTCCCTCTGTCCGGCCTCTGTCCCTATTCCCCTATTTTGAGCAAGTATGTTGAGCTGCAAAATGACACTTCCATGTGGGAAGAAACCATGGTTGGCAGTGGGCAAGAGAAGTTTCTCTGTTCTCCTCTCAGAGTAAAACTTTTGAGAAACGTAAGTAAGGCAGAAAGAGGAACCCTGTTCCCTTTTTAGGTAACGCTGCTCATTCCATTTCTCCCATAAAAATCCCAACCAGGAAAAATCCCTAACCCTTGCAAGATGCCCATCAAAGCAACAGCACAAAATACAGACGTGAAGGGAGGCTGGGCTGTCGAGGAACGGAGAGGTGCGTGGTGGACTCTTGAAAGGGAGCGCCAGCCCCTGGCCACAGGTGTGGCCGTTCAAGCCTCTGCAACGGGCTGAAACAGATCAAATGCCGTGAAATCCAGGAGTTTATAACGATGCTATAACAATACCAGACGCTAAAAACGGACTCGCTTTCCTGGGAGCTGGTGAACCCAGGGGAAGAAGGAAGCATTTCCCTCACTTCCCAGAAGAACTGCCCTCCAGGGGGCCAGACGGCTGATGGAGGGCTTCTCTCCTCAGAGAAGTAGTCCAAGTAATAACGAAAAAGGGGAGAATAAGATTAGAGCGCCTTCCCTTGCAGGCCCTCCAGTGAGATAGTGGGGTGGCCGCCAGGCCCGCGGCATGGAGAGGCCGGCGGCACGGAGAGGCCGGCAGCATGGAGAGGCCCACGGCACGGAGAGGCCGGCAGCCGGGGAGGCCAGCAGGCTGGGTCCTGGTGAGAGTGCAGAGCAGGAGGCCAGCGCCCGTCCAGGCCCAGCCCGCACACGGCAGCAACCCCACCCACCGCAGACAAATAAATCACAAAGGAAGGGCGGGGAAGGGAGACGGAAAGATGAAAACAGACTTGGAGGCCCTGGCTGGAAAACACAGCTACTTAAAAATGTCGCGGAGCCAGCAGGACGGGTGAGCAATGACGTCTGGTGACCTCCAGGGGTCACTGGCAATTATTCTAGGTGCAAATATGGAGTTGTGGAGCCTGGGAGTTGGGCTTAGCTCTTATCTTTCATAAATACTTTCTGAAATATTAGGGATAAAACAATATAATGTCTGGGACTGGCTTAAAATAGCCCAGTGAGGAAGTGGGTGGAGTGTAGACGAACCCAGCCACCTGGGGCTGGCATCATGGAAGGGCCAGTGGATGACAGGGCTCGCTCTACTGGTCTCTCGGCTTCCTGTGGGTTTGACTGTTTCCATAATAATCATCGAAGATGTGTGAATACCGGACTGCCCTGTGAATTAGTTCTCCCTGCAAAGATCTCTCAGCGGCCACTCCTGAGCCAAGAGGACAGGCTTCTGTGAGCAGAGCGTCCGGGGCATATCCTTCATCACCAAGAAGAGCGAGGAGGTGGTAGAAGGGACCCTGCCACTGTTTGGACCTCAGGCCTTAGCGGGACGTGAGTGTTCGGGGGTCCCCTCCGCCCGTCCGTGTAATCTTCGCTCCTCTTCCCTCCTCTACACTGGAGGCCAGTAGCTCTTCAGGCTCCTTGCAGTTATCTGGGGGAGTTCAGGAGGGAGCAAACGGAGGACACCGTGCACTTCAAACGACCTTGAGGGGGAGGCCGGACATACAGGTCCCAGAAACGATACAGAACCCGGTGGTGCCCAGCTCACGGTGTCCCCTCAGGCGGCGACTTCACCACCCACACCCCTACCCCACCAAGAGCAGAGAGGGTCCCCTTCCACAGCCTCCCAGGGAAGGAGCCTCCCTAAATCTGCTCCATCTGGCCCCCGCCGCGTTTACAAACACCCCTGCCCTGTTTAACAGAGGAAGTGATTTGTTATCACAAGACAGGCTGCCTGCTGGTGAAATCAGATAAGCGAGGTTGGACAAAAGCTTTTCCTTTGCCAGCATTCCCCGCTGCAGGCTTGGCCAGGGAGCCCGGGAGACCTGGGGACGCCGGGGACTCAGCAGAGAAGTCTCGGGGCTGCACCTGGAGGCCTTGCCTGGGGACAGGCTGCAGCTTTGTGCCATGCACCCTGCAAGTGTCAGCAGGGCAGGCGGCCCCTTTGTTTACTGCCTTCTGTTGCCTTTTACTCTTATCTCAGAGCAGATTCTGGAGGCCTCAGAGACTTGGGCATGACGTGGCCCTGATTTTGCAGACTGGGTGGGCAGGCATGACCTCAAATAACCCCACAGCAGCTTCCCCGGCAAGGCCTCTGGACCGTGGATGTGGGCGGAGGCCTGGGGGCTGCCCAGCGGTCCCCACGGCCCAGAGGAGGGGCTGGGGGCCGTGTAGCACCGTGATGTGCCTTACTGTCCAAGACGCCTGAGCTCAAGCCCCACCTCCCCCACCATGTGGGTGGACCCAGGGCCAAATCCAATGACTGTCAGGAACATGGGGACCCGGCCCCCCTGCAGCAGCTCAGGGACCGAGACCCCGGACAAGTCAAGAGCCAGCATGTCCCCAGCCCAGACCTGCTCTGATGAGGGAGGAAGGGGGGAGAAAGGTCAGCAGGGAAGGGGAACAGGCTGCACCCATAACCCGTGTGCCGTCAGCCTGAATCTCAGCATGGTTTCCGCAGTTGTACGTTGCAAATGAATACAAGGAGCAAAGTGTCCCAAGGACTCTTTCGTCATCAATCCCTATGGAGCATTGAGAAGACATCCACTGTCCTAGCACACAATATTATTGTAACCGTTATTACGACGGTGATGGCTTTTTACCGCACAGGTCTACTGGACGGCGACACTGGCCCCAGGCCTCCCCCTGGGGCCCTGACACCTGGCCATTGTGACCAGTGCCGGCCAGGCCACCTTGGGACCTGAGACAGAAGGAAAAATGTGCACCCCATACAGACACTTTTATGTACATTCTAATAGTTTTCCTAGAGCATTGAAGTATTTGAGAAAGATACTGAACAACCTAAAAGGACGTATGTTAAAACTCACAATGTTACGTTTAAATATTTTATTTATTCCAAAAAGAAAATTTATTATTTAACTTTATCAGATTTATTAATTTTTTAAAATTATGTTATGTTACTTGCCATACAGTACATCTTTAGCTTTTGATGTAAAGTTCCATGATTCGTTGCGTATAACACCCAGTGCTCCACGCAATACGTGCCCTCCTTACTACCCATCACCAGCCTATCCCATTCCCCCACCCCCTCCCCTCTGAAGCCCTCAGTTTGTTTCCCGGAGTCCATAGTCTCTCATGATTCATCTCCCCCTCTGTTTACTGCCCCCCCCTTCATTTTTTCCCTTCCTTCTCCTAATGTCCTCCACTGTATTCCTTATGTTCCACAAATGAGTGAAACCATATAATTGTCTTCTCTGCTTGATGTATTTCACTTAGCATAATCCCCTCCTGGTCCATCCATGTCAGTGCAAATGGTGGGTATTCATCCTTTCTGATGGCTGAGTAATATTCCATTGTATAGATGAACCACTTCTTTATCCATTCATCTGTTGAAGGACATCTTGGCTCCATCCACAGTTGGGCTATTGTGGACATTGCTGTTATGAACATTGGGGTGCAGGTGCCCCTTCTTTTCACTACACCTGTATCTTTGGGGTAAATACCCAGTAGTGCAATTGCTGGGTAGTAGGGTAGCTGTATTTTTAATGTCTTGAGGGACCTCCACACTGTTTTCCAAAGTGGCTGTACCAGCTTGCATTCCCACCAACAATGTAGGAGGGATCCCCTTTCTCCACATCCTCGCCAACATTTATTGTTTCCTGCCATGTCAGTTTTTGCCGTTCTAACTGGCATAAGGTGATATCTCAGTGTGGTTTTGATTTGAATTTCCCTGATGGCTAATGATGTTGAATATTTTTTCATGTGTCTGTTAGCCAATCATATGTCTTCTTTGGAGAAGTGTCTGTTCATGTCTTCTGCCCATTTTTTGACTTGATTATTTGTTTTTTTGGGTGTTGAGTTTGAGAGGCTCTTTATAGATCTTGGATACCAGCCCTTTATCTGAAGTGTCATTTGCAAATATTTTCTCCCATTCTGTGGGTTGCCTCTTAGTTTTGTTGACTGTTTCCTTTGCTGTGCAGAAGCTTTTTACCTTGATGAAGTTTCAATAGTTCATTTTTGCTTTTGTTTCCCTTGCCTTTGGAGACGTGTCATGAAAGAAGTTGCTGTGGCCGATGTCAAAGAGATTACAGCCTATGTTCTCCTCTAGGATTTTGATGGATTCCTGTCTCACATCGAGGTCTTTCATCCATTTGGAGTCTATTTTTGTGTATGGTGTGAGAGAGTGGTCGAGGTTCATTCTTCTGTATTTAGCTGTCCAATTTTCCCAGCACTGTTTATTGAAGAGACTGTCTTTTTTCCATTGGATATTTTTTCCTGATTTGTTGAAGATTAGTTGACCATAGAGTTGAGGGTCCATATCTGGCCTCTCTATTCTGTTCCATTGGTGTGTGTGTCTGTTTTTGTGCCAGTACCATGCTGTCTTGGTGATCACAGCTTTGTAATATAGCTTGAAATCAGGCAACGTGTTGCCCCCAGCTTTGTTTTTCTTTTTCAACATTGCCTTGGTGATTCGGGATTTCCTGGTTTCATACAAATTTTAGGATTGTTTGTTCCAGCTCTTTGAAAAATGCCAGTGGTATTTGAATAGGGATTTCATTGAAAGTGTAGATTGCTCTAGGTATTATTGACATTTTAACAATGTTTATTCTTCCTATCCATGATCATGGAATGTTTTTCCATCTTTTTGTGTCTTCCTCAATGTCTTTCATAAGTGTTGTGGAGTTTCTAGAGCACAGATCCTTTACTTCTTTGGTTAGGGTTATTCCTAGGCATCTTACGGCTCTTGTTGCGACTGTGAAAGGAATCAACTCCCTAACTTCTCTGTCTACGGTTACGTTGCTCGCGTACAGGAAAGCAGCTGATTTCTGCGCATTGATTTTGTGTCCTGCACATGACTGAGGTGCTGTATGAGTTTTAACGGAATGGAAATAAAGGCACCAATAATATTTTCAAAATGGGCTTCTGGAAAAAAATTAACCATCGACTGAAAACAAGACGTGAAAACGAGCGTGTGGATGTACGCGTGGCGCGTGGGAAATGCAGCGGCGCTACTCACCACAGCCGGACAGTGGACACCAGCCAGATGTCCCTCCGTCACCGAGCAGACCAGATGTGGTCTGTCCACACAACAGAGTGCTACCCAGCCGTGAAGGGAGCACAGCTCTGGCGCAGTCGGCACCATGGGAGCATCTGGGCAACGTCGGCCGCGCGCAACAAGCCACCCAAGAGCCACACACCGCTGGATGCTGTTCCGAGAAGGCCCAGGAGAGGTGAGTCTGCAGACGGGACACAGACGTGGGGCTGCCAGGCGCTGGGCGGGGGCAGGGAGTGGCTGCTCGTGATGGAATGTTCCCGAACTAGGGAGAGGTGCCTTGTGGATTCACTAAATGCCCTGAACTGTTCATAGTGCAATGACTGATTCTATGGAACTCCACCTGAATGAGTTATTTTTTTAAGATGTCTCACACACAAACAGGGAGTCGAGTTAGGATTGGCTGGCTGGTCGGCCCGACGGCCGACCCGGCAGGGACAGGACACAGTCCCAGCGGCAGGGTGGAGATGCCGGTCCATGCACAAGGTGGCGGTGCCCCCGCTCCACCACCTGTGGCAGGAGGGACTAGAGAGGGACGGCAGACCCCACAGAACTGGATTCCCATTCTGTTCAGCTGCTTCAGCACCGAGTCGGGCCTCTGACCCACACTTGCGCCATGAAATCAACAGAAGCAAAGTGCGACTGAAGCCCCGGACGCACAGCAGACGGTGGAGTCACAAACACAGTGGCGGGGGAGCCCCCGCGGCCCTCCGACCCCACGGTTCCTGCGTCCAGTGCCCTGCCCAACGCTGGGCACGTAGTCCCCTCATGACTTTATCAGGACTCATCGTTTCCTGGGCCTGCACGCAGAGAAAGGCAAATGAGCAGGGCAGTAGCGGAGAGACAATGTGTTCAGCCCCGGCCCAGAAAATCCAGACAGCTCGGTGGGCGTGGCCACACCCCTACTTGACAGGGGCGCACAGGGGAAGCGCTCCTCCTGCGTTTCACACGCGCTCCGAGAGCCTGCCATGCGCGGAGCACGGTTTCTTGCAGAATCTCTCTGCATCTTTTGACCTTCGCGCAGCCCAGAGGGGCGTCAGCCCCCCAGGGAGGGAAGCGGCCAGCGGCAGGGCACCGGCACAGGAAGAGGGGAGGGGGGAGGGGGAGGGGGAGGGTGGAGGGGAGGGGGGAGGGGGGAGAAAGAAGCAGCAGCAGCTGGCGTTTGTCGCCTTGGCTCCAGCCTCTGCGCCCTCACACACACGAGCAGATTGAACATCCCGAACCAGCACCGCCTGCGGCCGCAGCGGGTCCAACGTCGACCAGTGTGTTTGGTGAAGTCCCTGGACATCACTAGCTGATTCCCGTCCCCAGGATGGGCAGCTGTCGGTGCTTGCCCCAGTCCCGCTGCGCCCTGCGCTCTGCCCGACCCTGACTCACTGGCCGCGTCCCAAACCCTGCGCACCTGGAAGGGGGGCAGGCCTGCTGTGCGCCGAGGACGAGGGGACCTCCGCGCGGCCTCTGAAGGAAACGGGAGGCGCTGGCCTCTAGGATCGAGTCGCTGCCGCTTGTAAGTAACAGACTCCAGGGGGTGAGGTGGACCCTGGGACGTGCTGCTGTCCTTCCGCGGGAGCCGGGCCGCGGGAGCCCGGAGGCAGGGGCCGGGGGGCCTGCGCCTGCTCGCAGCCCTGGGACAGCCCAGCTGCAGGTCTGAGGGGCCCCGAGCACTGAACAGGAGCAAATTCCACCTGCACATCGTCCATGACGGGGTCACGGGTCACGGGTCACGGGGGTGGGGTGGGGGCGGGTTCCTCACTGTAAATTCTAAAAATTGGACCACGCTCTTTGGTCCCATCTGGAGTGTCTTGCAGACGCCATGGTCCACACATCTATTCTCGCGGACTCTCGAAACTGCAACAAGAGTCCCCTTATTTTCTGTTCAGCCTCAAGTAAAGAATTGTCCGGCAGACAGACCCTCTGTGGAAATGAGGGGTCTCGGCGTCTCCACGCTCACGGCCGTGAAGTCGCTACCTGGTGACGTGTCAACTCCTCGTGAGGGCATTCGGCCTGTAAGCGGACTCTCCTGTTGGCTGAATCACGATTTGGCCGCTGGTACGGGGTCCCCACGATGCGTTCCGACGTGTGCGCTGGAGGAGGGTCACTGTCCACGTCAAGAAGAGGATCTGGCCTCCCTGTCACGCTGGGGTCCCCTCCCGAGCTCACCCCCAGGCCTAGGTCACCAGCCGAGCAAAGTGCCCTGTCACACATTCACTACTGGACATGAATCGCGGACTCGGACCCGAGGTTACATGTGGACTCACAGACCTTGTCCAGCGAAGAGGCAAGTAATTTCTGCCACCAGAAAAGATAACTTCTATAAATATGGATGTATCTGTACAGTTACTCCTAGATGTTTATTAAATAGATATTGAAAATATAATAGTAAAAAGTATGTAGATATTTAAAACACCTTATTATTTAGTCATATAACTAATAATGAATAAATGGAATTAGCTAATATCAAATAAATAAATAATTAAATAAATTAGTATTAAATAAATATTTATGGTGGGGGTTCTTATAAATAACTATTTAATAATCAATAAATAAAACTTTATTATTTAAATATTAATGTAAATATATCAAAATATAAATTAATATATATTTAATATATTTTTTTTTAATTTGAGAGAGAGAGAGAGAGAACACAAGCAGGGAGAGCTGCAGAGGGAGAAGAAGGAGAAGCAGGCTCCTCACTGAGCAGGGAGCCCGAGCAGGACTCGATCCCAAGACCCTGGGATCACGACCTGAGCTAAAGGCAGACGCGTCACCGACGGAGCCCCCCAGGAGCCCTGTGTTTAATATCTGTAATGGCCTTGAAGGACATCACCCAGTTTGTGTCCGACCCAGCAGCCTCGCTCCGACAGGTGAGCACCCACTTTCCTGAAAGCCTGTTCCAACCAGCTGTGCCGACTTGCTGGTCCCTCATTAGTGAGCTGACAGATCTCTGACACTTCTCATTGTCTGTGTCAGGTTGTGACACTTGGAAACCACACTTGGTCACGGACCCGTGAGACAGAAGGACAGACCATGACCCGAAGGCAGCTTGGGCCGGAGCATCCAGAGATGGGTCCACTCCTGGCTCTGCTGTCCTCGGGACGTGCCCGGACTGTCCCTGCTCTGTATCCTGCCAACCAGTGGGACAGGCTGCATGTGCCCCCACGGGACATGCTGAGACCCTGACCCTCCGCAGCTCAGGTGCAGGGGGTGTGCTCACTGGAGCGGGTGAGCGGGGTGGGTGCTAACCCGCCAGGACAGGCGTCCTGAAAGAGGGCAGAGACACCAGAGGGAGCCTGAAGTTACGTGCCTCCAAGCCAAGGGCTCCAGCAAGCTGCAGGAGCTGGAGGAGTCAGGCAGGGCCCCTCGAGCCTCTGGAGGGAGGACAGCCCTGCAACACCTTGATTCTGGACGGGTGGCCTCCACCACCGGAAACGCACGCTCCTGCTGTTTTAGGCACCCCGCCCTCCCGCCCGCGGCTGTGGTCCTTGGCTGCGGCGGCCCTGAGACGCTGGCGGGTCCCGTGTGCACGACCTTCCTGAGGACATGGTCCGGCTGGCTGTGGAGGGGGGTTGCAGGTCACCGAGGAGCCTGGAACATCACTGCCGGGTGGCCGGCCTCAGAGACGACAAACCAGGTCTGGGGGGGCACAGCTGGGTGAATGTCAAAGCTCATACAGCTGCTGTCCAAAGTTATATTTTCAGATCTTTTCAGCTCTACGCCAAAGCAGTTTTTAAATTTAATTAAAGCAACCTCAGCAGGCTGGGCCCGTGTCAGCACTTGTGGGAGACACGCCCCTCTGTTCGCTCTGTCTCTGTTGGCGCGAAGTGACCGGGACTTATACCCACGGTCCACTGCTGTCACGAGTGTCCTCAAAGCTGAGGTCATGACACGCTCTGGCCCTCCCGGATGGCCTGCTCACCGCTGTGCCGTGGTTGGAAGGGTGCTGCCCCCGCAGGGCTGTGCCAGGTTCTTCCCCCTGGAAAGATGCGCCGGGTGACGTGCAGGAAGGAGGCACGAGCTGACTTCATCCCACCGGACGCCCGCACCTCCCTCCCACATGGACCCTGACCCCGGCCCCGCACAGGCCCGCCTACTTGGTTCCGCTCCCTCATCAAAGAAGGGAGGCTCTTGAGAGTTTCGGGGACTTGGAAATTCTCTCGTGAATGCTGCTCTCCCTTGTTTCTATCAGGGAAACTGCGGGAGAGAGAGCTTCATGGCCCCAAATGCTCCCAGGGAGACCGACAGGCGCCCTCTGCGAGCCCACCGTCCCAGAGACGACTGAGGACGACAAAGCCCTAAACGCTTGGGCGGCCTCGTGCGCTGGGCTGGGGCTCAGAACTCACTCAGGGCTTTCTGCAGAAAATCCAAATCACCTCCTGATTTTGGAAAGTCAATGAGCCAACTCTGCGTCCAGAGGCAGTTGTCCTACTGGCCTAATTTCCTAGATGAATAAACGGGGTCACATGACTTTCAAAGACCCTCACGGCTCTTGCAGACAGAAGATGGAACAATCCGAAAAGTAACCAGTAATTCTCCCCAGCAAAGAAAACATCCTAATCACCTTTGCAAGTAGGGCTTTTCAGCCTGAGACATCTAGCGTGTCCCACGTGCCCCACACAGGACAGGACTCAGGAGGGACGGCCCAGGGGAGGCGTTCCGTGGAGCCAGGGCAGCGCTCCGGGGGCAGGGCCTCCTCACGGCCGTGCCCTTCCTGTGTCCTAGAAGTCCCTCTCCAGGCCAGAGCCAGTGCTCGCCCTCGGAGGGCTAGCGGACACGTGTAAGCGGTGCTTATGATTACTGTGACACAAAACACGGCAAGTGCAGACACCGCTGCACATCCCAGGCCCGTCTGCAGCCTGCAGGCCCGAGGGCCAGGGCCTCTGCACACAGGGCTCACATGTGGGTCCCAAGACTCCGGCCCCTCCCTCCCTCTTACAGCTTTGCCCCAGGCCCTGCGTTCTGAGGCTACAGTTCCGACTCCCCCAGAAACACCTGCTCACGGCTTTCCGCCGGGAGGACACTTCCCGAGATACAGCCTCTCTGTCAGGCCTGTGAACCCGAGTCCCCACAAGAGTCCAGGCGTGCCCTGCCCTGGCCCGTCTTGGTGGACTGCACAACCCTTCACTGCCCCCTCAGGCCTTGGTTTCCCACACTTCCCACGGGCTCTCCCACCCAGTGGGTGTTCTGTCTCCTTCCTTCTGGTGCCTCAAAGAAACTTGAACTGTAAATTCCTGAGGGGATGGCACTTGTGTTTTGCACGTGGAGAACTCCGTCACAGTCAGCTGGGGGCTGGAAGGATCTGCCCGTCCAAACCAACACAGTCCCCTTGGTGCTTCTGTTCCCTATGGTGGGCTGGATGGGTCCCACCTGCCATCCAAGAAGGTCCAAATGCCCTCGCTGGGAACACCACCCCTCTCCCTTCCTTCCCTGCTTCTTCTCCTGGTCGGACGCACTCAGGACGCTCTCTGTGGGACAGTCTGTGAGTGGGCTCGTCTGTGTCGGGCGGGGCGTTCAGCACCCCCGGCTCTGTCCTCAACGTGCCAGTGATGGTCCCGAATCACAGCGATACCGAGTGACGCCCCCGGGGTCCCCTCTGGGCGCCTCCACGAGGACTCTGCCAGCACACGTGCCCTTCCTTCTGCTCTCTCCCCGATCTTCCCCTGACCCCCAGAGGAAAACCATGTGGAATGGGAAGGGGGACCAGAGGAGGGAGGCCAGGCGTGAAGGGAGGGCCGGCAGTCGGAGGAGCCCAGGAGGCCCAGCAAACCGGTCTTAAGACAAATCCAGCTCGTGTGGGTGTGTGTCTGTTCTGGTTTGCCCAGCCTGGGAGGCCTGGGTCACAGGCCACACACCCTAACACTGACCGGCAGCCGTGAGCGCGTCAGGCTCGGAGTCCATCCCCTTGGGCTGCAGACTCGGGTTAGCAGTGGTCTGACTTTCGTCTGGGGCAACCCGAGGTCGTCTTTTCCAGGAGCCACAGGAGCGGAGCACCTTGTCCTCAGAACATTATCAAGAAGCCTCTTGAGCTGTCGTGTGCCCAGAATGACGGGCTTTGCGTCTTACTGGGACGAGCGTGGCCCCCTTCTCAGCACCTCAGGTAAGAGGACTCGAGCGAAGCCGACCCGAGCCCACCCGTGAGCACAGTCTCCGAGTCCTGAGCGTGGTGGCAGCACTCCCGGCGTCCTGTCCTGACAGGCAGCACCTGACTCCCCGAGATTCCACGGCTCCATGTCCCAGCTGTGAGCCCAGCTGTGGCGCGTCCCTGCTCTCAGCATGGCCCTGGCCCGTCGCTGGCCCGAGAAAAGGAAGGCAGGTACGTGGCCACGGTGGCTGAGCCCCATCTCTGGGTTGGGGAGGCCTCATGTGGCCCCACGGAGTTCTCTTGGCCTCAGATGTCTTCCAGCTGCGTTCCACCAGCCAGCACGTCCATGTCGGAACAGATGCAGCCTCGGGGGCGAGGAGTCTGGCGCGTCCACGCCGGAGCAGCCGCGCCGGGTGCAGAATCCACTCCTGCTGGGAGACGAGAAAGGCTCGTGGGAGGGAGACGCTCCTGAGGGCTGTCGGCACAGACGTAAGCCCTTCACTCGTGGAAAGAACCGGCAAGATGGGCACGTAGAGAAAGTTACTGAGTCGCACTGAATGTAACACAGAAAACACAAGAAGCGGATGGTCGCGCTGTGCCCGCGGAGACGCAGGAAACACCACGTGACACCGGTGCCCCCACCCCGGCCCGCGGCTCCGGCACCGCAGTGCAAGGCCTGCCCTGCGGGCTCGTTCTCCTCTGGGGCGGGCCGTTCCGGCTGCTGGAGGCGTGTTTGCAGCACCCGGGCCCCACTCAGCACCCCGCCAGGCATGACTCCCAAAACCACCTGCAGACATCTCCCTGTGGCCCCCGGGCTGCCTGCACTGAGATCCCTGCACTGACGCTGCGGAGCGTGAGCAGACGCGTGGGGCGTGAAGAGTGCGCTCCCGCCTCGGGGCTCCGCGAGTTAGATGCCAGACACTGACTTCGGCCGCGGTGGTGATTGCAGGGTCGTGGGACCAGCTCCCCCACCCCACAGGGCTCTGCGCCGAGCGTGGAGCCTGCTTAGGGTTCTCTCTCTCCCTCTCCTCTGCCCCTCCCGGGTCACGGTTAGGGTAACAGGAAGGGTTTCTGCCGGAGCAGAGACTGACGTCTACTCTGAAACCTGGCATTCGACGACTGGTTACTTCGTTACCACAGTAGCCCAGTCCCCAAGACTCTCACTCTTCACAAGCCTGCCCAGCAGGGCAGTGTGACGAGAACAGTAAGAACGGCGGTCACCGAACGGGTAACGTGGCTGAATGCTGACGATGCCCAGGCCTCGACCAAGGGCTCCACCTGCATTCACAGTTCCCGTTCTCAGGACAGCGCTATTGGCCCCTTTTATGGACGGAGAGACTGAGGCAGGGAGAGACGGGGTCTCACAGACACAGGACCTCTGCCCCCCACCCCCGACCCACCAGCACACAGACCTTTGATGAGGCAGGAAGGAGGCTGATTGTGCATCATGGGAACCGTGAGATAAAACAACACACACTAGAGAAAGCTGTCGGGGTCATCGCCCAAAGAACGGGGTCGCCGGAGATCAAGAATCTAGCTTGCCACCGAGCTGGCGGGTTGCTAATGACACCGGCAAGTGTGTGTGCGTGTGGCCCCGGGCCACGGGTCTCTCATCTGTCGGCTGGGGAGAATCCCACGTCTTCCTGCCTCCTGCCCATGTCGTCAAGGTCAAGAGCAGGAAACATAAATCAGGGGACGTGGAGATCTGCACAAATGTAAGGCATCACTTTGCTGAGGAACCAAGCACTCCCAGGGCTCAAGGGGCCCGACCCGCCCACACTGCGGCCTGCCTCTGCCCCAGGCAGGCAAGAGCGGCCGGGTTCAGTGGGGCGACCGGCAGCCACGTCTCAAACATTCTAGGACAGCACAGGCTCCAAGTGTTGGCACCCGGCATCCTGAAAGTCCCGGAAATGTCAGTATTTCAACAAAGAGCAACCGGACAGATCACACTGCGATACTGGGGGCCACAGGAAGGGGGGGCCGAAGGGGGTGAGGCAAACCCCGGATGCGCAGACAGGTGTGCGAGCTTGCCCCACGGGCGGGGTCCGGGCGTCCACAGGCCCTGCGCGTCCTCTCCACACCAGCAAACAGTGAACGGCTGCTCTGAGCCCCCGGGCGCCTCCCAACCGCCTTCCCCGCTTTCCTGCGGGCTGATATCCCAGGCCGCCCACTGCGGTCTGCCACCGGCCCTCTCTGCGCCTCCTCTGGGGCCAGGTTGCCTTGATGCCGAGGAGACAAGGGCAGATCCCTCCTGGACCCTTCCTACAGTCAGACGTGAGGGACCCACAGCAGAGCCAGACCGAGAAGGGCCCACAGCAGCAGGGTCAAGCTACTTTCCCTCAATCTAAGATCTGCTGAAGTGTATTCAGTTACTTCCCTAACTGTAATTACTGGAGATGCTAACTGGGTACAGAAAGGTGACCATTTTCGAGTGGGCCTTGCGAAGTGTATCTTTGTCACAGTAATAAAAGTGAAAGTGTACACAAGGTTGTGTGGGGCTCGGAGGGAGAGCAGAAGCCGGACGAGGAAGCTCGCGTGAACCGTCATTCCGTCAGACGGTCACTGCAGCAAAGGGCAGAGCAAACCCCACAAAATCACGCTTGCATTTCCAGCCATTAAAACACACATCCAAGCCAACTTACATACTTTTCCAACAAATATTTTTATCAGCCAGAGGGGAACATTTTTCTGAAAAAGTTATTGTTCTGGAAGCTCTAAAAATGTAAACTTTCATATTACGGTGCACTTACCTGCACCTCCAATACAAACCACTTTTCTTCTAGGTAAGGGGCACCCATTGCAGTTTGCCTGCCGGCACTTTCCCTTTAGGAGCTCTTCCCTGCCCTGAAGGGCTGTTGGTCAAACAGCACGACCCAGTTGGAGCTGGACAGACGCAGCCAGGAGTGGGAGCGCGGCCCTGATCGCAGCAGGAGGCCTGCCCGAGGAGCCTCTGGGTGCAAGGGTGTGGCCAGCCTCAGCAGCCCCACGGTCCCTACCACTCACACAGGAAACGACAACTGCAGGACAGCGAGAAGCTGGGCCGTGATGTCGCCAGAACCCTGAGGTCAGCACAGGCCTGGGCTGGTCAGTGACCCAAACCAGCACATTCCCATTTGCAGCATAAGCACATCTGTGTTGGGTTTGTGTACATGTGGGACTGGCCCTGATACACGTGTCACTGAAATGCTCCAGTCTCAGGGCAGCTACCCCTGGGCGCTGACATGAGAGGGCAGGCACATCGGAACGATGCTTTTCCCCCAGACCTGCAAGTCACGGAGGGGATGCCACCTGACTGTCCTTGTCTGTCCAGCTGCACCCACTCCCTGCCCGTGGTCCTCAGCCTCCACGAGGTTCCCCTGTGCGGGCTACTTACTATAGCAGTTCTCCTGTGCTGACCTGAAGATAGGAATGTCTTTGGATTGGTTGGCAGGAGCCCCTCCAGCTACCATCTACGTTGTTAGGCCAACAGAGACGCTGTCGCTCCTCTCTTCTCTCATAAGACCAGCAGGGAGTCAGGAGTGGGAGCTGCATGGCTATAGCTGGGCCAGGGGAGCACAGACAGGGAGCTCCCATCCACCATCATTTCATTGTCACACCATGCCCCAAGAGTCAGGAAGAGTATGCTATTTTGTAGATAAGGGAATTTTTTTAAGTCATCTCTACACCCAACATGGGGCGCAAACTCATGACCCTGAGATCAAAAGTCATAAGCTCTACAGGCCGAGCCAGCCAGGCGCGTGACAGGTAAGGAAATCTGGGGTGAGGAAAAGTGCTTTGCCAGAGATCACTGGAGTGGAGGCGGTACTCTATCCATCCAGCTGAAGGTCCCTCTCCTCCCACCGTGCACCTCCTTCCTGCCGTCTTTGCTGCGCACTCACCAGGACCAGGCCTGGGCCTCAGGCGAGTCTGAGGCTGTATGCTTCAGATGAAGGAGGAGCTGACCAGGCTACAGTAAGCCACCTTGCCTGGAAACAGATGTTGCTTCTACACGAAGATCCCTATGGCATTCCATAAAACCACGGACGTGGGAACATTCGGCACAAAATCCCTTGTAAGTCACAGGCTGCAAAGGGATCCCCAAGGGGACAGTGTGGGGAGTAACCTTCTTGGGATACTCCAAGCTGAGGGGGTCTGGGACCTAGGACTTTTGATGTTAAAACTGGAAACTTCCCTGAAAAACTGGCACAAGTCAGTCCCCGTCAGGGAAGACCCCGGAGGACTTATCCATGAAAGGACTTTCATCTTCATGAGGTCTGACCATCTTCATTCACTACGGGAAGTAGCGTTTTCCAGACTCTTACCACAACCCACAGTAATAAGTATACTTTACATCATGATCCAGTCCACAGTAGATATTGTAGAAATGAAGGACTCCTATCCAATAAAACTCTGATACCCTCTGTGCTAAAACCACTGCTTAACAAAACACTAAACTCTGTTAAATTAAAAACCCACCAGGGGTGCCTGGGTGGCTTAGTCAGTTGGGCATCCAACTCTTTATTTCAGCTTGGGTCATGGTCTCAGGGTCATAGGATCGAGCCCCACGTTGGGCTCCACGCTCAGCAGGGAGTCTGCTTGGGATGCTCTCTCTCCCTCTCCCTCTGCCCCTCCCCCTGCTCTTGCTCTCTCTAGAAATAAATAAATAAATAAATAAATAAATAAATAAATAAATAAATATAGTAAGTAAGTCTTAAAAAAACCCCACTAAACTGGGGGGTTGCAAAACATGCTTTAAAAAAAAAAACCTTCATTAACATATGATGGGGACTTCTGCTTCTGGACAAGACAGAGTAACAGAGAGTAGATTTACCTTCCTGCCTGGAACAACTGAACCACCAGACATGTGCACTGGAAATTAGATAACAAAGGAGTGAAGCCTGGGGGACAGGAGATAGATGAGGTGGACCCTGGGAGTGCCCAGGTCACTACCTAGATGGAGAGGTGAGGTTGCTGGGCATCGAGAAGCCACCCGTGCAGAGCCGCCAACTGCCTGCGAAGGACGGGGTCGTGCAGAGAGCGCTGCAGAGACCCCCCAGGTCTTCAGCTGATCATCACGAGGAGATGAAGGTGGGCCGGACTAAGCTATGATGTTCAGTACGTTGGGCGTATTACACGCATTTTTAACTTTTATGTTCAATTTATGCTGGGTTTATCAGGCTATAACCCCATTGTAAGTTGAGGAATTTGTATTAGAAAAGATGTAAGACTTCAACTTGATGACCTCAGCTTCTATCTTAAGAAACTAGATAAAGAAAAGAAAAGAAAATGCAGTGTAAACAGAAGAAAGAAAACTATAAAAATTAGATTGGATAATGATAAAATAGAAAACAAAAATAATAGAGAAATAACATTAAACCAAGAGCTGGTTATTTGAGATCGATACAGTTGTTGAAACTCTAGCCAGAATGATGCAGACAAAAAGATAAAAGACACGAATTATCAATATTGAGAATGAGAGAGGTATTGTCACTACAGATCTACAAATATTAAAAGAATATTATGACTAAGTTTATGCCAATATATGCAACAACTTAGAAGAAATAGCAAATGTCTTCAACGGCACAAACTACCAAAGCTCACTCATGAAGAAACAGGTAACCCAAACAACCTTAGGTCTGTGAAAGAAATTGAATTTATACCTTCCCACAAAGAAAATTCCAGGTATGCATGGCATTACTGATAAATTTTGTCAGTCATTTAAGGAACAAGTAACACAAATTGTACACAAACTCTTCCCATTAAACTGAATAGGAAGAAGCACTTAACAACTTATTCTATGAGGCCAGCGTTTGTTGGGTGCCAAACCAGACAAAGACAAGACAAGACAAGAAAATACTGTTGGGACGCATGGGTGGATTAGTTGGTTGGGCGTCTGCCTTCGGCTCAGGTCACGATCCCCGGGTCCTGGGTTTGAGTCCCACGTCGGGCTCCTTGCTCTGTGGGGAGCCTGCTTCTCCCCCTGCCTGCTGTTCTCCCTGCTTGTGCCTTCTCTCTCAGGGCATCAAATAAATGATAAAACCGAAAGAAAGAAAGAAAGAAAGAAAGAAAGAAAGAAAGAAAGAAAGAAAGAAAGAAAGAAAATACTCTCACAAACTCTCAAATATTGACAAAACAATACATCATAACGAGGTGAAGTTCTTGCCAGGGATGCAAGGTTGACTTAACATTTGAAAATCAATCAAGGTAATTCGCATATTAATGAGTGAAAAAACAAAAAAATATGATTGTCTCAACAGATGCAGAAAAAGCATTTGCCAAAATCCAATATCCATTTCTTTATATTTCTTTATTTATTTTTCCAATATCCATTTCTAATGAAAAAACTCAGAAAATTAGAAACGGAACCTCATCTTCATGAAAAGCACCTATGAAATTCCTACAGCTGACGTCATACTTATGGTGAAAGACTGAATTGGGTCCACCTAGCATCAGGATCCACTGTCACCATTTCTAGTCAACGTCGTAGCAGAGGTTGCTGGACAGCCAATAAGGCAAGAAAAGAAGTGAAAAGCATCCAGACTTGAAGGGAGATTTGCTATATTTATAGACAATGTGATCATCTATATAAAAAATTCTACTGAATCTACCAGAAAACATTGAAGCTAATAGTTTAGTTAAGCAAAGTTGTAGGATAAAAGATAAATATACAAAAAGCAAATATTTAAACTATCAGAAATTGAAATTGTAAAATCCCATTTACAACAGGATGGAAAAATGTGAAATATGTGGGATTGAATTCAAAGTGGATCATAGTTCTAAATGTAAAATTTAAATCTATAAAACTTCTTGGGACGCCTGGGTAGCACAGTCGTTAGGCGTCTGCCTTTGGCTCAGGGCGTGATCCCGGCGTTCTGGGATCGAGTCCCACATCGGGCTCTTCCGCTGGGAGCCTACTTCTTCCTCTCCCACTCCCCTGCTGTGTTCCCTCTCTCGCTGGCTGTCTCTCTCTGTCAAATAAATAAATAAAAAATCTTTAAAAATAATCTATAAAACTTCTTGAAGAAAATATTTGTGACCTTGGGCTAGGCAAATACAATATGAAAAGCAGTATTCATTTAAAAAATAATAACCTGTACTTCAAAATTAAGAAGAGAAAGAGCAGAGTTTCATTGTTTAATAGAATGAAAAACCAAGTCACAGACTGGAATAAATATTTGCAAATCACAATCTGACACAGAACTTGTGTCTGGAAGATGTACAGAACTCTCAAAACTCAGGAAAACACGTCAATAATTGGAAAAGCAAAGAGCCCAAGTAAAAGACAAGACAATAAAATTAAAATGGACATTTCACCAAAGAATGTATTTGGATGGCAATAAGCATGTTAAAATTTGCTCAGCATCCTTAGTTATTACAAAAATGCAAATTCAAGTCACAAGGGAATACCACTGCAGACCTGCTAGGATGGCTAAAATTAAAAAGACTAAGCTCGGCAAGTGTGGGTGGGGTAGGGAGCGACTCAAACACCCGCATAGTGCTGGTGGAAACATTAAATGGTAATTCACTTTGAAAAAGTTTGTCAGTTTCTTAAAAAGTTAAATACCTACCACAGTCCAATGTTACGTCCTCTACATTTCCTCAAGAGAAATAAGAGCTTATGTGTATACAATAACTTATACACAAATGCTCACAGCCGCTTTGTCGATAATAATCAATACCTGGAAACGAGCCAATGTCCAGCAGCAGGCAGGTGCTAAACAAGTTATGGCATATCCATACAACAGAATACTACTGACCAAAAATAAAAGGGGGGGGGGATAAACTATCAATACAGGCAACAAAGCAGGTGAATCTGAGAATAGATACGCCAGTGAAAAGCCGGGAAAAAAGTGCATGCTGTATGATTCCTTTTATGTAAAATTCCGGAAAATGCAAACTCTTCTACGGTGACAGGAAGTGGGCCAGTGATTTTGCCTAGGAATGGAGGTGAGGGGGGCAGGGACTCGCAGGAGGGAAGAATTACCACCTTTGGAATTACCACGAGGAAATGTTTTTGAGTGATGGCAACGTTCCTATCTTGAGTGTGGGGGGTGGTTTTACAGATATATACGTTCATCCCAGGTAGTCAAAACTTGTTACACTTTATCATATTTCCGTATGCCTCAGTAAAGCTGCTTTAAAAACAAAGAAAACCTAACACGATTGATCTGGTCAGCACCCAGCGCACTCCCTTTTAAGACAAACTGGCAAGCGCTCAACTCAATTTATTGAGTGGAGACATCAGTGAATGGTCCCAGTGCTTTGAAACCATCATCACCCACAGATGTGATGGTGGACGGGAGAACGCAGAGCTTTCATTTCCCTACAAACACGTCTTTCCCATACCCCCACTTTGACCCCACCTCCACACTTCCATCCCACTTTATCCCTGGCTAGAGGACCCACTGGCTTTCCATCTCTGACCACAGACGGGTTGGTGGTCCATACAGAGCGTCTATCGCCCTGGGTCTAACCTGCCCCTTGTGGAGGTGAGCTCCCTCGTCATTGATATTTCAGGGTATATAATATAGGGCCTGACAACTCTTTCCAGTTTTGTTTTTATTTATTTATTTATGTATTTATTTATTTATTTATTTATTTGACAGAGAGAGACAGCCAGCGAGAGAGGGAACACAAGCAGGGGGAGTGGGAGAGGAAGAAACAGGCTCATAGCGGAGGAGCCTGACGTGGGGCTCGATCCCATAACGCCGGGATCACGCCCTGAGCCGAAGGCAGACACTTAACAGCTGTGCCACCCAGGCGCCCCACCCAGTTTTGGAGATCATTATCCAAATTGTTCCTTGTCTATTTTCTATTTCCGCCTTAGAGCGAATTTTCTGCATTGGTAACAGAGTTAGCTTGGGTCAGACACTTCCCTTGCTCCCTGCACTTGCTTTCTGCGTCCTGCAGTGATCCAAATGGGCCAGTGAGTGTGAAGGCGTTTTATTAAACCAAGTCTCTACATTATGGGAGGTGCTGGGGTTACTGAGATACCAACTCAGTACGGGGGGGGGGGGGGGAATGGGGAAGAGGGAGGAGGGGCTCGAGGGCCAGGCCAACAGGTCAAGGCCCCTTCTGGTAGGGATCACGCTAATGCGTGGTCACCTGAAGCAGTGAGTCCACGCCCAGCGTCCCTCCCAGAGGGACACAGAGAGGCCATAACACTCACTCTTACTGGGATCAAACTCAGAATTCCAAGAACTCTATAAACTCTCTTCACCAAACACACACAAGTGAGAAATGATTGCACACACTTCCTGAAATCTATCCACAGGCCAAGGGTCTGGAACCCTAACAGAAGTGCAATTAATTAGTTAGAGATCTGTGTAAATACACACTCCAGAATGCATCGTCCCTCCCAGATTTTTGAAACCAGCGCTTCTCCTTAAGAACAGCAGGAAAATTAGCGTACTGCTCTGAGCTCACGGCTTTGCAGGCTGCTTTCATCCCTTGCTGGCGGAGGGATCACAGGTGCAGATGACTTACCTATTAAATTGTTAATGCTCTTTGAAGAGCGCCCTCATCAAAGTTCACCTCCCCAATTTAACACATTAATGCTCATTAACCCCACCTTCAAACCTTGACCTCAAAGAATCCACAGCAAGGACATTCATTCCCCCACCACAGAAGGTGAGGAGAAACTGAGGTCCGGACTCTCCACGTTGAGCCCACAAGAACCATGAGCGCGCATTCCGGGGTGCGGGGGAGGGGTCAGCTCCGCAGCCGGCGCTGCGCAGGGCGGGGTCCAGGCCGCTGGGCTCCCTGCCCGCGTGGGTCCCCCGAGCGGGCTGCTGTGTTTTGGTTTTGTTTGTGTGTGTGTTTTGCCCGTGACTTTGCGAAACATCCCGGAGGAGAGACAGAAAGTCTTGGTCTCTGAGAACGAGCACAATGTTGCTCTCAGCTTAAGTATCTCCTGGGAAACCTCAAGGTTTTCAATGTCATCATTATGGGAAACAGATTACAAAAGGAAATAACTTCATCTCACGCCCTGGGCCTCGCTGGGATTCGGTGTGACCGAAGTTTGTCTTTTCTTCGGTGGTTTTGAGCCTTGAGAAAACGTGCTCAAGGATGAAGGATCCAAAAACGATGCGGTGGATTTGGGTTGGGGGTGGCGATGGGGGGGCGAGACCGGGCTTTGAATCTGGCACCTGCCCGGTCACCTCGTACCTGGCCGTGACTTCTTTCCGCTGACCCCAGCCCCGATTAAACACCCCAGGCGCGGATCTGGGAGCAGCTCTGGGTCCTGGACGCACCGCTCCAAGCAGCCACGTCCGGGGGACCCGTTCCCCCGGGGTCTCTGATCTCCGGGGCGAAAACCTGCTCCCGCGCCGGGCGCAGGGGGGAACCGGCGCGCCCCGCCCCCGCGCGGCCCCGAGGCCGGTCCTGCCCGCGCGCCCCGCCCCGGCCCCGGCCGCGAGCGCCGAGGTGCCGCCGCCGCCGGGATGTGACCTTCAGAGCCGCCTGCACGGGATGACCGGAGCCACCGCCCCGCGGCGCCCGCGGCTCGCCACGGCCTCCCGGGTGCTCTGAGCGCGCGCGCTCCCGGCCCGGTCCTCGTCCCCCCGGCCCTCGCCCCGCGCTCGCCCCGGCCCGGCCCCGCCATGCCGCCGCCGCCCGGGCCCGCCGCCGCCCTGGGCGCCGCGCTGCTGCTGCTGCTGCTGGCCTCCGAGTCCGCGCACAGTGAGTACCAAGCGGGGCCGGACCGGGAGCCCCCCTCCCCCCCGCAGAGGACCCCGCCGCCCCCAGGTGCCGGGGCAGCGCCGGTGCCTGCTCCCCGCGCCCCCCAGGCCCCGCGTCCCCGGGCCCGCGCGCTGCAGCAGCATCCCCGGGCAGGCGGCTGGGAGGACGGAGCGTACGGGGCGGGGTTGACGGCGTGTCCCCGTTCCGTCCCCGCTCTCTCCCGGCGCCGTCCTCCCGCCCGCGTTCGGGCAGCCGTGATGCTGCGGGCGCGCGAGGCGGCGCAGTTCCTGCGGCCCCGGCAGCGACGCGCCTACCAGGTCTTCGAGGAGGCCAAGCAGGGCCACCTGGAGAGGGAGTGCATTGAGGAGCTGTGCAGCCAGGAGGAGGCCCGGGAGGTGTTCGAGAACGACCCCGAGACGGTGAGCGCGCGGGCGCCTTGGGATTCGGGGCTGTTTGGGACCGTGCTGCGGCGCGTTAAGGCCGCCAGAGTACCTGGAGCGCTGTCCCCGCAGCGCTGCACTGGGAACACCTGATCCATGCGCATTGCTGGGGAGCCCGGGGTTGCCTCCCACGCAGACTTGCCTTCCAGACTGCGCAGTGAGCCACTCATGCTGGGGGGACCGTGCTGAGGTCATGTCTCACACCCAGAATCCTTGAACACCATTCAGAAGTGGTGGAAGCACAGGGTCATAGAGGACCCCCAGCCCCACCCTCAAGCTTCCTCCACACCTTTTGAGCCCCGTTCGTCCTGGTGACGCCAGGTGCCCCCACAGCTGTTAGCAGATGTGTAAGTGGGTCCTCTTGAGACCTTCAGTTATCTTCCCTCAGCAGGCCTCTGGAGGCAGCCACTTTATTTATTTATTTAAAGATTTATTTATTTGAGAGAGAGAAAGAGAGAGAAAGAATCTCAAGCAGACTCCCAGCTGAGCCCTGAGCCCTTTGCGGGGCTGGATCTCAGGACCCTGAGATCTCCACTCTAAGGGAAACCAAGAGTCAGGTGCTCAACCAACTGCCCCACCCAGGCCCCCTGAAGGCAGCCCTTTAAAGGAAATACAGAATATACAACGCCTCTATGTTTTTAGGATGTAAAAGAAATACGATGTTTAAAAACCCAAACAGCTTCTTACCTCTCCCCCCCATGGACTGGAAGTGAGATGTGGACCCCCCACAGCCCCTTGACCCTCCTCGAGGGGGGATGGAGTGTGTGCTTGAAAGAGGAACTGAGAGATGTGGAGTGTGGAACTGCTTGCCACAGCAGGTCCCAAAATACCACTACAGGAATAGGACCGGAGCGTATGAGGGGGGTGGGCAGGGGGGCTGGGGTCAGGGGCCCGGCCAGGGTGACCCGTGTATGGGGCCTTTCAGCAAGGTGCTCTTTGGAAGCAGCTGGTGACTCCAGGAGCCTGGCTGTGCTGGCTCAGGACACATTTCTATTAATAATGTCCTTGGGGAATGTGGGGCGGCAGGCAGCCAGCTGCAGGGAGCAGCCCGTGTGCACTCAGCATCTGTGCAGGGGCCTGCCCTCCTGCAGGAGGGGACCCAGGGGACCCTGCATGGGTATCTGTCCTAGGGCAAATGCCTTTGGAAAGTGGAGTGTGGAAATTGGATGGACTCTGTACCATGAGGTCAGGGTGATTTCACAGCTGTTTTTTGTTCTACCAGAATTTTTCTTTTAAAGAATTCTGGGATGAGATAAACCTTGCATGCAGTAAACGGATGGCTCTGTGTGGCCCACATAGGCTTTTATTTTCACTTGTATTTCTCATCAGTGGGCATGACAACCCCTTTTCGGCCCTTTCTGAAGCAAGCTTGAACAGGTTGGCCAGCCCCGAGCGGTTCTCCTTGGGCAAGTCATTGCCATGGGGCCGCTTCCGGAAGGTTGTTTTCCCCAGGGCCACTGCCCTCCGAGTTCCCAGCAGAACGGTTTCAGTGCTGCTGTAAGGAACAGGGTTACTGATCTTCTCTGGCCTGTTTTCCAGTTTCTTTAATGATGAATCCTGGTGGCCCAATGAGTCATTCACTGCAGAGGATTGCTGAGGGCCTAGCAGCAGGGCCGAGTGCCTGGCCACCAGGCAACTGTGGGATGGTGTGATGGGGGCAGGGCGCTCCCCCAACCCAGACCTGTACAGAGACCATGGGATAGGGCTCACAGGGGACAAGAGTTTGGGCCAACGAGGCTACCACCCACCCCTACCAGCCCCTGCCCAGCCAGGCACACTCGCCCAGGACAGCAAGGCCCTGACCTGGCTTTTCCTTGTTGGATGGACATACTGTGCATTAACCACAGTGTCCTTCTTCCCAGAGCTTTAATCCCCTCTCTGGTTTTAACGGCTTTTATGTTTTAATTATAACTTTATTTATAAATGTCTGCTACAAAAGCAAGAAAGGGAAAGCACACTCATGATCCCGTGGTTTTAATGCAAACCCATGCTCTCTGGGCGAGTTCCTGCCCGGGACGTCACGGCCACCCTTGCGACCTCGGCCTGTCATCCCTACAGCCAGCCCAGCGTGGACTTGTCAACCTCTCTCCTAGCAAAGCCATCCATAACTTTCCAGGATTCTGTCCTCCTTACCAGCTCCTAGCTGCAGTAGTCCCTGCGTCTTCCCCTTTATTTACCAGTTTCCCAGGTCCTTTGGTGTCTTTCCCCAAGGTCAGTTGGGTTGCAGACCCTTCATTTCAACCTGTTCTTGAATAGACTGTAGTGAAGACCGTTTGCTCTGTTGTCTGGATTTGGCCCTTTGGCATGTGGAATGCTGGGAGAAGCCGGGCTAGGGATAGGGGTCACCCTCACCACCATGGGGGGGGGGGTGCTCTGGAAGCAGCCAGCCTGTCTCCAGGGCCCGGCTCAGCGGGAGCCATCCACGACCCCCAGCCATGGCTCTGGCTCTGGTGGAGTTCATAACACCGCTCTTTCCTGCTGATTTCCTGCTGATGGTGAAGGCAGTGCTGCCCCCCTGGTCCATTCCCAGGGTTCTGGGGGCACACTGGTGAGTGAGCCCCAGGGAGGGAAAGGGGGGGAGCTGAGCCCTGCCCCCCAGGCTGGGCGGGCTTGAGCACCTGGAGCCAACTCTGGGCTGCAAACGCACGTTCCAGGGTTCGGAGGCTTCTGCGAGAGCTCTGATTGCGTGCTGGGTGTTCCTGCCGGCTCTGGATTATTCCAGACTAGGCTCTCCTCCTCTTTGGGAAGGGATGTGACCCTCACAGCAGGTAGCTTCTAGCACAATGGCTCCTTCCTGGTTCCAGGGTTATCACACACCTATGCTGGAAAGGAAGGGGACCTGGGGGGCCTTCCTGACTCCCAGGCATCCTGGCTACCCGCCCGCTTCCCTCCTGGGGGCAGATGTCCCCGGGGAGTGTCCCAGGCGCCCCATTGTTGCCACCACCAGCCGTCCTCTGCAGGGCTCCGGCGGAGTTAGGTTCCCTGCTTATCTCTTTCCTCTCACGCGGTTACTCTCCCTGCCTGGCATTTCCCTCTTGCTCGCTTGTCTGCGGTCCAGCTTTCCACACGAGACCCCAGCTGTCTCTCCGGGCTTCTTCTAAGCTCACCGGAGGCTAGCCCAGCGGAGTCACCTTCTACTTAAAGCCTTTAAGGCAGGCAGGTTCCAGACGCCGAATGCCATCGCCGTAATCAGGCTTTGCTTCCGGAAAGGGTTCTGGACAAAAGGCTTAGCCAGCCCCGCCTGACCTGCCGCCCAGATGTGTTTCTCTACCTCACAGCGCCTGGGTGTCTGGCCCTCGCAGCCAGCTGCGGCCTGCTGGTACAAGAAAAACTCCAGGCCCTAGTTCGGACCCACCACCTCGTTCAGCTGGAGCTACAGGCAGCAGGCCGGAGGCATACCTGGAGGGCCTCACAGCTCGGTGACCGCTGGCCTGTGATTGAGCTCCCGCGAGTCCACCCCCAGTCTCTCTCCATGTCTGTCTCTGTCTCTGGGGGGGGACCCGGTGGTGGTGGTGGAGGGCTTTAGGGGCGCAGTCAGCTTCAAAGTGCTGCAGCCCTGGCCTCCAAGGACACCTGTCTTCCTGAGACGCCACGTTCTTTAGGGACAGCTTGGGGACAGGCGTCCCTATGGAGATGAAAGCCTCTCCCTCAAGTCCCCTTGCTGGGGTGGCCTATGGCTGTGACCTCCAGGATAGCCTCTAGCTGCCCCCTTGCCCCCATGCCCCACCACTGCCTTGAGAGCAGCCCCCAGTGTGCACAGCCCCCCCACACACACTCTTCCCTATGCAGCCTTGGGGGTGCCCTGCGCAGGCCCGGCCCATCTCCTTCCTTGGGGTTCTCAGGGGAAGCAGCTCCTGCTCCCACCGACCCCTGTGGATTGAGGCCTTCCCTCCTGGCCCCTCTCCTTCTTGGGCTTCTGCCCCTGGAAGGCCCTGGGGAAGCCAGTCCCAGGGACTGGTTTTGCTTTTTCTGAGCTGGCTCCTGCTTCGCCCAGAAGCCGGTGGACAGGCTGGTGAGACAGGACCGGCACCCGCAGGCCTGCCGCCCCACTTTGTTGCCCCATACTCCTTTGACTCCCAGGAGCCTGTAGGGACTTACTGGGGTCTCCAGCCCTAATAACAGACCAGGCCCTGTGGATGGCACGTCGTCCTTGCCAGTGGGCCCAACATCTGCAGAAAAGCAATTAAAGACATTTTTGGAAAACACTGAACGTCTGCCTTTGTTATTTAGGAACAAAACAGCCTTTTGAGAATCCGGTACTTATGGCCTGTTCCTTGAGATTCCAAGTAGCTGGGGCCAGGACATTGCAAACACTTCCCAGGCCGTCCATCTGCTCCGGCACCGCTGGCAGGCCCCCCTTGCTCTCCTCTTCCCTAAGGCCCGAAGTGGGGGCTGTTTCTTGATGCAGCCTCTGTCGCGGCCCAGGGGGTGGTGTCCGACGTCGGCAACGCTCGGTGCCCCCGCGGTGCGCGTCCAGGGGCCCCGTGCAAACCCGGTTTTGACCCTGACCCGGTACAGTTCGTTGAAAGTGTTATAACTTTTAGAAGTGGAGGAATTCGGGAACCACATCACAAATGATTTATCGTTCAGATGAGATATGACCTGTGACTAGTATTTGTTTTCTCAGACTTCGTTTTTCAAACTTGAGAATTGTTTGTTCCTGGTGTTAGTGCCCATGGTAATAACACACATTTTTTCCACATCTGTCCCCCAAACCTGCCATCTGACCTGGTTTGTGAGGGCCTGTTCTTGGAACGTTGAGCTCTGTGGAAATCAGACAGCAGGAATCTGCCAGGCCCTGGGGGCGGCCCGTGCCGACCACCGCTGCAGCCGCACGCGTGCACACGGGGGCCGCTGAGGCTGGGCCGCCGCGCGGCTGGCATGACTGACGGCTGCAGGTGCGGCCCTGGGCGACCCGGAACCTGTTAGGACGTTGCTGTTGGAGGATGTCGGGAGCCAGGGGTGTGAGTGTGTGCTTCCCCTGCCCCCTTGTGTAGCGGACCCTAGGTTCCAAGGCAGACCCGCCGTTTGTGACAGAAGAATCACCTTGGTCTGAGCGGAGTGCGTGCGGCTGCTGCGTTCCTGCGATGAGTGATCGGGGCTGCTCCGCGTACGCGCCGCGCTTCTCCGGTGCCAGACGCATAGTGAAACACCATGAGTTCGCGTGAATCCAGACAGGCACCAAAATGCACTTAAACTTCCCTTTCCTAAGCCAGGAACAAACTTCGCAGTAGCGTCTGTCACAGAATCATAGGCCGTGGTGGTGGGCCCTCATCCCAGATGCTCCTGAAACGGAGGCCCCAGAATTTATGTGGGGACTTACCCAAGTTAGCTCTTCAGTGGGAGGACGCAGATGGAAACTCAGGTCCCTGGGCTCCAAGGTCAGCATGTTAGCACTGAAGTGGCTGACCTTCAGAGGTGAGAAGTGTCTGCACGGCCTGCTACTCGGTGACTCCCACGTGGTTACATTTCATCCTAGAACTGATTATGAAAAGGGCCCCCAAACCCCAGCTTTCTAGCAGGCTGTAGCCACTCCTGGGGCCCCACTGGCTCAGGCCCCTGTCCTTGTCGTGCCAGTGTGTGTTGGGCACCAGGGGACGGTCCTGGGGGCTGTGGGGGCGTATGCAGCTGCAGGCCTCAACTTTCAGCCCTGCAACTGAGTGGTAATGCCCAGGATTTTGTCCCCACAGGAATTCCCAACAACAAGCATGCACATTAGCGTCTGAGGAGGGAGGAGGAACACCACGGCCTTGTGGAGTGTTTCCGGGGCCTGCTCCCCTTGCAGGGCTGGCCCAGAGGTGCTCTGGGCTCAACAGGGGCTGGGGAGCTGCCCAGCAAGGGCAGGGGTGCCGTGTTTCCTTCTGTCCTGTGGAATGCTTAAGCAGGCACGCGGTTTAGAGAATCTTAGGAGATGAATTTGGGAGGAAGAAAGGAAAGAAGGATTTTGCTTAGAAAAACATGCACAGACTGAGAGGTTCTGGCCTAGGGGATTGAGAACCCTTTGGGGTCATGCAGGCTGAGGGCCTGAGCTCGCCCGCTGATAGCAGGAATCTCTCTGAGAGCCGTCACAAACACAGCGAGACCTCGGCTGCGAGTTCCTCCAGGAAGGGCAAAAGCCGGAAAGCAAAAGCCTCAGTAAGAGCAATTCAAGTTGTCGTGACTTTGACAAGTTCTTCCCTTAGAAGTCAAGTTTGCTAGCAAGACAACACTAAGGTCAAAGGATTAGTCAGTTTTTCTCCCCCTTTCTCATGGAAAACGCCTTATATTTGTATCATGTAAATAAGCAAAGTTAATGTGACACACAAGTCTCAGCCTGCTTTGTTAAGTAGTTTAAAGATTTTTGGAAGCAAAAGGCCGTTATTTATTAAAGGAAGTAATACATTCTTAATTTACTGAAAATGAGCGGCCGCTGTTATGCTGTAACGTGTAACTGCTGTTACGTTGTGCAAATCCAGATAGAAGTCCTAGTAAGAGTCACGCTGAGCTGACGCAGGCGTGTTTCAGCCGCGCTGGCCGCAAGCGGCCCCTAAGTCCCCGACGCTTCTCAGGGCGGGAATCTGGGGGAGCCGCGTGCAGGGCGCCCCGCAGCATCAGTGCCGGAAGCTGTCTCGGTTCCCCCGGTTCACCGCGTCCCTGCAAGGACCTCACTGGCCTCTGAGGAGCTCAAAGAGTTAAAGGAGATTTGGACATGAAGGTATTTACGAGCTGTCAGTTGCCAACTTCTAGAATCTTCCCAGCTGCACGCGGTCCTGTTCATAAGCTACATCAGGGTGACCGTGCTCAGTCCACGCTCTGAGCCCAGGTAATGTTTCTGTCTTGATAATGTACATTTTGACCGACTAGGCTTGTGTGGTTTTTGACCATTTTTGGAAGGCAGCTCTGCTCTCCAAGTGTGGGGTTGGGTAGAGAGACCAGCACGAACCCCACCGAGCCTCAGAGAAGGCGTCGGGGAAGAAGTGCGCAGGATGGCCCTCGGAGGGGATTCCGGAGCTGTGGGCTGGGCAGGTCACAGTGTTTGTGGAGCTGGGATTCCAGAAAGGACTGTGCTGAGGTAGGGGAGGAGGGGGCAGGTCGACAGCCCACAGGTGACTGCCCCGGGGGGAGGGAGGGTGGGC
Source organism: Ursus americanus (assembly GCF_024610735.1). Classification (NCBI taxonomy): domain Eukaryota; kingdom Metazoa; phylum Chordata; class Mammalia; order Carnivora; family Ursidae; genus Ursus; species Ursus americanus. Next base: position 444,971 of record NC_142136.1, read on the forward strand.
AGCTCCCTGCTGCGCTTGACTTTTGCCCCATGGAGGGCTCTGGGGGCGCAGACCCTGCCAGGCAGACTGGGGTCCCAGTGGTCATGCAGGGCAGAGGCTGAGGGAAGGTTCTGTGCACAAATGGGAATTCTCAAGGATTTCACCAGCCACCTCTCTGCTGTGCTTTCCTGCGGTCCCCTTCTTAGTGAAGGGGCGATCCGGGTGACGACATAATTAAGGAGCAGAGACGGGGGAGGTCCTGTCACGGAAACACTGTCCTATGGTTTCAGCTCACATTAGAGGAAAGTGGACAGAACGTGTCCTTGGGCACAGGCTCCCGTGTTTATAACCCTCAGGGAACAGGAGCGTGGGAGAATGGCGTCTGACGGGAAGGCTGGGTTCGTTGGAGCGCTCCACTGTTTACACGGGGATGAGCTCTCGCAGGTGGGCTCTCGGCCAGGACCAGCGTGCTGAACCTCCTGGAGCCAGGCGCTCTCCCATAGATGGGGAGCGAGCACCACACAGGGCTGCTTCACTCACGGGCGGTCCTTGCCAGTGGTGGTGACGACTCAGTCGTTGAGTCTCACATGCACCGTGGCTCATCGCCCTCTGGGAGGGTAGGGCCCTTGGGATGAATAGCAGAAGGAAACCTAGGCAAGTGGCAGTTAATCCAAGGATCTACGTTTTAAAAAATGCACTGGCAGTTTGGAAGCTTAAGGAACCATAGTACCGATACTTCCAAGTTTTGAAAGAGACAAGCTAAGAGCACTGATTTACATTTTTCTCCCAATGTGGTTATCTATGTTATAAATAAAATTAAGAATCTGGTGCCTTGTCCAAGTCAGTGAAAATTGTAGGACTCTGTTTTCCTATTCATTCATTCGTCCACCCATCCGTCCACACAGTCTTCTATCCCCCCATCCACCCAAGCAACCATCCATCCAGTCTTCCATCCATCCATCCATCCGTCCACACAGTCTTCTATCCCCCCATCCACCCAAGCAACCATCCATCCAGTCTTCCATCCATCCACCCATCCGTCCACACAGTCTTCTATCCCCCCATCCACCCAAGCAACCATCCATCCAGTCTTCCATCCATCCACCCATCCGTCCACACAGTCTTCTATCCCCCCATCCACCCAAGCAACCATCCATCCAGTCTTCCATCCATCCACCCATCCGTCCACACAGTCTTCTATCCCCCCATCCACCCAAGCAACCATCCATCCAGTCTTCCATCCATCCACCCATCCGTCCACACAGTCTTCTATCCCCCCATCCACCCAAGCAACCATCCATCCAGTCTTCCATCCATCTACCCATCCGTCCACACAGTCTTCTATCCCCCCATCCACCCAAGCAACCATCCATCCAGTCTTCCATCCATCCATCCACGCACTCTTCTATCCACCCATCCAGCCACCCATCCAGTCACCTATACAGCCACCCATCCATCCATTCTTCCATCTATCCACCCACCCACCCATCCATCCACCCATTCACTCATTCTTCCATTCAGCTAGCATTCATTCACCTGTTTGGCAATGGGTCCTGGGGGCCTTCAGGGGAACAGTCAACACCAGGCCAGTTACTGGGCAGACAGATGTTGTCCTTCCCCTCGGGGAGCTTCAGCTCCTAGCTCAGTGGCCTGCAGTTTTGCTCACTCCCTTCTATGTTTAACTGTTTAAGTAAAGCAGAAGCAAGACGCTGACAAAAATGATTGCCAGGTGACAAACGGCCCCATTTCCAACCCCGGTGGTCCTGGCTACTCCCTGCTCCTGACCCGCCCCAGCCCTCATGCAGCCCCATGCCAGGCCTTGCTCCTTATGTGGCCAAAAAGAAAGAGGGTAAGTTTGTAGGTCACTGATCCCTGGTTTTGAATCTGGCTGTCTGAACTGTGGCCTGTGCTCCGTGGATCGCTGTGGGGTAATGCTCATGAGAGTCAACCCTGCTCCTAACCTCGGGCCACAGTCCACGTGTGGCAAATTTGTGGTGCAGGTGGGGCCAGCTCTGCGTTCTGTGTTTGGGGCCCTTCACTCACGGAGATTTCCATAGGTCCTGCTCTCTGGTCAGAACTTTGGAGGACGATTGGAAATGTGTCTTTCTCTCGGGAGAGCGCGTAGAGGTTTCAGGTGTATCTATCCCAGCTTTGGGTTATTCGGGGTTAACCAGCTCTGCCCTAGGTTAGCAGCCACACTAGCTCCTCCCCACGCCAGATAAGTCAAGCACACAAACTAGGGTAAATTGTCAGCAGGCTGTGGCCCCGTGGTTTCAGAGCCCGCGTCCCCGTGGGTGGGGTTAACGGAAGGGACCCAGGTGCACGTGGTTTTTCTATCAGTGATGCTTTTCCACAGCAATAGAACTCATTATTAAACATATGACACATGACTAGTAATAGTCATGGTTTAGAAAAATATAATAGAGCTTTCTGGAAAGCTGTGATAATGCCACCATTTATGACAGCTGGGTGCTCTGCTCACGGTTCCTCGTTGTTTCCAGTCTGATTCTTGGTTTTCTGAGTGGACACATCATGCATCCGTCCTAATCTTTCCTTCAGAACCAGAGCCGTTCCCTTTGTGACAAAGTCTGTGGCCTTTGTTGTCCCTCCAAACCCAGAAGATGTCACTGCCTGCTTGCTCTCAGCTCCAGGGTCTTGGTCGGAGCACCCCTCCTCTCCTGCCTTTCCTGTCGGGGAGTTGCCAGTCTGTGACTGGAACAACACAAAGAAGCGAGACCGGGCGGTCGGGGCCTCTGACTGCTGGTGTGGAGGGTGCCCCCGCCCTGGCCAGACCTGGCCTCCGTCACATCTGCCTGAACGGGACCTTCACAACCTTCACACAAGCTGAAATAACAGACTTGGTCTGACCGTGACTTTTCTTTTAAAGGAGTTACGAGTCTTTTTAAACCACATCTTTACCAGAACGTTACTTTCTGAAACACATCTGAGGGCGTCTTAGCAAAGTGTCCCCGGCAGCACTGCCCAGGCTGTGGTGACCAGGGAGGGAAGGGGACACGGGGGTTTGTGCCAGACCAGCGCACGAGGCCGGCCAGCGTGCGGGCAGCCCTGGGATCCCCACTGCCTGTCACTGCGAATGCAACGCCAGCTCTCATCGGCGTGGTTTCGGGGGACTGTGCGCCGTCCCGAGCGCGTCCTGGCTTCCTGACCTTGGTCACAGGCCACAACATGTTGTGGACATCCGTCCCCTCATCTCTGATAACAGGGTTCACTTCACTGACCCTGCCGTGGCGACGTGGGTCAGCTGGAGCAACGTACACTCGCAGCCTCGCACCGTGTGCGGCTGACAGCCAGCAGCTGGTGGGGTCCACTCGTGCGTCCCTCGGTTCCATCAGGGGTGCCTCTAGGGCCAAGCTGCTCCAGGATGGACCCTAAGCGGGAGACGACAGTGGACAGGTGGGGGCGGCTTCAACCAGCCCGTGGCCTGGCGTCTGAGGCTGGGGCCACGGACCCCGGCGACGGTCCCAGCTGCTCCCTGCTGCTGGCCGACACAGGGCAGGTGTTCCTAGTATTTGACACCAGCTTGTATAGTGCAGACCTCTTAATTTGCATTCATGGACAGAGAGACCCCCGCTGACACCCGCCATCCCTCATCCAGCACCAGTTTCTTTTACAAATCCAGTAAATGCAAATCAGTGCCCGTGTGCTGACGGTCCCACCGACGTCTGCACAGCCCTGGGAGGAGCCTGGTGTCAGTGAGGCTCTCGACGATTGTACTCACGGCGCTCCTCGTCCCAGGAGACCCTTCACGCGACACCACCTAGGTCCCTTAGGTGACGTCACTGTCGCTGCTTCCAGAAGGGCAAATCACATCTGCGGTTTTGCAGACACGATTCTGAAGAGGCCGCGTCAGCAGCCTGGGCTCTGCCCTCCCACTTCCTCTCCTCATGCCATGGTCTTTGTGGCAGAAAGTGGCTTTCTGGGTGGTTCTCTCCCACTGTTACTGGGCCAGCTGTGGAGAATTCCCCGCCTTCCTCAGACACCTGCCTCTCTGGGCGTCTGGTTCCGCCCTCTGGGGAAGAAGGTGAGGTCCCACTGCCCAGCTGGGCCGGGGGCTGTTTGGGGAGCCTCGTGCCCTGCCAGTAAACTGTTGCCCCTTTTTCTTCTTTTTCCACAGGACTATTTTTATCCAAGATACTTAGGTAAGTTCACATCCCTGCTTCGTAGTTATCATAAAAGACTAGAGGGGGTGTGTGTGGCGTGTCAGAGACAGCTGGGCCGGCTCAGTACCGCTGCTCCTGGAGGGGAGGCTGTTTGATCACGCAGTGAGTTTGGGACTGCCTGGGGCATGCTGGTCACAACACCTGTTTGTGTCTTTCACACCATACGATCCAGTGCCATTGCTTGCAAACGGCTCCTCTGCTCTGACTCCAGGCTTAATTTACTGTTGGGAATGTGATTGACTTAGTGGGTCTCAGACATTTTGGTCTCAGGGTCTCTGCACTTCCAAACTTACTGAAGACCCCAAGGAACTTTTGTTCATGTGGGCTACATATGTTGATATTTGCCGTATTATTAATCAGAACTGAGAACAGTAAAAAACGTTTTTGTCTAATTTGAACAAGAGGAATGTATGAGTAGATACCCCTGGCCACCGAGCAGGGATGTCACCGTGCAGGTGGCCTCTGGACAGCTCCCCTGTGCACTTGGGAGAGAAAGTAAAAGCACAAATGATAGCCCAGTCTAACCTGGACCATCAGAAAGAGACCCTGATTTCCCTGAGAACTGCTCCTTTAATTAATACCATTTTAAGAAATGTTTGGATGCATATCACTTATAACAAGATAAATCTACTCCAGGGTCTTCATTTTTAATTTTGTAAAGTGCATTTTGGTAAATTTTCCGCTGGCTTTATATCCTCTTAGAGGTTCCTTTTCTGGGTCTATATCTGGCAACAAGCAAAGTGGACCCATAATTGACCCTGAAAAGCCAGGAACCTGCCCACGTCCAGGCTCCCTGTTGGCCTGCACAGGCCTGGCTCCTGAGTACTGGGGGTTTGCTTCCAGAAGCAAAGGGGACCCCTCCCGGTTGCCCGGCCCCTCCTCCTCCTGGGCACGATGTAGTACCGGGGACCCTTACTGAAGGACGAGACATGGCCCAACACTGTTGCGTGCTATTTCAAGTTTCCGGGCCCATCCCCCGCTCCCATGTGCACACCTGCTCCTCGGATGGGGTGGGTGCGGAACGTCCCCAAAGCAGAATGAAGTTCAGATTATGGGCAGTGTTTCCAAATGGGGGTCCACTTGAAATTGAAGTTTAACTCTCTGGTCGTGGTCAGAAAACTCCAAGTGTTATCAGTGAACCTTCGGTGCTGTAGCGGAAGGGCCCACTGGAGAGGCGGCGGACGGACCTTTGGGCAGAGTTCTGCCTTTCCGGTGAAGGCATTTGCTTGCTCGCCAGTGTTAAGATGGTGTAATAACTAAAGCTGAACCGTGGTCCTGCTTCAGCGCCCAGTAAACGTGAATAATCTCCTTTTCCAAACGTGTCTCAGAGACGAGTACTAGCTCTAGGCTCTGTCCTGTCTCCTGTGACAAGAAGGACGTGCTTTCTGTCTCTCTCTTGCAGACTGCATTAATAAATATGGATCTCCCTACACGAAGAGCCCAGATTTTGTTTCATGCGTTCAAAGTAAGTTTGTCTCCTTCCTGTTTTTCTCAAAGTCCTGTGGGTTTGGGTAACTTCAGGCTTTCCTGTGGTTTTCAGGGGTCTTGAATATTTCCATCATCCCAAGGAGTTGTAGCACCGGCCTGAGCTCTGCTCCTTTTCCACTGAACTTTCTCTCTTAAGCAAGTGAGGTTTGGTTTTTTAAATAGCAAGAAGCACGTGCAGTATGACATCTAACCCTTTCACAGGTGTGAAGCCCGAGCACGTCTCTGGCTGTGCCTCCTAGACAACCGGTTAGGCTCCCAGAATGTCCTTAGACCTGTCGACTCACACGCACAATCTCCTGGTTTTGCACAAACACTAGCTTACGATAGCTGTGCTCCCAGCTCACTCTGCCGCGTGCGGGGTGTCTACCAGCTCAGTGCCTAGAGTGCGCACGTCCGTGGCGCTCTGCCCTGGGTAACCAAGGTGCATTGGGGGACTTCCAGGCTACTTCCAGTTTTTTATTATTGCAAACCGATCTCACACACGTCCAAGTGTGTCTGCGGGCAGGTTCCCAGCAGTGGGACTGCGGCCCCCAGCCTGCCGGCAGCATTCACTTCAGTGCGGATCCAGCGGGATGATCGGCCCCGTCCCCGGGTCTTTGCCAGGCTGCCGTGTGGTTTTGCTTTTTGGTCTCTTTCAATATCAACAGTGAAGGGTGATGGCTGGTCTTTCTGTTTATGTTTTTCTCGCTAATGAGTGAAGCTGAGCTTTACGTGGTTCAGAGAACCTCGTGTTCTTTTCCTGCAAGTGATTTGTTCATATTCTTTGCCTGTTTTTCTCAATTTGTAGGAGCCCTTGATTTGCCGTTTGTCCTAAAAGTAGCACAGTTTTCCTCAGCTCATCTTGCATCTTTTTTTTCAGTAGTAATGTTATTTTAAACGATCATACAGTAAAACGGACTTTTTGCCTGTTGTCCTGTCGCATTTAAGCCATGTTGGACCGCCGTAGCCACTGAGCTGGACGGACTCTGGGCCTGGCTCGGGTCTGAGCGCCTCGCAGGGCGAGCTGCCGGGTGGGCCCCAAGCCCAGGGTCAGTATGTGCACCGCGTGGGTGGGGCGGCCGGGCTCTGAGCGCACAGCCCCTGCTGCAGAAGCAGGGCTCTTCTGCGTTCCACGTGGGGCCTGCCCCCTCCGGGTAGCCCAGAAGGCAGGGGAGGACCCAGAGCTGCTCACAGGGCCTGGCTGGCCTGGCTGGGTGATGCTGCTGTGTCTGGACACCACCTGTCCGGTGCTGGCCACAGGCCGCGTCTGACTCGTGTCAGTCACAGGCCCAGGCCCCGGCCCAGACGAGCAGAGGAGATGATTGATTTACCTCAGGAAGGGCAGGGGAAGGTGGCGCTGCCGTGCGGCCCCCTGCTCCCCTCTGACCCCGTAGCAGGTGCAGAGCAGACTGGCCTCTGTGATTTTGGGTAGCAGTGCCTGTTAACTCAGGGTGGCCAGAACCCATGCCAATGCATCATGGGCAGCCAGAGTAAGCCCCCTCCCTCAGCCTCCCTGGGATCAACCTGTGACCTCAGCCTCCATGGGGTCAGCTTGTGACCTCGGACTCCCTGGGGCCAACCCGTGACCTCAGTCTCGGTGGGGTCAACCTGTGACCTCTATCTCCCTGGGGCCATGACCTCAGTCTCGGTGGGGTCAACCTGTGACCTCAACCTCTGTGGGGTCAACTTGTGACCTCAGCCTCCATGGGGTCAACCCATGACCTCGGCCTCCCTGGGGTCAACCTGTGACCTGGGCCTCCCTGGGGTCAACCTGTGACCTCGGCCTCCGCAGGGTTAACCCGTGACCTCAGCCTCCCTGGGGTCAACCTGTGACCTCGGCCTCTCCAAGGGCTGAAGAGACCTCACTGGGGACTTGGGCAGACATTAGGGAGTGGGGTCATAACAGTTTTAGCTTTGTGTCATTTCGGGTTTGTTTTTAGAAATTTTTTTATTGTTGTCAATTTGCTAAACCAATTTCTTCCTTTAAATTATGTATCCAAGTTGATTAGATTGTTTTAGTTCCTGGGTTTTAGACTGTGCTTTTCCAGAGATTATGAAGTTACCTAGTGCTTCACGCCTCCTGACAGCATGAGGACCGTTGTCTTCCAGACAGCAGCTCCTTGTTCCATCAGCACTTACGTAAAATCATCGAGGTCTTGCTCAAAGGGAGGCTGCAGCAATCCTGGGCCACGTCATGCCCACGTGAGACATCTCGTGGCATGAGAGGGACTCGAATTTGAACAGCAAAGATTGGCTCTGAATGGGCTTGAGCTCTCTGCTCCGGTGGCGGGCGGCCAGGGGTGCGGAAGGGGAGTTCCTGAGCTGGCGTTAGAGGACAGATCTCGTGCCATTGCCACGCTACGTGAGTTCCCGGCTGATTGGGATGCTGTCTCCCATGCTCGGCCTCTCCGTCCTGCCCCCTGGGTCAGGTGCGTCGTCCTCCACGGGTGCGTGACCACGTGCTGTCTGTGCCTGTCACTCCTGAGGCACCCCACAAATGCAGCGCCATCCTTACTGCGGACAAGCCCCGAGGCCTGCCACTCAGGAAGGACGCAGACGCTGCCCTTCCCCCCGCCCCCGGAGCCAGACCCCCAGGCCTTGGGACAGTGCTGGCAACTTCACGCTGTTTTCATTGGTTCCCTCCTGAAAACCGTCCAGTTCGGTGGCCATGAGGCAGCATGGCGTCGCTGAGGCCCGACTGTCCGATATAGTTAAAGTCGACACGACAGCCTCAAAGAGCCCACCTCTCAGTGCTCAGCCTGATGGGCTCCAGGACTGGGGCTTCCTTCCCGCCGCCATCCCCACCTTCTGCTGGTAAACCTCATGGCGCCGGCCCCTTCCCTTTGGTGCCACGGGCCCTGTACCGGAGCCTGTTGTCCAGGTTAGAACCGGCCGTTACCCTTGAACTTCGAGGGTGGGGAGCAACAGCAGCTGAGAGCGGCGTCCTGTCGGGGGCAGTCCCGTGCCCGCTCTGAGCAGCACAGCCGCCTCAGGCTGAGATGAACCCTGTGTCCGGAGGCCCGGCCGGGCGGGGAAGCGCGTGGTTTGTCCTCACCTGCGCCTCCCCAGTGTGTCGACTCAGGCTGCAGGAGTGTGCCGGGCACTGCCGAGTGTCGGACACTCGGATGCGGCCCTTCCTCCCTCCTTCGGTCCTGCAGGGAAACACCCCACAAGTACGCGCCCCGGTGCAGTTCTTCTAGGGGTAGGTGTCGTGCGGGAACCTCACAGCAGTGCTGTCCCTGAATGCAGGGACCCCGAGGTTTTATGAAAGGAAGGTAGGCATTGTAGGCAGATTCCAAAGTTAACCAGGCCTCACGCAAATGCACGATTATGCACTTCTGAAATAACTTTTTAACCAAATATGTCAAGTGGGGACACACACCATCCCCTGCCCTCCCCCCTCGGGGGCCTCTCTAGGCTGATACTGTGAGCAAGCTGGCCAGGCCCCGGCACATGACCCCTCCTGCCCTGACAGTCCTTCATCTCTGGTGCTGGCGCTGGGCTTGACCTCACCCTCCCCGGCCCTTCCTCGCTAAAGAGCGTCACCTGCGGTGCAGCCAGTCGGCGGCCTGGGGACCGCAGGGCTGACCTGCCGGCTCCTGGCCGCTGTGGGACACTCTGTTCCCAGACCCCGTTTCCTCATTCCTGCACCCAATTCCTACTTGCTGACGGGTAGAAGGCATTTCCCTCGCTCTGCCAAAAACAGCTGTGCAAGTGTCACAAAGCCCTCAGGGACACTGTGTTTGGTCAGCACTTGCCACAGAAGGAGCCAGTTGACGGACGCGGTCCCAGTTGTTTGGACGCACGCCATTGCACAGAGTCCCCGAGACGTGGGGCCCTCGTGACAGGGCCGCAGACCTGTGTGGGACGAGGGGACACAGCACGGCGGAGCGTTGTGTCACGCCGACAAAGGCAGACAGGAGACCCGGGGGGCTGGGATTGCAGGGCCGGTGAGGCCAGGACGTGGCTCTGCTGGGAATCGGCTGCCGTGGACCGGGAGGGAGGGAGCCCTGTGGCAGAAGCGCGGAGCCGAAACCTGGCGTTAGGCTGGAGATGTCAGTCATTTTAAGAAAGAAGAGATAAATCAGCGGAGTGCCCACCTAGCCAGCCTCCCCGCAGGACAGACACAGGCCCGAGCTCAGCTCTCAGTGGCTCTGTTGGTTAGGGCAGAGAGAAAGGCTGGAGTACTGTCCCATCCCAGTCACCGGGGAGCCCACCCACTGCACGGTTTGCCATGGGCCAGTCACTTCGTAAATATAACGGAAGTGATTGTACCCGACGAGCGTCCTGTAGGACTTGCGGCCCTGGAGAGGGGGACGCGAGGTGAGAATGTCCCGCAGCTGGTCTGAGCCAGTCCCGGGTGGCGCGCCGGGCGTCGCCTGCCCTCCACGGCCTGGCCGGCCCCCATCCGTGCCTGGGGATGTGTGTCAGCCAGTTGGCCTGGGAAGCCACGGTCCACAGGGCTGCTGGGGAAGTGACCTAGTTGCCCTGCTCTGACAACAACCCGGAGTAGCGGAATTTGCCACGATTGTCCCTGCAGCTGAAGGGTGCCTGCCTCAGGATTGCGGTGGCCGAGGGCGCTCAGCGTGTCGCCTTCCCCTTTGCGCTGGCCCTCGGTTTGGACCTCAGCCACGGGCCCTGTGCTGTCCGGGGGCTGGACGAGGCACGTGTCCATGCTGAAGGACAGGACAGAAACGGGAACCCGCAGAGCCGCTGGGAGCTGTTTACTGTCCACACGGGCGTGACAGGAAGGCCGGGCACGGCTTGTCAAGCAACGAAGGCACGGGCAGACCCGCACGGGGCTGGGAGGGACAAGGAGCCGGAAATCTCGTGGGCCTGCCGTGTGAACGGCGCGGTGGGCATGGTGGAGGCCGGTCTGCGCCCAAGGGCATCAGCTTCCTTGTTGAGGTTCCCTGGAGACCTGGGGTTGGGCGGGGGGCGGGGGTGAGCTGCGGAGCCTCAGGGCTGGCCCTCTCCCTGTGACCTGTCGCTCCTCCGCCCGCCCGGCCGGCCTGGGGTTCTCTGCCCCTGTGGCTTCCGGCTGAGCGGCCCTGGGACAGAGGCGTCCCTCCCTGCCAGGCCCACCGGGCGCGGCCCTAGCCCGGCAGAGGATTCTCGGAGCCCTGCTGCCCTCCGCCAGCACCCTGGAGCGTGCCGCTGCCCGTGGGTGGGGCTCGGCCTCAGCCTCTGTGGTCAGCGATGGTCCCTGGGAGCTGCAGCCTCGGCGGCCCGTGAGAAGCTCTTCACACACCGATCCCCCGGCAGGCGCTCCACGTGACGGTCTCATCCATAGTCCCCGAAGCAGGTGGAAGTTGTTCGGTGATTGACCCTCTGGGCCGGGTACACCGACCCCGAGCAAGCGGGTCAGAGCAAGCCAGCTGGCGCCCCTCTCTGGAAGGGCCAGGGCAGCCCCCCATCCAGTGACAGGGGTGGGGGTGCTCCTGCAGCGGCCAAGCCTTGGCCGGGGTGGGTGTTGGCGGAGGTCAATGGTAGGGTTTGAGTGGACAGGGCGCCTGGCCTGGGAAGGTGGGGGCGTGTTCCTCATGCGACCCCTCGGGTTAGCGGGGGGTCTGTGGGTCTGCTCCCTGGGAGGTCAGAGCGTGTGGGGCCTGGGCAGGCCCAGTCCTCTCCTCCGCTGCGCCTGGCCCGATGGGCAGGTGGCCACTCTCTCCGAGCTGACTTGGATTTCCTGGAACTGGGCGAGGGTCTGGCCAGCCTGTTCCACGACCGCCCTCCTGCCCGGAGGAGGCAGCCTGGGCCGCCTCATTGTGCTCGCCCCTGAGCTGCTCCCTCCCAGCCGACTGTTTGCTCCCTTCTTTTGATGCAGACCTGCCTGACCAGTGTTCCCCGAACCCCTGCGACAAGGTGGGGACCCACGTCTGCCAAGATCTCATGGGCAACTTCTACTGCCAGTGCAGGGCCGGCTGGGGCGGACGGCTCTGTGACAGAGGTGAGGGGGCCCAGCAGCTGTGGGAGCAGGAGGGGGGGTCCTGGGGGAGTGGCTGTGGCCCATCTCTCTGTTGCCAGCCATCCACACCCCCGGGGACACAGGGGCCCTGTTCCAGCTGAGGCAGGAACCCCAGGCTGTCCAGGCTGGTGGCTCAGGGGCAGAGGGACAGGAGGGGGAGGCACACCCCCGGCCCCTCCAGTCCCCCGAGAGCAGGATTACTTAGTGTGGGAAGGCGCTGCTTCCGCCTCCAAGCACTGGGTGCTGTCCAGCTGGAGACGCATCGGGTGCTGGAGGCGGCCTGGCTCAGGCAGAACTGGGACGTAGGAGCCGCCATAGGGCCCCCCCGGGGGCTCAGCCTGTGGGGATGAGTTTCACAGCCAGCCTCCCTGTCTGCAGTGGGGGGGTGGGGATCAGGAAAAATGCCCCAGGACCTGGTTCACTGCGGTGCCGGCCGCCTCGGGGCGGGGGGGCCGCGTGTGTGGGGCTTGGCCAAGCCGAGTCCGGCCAGATCCGTCGTCCGTCAGCACTCGCTCTCCTCCCGTGCGCACTGGCCGCCGCGGAGCGGGCACCATGGACCGTCACCGCCCACAGCGTAGCGGTGTCTCCCTCTGCCCTTGGGCCCACGGCGCGCGCCCTGTGGGCACTCCCCAGTCTCTCCGTGTCCTGTGCCCAGATGTCAACGAGTGTGGCCAGCAGAACGGGGGCTGCAACCACATATGCTCCAACAAGCCTGGCAGCTTTCACTGCGCCTGCCACAGCGGCTACGCGCTCTCCCCCGACGGCAGGACCTGCCAAGGTAACGCCCGGCCGCGAGCCTCTCCCTTGCCTCCCTGCCCCCCCACACTCTGCCCCCGTTTTGTTTGTGCAGTTGCCAAATTGCCAGAGTCAGCCCGATGGCCAGATTGCTGAATTTGGCAGTCACATCCATGCCTCTGCGAGAGGCCGCGGGCGCTGGAGGGGCGGGAAGAGGGTGGAGGGGCGCCCTGCAGAGCACATGTCCGGGCATGTCAGCGGCCCCGGGAGCTGCCCCAGCGCTCGACACAGGATGATTCACTGGATCTGTGGACCGGCCAGCCCAGCTGACGAGACCTCCCCCGTCCCCCAGGAAGGGGAGGCCGCTGCACACGTCTGTGTGATCCGCGCCCAGGACGGAGCCTCGGACGGAGCCCCGCACCGTGGGGCCGAGGCGGCAGTGCAGGGGCTTCCTCTGACCCAGCGGTGGCTGCCTGGGCGCCTGTCCACACTCACCCAGCTTGCTTCCCCAGGGCCCCGCCGCCCGCTTCCCTCTGGCAGATGGCCGCTGAACTAGGCAGAAGGCCCCACACCCCTCCTTCCGTCTGGGGGCCCCCGAGGCCCCATGCCCTGACCACCCCAGAACGTCTTCAAGCTATGGCCGGCCGGGAGGCAACAGAGGGGCAGCCCACTTTACCGGGGGCTCTCTGCCTCCCTCCCCGCCCTCCGACACAGACCTGCTGACATGCACCACTGGTGTGTCCCTGAGAATCTGGGACCTTTCTTCAGGGCTACCCGCCACCTGGGGGTAGGACAGAGGTGCTGAGGGAGCAAGGGTCGTGCAGTGGCTGGGACCACGGGTGAAGCTCTGAGTTGGACAGGACGAGGAGCCCCTTTCCCAGAGCTGCCAGCCGTCACCGAGGCCAGACCCTGTGCGGCCATGGCCGGAGGAAGGGGTATCTTTGAGAGCCGCCGAGGGCACCCCATATTGGGTGCATGTACTGAACACCGCGCCCAGAGGCATCCGATCCCCTCCCTGTTCTCTGCAGCCCATGGTTTGCATGTGGGGCGCCTGTGGCTGCCAGCAGAGTTCTCGGGGCCACCAGCCGGTGGTGCCAAGTGCCCACGGGAAGTCCTGCTCTAGCCTCCTCGGAAGCCCCTGAGTGACAGGAGTCTACTTCCCACCTGCTCACCGAATCTGTGATGTGTGAGACAGCCTGAGGGGTCCCCTGCACCTCGGTGCCCTTCCCCCAGCACTGCGTGCAGGACAACGGGGCGGGGTTCTGCACCTGCCGATCCAGCAGGCCGAGAGGTGCTCTCCATAGCGTGATTGATTCACGATGAGCATGATGGCAGGTGCCCCACCTCCGCTGCCAGCTTTCAGGGTTTGCCTGCTGATACCTGCTCACACACACCCTTTCTCTTGACCGTCACCTATTTCTTTGGGGACCTTGGGACCCCAGACCCAGCCAAGGGAGGCTGTGGGGCATGAGGACCTTGTCACCGTGGTGCGGAAGAGCCTGGACTTCCCACTTTGTCCTCCTCGATCAGACCCTGAGATGCTGGGAAGGAGGGAGTGGGGTCACTGCACCATGTCTACAGCCCCCCAGCATCCTGAGACTAGGGGCTCGGGCCTCCCCATCATCTCTCCTTGGCTGGGAGGGATCTCCATGCACATGGCAGGCAGGTGGACCGGCTGGGGCCCTCTTCTCGGAGGAGAGCGGATGAGGGCCCGGGGTTGGGGGGAGACAGGGAACAGGGCCTGTTTGGGGGCCAAGGGCCTCTTGGCCGCAGTGCACACAGTAGGATTGGGTCCAGGCTCTCTGTGCCCCGTGCCAGTGCCCTGTCTGCCACATCGGCTCTCCTGGTCACCATGCTCTGTGACGAACGGTCAGCAGCGTCTTCAGTGGGCGACGTGCTGGCAGGATGCAGGGTGGAAGAGCAAAGAGGCTGGGGTCATGGAGGCCCTCGGACGGTTGCTCCGTGGCCGCGGCTGATGGCCGGTGTGGGAGACAGGGTGGCATGGGGCTACGTGAGCAAGGGGGGTCCAGAGCTTTGTGTGCTGTTTCCTGTGGGGAGGGGGCGGCCTTGGTGGAACAAGGCAAGGACGGGAGGCCTCCCTGGTGCTGACGCAGGCCATCCTGCCGCGCCCGGGGATTGGGGAAGCGCGGGCTCTCGGGCCCTCCCGCCACAGCCTCTCCGCCATCACAAGCGCTGCAGGGGCTTTGGTGAGCTGCGGAGCCGCAGAGGCTGGCGGAGGCCGAGGGTGTCCCTGCTGCCGCCGTAGCGCCTCGCGGGCTGTGATCAGAGAGCTTGACGCTCACGAGGCATCCTTTGTGCGGGGCGGCTCATGTCCTGCAGCCCAAGTGTGAGCGCGGTGCCTGCCCAGAAGGACGGTGTCCCCCCTGGTGTGGCCAGTGCCGGTCTGGACCCCGCGCCCCACCTGCTGACGGGAGCGAGGTTCCCGAGCTCCTGGACGTGGGGCTGGCTCAGCCTGGCTGTGGGGCTGAGGTACAGGGTCAGCGGTGTTCACACGGGGCGGACGGATAAGTGAACCCAGTGGCGTTGCACACTGCCTCTGGGGGGACACGGGTTGTTGCCCTGGCTTTTTCCTATGGCCAGGCAGTAACATTTTATGGTTTTCACGTGTGAAAGTCCGTGTGTGCTGGTAAGATGCCTTTGTAACGAGTTAGGGTTAGTTGTGAGGCTCCGTGAGCAGGTGTTGGGTCACCGTCTGAGGAATCCGTGTTTTTTGAAGTAATAATTGCACTTTATAAATACTCCTGTCCCTGGAGGAAATGGGTCTTTAACTGCAGAGGTTTGGGGCTTGTGGTTGGAGCCTCAGAAGAGCCTCGGTGATTGACCGCTACTGTGGCGTTTGATCCCCATCAGAGAGACCGGGTGTGGGGGTGCAGTGGAGGTGGAGCCCAGGGAGCGATCGCATGGGGCTCCAGGGACACAGGGGGCACCTCCATTTGGAAGGCCCCCGGGGGTTCCTCCTTCACCTTCCTGTGCTCCAGTGCTCAGCCCTGGACAAGCACGGCCCTGTCCAGTGGTCTGAGATCAACCTTGTCACCTGGGACCCCGGTCAGAAATGCCCCTCACACCCCCCAAGCCTGAGCCTGGGGCTGCAGAGCAGAGGACGGAAGGAGCGGAGGAGGCCCTAGTCAGCCCAGGAGCTGCGCTAAGCGCTGCCCAAGTCAGGGGCTCACACTGCAGCACCTCTGTGACCGTGGCGACTGGGGAGACAGCCCTGGTCAAGGGCTCTGCTTTCTCTTGCAGATGTGGATGAGTGTGCAAATGGAGATGCCTGCGGGGAGGCACGCTGCAGGAACCTGCCAGGCTCCTATTCCTGCCTCTGTGACGAGGGTTATGCGTTCAGCTCCCAGGAGAAGACCTGCCAAGGTACCCCTGCACTGCTGCCCACGGGCACCGGCATGCGCACGCACACCATATGCCGCACTCACACCTGTGGACACGCGTGTGCTCGTGTACGCACCCATGCACACACAGCACATGCTCATGTCACACACGTGGATAACACACACGTGTGCACAGCTGCGAACATGTGTGCTTGTGCACACATCCATGTACATGTTACACACGTGGGTAACACATGCACGTGCACACTCACACCTGTGAACACGTGTGTGCTCGTGTACACATCCATGTACACACACCACATGTACATGTCACACACGTGGTAACACATGCGCGTGCACACTCGCACTTGCGAACACGTGTGTGCACGTGCACGCATCCATGCACACGTCACGTGCGCGGGTAGCACACACATGCATGTGCACACACCTGTGGACACACATGAGCTCATGTACATGTATGTGCATGCCCACGCATGTGCACACACATCACCCATGTGTGCATACCGTACACACATGCATCCCCAGGTGCCTCTTCATGCGATGAGGCACCTTCTCCAAACTGCTGCGGACACAGTAAAGATTTGAAGAGAAGGGGCCCCTGTGCCGCTGTGGCAGATGGACCTCCCACCAACCCTCAGGTCAACCTGCTGTGTTTGGAGACAGCTGACGAGCACCCCGTGTCCGGGGGGCACCAAGAGGGCATGTTCTCTTACCAGTCTTCCTGCCCTTCCCTTCCAAGAGGGAGGTGGGGTGGCCGCAGCCTCCACACACTCCACACCCTCCTCCATCTCCCTGCAGGGTGTCCCTGGGCCCTTGAAGCAGCCCCAGGGACACCTGCCAACAGCACTAGAACCTTCAGACCCTCAAGCCAAGCACCGCGTAGACATGGTTTGTGCACTGACTTGGGAGCTTGTTCCTCCAACCCAACCAGAAGCAGAGGAGGAGACCGCCGAGCAGCCCTGCATGTGGCCGCAGAGCTGGGGGAGTGCAGGGTGGGCCCTGGGGTGGGTGCCTCCTGAGT
Source organism: Ursus americanus (assembly GCF_024610735.1). Taxonomy (NCBI): domain Eukaryota; kingdom Metazoa; phylum Chordata; class Mammalia; order Carnivora; family Ursidae; genus Ursus; species Ursus americanus. The sequence goes on from NC_142136.1 coordinate 461,684, forward strand.
CACATGCTCTGGAGCTCAGTTTCACGGCGAGCTTGCCACGGGCGTGATCGGAGAGATGGTGTGGGCGCTGCACGTGGTGAAGTTTGCCCATCTCCCTTGTGGTGGCAGATGTGGACGAGTGTGTGGAGGGGCGCTGTGAGCAGACTTGCGTCAACTCCCCGGGGGGCTACACTTGCCACTGTGACGGACGTGGAGGCCTCAAGCTTTCCCCGGACATGAACACCTGCGAGGTAATGTCCTCAGGACAGCCACCCTCTCAGGAAGACGGTGCCGCGAGAAGGCCTGGTGTCTGTGGGGCCGGTGACGGGACGGGAGGCGTGCCTGTCCCACGCATGAAATCTTGAGGGCGGCTCCCTACCCACAGCCGACCAGGTGGCCTGAGCCCAGAGCCCACGTTGCCCTCCCTGTCCTCGTGATCAGGCTCCAGGACACGTGCACAGAGCCTCCTGACTCCGGCCGGCCGACCAGCGCTCGGCTCGCACCTGCGGGTCTCCGGGCTGTAACAGACTCTCTGGGTTGTGGTCAGAGCCTGGCCAGCACAGCGGCGGAGGGAGGGCTCAACTGCGTCCACGTAGACCCTGTGGGACTAGGAGGGGCTGAGCCCGGGTACACCCCACCTGACACCCCTCACTCCCGTTCCACAGGATATCCTGCCCTGCGTGCCTTTCAACATGGCCAAAAGCATGAAGTCCTTGTACCTGGGCCGCATGTTCAGCGGGACGCCGGTGATCAGACTGCGCTTCAAGAGGCTGCAGCCCACCAGGTGAGAGGTGGCTTACGCAGAGCAGAGCAGAGCAGACGGGAGCCGGACGGACGCTGGCCTGATGCTCCCTGGGACCGCAGACCCCCCGGCCATGCCCCGGGTAGCGCCCCAGCGGTCCTGGCAGTCGGCCCAGTCCCTGCCCAGCAACGGCAGCACAGCTCCAGCTCTGGACCTCCGGGTCAGCATGGGTGCCCGCGTGGGGTGCCCGCCACTGCGGGGTGCTGCTTCTGGCTTCCAGGAAAGAGTCCCGGGCTTCCCGCGTACCTGTTTCTCTGCCCCTGCTGGTCTGGATCTCCTGGGGCAGGAGTCCGCGAGCTGCCAGCCGGTGTCTCACCTGTTTGTTTCTCGTGTTGGCACTCAGGCTGGTCGCGGAATTCGACTTCAGGACCTTTGACCCCGAAGGTGTCCTCTTCTTTGCTGGAGGCCATCAAGACAGCGCCTGGATCGTGCTGGGCCTGCGGGCTGGCCGGCTGGAACTGCAGCTCCGCTACCTCGGCGTTGGCCGCGTCACCAGCAGCGGGCCCGTCATCAACCACGGCATGTGGCAGACAGTGAGTGTGGCCACCACTGCCCCCCAGGTGGACCGGTGTCGGGGGCTCCTGGAGAAGGGCCCGGCATTTGCTTGTGTGTTTGCACGCAGTTAGTGGACCCCGCTCAGGCCCCTGCTCCCGGGAAGTTCGCAGCTGATGGGGCAAGAGCTGCAGTCTCAGCAGGGCCACTCCCCCAGTGACACGGGGCTGTGTCCCAAAACATTTCTGTTGGTCACAGCTGCCAAGAGCTGTGGGGGCTGCTGGTCACCCTGGAGCACACAGGATGCCCCACCGCAGAAAACTGTCCAGTTCAGAATGTCCATGGCGCTGAGGCTGGGGCCCCTGGGCTGAGGTCTGGGCATGGCTCCTGTCTCTGTGCGTCCGCGCCATCCCAGGACCCGGCTCCTGGGGCCTGTGCCCTTCCTGTAGAAACCCAGGCATGCTCACATGCAGGCGCCTCCTTCTGGAGAACGCCCTGCCCACCCAGAGCCTGACCTGTAGGTCTTGCTGAGACCCCTGCCCTGCCCTGCACTCCAATGCCCAGAACACAGCAGCTTGTGACACACAGGAACCTTCCAGAAGTTCAGAGGCCCCTGGTTGGAAATGGGCTTTTAGAAGTAAGCACTTGAGAGAGAAGAGCATTCTTTTTCTCTTTGGAAGTTCAGATAAAATGGGAAATTCTGAATAATGTGGACGTTTGCTAATTTCCCTCCTGTGAGTCAGGCCCACTGCCTTCTTTCCTGGGCTCCTGAAACACAAGTATTTCCAGACCAGCGGGAGGGACACCAGCAGCAAAGCTCAGATAACACAGTAGAGCCGGAGGGACGCGGCCTCCCTCGGGGTCAGGGGCAGGCGCTCTGCATGGGCAGCAGGAGGGGCCCCGGGTGGTGCTGGAGGCAGTGCCCAGGTGAGAAAGCTGGGGACACATGACCTGCGGTCGGCACAGATGCCCACCCGAGGCATGAACCGGCCGCCCAGGGCGAGGTCAGCTCAGAGGCAGCCCTCCATCCTCCCTCTCCCCACCCCCTCCTTCTCCTACGGCCCCAACACAGACACCGTGTCCTCTTGACCACACTTTGACCCGAGCACCTCCACGTTCCCCACGTTAACCAAAGAGGAAAGTCATAGACTTCTGGAGGGTTGAGAGGACACACACACAGCGTGGAGACATGGGTTTTTTAATTCTCCTGCACGGAAAGGAGGAAAAAGTGCAAACTTCTAGAGTGAATCCACAGGCCCACGCAGCATCCGGTCTGTGCCAGGCACCAAATTACCTGCTGGGTTCAGAAACGTGCCCTCCTCCTGCCTTCAGCGGGGCACCCCAGCGCGTCGGGGAAGCGGAGCACGAAAGCGGGAGGCAGTGATGTCAGGTGGAAGCAGCTCCCGGCGGGGCTTAGAGAAGCCCCAGGACGGGGCCAGAGAAGTGGCCCCACAGGGCTTCACTTGGAGGAGGAGGGGTGAAGGAGAAGCCAGTGCTGGGGGCCCATCAGGGCCTGGAGGGGGTGCGCTAGCTGAGGGGAGAGCGAGGTGTGCAGGTGATGAACGTTGGTCCCTGAGCCTTCCTTCTGGAAGGCCACTCCCCTCACAGCACTGGTCTTCTCCAGATCTCTGTGGAGGAGCTGGACCGGAATCTGGTCATCAAGGTGAACAAGGACGCCGTTATGAAGATCGCGGTGGCCGGGGATCTGTTTCAGCTGGACAGAGGGCTGTACCATCTGAACCTTACCGTGGGAGGCATTCCCTTCAAGGAGAAAGACCTGGTCCAGCCCGTGAGTACCGTCGCTAGCCGCGGCCTCGGAGCCCAGGCTCCCGCGGAGGATAGGCGTGGCCTCGAGATGCCACGTTTAGCGCTCGCCGTGCTTAGGCAGCGGCTCCCCAGACGCACCACGGCTCCCTGTGAGACTCGCTTGCGTTTTCCTCTGAAGCGATAGGAAAAATGCCTATTTTGCAGTGGAGTAAAGCACAACGAAGTTATTCTTTAACAAAAGGAACAGTGAACTTTTTTGGACATTCCCTAGATCACTTGGGTGGGTAACCCTGCCGGGATTTCCACAGGGAGAAAGCCTGACGGGGAGGTCAGTACTAGTGGTCCCTCGCAGCCCTGCCTGGCCTCGGCCCCACCACCCCCGGATCCCTGTCACCCAGCATGTGGGTGGCGGGGGCCAGACTCCTCCACCCTGTGAGGGTGATTCCCACACAAATGGGAGAAACGGGCCACGGGCACGTTGAGGGTCCTCTGGTGGGAGGTGTGGGCCCAGTGCTCCCTGCAGGGGTGGAGGAGGACGTCTTGCACATGACCTGGGGTGTCAGACCCCATTGCGGGGGCCCCATGGCTGCTGTTTACACCTCCTCGTTTTACAGATCCAGGCAGGGGGGATCCGGTTTGCTCCAAACCACGTAGCAAGGGCATGGCGTGCTGGAATTAAGCTGCCCAGCCCCCAGACTCACGTTTCTGGACATACCGGGCACCACCGTGCACCCTTGTCCACACCCTCGTCCACAGCCACAGTGGACGGTCAGCACTCTGCTCTGAGTGGGCAAACCCAATGCAGTCAGAAAAGGGGGGTGTCCATACAGGCTGCACAACATCCCTACCTTGCTCGGGACGAGGACCCACGTGAGTGCTGGGTATCCTGCAAGGACTCGTTCTGTCCAGCGAGGAGCTCGTCTCCACAGTAGAACTCGTGTATTTTGCAGATTGCCACATGCCTGAGCCATGCATCCTGTCCCTCTGACGGGGGTGGCAACAGCCACGTGGCCTCCCATCATGGTGTCTGGGAGCCCTTTACGTGGCTTTGTGGTCCCAGGAAGCCACTGGGATTTCCTGTCCTTCCAGATAAACCCCCGTCTGGACGGCTGTATGAGGAGCTGGAACTGGCTGAACGGTGAAGACACCACCATCCAGGAGACGGTGAAAGCAAACCCCAAGATGCAGTGCTTCTCTGTGACGGAGAAGGGGTCCTTCTACCCCGGCAGCGGGTTTGCCTTCTTCAGCCTGGATTACAGTAAGTCTCGGCTCCGGCGTGGGCATGGCCGTGGTTGTGCTTTCACGCAGGGCGTGGTGCAAACAGACACAGCAGGAAACAGCTTCCTCGGACAGCAGTGTCCGGGATGAGCTGATGACCCCACAGCCCTGGGGCCGCCGCTCAGGGGGCTGCTCCCAGTCAGGGTTTCCAGGGAGCCAGCGAGGAAGAAATGGCGGACGGGAGCAGACGTCCTCCCCGCTTGCTGGGACAGCTGGGGTGGGTAGGCAGGCGGAACGTGAAGGATCTGAGGGGTGCTTGCCGATGTCCTCAGACAAGATGGGCTTAGGTTTGTCCGAGCTGGCGGAGCAGCTGTCGAGAACGTGCTTGACGTTGCAGTCACTAGAGCCTTGTGAGCAGTGGACAGGGGGGCAGCGTCCAGAGACGGCAGACGACGGCCTCGCGGACTCCAGTGAGCTCCGGTGTTGCAGGGAGAGAAGGACCGGAGGCCGACGGCCGTCCAGGAGGAGTAGGCGTGGTGCCGGCCCTGCAGTGCTGTCAGGAAGCCGGGGCTCTCAGCAGAGCTGGGTCTGGCCAGGCCGGCGTCGAGGGCCATGCGGGAGAAAAAGGACAAACCTGCAGGAACGGACCTTCTTGAAGTTCCCATGACGTCCACGCACAGCAGACAGGAGGTGGGGCAGGCAGTCGAGGGCCCCCGGCCCTGAGCCCACACCCAGCAAACGTCTGGCCACGCAGCTGTTGGCGAGAAGAGCTGCAGGGGCAGGGGGCTGGCCGAGGCCCTCCCACCTCTGGAACGCAGGGCCTGTCCTTTCTTAACACGAAACACAAGTCTCTTTTATTATCAAATTCACTTTACGGTAAAAACTAATAATGCTAACGGCTCATAAAGGAGCAGTCACTTCAACTTTACGTGGCATGAATTCATGTTCCAAATCCCCAGGCTGTGGGAACGCGGCTCTTGGATGCCGGCGTGAACAGCACGTGTCCGCGGTGACAGCTGAGCAGTTCTGTGGTTTGACTCTGGGCTCAAGGGGTTCTCCCTACTCTCTCCCGTAGTTAGGGTTAAAATTAACCCTGTCTCCTGAGCACTCACGAGCTGGAGCCCATAATTGTCACTCTGTCTGGAGAGCCAGGAGAGCCGTGTACCTGGCCCAGGAAGATGCCCAGGTGCACGGCCATGCGGGGTCTCTGGCGGGTTCAGTGGCCCAGGTGCCTGCCACGCAGCCCACGTCCAGAGCCTGTCTGTCTGGTGGCTCTTGAGGGGCCTCCCTGCCCCCCGCCTCTGGCCGACGCCCTGGTGCAGGTAGGCTCCCATCTCTGGCTCTGCCCTGCCTCTCTCCACGTGGTGCTTGCAGCCCCTCTCTTCCCAAATGGCGAGCTGCTGATGTTAAATTAAGCACCCACCCTCCCTCTCCTTGGGCTCATTGGCCAAGAGGGCAGAGGCCACAGCACCCCCTGCCACAGCCCCCACTGCACGCATCCCCTCCAGCACCTGTGGACCCCCCAGCTCGGAGGACATGGGGCCTGCTCCTCCTTCCTTCCTGAGACGGCCGTCCTCGCAAGACCTGGGACCGCCACCCCCCCTTCTATGTTTGCTTTGACCGTCAAAAGCATCACTGTGCCATTGAAGGTATTTCTGAGAGAAGAGCCGCCCGGTACAACACAGGTGTTAGTCCTTTAGTCTTCATGGGTTTGCAGGAAAACCTAGAGCATCGCCACAACGTTAACATAAAATCTCATCCTGTAAAACACGTGTGGCCTCTTCTCGAAGCATCATCCACACTTCCTGTCCTGGAACACAGGCCTGGGCAGGATTCGCCGTGGCCGTGGCCCTTTACTGTGCACACCACGGTCTGCGTACGTGTCTGTGGGCTGGCTTTGGTCAGTCCTATGACAGCAAAGGCCAAAGGGTATTCAGAACCCTGTGCATTTTTAATACACCTCCAACGATACCATTTTATAACTCAGAAGAGCCTCCTTGGGGTGTCACAGGGTCTGCACCCAGCAGCAGTTGGAGGTGGGAGACTCCACTCCCCACCGAGAGGCCCCCCCCAGCACAGCCGAGGCCCTGGCGCCTTGAAGCACTTCCGACCACACCGTGCACCTGGTCCCATCACGGGAAAACTCAGTGCCAGGAACACTCCTCTCCTCTGTCGGAAATAAAGGCAAACCTTGGCCACAGAGAAGATCGCTGGTTTCTTTGGTTTTGTTTTTGGTTTTCTGGCTGCTTTTTCCAGTTCTACGTGCATTCAATTGAGCGGACAATTATCAGGAATGGACTGTAGCAGACCCCACTCAGGGTCGGGGGACCCGCAGATGATTCAGGGTGCTTGCAGTCTGGTGGAAAGTGCCAGGAACCCAGGTCATGGTTCATCTCGGCGCCAACCCACCTGCAGCAAGGGTGTCTGAGCTCCAACGGACGCAGCCCTGCTCCGGCATCACCAGCCCCAATGGGCTCCTTCGTCAGGATGTTGATGGTCTCTGAGGCCCAAGCTGTGGGGCAGAGGGAGTCTTCAAGCGTTGCTGTCAGCAGACGATTCAAGTGTATGGAGGAAATGTGCTTGTATTTGCCCCAGAGAACCACGATCCAGCCCTTTCTGCCGAAATGTGTTTTCTGGAACTCTCCGCGCGAGATCCGTAGGGACATTCTATACATCTTTCCCTCGGACGCTCCCACATCATATCGCATTACGTCACGTATGTATACATAAAGTGCCTAAATGAGGAGCTGCTCCATTGAGGCGGTAGAATGGCAGCAGTGCTGCGCCCGCGGCATGAAGCCGTGAGGTCTGAGAATGGCGCTCCTGCAGCTTGCCTTCTAAGGTCTTCCAAGCACGTCCAACTTTGTCGAGCCGCCCGAAGGGCGCAGGTGAGATGCAGTGGGGTCGAGGGCCGGGTGCCCCAGTGTGTCCTGTGGAAGAGGAAGGGGGGATGCCAGGGACGGGCACCGCAGCCCACGGGGCACACCTGCCTTTGCTCCCGCAGGCTTGTGTGGCCCGGTGGCCACACCAGGGGCACCAGGTGGGGCAGGCGCTGGGACAGCCAGCAAGGACGGGGGCCCACGCGTCCCCCAGTGTCAGCTCCTTGGGACAGGCTCTAGCGCTCAGGCCTGGTTCTCCCGGGGCCTCTGCAGCCAGGCGGGGCCGAGGGCTGCCACCCCCACTCACCGCGGCCCGCCCCGCCTGGATCGCCTTCTGACGTGCCGCCCTCATCGCAGCTCGGACATCCCCGGACGTCGGCACGGAAGCAACCTGGCAGATAGAGGTCATGGCTCGGATCCGCCCCGCCACAGACACAGGGGTGCTGCTCGCGCTGGTGGGCGGTGACCACGTGGTGGCCCTCTCCGTGGCCCTGGTTGACTACCACTCCACCAAGAAGCTCAAAAAGCAGGTACCACTCGCCGCGGCCCCAGGCCTCCCCTCCTGGGCGGGTCCCCAGAGTCTGCCTCGGGGAGCTCTGCCCCAGCGCCGCACGGCCCTCGCGAGTCCAACAGCCACGTGGCTGAGGACACTGTGGACCTGAGGTCACCCGGCAGCCTGGGGGCAGAGCCGTGTGGGCGTGGCCTGGGAGCAGTTACACGGTCCGAGACTTCCCGCCAGACAGTAGCGGTTTGGAACAACGGGCGTCAGTCGCTCACGTCTGTTGTCAGACCGCTTCACTAACAAATTCAGATTTCCGGTTTTTCCTGCACACTCGATGTGCAGGCCTGGCCCAAACCCCGGGGTGATGCAGGCCAAGCCCTGAGTGCAGCTGCCCCGTGTCCAGCCGGCCCTTCACACCCAACCAGGTTGACCACCGCTGTGTGGGAACAGCCAAGGGGCAGAGGAAGGAGCTTCCATCCGCTCACCTCTGTCCAGAGTGGGTGGACCTGGCTGACCGGGAGGGTGCTTGCGCTTGGAGCCAGCCTTCCCCGCCAGCCTATCCAGCGCTAGGCAGCCCAGACAGGGCAGTAGCAGGGCCGCAGCAGACCCCCCCGCCACCAGGCACCGGTCCACACACTGTCTGGACCTGCCCCAGCTGCAGACAAGCAGCAGAAATCCCACAGGGCGCTGCCGACCCTCCCGGGGCACGGAGAGCGAACGACGCTGTGTCCATGCCCTGCTATCACACTGTCTGTCCTGTGCTGTTGGGCTGTGTGTCTGTCCTGTGCTGCGTGTCTGTCCCATGCTGTTGGGCTGTGTGTCTGTCCCATGCTGTCAGGCTGTGTGTCTGTCCTGTGCTGTGTGTCTGTCCCATGCTGTCAGGCTGTGTGTCTGTCCTGTGCTGTGTGTCTGTCCCATGCTGTCAGGCTGTGTGTCTGTCCTGTGCTGTGTGTCTGTCCCATGCTGTCAGGCTGTGTGTCTGTCCTGTGCTGTGTGTCTGTCCCATGCTGTCGGGCTGTGTGTCCATCCCCTGCCGTCAGACTGTATGTCTGTCCCATGCTGTCAGGCTGTGTGTCTGTCCTGTGCTGTGTGTCTGTCCCTTGCTGTCGGGCTGTGTGTCTGTCCCATGCTGTCAGGTTATGTGTCCGTCCCCTGCTGTCAGACTGTATGTCTGTCCCATGCTGTTGGGCTGTGTGTCTGTCCCCTGCTGTGTATCTGTCCCATGCTGTCAGGCTGTGTGTCTGTCCCTTGCTGTCGGGCTGTGTGTCCGTCCCCTGCTATCAGACTCTATGTCTATCCTGTGCTGTCAGGCTGTGTGTCTGTCCCTTGCTGTTGGGCTGTGTGTCTGTCCCATGCTGTCGGGCTGTGTGTCTGTCCCATGCTGTCAGGCTGTGTGTCTGTCCTGTGCTGTGTGTCTGTCCCATGCTGTCAGGCTGTGTGTCTGTCCTGTGCTGTGTGTCTGTCCCATGCTGTCAGGCTGTGTGTCTGTCCCATGCTGTCAGGCTGTGTGTCTGTCCTGTGCTGTGTGTCTGTCCCATGCTGTCGGGCTGTGTGTCCGTCCCCTGCCGTCAGACTGTATGTCTGTCCCATGCTGTCAGGCTGTGTGTCTGTCCTGTGCTGTGTGTCTGTCCCTTGCTGTCGGGCTGTGTGTCTGTCCCATGCTGTCAGGTTATGTGTCCATCCCCTGCTGTCAGACTGTATGTCTGTCCCATGCTGTTGGGCTGTGTGTCTGTCCCCTGCTGTGTATCTGTCCCATGCTGTCAGGCTGTGTGTCTATCCCTTGCTGTCGGGCTGTGTGTCCGTCCCCTGCTATCAGACTCTATGTCTATCCTGTGCTGTCAGGCTGTGTGTCTGTCCCTTGCTGTCAGGCTGTGTGTCTGTCCCATGCTATCAGGCTGTGTGTCCGTCCCCTGCTGTCAGACTGTATGTCTGTCCCATGCTGTCAGGCTGTGTGTCCGTCCCCTGCTATCAGACTGTATGTCTTTCCTGTGCTGTCAGGCTGTGTGTCTGTCCCCTGCTATTGGGCTGTATGTCTGTTCCCTGCTGTCGGGCTGTGTGTCTGTCCCCTGCTGCATGTCTGTCCCCTGCTGTCAGAGTGTTTCTGGTCCACGTTATGAGAGGCGAGTTTTGCTTGGTATGAACACCCAGTGCACGTGGGCCAGCACGGTCTCCTGGGGTATTTGCCTTTCTGCCCCAGCACCTCTGGCCCCTCCATTGTGGCTTATGTGGCATTTTCATGTTGAAGTAGTGGCCATGTCCTGTGTTCTGGATTACGGACACTCGGGCAGCACGTGCACTTAGATGGCTGGGGAGTATGGTGCCCCCGATGCCTGGCCTGGGATGGTGTTGCTGTCCCTGTCTGTCCTCTGTCCACCTCTCACACGTGGAAACTGAGTCCCACACCAGTGCGCACAGAACGCAGAGCCCGGCTGCAGGAGACCCCGCCCCCACGGAGGCCCTCGTGCTCAGGTGTGCGTCTCCCCGCAGCTGGTCATCCTGGCTGTGGAGGGTGTCACCTTGGCCCTGATGGAGATCAAGGTCTGTGACGGCCAGGAGCACCGAGTGGCCGTCTCCGTGCGGAAGGATGAGGCCACCCTGGAGGTCGACGGCACCAAGGGCCAGAGCGAAGTGAACGCGGCGGGGCTGCAGGAGCGCCTGGCTGTGCTCGCGAGGCACCTGCAAGGCTCTGTGCTCACCTTCGTGGGCGGGCTGCCAGGTAGGGCTCCCGCGGCTGCGCCCTTGGGGTGGGGGCACCCGCGGTTCTGACCACCCCCAACGTGCTGGCTCCAGACTGAGCCTGGGCGTGGCTGTAGAGGAAGAACTTGTATTTTAGCGGAAGAGACAATGCGGGGGCGTTTCTTGGCTGCCATCATGCTGCCTTAGTGTCTGTCGGTGCCAACTGAGTGGTTCAGGGGTTGAGGCTGTGGCCACGCTTCCTGGGGACAAGCAGTGGCCCGAGCCTGCTGTCCCTACGTCTTCCAAGAGCAGCCGCCCAAGCGTGCATCAGACAGAGGCTCTGGCTGAGCCCGTGGGGAAGGCCTAGCAGCCGGGCCCGCGCTGGAGTCCAGGTGCCCTGGTCCCGAGGACAGAGTCACCTCCAGCCGCCGTGCTGCCCAGGAAGGGGCGACATACAGCCACCTCCAGAGACCGGGGACCCGTGTCTGAGCAGGTGGAGGGCGCTTGTCCGTGGCTGTGAGCGATCGGGGCAAAGTGGTAGAGAGGGGGTCAAGAGCAGCCGCTGACTTCAGCCCCACGGCCCCCACGGCTCAGAGCAGGTCTCCACTTGCCGCACAGGCCAGGGTTCCCGTCTTGGCCAGCAGACACAAGCTCCATTCAGTGTCAACAAACAAACCTTTGAAGACGAGGGGCTGGGAGGGTGGGAGCCCTGCTGCGTGAGTGACTCATCTGGGCCAAGAAGGAGATCAGGTTGATTTAACTGATTCGACTGTCTGCCTGAGCTTCCTGGGGGCCGGGCAGGTGTTCAGGGCCGGCCTGCGGGCACACGGCTGAGCTGCTGCTGTTCTGGGCAGAAAGGAATCCGTGTCCCCGAGGAGAAAGGCCAGGGCCGGAGAGAGAGGGATGGAGAGGGCCCTCGGGAGCCCGGGAGCCCTGTGCTGGGGGCCTTGGAGGATGGGGAGCCCTGTCTCCGGACGGACAGGGTGGCTCGCCTGTTAAGATGGTGTTTGTTCTTTCCCCACCGCCCAGATGTGCCTGTGACCTCAGCACCAGTCACGGCCTTCTACCGCGGCTGTATGACACTGGAGGTCAACCAGAAGGCGCTGGACCTGGACGAGGCCGCCTACAAGCACAGTGACATCACATCCCACTCCTGCCCCCCGGTCGAGCAGGCCACCCCCTAGGCCAGCATGAAGAGCGCCGGTCACCCCCAGCCGCCCGCAAGAGCAGCTCTGGATGCTGGGCCCCCCACAGGCTGAGTTTCCTCTGAGACTGTTCCTTGCCTTGTAACATATATGTATATAGTTGAGGGACTGATATTAGCCCCCCAAAGCCTCAGCCATGAGCCCCCGCGCGTCCAGCATGCCCAGCACGTGGAGGCCAGGGGCTGGCACATGCCAGAGCAGACCCAGGAAAATAATTCTCTGTTATTTTTATTACCGAATGCTTCTTTCTGGCTTAAAAATATGGAAAAATAAAATATTTACAGAACCCTTTTTAACTGTGCTGCGGGCTCTGCTCCTTGCTCGCGGGTGCCCAGCAGCTGGTGTTGGCTGCGTGGGGCCCTGAGCGCTAGCCTCAGCTCCAGGCACCCTCCCCTGCACCCCTACCCAGCTCCTGGCTCTGGTAGCCGCTGCCCTGCTCTCTGTGTTGTGGACACGACTCAGGCAGAGGCAGGGGGCCTGGTCACCCCTCCTGGCACAAGGCAGGTGGGCACCGGCTCCTTTCTCCCAGACAAACCCATTCACCTCGCAGGCCCCAGTTTCTCTGTATGAAAAGGAAATCCCTGTTCTCTCTCTTCTGGGAGGCACTTCCGGCTGGAGCCCCTGGAATGGGCACACGCAGGTCACAGGGTGGGGCAGACCCTTAGCCCTCTGACCGCAGGAAGACCACCCTACGAAAACGCACAGAGGTCACATAGGCCTGGGCAGGGGTGGGGGGAGACCAGTGTCGAGGTTGGAGCTACAGCCGGGCACGTCCGTCTGCCTGATGCAACAGTCACAGGAGGGCGGGTGGCCACCATCGCGGCAGGCGTCCATGCCCAACGCACCAGAGAAGTTTCCGGGACCCACTGGGGGTTGTGCTCAATGACTCCTCCGAGACGGAGATTCTTGTTTCATAGATCCCAAACCCCAGAGAATGTTCTGAGGCTGTGGGGCAGGTCTGGGTGTGTTTCCTCTCAGATGTTGCTCCGCGGGTGGTGGCCAAGTGTCCCATAGTGCTGCCATTTCCCAGTACAGAGTGATCTCTGAAAGCTGCCTTGCAAGCACGGAGCCGTCTGGGTTTCGGTGCCTTGGGGCCCTCCAGGCAGCGGAACATGAGTCAAGAAGTCACAACCTGACCCAGAGGTGAGCCGGAAGGACAGAAGCCTGAGGAGAGCACCCAGAGCTAAGGAACACGCATACAAGTATCAAAGCGAGCCCTGCAGCGTGGAGGAGGAGAGACTCCCTTCCGGATTTCTAGAAAGCAGGGTATGGCTTCGAGGACTGCACGAGGGGCCCTGCCTGGCTGGATCGGCAAGTGGAACGGCCCGGAATGTGCCCTGGCGGGAGTAGGTGAGCAACCGTCCTCAGCCATGGCTGGCCCACCCTTCAAGGGGTCTCCAGGATTCTGGAGGGGCTGGCCATCTCAGACACCCACCAGGAGGGACCCCTCCCCAGGCCTGCTCACCTTGGAGACAATGGCAGGAGGCTGCAGATGCCGTGGCAAGGACACAGGAAGTCCCACAGGCCCCGGCAGACCTGGCCACTGAGGCCGACCAGGGGTCCCCGACACATTCACTGTGTCCTCGGCTCTTCCGGGCCTGCCCACGGCCACCTGTGCGTCTGGACACCACCACCGCCTGCCTGGCTGTGTCCTTTCTATCGTTTCCCTAAACGTTTGGCGACGTCTTACGGAAGTTCTGTTGACTCGGGACTTGAGAAAACTAGTCTAAGAGGGTCTTCAGCTGGTTCTCCACACTGGTGCATGAGAAACAAGGGACACCCACAGCCCTGTGGCTCCCCCACTCTCACTCTGCAGCCAGGGCCGATGTGTGTGCCTCCTTGTACCCTGGGGACCCCAAACCCAGGCCCCTTCCTTTGGCTCTGGGGTGGGCAGGCAGCTGGGTTAGAGCTGCAGGACACAGCCTCAGGTCTCCATGGGAGAGTGAAAGCTCGGTCCCTGGGGGCTCTGGTGTTGACCAGGAGGACCACGGCCTGCACGCCATCTGCCCAAGAAGCAGGAAGCCTCACCCCAACCCAGACAGCCTCCAGCAGCAGCTGATTACAGGTCCAAGAAGTGTGGGATGCGAGTTCTGCCTGTGGCCTCCAGGAGAGCCCCATGCTGCCCACCAGCTACCCTCATGAGACTTCAGGAGCCCAATGCAGCTTTAGGGCCTGATCCGTTTCTCAGCTTGTCACCGCACCATTCCCCGTGGTGTTGTCTGGTTTCCCTCACTGTGGAGGCAGCTCTGGAATGTTCCTGTGGAATGTTCCCCTGGCCAGCCCCCATCTCTCGAGGCCAGGACGGCTGGAGCTGAGAGCACACACACTGAGCTCCAGGACCCCGTGGGCACACACAACAGAGGTCATGGCGCAAGGGCCTTCTGACCACCATGGGTTCGTCTTCCGTCCAGGGAAGCTAGGCACAAATGTGTTTCCTGCTGCGGTTTCCTCAGACTTCCACTGGGCGCCAGGGGTCATTCTAACGACTGCCAAGAAAAAGCTCACGGCCTGTAAAGAGCTGAATACCGCAGTCCATTCCCCAGTGGAGCCAGGCAGGAAGGCACCCTCACCACTGGCCAACCAGGCAAGGCTGGCTGCAGAGGGGTCTGTGACAGATGAAGCTCCATCCTGTCTGACTGTACACCACAGAGCTGGGGCTGGGTGATTCTGACTGTGTGCCCTGGAGCTGGGGCTGGATGATTCTGACTGTGCACCATGGAGATGGGGTTGGAGTATTTCTGACTGTGCACCACGGAGCTGGGGCTGGATGATTCTGACTGTGCGCCCTGGAGATGGGGCTGGATGATTCTGACTGTGCGCCCTGGAGCTGGGGCTGGATGATTCTGACTGTGTGCCCTGGAGATGGGGCTGGATGATTCTGACTGTGCACCATGGAGATGGGGTTGGAGTATTTCTGACTGTGCACCACGGAGCTGGGGCTGGATGATTCTGACTGTGCGCCCTGGAGATGGGGCTGGATGATTCTGACTGTGCGCCCTGGAGCTGGGGCTGGATGATTCTGTGCGCCCTGGAGATAAATTTGGGGTGATTCTGACTGTGTGCCACGGAGCTGGGGCTGGATGATTCTGACTGTGCGCCCTGGAGCTGGGGCTGGATGATTCTGACTGTGCACCATGGAGATGGGGTTGGATGATTCTGACTGTGCACCCTGGAGATGGGGTTGGAGTATTTCTGACTGTGCACCACGGAGCTGGGGCTGGATGATTCTGACTGTGCGCCCTGGAGATGGGGCTGGATGATTCTGACTGTGCGCCCTGGAGCTGGGGCTGGATGATTCTGTGCACCCTGGAGATAAATTTGGGGTGATTCTGACTGTGTGCCACGGAGCTGGGGCTGGATGATTCTGACTGTGCGCCCTGGAGCTGGGGCTGGATGATTCTGACTGTGCACCATGGAGATGGGGTTGGATGATTCTGACTGTGCACCCTGGAGATGGGGCTGGATGATTCTGACTGTGCGCCCTGGAGATGGGGCTGGATGATTCTGACTGTGCACCCTGGAGATGGGGCTGGATGATTCTGACTGTGAGCCCTGGAGATGAATTTGGGGTGATTCTGACTGTGTGCCACGGAGCTGGGGCTGGATGATTCTGTGCGCCCTGGAGATAAATTTGGGGTGATTCTGACTGTGTGCCACGGAGCTGGGGCTGGATGATTCTGACTGTGCGCCCTGGAGCTGGGGCTGGATGATTCTGACTGTGCACCATGGAGATGGGGTTGGATGATTCTGACTGTGCACCCTGGAGATGGGGTTGGAGTATTTCTGACTGTGCACCACGGAGCTGGGGCTGGATGATTCTGACTGTGCGCCCTGGAGATGGGGCTGGATGATTCTGACTGTGCGCCCTGGAGCTGGGGCTGGATGATTCTGTGCACCCTGGAGATAAATTTGGGGTGATTCTGACTGTGTGCCACGGAGCTGGGGCTGGATGATTCTGACTGTGCGCCCTGGAGCTGGGGCTGGATGATTCTGACTGTGCACCATGGAGATGGGGTTGGATGATTCTGACTGTGCACCCTGGAGATGGGGCTGGATGATTCTGACTGTGCGCCCTGGAGATGGGGCTGGATGATTCTGACTGTGCACCCTGGAGATGGGGCTGGATGATTCTGACTGTGAGCCCTGGAGATGAATTTGGGGTGATTCTGACTGTGTGCCACGGAGCTGGGGCTGGATGATTCTGACTGTGCGCCCTGGAGCTGGGGCTGGATGATTCTGACTGTGTGCCACGGAGATGGGGCTGGATGATTCTGACTGTGCACCACGGAGCTGGGGTTGGAGTGATTCTGACTGTGCGCTATGGAGCTGAGGCTGGGGTGATTCTGACTGTGTGCCCTGGTGATGGGACTGGATGATTCTGACTGTGCGCCACGGAGCTGGGGCTGGATGATTCTGACTGTGCACCCTGGAGATGAATTTGGGGTGATTCTGACTGTACGCTGTGCTGGAGGAGCTGGCGGATCCTGATTCTGCCTCATGAAGGAGGACAGTAGACCATGTGATTTTGTGCTATGGAGGTGGAGTGGGGAATAGAACACGCTGTAGAGAAGAGCCGCAGTACCTGTGTTTGTTTTTAGAGTACTATTGATAGGGAATGTGCGTTTTATGAAAAAGGCTCTTCTGGGTCATTTAGTAGCATCCCTGCCGTCTAGGGACTCAGGCCAGCAGTATCTATACCCCAATCCCCACAGCACTCATGACAATCAAAAATGTCTCCAGACGTTGCCAGATGTCCCCCAGATGCAAAATCATCACTGTTGAATGCCACTGCGTTACAGATAAAGGAAATTTGGCCTTACCTCACCTGACACAAGTAGAGTATTTATTTAAATCTGAAAGTCATCTACAAAGCACCAGATCATGTGGAACCACAGCCTGTGGGCCCCGTGGATCCACCCCCCTTCTGTTAGTAAAGCACACTGGCACACAGCCACACCCATTAATGACCTGTTGTCTACACCTGGACTGCTCCACAACGTCAGAGTTAAGTAGTTGCTACACACTTACTGGCCCTCTAAACGAATTATATTTACTATCTGGCCCTTCACACACCAGCATTGCTGACCCTTGTGACAGAGGAGAGTTACCATGACCTAAGGTAGAGAACTATTTCTTAAATAAAACACAAAATGCTCCGATGATGAAGGAAAAGATTTAAAAATTAAGTGGCATTAAAATCAAGAACTTCAAGAACAGAGTTAGAAGACAGACAATATCTGACTTCAAGACCCACTGCAAAGCTACCACGGTCAACACAGACCGGTATCACCAAAAGAACAGACAGATCAGTGGGGCAAACAGCCCAGAAACAGGCCCACATAAATGCAGTGACTGGTCTTTGACAAAGGAGCAAAGGCAATACAATGGAGCAAAGATCATCTCTTCGACAAATGGTGCTGGAGAAACTGGACATCCAGACGCGGACCTCACACCTTCACTAGAGCAACTGGACATCCAGACGCGGACCTCACACCTTCACAAGTAACCCAGAACGGATCATGGTGATGACGTGGTAGACACTGTACCAAAGACAGAATGGACAAGCTGGACCTCAGCAAAGTGAAAGCTTCTGCTCTGCAAAAGACAGTGTCAGAAGAAGGAGAAGACAAGCCATAGACAAGGAGAAAGTATCTACAAAAGACACATCTGTCAAGGCACTGGTACCCAAAATATACAAAGAACTCTTAAAACTCAACAGCAAGAAAACAAGCAGCCCAAATAAAAATGGGCAAAAGACCTGAACAGACACGTCACCAAAGCAGCTGCTCAGCTGGCCAATAAGCATGTGACAATGCTCCTCGCATCGTCATCGGGGAACTGCAGATGAGCACGACAGCGGGGCGTGCTGGCTGGCAATCCTGGTCTCCCACGTGCCCAGCGCTGGGGAGCAGAGCAGCAGTAGTGCTCACGCACGGCCGGGGGCGCGTAGAGAACCGTGCGGCTGCCCAGAGGCCGGTCTGGTGGTTTCTCACAAAGCCAAGCACACTCTTACCATCCGATCCAGCAATCACGCTCCCTGGTATCGACCGAAAGGAGAGGAAAACATATCCACACAAAATCCCGCACTGTGGCAGAGGTGGGAGGGCGGGCCTCTCGTCCTGGCCAGCCTCACCTTCTCTTCTCTGTCAGTAGCACCACCTTATACCTTTGCTTTAAACATTCTTTCTGCGTGTGTATTAAATTTCATAATTAAATCCCTTTAGGGCACGAGAAAAGGAAATACATACATTTATAACTGTTGCCACCTGGGAAGCCACTAGTTGAGTAAGGGCCTTGCCTCCTGGACTTTCTCTTCTTCCTGTAGGTCAGACAACATGTGCCCTAAAGTTCATGGGGCATCTCCACTCAGCGAGGGGTCATTCTTCACGGTGGTGGTGATGGTCTTATTCTTGTTAACTGGACACGTGCTATACTCCTGGTTCTCCTTTACACGCATGGTATCATGGTATTCTGCCCCCCTTTCATTGAGAGCCAAGTCACACACCACAATATTCACTCTTAAACAACGGACAGTTCAGGGGTTTTGTACATTAACAAGGCTGCGCAAGCATCACCACCATCTGTTTCTAGAACATTGCCTTCCACCAACAGGGAGCCCTGTCCCCTTAGCAGCCTCCAGCCCGGGTCTGCTGAGTGCCAACCACACTCAGTGATCGAGACAGAGGTGTGGTAGCTGAGCCAAGGGAGGGGTGAGGGAGAGCCCCCATGAGACCCACTCGGCGTGGTGCCCATCAGAGCTGCCAGCCAGGCCCTCAAAGCATCTACACTCAGGCACAGACTGGCCAGCGTCTGTCACTGTGAAGGCAAAGGCTTTGGCAGAGATTTTTTCCCTCAGGGAATAGTACCCAGAACACACTGCAGGCCCGGCATGGGCAGGCGCCATGTGCCAGGGGAGGTGGAGCTGCCCTGGGGACTGGGGGGTCAGCTGTGGTCACATGGAGCATGCAGGGTGTGGGGGGCTGTCCTGGGGACCGGGGGGTCAGGTGTGGTCACATGCAGAGTGTGGGGGGCTGCCCTGGGGACTGGGGGGTCAGGTGTGGTCACATGCAGCATGCAGGGTGTGGGGGGCTGTCCTGGGGACCGGGGGGTCAGGTGTGGTCACATGCAGAGTGTGGGGGGCTGCCCTGGGGACTGGGGGGTCAGGTGTGGTCACATGCAGCATGCAGGGTGTGGGGGGGCTGTCCTGGGGACTGGGGGGTCAGATGTGGTCACACGGAGCATGCAGAGTGTGGGGAGCTGCCCCGGGGACTGGGGGGAGGGGACCTGGAGCCACCACCAGGCTGGGAGTTGAATTGTTCACATTCTTTGTGGCTGGGGCAAGGGATAAAGACATTCTTGTGGGCGAGAGCAAAAGTGTTGGCCTGGGAGTTTAATATTTTTTATCAGCTCTTGGGCTCCCAGGAAAGATAGAAGTGGGTTTGGGTGATGTGGTGTGAACAGTCTTGGGAAACATGGACGCCACTGCGTGGCTCTGACCCCGGTTGAGTGTGGAGGTCAGGAGCTGTCCTTGTGCTTTGGCGCCGGGCTGCCGTCCAGGGTTGGTGGCGCGGTTTGTCGGCCCAGGCCGCCAGGCAGCTCAGCGGCTCTCGGGCAGGACGGACCCCGATGAGGCGGGAGCCCCAGGCCCAGGAGACAGGACCTGGCTCCCTGCAGGCCCGCGGTGCTTGGGACCCACCCTGGAGGCCGTGGAGCCGGCCCTTCTTCCGTCTCCAGACCCCCACAGGACAGCAAGCTCACAAAACAGATCCGAGCCCTTGGATTGCCCAAACCACCTATCTTGGCCAGACTGTGCTGGTTCCTGAGCTCCGGACAGAGGAGCGATTGCTGGGGACTCAGGGCGCGGCCTGGGGTCCAGCCCTCGGTGCCCAGACAGTCGCCTTCACGCTCCCTGACCCCAGCCCTGCACGAAGAGGAGGGATTTCCTCTGAAGGACAAGGCGTGTTGTTGTTTCCCGTGTGCAAACCCACAGGGTGGGCACCGCCCACGTCTGCAAAGAGGAAGTCGTGCGCAGGCCAGGGCTTGGCCGGGAGTGACCCGGTCAGGGCTCCGGAGTCCAAGTTTAACTTGATCCCACTCCTAGTGACTGAACCGGAGACCAGGCTTTGAGTCCTTGTCTGTGACAAACAGCCTTCCTAAGGTCAGTTAGCGGGGCCGCACAGCTGACCCACCGCCTGCCCTATGTCCCAGTACAGCCTCCTCGTGCGAACGTGTGTTCAGCTCTTCAGAGAAAGCTCTCGATGTGCTCAGACAGCAGCGTGAGGTGTCAGCACTGCGCTGAGAATATGGCTGTTGGGCCTTCCTTGGCGCCAGCAGGGGGAGCAGGAGACCGCGTCTCCTTACCGGGTCTTTTTTTTTTTTTTTTTTTCTCCTCCCCTCTCCTCCCCTCCCCTCCCCTCTTCTCTCCTCCCCACTTCTCCTCCCCTCTTCCCTCCTCCCCACTTCCCCTCTCCTCTTCCCCTCCCGGCCCCACCTCTCCTTATCTCTTTTCCCCAGTGATCCAGGACAGTAAGTTAGGACTCTGGCCTGTCACTCAACCAGGATTTGGTCATCGCCCAGATGGGTGCCCACCTGCTGCCCCAGGTGTGTCTCGGTCAATGGCAGTTGGTCTGCAGGAGGCAGAGCTGAGCCCCAGGCTCTGGCTGAAGGGCCTCAGAAGCCACCCGCCCCTGTGGTCACTTGGAGCAGAGAGATTGGGTCTTACAGGTGTCTGCTCTGCAGGCAAGGGGGGCCCCATATGGGGCTCCCTGCACAGCTGACTGGGCAGCCTCTAAAGCAATCCTTGGAAGATGGCAGCTCGTAGCCCAGACACCTTGAACGGGAAGCACGTAGCCTCAGGGGGCAAGTCTTTTTGCAGGTGTGACGGCAGATTTGGAAAAGAAGCACACACAGACCTCAGTGAAAGCACACGCCCTACAAGCAGCATTTGATATTTGAGCCAAAGTGTCTTTCATCCCCGGCAAGTGCATGCAGAGGGAGCACAGCACTGAGCACAGAGCCCCTGTGCTTCCCTGGGACACACATATAAATGCGTCCACATACAACACATCCCCTTAAAACATGACCCTCACGCGGGCATGCAGGGCCAGATTCCCTTTGCAAAGTCGTAACAATGAGCTCATTAGGGAGATAGGAAGACAGCAAATTTTGTCTAGTACTTGGTGACAGAATACCAGCGCAGGGAGGCTGGGAATATGGGATATGTCTGGGGTCTGGCTTACACTCTGGGCAGCCGAGCCGAGGTGCTGCCGGGGGGCCTCGGCCACCTGGGGATCTGTCCCCACCACTGGTCTTGGCCTCTGCTGGCAGATGTGCCCAGGAGGGGAAAGAGGGCACAGAATTCAGGAACATTTCCCTGATGTCTCTAGGAGGTTGGCCACAGAAGCAGGGTTTATAGAGGCTGCTTTGTTTTTTAACAAACCAAAACTAAATTAATTTTCCATCTACCCCCGTGTGTCATGGAGCGTAGGGGGGAGGCTTCTCCCCCGGGAGGAAGTGGGCTGGAGCACAGAGAGGTGGGGCGCGGGGAGGCTGCACATCCTCGGACAGAGGGGGGTCCCCAGGAGTTGAGGCTGGGAAGTGGCCACAGTGCTGCAAGGGAACAGAAAGGTGTCCTCAGTCCGTGGAAGGGCCAGCCCCACACGCAGTCCACATGGAGCACGACAGCATGCCAAGCACCACCAGCAGCCCAGAAAGAGCCCTCCTGGGGCCCGGGCTCCCTCCACACCCAGGGCCACCCGCCTGACCCAGGCTTCTTGATCAGAGTCCACCACCAAGGAGGCCGGAGGGAGGGCCCCATATGGGCCGCGGGGGCCCCCTCTGCACATGCCCTGCACCTGCAGCCACCTGCAGAGCCACCAGCCCCGGAATTCGTGGCTTCCCAGCCGTGCCCTTGCTGTGGGTGAGTCTTGCACCAAAGTGCAAACACGTCCAAGGACAAGGCTGCCCGAGCGTCTGCGGGTGCTCTGGGTTCCCCCAGCACTTCGTGTTTTCAGGGAAAATGAAGGCATCAACATTTTCGGTATAGTTCAGTGGTTAATTTTATGTGTCCACTTGTCCAGGCCTTGGTGCCCAGATGCTCAAACACTAGGCTGGTTGTTGCTATGAGGGTGTTTTCTAGATGCCATTGACAAATAAATCAGCCCAACCATTTGAAGGCCTTAAGAGGAGAAGACCGCGTTCCCGGGGAAGAGGGACACTGCCTCTGTACTGACTGAACCTGCAAGACCCATTCTTTCCTGGTCTGCAGACTATGTCTGTCCTACCTGGAGGTTCTGGGCTCTGTCTGCCTGTCTGTCTCTGTCTGTCTGTCTCTGTCTCTGTGTAGCAATATCTGTGTCATCTATATATGCACACATGTCCTAGGGGTTCTACTTCCCTGGGGAACCCTGACTAACACACAGAGACTCGAGTAAAAGTGATTCTGATAAAAAAAATGTTGGGTATGGCACATATTTTGAGTCAATAAAATTTCCAGTTTTTCTCCACCTCCCAACAAACCTCTTAAATTTTCCCCCTTAAATTCTAATGGTTAAAAATACCTACTTAAAAGCAATATTTAGGGGCGCCTGGGTGGCTCAGTCATTAAGTGTCTGCCTTCGGCTCAGGGTGTGATCCCGGCGTTATGGGATCGAGCCCCGCATCAGGCTCCTCCGCTGCGAGCCTGCTTCTTCCTCTCCTACTCCCCCTGCTTGTGTTCCCTTTCTAGCTGGCTGTCTCTATGTCAAATAAATAAATAAAAATCTTTATAAATAAATAAATAAATAAAAACAATATTTAAATAAATAAGATAAACAGTCCCCTCTATGAAACACACAGGTTGTTTAAGAGCTCTGATGTCCTGGTGGTGCTGTGGTCCCTTTGCTCTCCACCTGCCAGGTGTCCAGGGCCTGTGAGAGGCCAGCGCCTCTGTCCTCTGTGGCTCCTCCTGGACCCTTCCCCACCGAGGAGGCCAGGGGCCCCAGGGCCTTAGCATTCTGAAAGATGAATTTTCTCACAAGCCATAGCTAAGCCCAAGAGTATGGCCAGAGTCATCAGCATGTGCTTCAGAATCCAATGGTTGGGGCTCTACCCACCTCTGTTTCTCCCTTCTGACCATGGGGGACAAACCAAACCTCCAGAGAACATTCTCTCTGGTCTGCTGGGCTCCCAGTCTTTACCATGAATGTTTCCACTAGCTCTCTACTGGAAACGAGCAGCTGAGAGACCACGGAGTAAACTACCACAGACCACGGAGTAAACCACCACAGACCACGGAGTAAACCATGGACCGTGGAGTAAACCACCACGAACCATGGACTAAACCACCACAGGCCATGGAGTAAACTATCACAGACCACGGAGTAAACCACCACGAACCATGGACTAAACCACCACAGGCCATGGAGTAAACTATCACAGACCACGGAGTAAACCACCATGAACCATGGACTAAACCACCATAGACCACGGACTAAACCACCACAGACCACGGAGTAAACCATGGACCGTGGAGTAAACCACCATAGACCATGGACTAAACCATCACAGACCACGGAGTAAACCACCACGAACCATGGACTAAACCACCATAGACCATGGACTAAACCACCACAGACCACGGAGTAAACCACCACGAACCATGGACTAAACCACCACAGGCCATGGAGTAAACTATCACAGACCACGGAGTAAACCACCACGAACCATGGACTAAACCACCACAGACCATGGAGTAAACCACCACAAACCCCAGACTAACCATCATAGACCACAGAGTAAACCACCACGAACCACAGACTAAACCACCACAGACCACAGACTAAACCACCATGGACCACGGACTAAACCACCACAGACCACGGAGTAAACCACCACAGACCATGGAGTAAACCACCACGGACCATGGAGTAAACCACCACAGAGCACAGACTAAACCACCACGGACCACGGAGTAAACCACCACGGACCACGGACTAAACCACCACGGACCACGGAGTAAACCACCACAGACCACGGAGTAAACCACCACGGACCACGGAGTAAACCACCACAGACCACAGACTAAACCACCACGGACCACGGACTAAACCACCACGGACCACGGAGTAAACCACCACAGACCACAGAGTAAACCACCACGGACCATGGAGTAAACCACCACGGACCACGGACTAAACCACCATGGACCACGGACTAAACCACCATGGACCATGGACTAAACCACCATGGACCATGGAGTAAACCACTCCAGACCACAAAGAAAACTGCTGTGAATCATGAGGAAAGCCTGTGGCGGGCAGAGCCTCACTGGGACAGCTTTGCTCACACAGGGGCCCCATCAGAAAAGCAGACA
This sequence comes from Ursus americanus, assembly GCF_024610735.1. Taxonomy (NCBI): domain Eukaryota; kingdom Metazoa; phylum Chordata; class Mammalia; order Carnivora; family Ursidae; genus Ursus; species Ursus americanus. The sequence continues at coordinate 485,556 of NC_142136.1, forward strand.
GACACTCTTGGTTCTGGAATGCAGCAAAACCTCTGCCTCCCCTTTGTTTGCACACATCATGACACCGAGCCTCCTGCACATCCTGGCCAGGTGACCCCTAGAAGCAGGGAAGGTGGGTCCCCTTTAAGGTCTGCCTTTCAGTGAACGGCTCAACACAGCCCCCACCTGCTATCCACTCCCTGTTATGCAGGGGGTACTTTGCTGCTAATGACAGCACTTGGAACACTCCCTTTCCCTCTCTGTTGGTCATGGAAACAGAGCATCGGTTCCCCTTCTCTCCCCAGGAGACACATGGAGCCCCCCCAGTCAGTCATCTCCTTGAAATCTGATTGTTGGTGTGTTCCTGCCCGTGCTGGTGATGGAGGCCGACGAGGCAAGGGGAGGAAAGCCCAGGCCTCCCCCAGGGCCAAAGAGGGAGCATCTGTGTCCGGACGAGCCAGAGGCCCCGACGGTGGCTGAGGATGGAAGGGGGTGGACCCGTTTGCCAGCGCCATGGCGGAGGCAGGAAGTCCCCTGACACAGCCCATGCTCCTACAAGGAGACGCATCATGACCTGCAAGGGCAGGACACCCGCCCAGGGCCCTGAGCTCAGGACCCAGAGCAGAAGGGCCCCCAGTAGCTGCCCGCCTCCAAGGACTGGCGGGTGCCCAGGACGAGTCAGGGCTGGCCCTTGGGGCGCGCCCAGGGCCTCACAGCCAAGCTTGTGGGAGGCATCAGATGGGAGCAGGAGCCCTGACAGGGTTGGGGGCCCAGCGCTTGGGGGCACGCCTCCCCCCACCCCGGAGTGGATGAGTGACAACCTGGGCAATCCAGCCTGTGCTTGGGTCCAAGTTTCTGCGCTGGGGTTTGTCCCCAAAGGTGGCCCAGCAGCCAAGGATCCAGTCTCCCTAAGGCTGTGGATCTCCCGCTCTGGGCTTGGCAAACTAGAGGGATGCAGAGCAGAGCCCTCAGGACACAGGCCACGTCAAGGAACGTGGCCTTCACTGTGGTGGGCACTGAAGGGGAAGCCCGGAGGCAGGTGTGGGTGACGCTCCAGGGAAGATGAGGCTGCTGAGTGTGGCTGCCGGCGTGACGTGGGGTGCACCTGCCGTCCGGGGTCAGCGCTACGGGGCTTGCGGGCAAACACTCTCATTTCCTGACCCTTGGCATCATTCCACCCATGTCACAGGGGCAGAGAGGACACTCTCAAGCCAGGCCTCACACCCGTGACCCCATGGGACCAGGACCTGCTGATGGCTACTGGCCAACGCTTCCTGGGAAGGGGAGGCGTCCCACGCCACAGCCTTGTGGAGACTTTGGGTAGACTTCTGTGTCAGGTCCCCTCCTGGAGATCAAAGGCCCCCCCACACACCCAGGATGCTCAGCTACTAGCCGCATCTTCAGGGTGAGTGGGGACAGCACCCGGCCAGGAGGCCAGGATGTGCTCTGCCCTGCCAGCTGTCCTCCCTCGGCCGACCGCAGGCCACAGCCGTCCTTGGCACGCTGCGACCCGTGTCCTGGGCTCCGGAGAGCCTCCTGCACCTGTCCCAGCCGCTCGTGCCGCTGGACTGGGGAGCCCTCTCTGGACCTCACGGACACCCCAGGGCAGCCAGCCGGGCTGGCGTATGGGCTTCCCCAGGCCACACATGGAGCTGTGCAGAGACGGAGAAGCCAAACCCAGGACTGGAGGGCAAACAAGGCACGTGCCGCTTCAGGAACGAGGTCTCAGCCCCATCAAACAGCCCCCTTCCCACAAGAGTCCCCAGGCCCTCGTGTCTTACTGGGTTTGCCCTATGAGGCGGCCGCTTCTGTGGGTAAAGGCGTGGCTGGAGGGCAAGCTCCCACGGTTACCCTTGAAGAATGGCTCACAGGCCCCGGGCGGCAGGCCAGGACTCTGAGCGAACTTCCGCAGGGTCCAGACCTGGGAGAAAAGGCTCAAGGTCTGGACGACCCCAAAGGCCGGGTCACCAAAGCCACACAGAGCAAAGGAGGCTCGAAAAGTGGAGGGGTCAGGGGTTGTCTGCCATGATTCCCTCACATTGTCCCCAACCCCCTTGCCACGCTGGTCTGCTACCCTGTAACTGAATGGGGGGAGGGGAGGCCGTGGGCCCCCCTCTTCCCTCCACCTGAGCCCCGATTCGTGTCCCGTCTGACTAGGGCTGTCCTGGGCAACCACTGCCCGTGACGGGAGCACAGTGGCTTCCCCAGGGCGACGCCGGGCCTACCTGGAGAGGCAGAGGGTAGGACGAGCAGGCGGGGAGGGTCGCAGGCGCCGGGCAGAAGCCCGTGTAGGCCAGGATCTGCTGGGCTGGGTTGTAGAGGATCTGGGGTGGAGCGGACGGGCCGTAGGCCAGCTGGGACAGGGGCACCTGCCGCGAGAATGGACATGCGTCAGCCGGCCACCCTGGGCTTCAAGTTGAAGGCCTGCAGAGCCCTGTCCTCCCACCACCCCCCTCTGATGCCTGCAAGGGGGAGGTCACTCTCTTGGGCCAGAACTAAACCCCTCAAAGCACGGCTTATTTTTGCTTTTTATTTTTCTATTTGTCTCAGGGACCTGCCAACATGCCAGGCTAGGCCAGGCTCTCTTTGGTGTTGTATTTGAAAAAGCAAGGAAACCGCTGGTTCCGGGGCGCCTGGTGGTGCTGCCGGCTAAGCGTCTGACTCTGGATTTGGGCTCAGGTCATGATCTCGGGGTCATGAGATTGAGCCCCACGTCAGGCTCCGCGCTCAGAGGGGGGTCCGCTTGAGATTCTCTCTCCCTCCGCCCCTCCCCACGTGCACGTGCTTCCCCGCTCCACTAAAATAAATCTAAAAACCTTTAAAAACCCACCACCGGTTCCTCCCCTCCAGGGGCGTCTGTTCTGGGGTGTCTCTCAGCCCTCCTGTGGCAGCAGGAGGGGCTGACTCCCCACAGGTGCTGCCCCAGAAAGCACAGCACAGGGCTGGGCCGCCTGGTCACAGGGATTTCTGGAGAAGTGCAAATAACACCGAAGCCCCCAACCCCTCCGGGCCACGCTCGTGAGCTCACCGGGGGACTCCAACTCTCCAAAGAAAACAGGACGTGGGCCAGCCACCTGTCGCCCCACGAGGGGGCCGCGGGATGGAGCCCTCCCCAGAGGGAGGCTTGGGGGTCCCAGACCAGAGGTGCGTCCCTCCCCACGATGACAGACCTGGATCCCCTGACAGCATGGGGCAGGCCCCGCTGCATCAGGGAGGGGCCTCGGTAGCAGAGAGGGGGTCTCTGAAAACTCGTGGCTGCCCACTGAAGTAAGTGGAGGCAGGTGTTGAGCAGTGGGGGTGGGAGGGGACCAGCAGAGGGGGTGGCAGCAGAGAAAGCAGAGAGCACACCCATGTCTACCCGCATGGCTTGGCCTCGGAGTGAGGAGTTTGCTAACCCACTGTCACCTCCTTGGTCCCGCCCTGCCCCGGGGTGGCCTCTGCACACTCTGACGGGCAGCTAAGGACGCCGGAAGAAAGAACGGGAAACTGGGGGCGAGACCCACAGCTTGACTGCCGCTTCATGACCACACGTGCCCAGCACCTACTATGCGCTGGCTATCCTGGGGGACTAGAGCCACGCCCACGGAGGGGTGCAGGGAGCATCTCGGGACTTGAGACCTGCTTTGTGGGGGAGCACCCCGGCTGGAGGAAACAGCTGCATCCCGCGGCCTGGGGGCTGGGCCCAAGCAGGGCTGGTGGCGGGCTGTTGTGGGCTGGAGAGGGGCTGCCGGACCTGACTCTGTGTTTGTGCCATTTTGGGGTTTGGAGAGATGAGCGGGGCTGGCAGTCTCCCATGAGGGAGCAAAACGTGTCGGCCTCGGCGGCCCCGCTCTGCTGGGGACACTGGGAGTCCAGCGTGGCTCAGGCCTCTCTCCCCGCACCTGCCCACCTGGCCCTGACTTGGCCCGGGGCCCAGCCGCGTGCATGAGGACTCGCGGCCCACATTTCTCACCCAGCCTGGGTTAACCGTGCTGCCACGTTCCCGAGGCCACCCCGTCCCCGGAGACCCTCCTGCAGCCCCAAGGCCTCACACTCTGCCTCTTAGCGCCCGCCGCGGGCAGGCATCTGGCGGCAACCCTGGGGGCCTAACGAAGTGCCTTCGTTCCTGAACATAGTCTTTAGATTATAAAATCCGTTGAACTTACAAGACTACCTGCTCAGTAGGTGTAAAAGTTTAAGGCATCTCCTTCCTTCTCTCTTAGAATACCCCAGAGCTTTGGGTTTGAGAAAGACAGCCTCCCAGAGTGGCGCTTTGACACAGCTCTGTGGCCTCTGCTGACCGGGGGCCCTTCTGGGGCATCGCTCCGTTCCCAATAGGACGCTCCAGCAATTCTGGGGGGGACTCGGTTCCTAAACATGGCCGGTGACCAGCGTCTCCCGAGCCCTCGGGAAGTGCCAGCTGTGGACACTAGTTTGAGGTGGCCTGTGGGGACCGGTGTGCCTGTGTGTCCACACTCGCCTGTCCCAACTTAACCGGGTGCCCCGCTGTCTGGAGTCCGCGGCCGGCTTCAGGAGGGTGGTGCGGGCCACGCGGGAAATCTAGCTCAGAGCAAGCGGGTCCCAGGGAGAAGACAGGACAAGGGCGAGCGGCTCCCTGTGCAGAGGGAAGCGGCGAGGGCGCTGCCCAGGGAGGCTCGAGGGCGGGGAGGCTCCGCGGGCCCGGGGACTGCCGCAGCGCCCAGCCCTAAGGCTCCCGTTCACCCGTTGGCACGTCGGGATCACCCCTAATGTGGGCACGCGCGGACCCAAGCCCTGGATCCGAGACAGGAGGCTCGGGGGGGTCCCTGCGCAGCGGCGGGGGGGGGGGGGCGGCCGCAACTCAGAGGAGCTGCTTCTGCGACAGCGGCGACGGCTGGCCGTGGCACGAACGCCCTGCTGGTGGTCCTCGAGAGCCTCTGTTTCCCCACTTGTAGGTGAGGATGAGGAGGCCCACCCTGCCCACCTCGGCGGACGGGGCCCCCAGCACCCGGGGCCGCTCACCATGTCCTTGAAGGCCCCCAGGACGGCGGCCGTGAGGATGCCCAGGAGCACGCCCAGCACGTTGAGCGCCGCAGAGGCCCAGAGCAGCCGGTGGAGGTGAAGCACGTCCTGACAGCCGCGCACGCCCACGAACTCGTAGTAGGTGGGAGGGGGTTCCGTGCTGCCCAAGGACAGGCAAGTGTCACGCACGCGGCAAGGGGGTGACAGGGCAGGGCACAGCGCACCAGTGCTCAAGCCAGTGCTCCGACGCGGGCAAGCTATGGCGTCTGCCGTGAAGGCCCTGCAGACCCTGTTGGGGGGGCGCCCTGGGGCCATGGTGGCAAGGCTGTCCCCCACGGCATCTGGAAATCCCTCCGGGGAAAGAGTCCAGGCCTCTGAGCAGGAAGAACCATCCGAGCCCGCCCCCCAAACCCAGGCCCAGGCAGAAGGGTGATGACTGGGTCCCCTCAGAGCAAGCAGCACTCATGAGCACGGGAGGGTGAGCCCCCGCGGGTCTCCGTCCTGCCCTCCCAACACGGGCCTGTGGGGCTCCATGCACAGGTGCCGGGGCCGGGGGCCTGCAGCCACGACCCACACACGTGCTGCTTCTCCCGTTTGGGCTTGGAAATGGGATGGAACCCTCATTTGGGGGAAGGGGGTTGCTGCTAAAAGCCCTGGGGTTTTCAACAATTCAGGGGAGGGGTCCCCAAGAAGCAATCGCTAAAGTCCCTGCTGGTTTTAATGTCGGCGTGCCCGCTATTCACACAAAGCCGGTGCCCCAGGGCCTGTCCTGGGGAGGCCCCCACAGCGCTGTGAGCTTGCCGGCCGCCTGGGCATGTACTCCCAGCCCGTGTCAGAGAAGTGTGCCCTCCGCTGTCCACAGAGGACGGGAAGGGAAGCCTTCTAGAGCCAGCCGTGCGCCGTGTTCTCACCAGCCGGCCAGGCCCAGGGAAGGGAGCCCCAGCTGCAGCCGCCCCAGCCAGGCTCTGCTAACCCGGGAGAGATCCCTGGGAAACTCGGGACACTCACATCCAGAGACTCAGGCTCCCACAGAGCCACGGCCAGGGGGTGGGAGGCCATGCCCTCCCCCATCCCATACCACCTCGCTGAGCCTCAGTTTCTCATCTGTGACATGGCGTCAGCTCCCCTTCCTCACAGAGGAGATGGCGGGGTGTGGGGCCAGGGCCGGGGGCTGGGGGACCGGGGCTGGGGGCCCAGGGGGTCAGGAGGCCGGGGGACCAGGGCCGGGGGCCCAGGGGGTCAGGGGTCGGGGGACCGGGGGGCCGGGGCCAGGGGCAGGGAGCCCCACCTCTGGCAGTCGTAGAGCTCACAGCAGTAGCAGGTGCTGCTCCTCACCTTCAGCAGGCATGTACCGCTCAAGGAGGGACAGGTGACCTACAAGCAGAGAGACCTTGTCAGGCGCCTGCCTGTCCTCACCCCAGAGTGGGCAGGGCTGCCGCCCTGGGAGCCAGGACCCGGCCACAGCTCCTGGGTCAGTCAGGCAGCTCCTCTTCCTGAGCCTTGTCTCTTGACCTTCCCCTCCCTCCACCCATTCCAGGTGTAGTGGATGGGGGGTGGCAGGGCCCTTCCCTGCTGGAGGGGTTCAGGACCCTGCTTGGCCTAGCCAGGGGGTCCAGGCAGCCATCGTTTAGTTGTTTAGTCGACAAGGAGAGGGAGGGGGTTCCAGACACGAAGGCTGCGGGCAGGGACTGGTGGGGGTGTCTCCAGGAGGGACAGGTGGGGGTGTCTCCAGGAGGGACAGGTGGGGGTGTCTCCAGGAGGGACAGGTGGGGGTGTCTCCAGGAGGGACAGGTGGGGGTGTCTCCAGGAGGGACAGGTGGGGATGCCTCCAGGAGGGACAGGTGGGGGTGTCTCCAGGAGGGACAGGTGGGGGTGTCTCCAGGAGGGACAGGTGGGGGTGTCTCCAGGAGGGACAGGTGGGGGTGTCTCCAGGAGGGACAGGTGGGGGTGTCTCCAGGAGGGACAGGTGGGGGTGTCTCCAGGAGGGACAGGTGGGGATGCCTCCAGGAGGGACAGGTGGGGGTGTCTCCAGGAGGGACAGGTGGGGATGCCTCCAGGAGGGACAGGTGGGGGTGTCTCCAGGAGGGACAGGTGGGGATGCCTCCAGGAGGGACAGGTGGGGGTGTCTCCAGGAGGGACAGGTGGGGGTGTCTCCAGGAGGGACTGGTGGGGGTGTCTCCAGGAGGGACAGGTGGGGGTGTCTCCAGGAGGGACAGGTGGGGATGCCTCCAGGAGGGACAGGTGGGGGTGTCTCCAGGAGGGACAGGTGGGGGTGTCTCCAGGAGGGACAGGTGGGGGTGTCTCCAGGAGGGACAGGTGGGGGTGTCTCCAGGAGGGACAGGTGGGGGTGTCTCCAGGAGGGACAGGTGGGGATGCCTCCAGGAGGGACAGGTGGGGGTGTCTCCAGGAGGGACAGGTGGGGGTGTCTCCAGGAGGGACAGGTGGGGGTGTCTCCAGGAGGGACAGGTGGGGGTGTCTCCAGGAGGGACAGGTGGGGGTGTCTCCAGGAGGGACAGGTGGGGGTGTCTCCAGGAGGGACAGGTGGGGATGCCTCCAGGAGGGACAGGTGGGGGTGTCTCCAGGAGGGACAGGTGGGGATGCCTCCAGGAGGGACAGGTGGGGGTGTCTCCAGGAGGGACAGGTGGGGATGCCTCCAGGAGGGACAGGTGGGGGTGTCTCCAGGAGGGACAGGTGGGGGTGTCTCCAGGAGGGACTGGTGGGGGTGTCTCCAGGAGGGACAGGTGGGGGTGTCTCCAGGAGGGACAGGTGGGGATGCCTCCAGGAGGGACAGGTGGGGGTGTCTCCAGGAGGGACAGGTGGGGGTGTCTCCAGGAGGGACAGGTGGGGGTGTCTCCAGGAGGGACAGGTGGGGATGCCTCCAGGAGGGACAGGTGGGGATGCCTCCAGGAGGGACAGGTGGGGATGCCTCCAGGAGGGACAGGTGGGGGTGTCTCCAGGAGGGACAGGTGGGGGTGTCTCCAGGAGGGACAGGTGGGGGTGTCTCCAGGAGGGACAGGTGGGGGTGTCTCCAGGAGGGACAGGTGGGGATGCCTCCAGGAGGGACAGGTGGGGGTGTCTCCAGGAGGGACAGGTGGGGATGCCTCCAGGAGGGACAGGTGGGGGTGTCTCCAGGAGGGACAGGTGGGGATGCCTCCAGGAGGGACAGGTGGGGGTGTCTCCAGGAGGGACAGGTGGGGGTGTCTCCAGGAGGGACTGGTGGGGGTGTCTCCAGGAGGGACAGGTGGGGGTGTCTCCAGGAGGGACAGGTGGGGATGCCTCCAGGAGGGACAGGTGGGGGTGTCTCCAGGAGGGACAGGTGGGGGTGTCTCCAGGAGGGACAGGTGGGGGTGTCTCCAGGAGGGACTGGTGGGGGTGTCTCCAGGAGGGACAGGTGGGGGTGTCTCCAGGAGGGACAGGTGGGGGTGTCTCCAGGAGGGACAGGTGGGGATGCCTCCAGGAGGGACTGGTGGGGGTGTCTCCAGGAGGGACTGGTGGGGATGCCTCCAGGAGGGACTGGTGGGGGTGTCTCCAGGAGGGACAGGTGGGGGTGTCTCCAGGAGGGACAGGTGGGGGTGTCTCCAGGAGGGACTGGTGGGGGTGTCTCCAGGAGGGACAGGTGGGGGTGTCTCCAGGAGGGACTGGTGGGGGTGTCTCCAGGAGGGACTGGTGGGGGTGTCTCCAGGAGGGACTGGTGGGGATGCCTCCAGGAGGGACAGGTGGGGATGCCTCCAGGAGGGACAGGTGGGGGTGTCTCCAGGAGGGACTGGTGGGGGTGTCTCCAGGAGGGACTGGTGGGGGTGTCTCCAGGAGGGACAGGTGGGGGTGTCTCCAGGAGGGACAGGTGGGGGTGTCTCCAGGAGGGACAGGTGGGGGTGTCTCCAGGAGGGACAGGTGGGGGTGTCTCCAGGAGGGACAGGTGGGGATGCCTCCAGGAGGGACAGGTGGGGATGCCTCCAGGAGGGACAGGTGGGGATGCCTCCAGGAGGGACAGGTGGGGGTGTCTCCAGGAGGGACAGGTGGGGGTGTCTCCAGGAGGGACAGGTGGGGATGCCTCCAGGAGGGACAGGTGGGGGTGTCTCCAGGAGGGACAGGTGGGGGTGTCTCCAGGAGGGACAGGTGGGGATGCCTCCAGGAGGGACAGGTGGGGATGCCTCCAGGAGGGACAGGTGGGGATGCCTCCAGGAGGGACAGGTGGGGATGTCTCCAGGAGGGACAGGTGGTGATGCCTCCAGGAGGGGGCAGTGATCAGGGTCAGATGGGGTCATGAGGACAGTGAACAGTGCTGCACCCAACCCAGAGGCGGGCTGCAGGATCGCTGGGTGTCACCAGAGGCATCTGGCAGCTGCCACCCCACAGTGCCACGAGGCGTGGTGTGTCCGTGGGTCAGGAAACATGCTGGAAGCAAAGCATTCAGATTCTGACAGGGGCACAGAGAGCCTCTGGGGCCTGGATTAGCAGAATGAAGCCACCCATGCCACTCATGTCCCGCGTACCTCGGTCTGGTAGGCGTCGTGCACGTACCCCGCCTCGCTGGCGAAAAACTGGCATCTTCCCGTGGTGAGGGGCCTGGGCTCCTGGGCACAAAACACGCGCGTGGAATGCCGTGGTTTCAGCCCCAGTCAGGAGGCCCGGGGCACTGTCAGACCCTTCCACCCGCATAAGCCCCCCTTCCTTCCTCCCTCCCCTCCCTCCTGCCGTCCCCCCACCAACCACTCAGCACACATGCACCACGGCCCTATTCGGTTCTCCCTCCGCAAGCCTGTCCCCAGCGTTCATGGAGACTCGCGGGGCCAGACTGCAAAGGTATCAGGTTAGACACAGGCCGCCCCGCGGGGACACAGCAGTAACAAGGAGTTTGGGCCCCATCACTGTGTGTTTCTCCGTTAGCCGTTTTTCTCAGAGCACTCCCATCTCTGACTGAAGAAGAGCACAGGAAACCACCCGTGACAGCAGCGTCCGGACCGCACAGGAGCGGGGCTGAGCAGCCGCGTGGGTCCACCTTCCCGCAGGAGACGGCCGGCGCTTAGGAAATGGGAAGGATGGACGGAGGCGGACGACAACAGGGCTGTGTAGGGCCCGGGGCCGGGAGGCTGGTGTCCCCACCGTGCAGGTGCCCTGAGGCCCCACAGTGACCACCCCTGAGCCCTCACCAGACGCTCACTGATACCGCTCTGCCTCTCCCTCCGGGGTGCTATCCCTACAGGGCCTTGATCCAGCAGCACCAGCTCAGTGTCCCACCGACTGCGGGCGCTGGCGGCCCAGGTGACAGACGGCAGCATCCTGCGGACAATGGGGTTCCCGTCCTGCTGGATCGGCGCCCTTCCTCACGCCAAGAACCGCGTGGAAACACTCTTTCTGACTCTGCATCATGGCCTTGCTGTAAGGGTCCAGACACACAGGTCACCCTGTCCCGGGCTGAGTCCAGCCCCGTAGGAGCGGCGGCCACCGGTCTGGGACAGCACATCTCACGACTGTTTCTGCTTCGGTCCGCCGGGCCACCATAATACATGCCACGGACGGGGCGGCCTGAATCACGGACCCCTGTTCCCGCAGCCCTAGCGGCGGCCCGAGACCAGGGTGCCAGCCTCTTCCTGCCTTTCCTCCCATGGCAGACAGAGGGCTCCGGTCTCTTTTTGTCCAGACACTAATCCCACCGCGGGGGCCCCGTCCTCATGACCCCGTCTGACCCTCATCACTTCCCAGTGGCCCGCCTCCTGATGCCACCACATGGGTTCTGGGGACACGGACGTTCAGCCAGCTGGGCACCACCTTCAGTCAGAGACCAAGAATTGGTGTAAGACTCGGACTTTTCAGTAAATTCCTTCCTCGCACAGAAGCACTGGTAGCTTGGTTTCATTTTCTGTCTAATCTTCAGGGTCCAATCAGGACGAAATAGTTCTTAATAGTTTGAATTAAATAAAATCGTGACCTATTTTAGTCCCAGCTGTCACACAAACTTGGCTTTCGAATGTCTGCTGACCCTGGAGATTGAGTTTCTCTGTGGATAAGCCCCATCTCTGCTGGGGCTGGAGAGAGCCCAGAGTCCCAGTCCTTCTGGTCTAGGAAAGTGGGCGGTGGGTGTGCAGAAAGACCATTGACAGGGTTTTTATTCCTGTTCCACATAGATTAACATCAAGACACCATACTCACTAATATCAGACTCTAAGTCCCTAAAGCTCAGTTAAAACCCTGTGTGTCTCCCGCAGGATCCGGTCCCTACAGCCCTCGGGCCACATCTGGCTCATCGCCTGATTTTGTAAATAAAGTTTTATTGGCACAAAGCCATGTTCATTTGTCCACATATGGTCTGTGGCTGCTTTTGTGCTGCGACGGCGGAACTAAGTAGTTGTGGCCAAGGCCACGTGGCCATAGGCCTGGTGCCCTGACCCTGACCCTTTCCAGAGAGGGCGGCTGCCCCTGGCCCGTTGCACATGTGGAGGGCAGCTGTGAACGAGGAGCCGGGGCCCCCGGGAGGAAGAGGACACCGTGACCTCGCCGTCAGTGCAGCGTGGCCAGTGCCAACCGCAAGGCTGGTCTGCAGGCCACAAGTCTGTCCTGACCCCATCACTTCCCGTGTCCTGTGATGAAGCAGCACCACGAGTCCCACAGCCCAGGAGGTCCGCTTGACGGCCCCGCTGCGTCGAAATCAGTGATTCCTGACAAATCTGCCGGCGACCACCTTGCGAGTCCCGGGGGCGGGCGTTCCGCTCCACGAGGCACCCAGCCAGTTTGGAAGGGGGGAGCCCGGAATGATAGCGGGTGACATTCACGCCTCGCTGCAAAGACAGACCACGTCAACAGATCCCACTCATCCACGAAAGGAGACGGGGCGGAGGGAGAGCACGCCTTCCCTTGTCACTCCCACAGCGCGGTGTGGAGATCCCTGCTTCACAACGAGTGGTTTTGAAGAAATTTCTCTCCGACATGTGCTGCGTGGGAGGCGGGGCTGGCAAACACCCGTGCACAGGGCTAACCTCCAAACCCAGGGTTCCCCAGGCTGTCTGCCCGACCCAAGGCCTCCGGGCTCTGCTCAGAAGCCACGGCAAGCACGGCCGGCAGCGGGGAGAGAGGAGCCCGAAGCGGAGGCCGTGAGCAGACTGAAGGCCTGAGGCTGGGACTGACCCGGGAGGGGAGCTGATGCCCGGCGGGCACTGGCGCAGTCCTCAAGGTCCAGCCACATTGTCACCGTTCCTAGGTGCCGGTCAGGCCGGCCGCAGGCGGGCGCAGAGGGGCCGCGGCACAGGAAGGGGCGTCCACCCTGCAGGCCCAGTGGTCCGGAGGCGACTGGCCTGAGCTCTGCAGGCCTGCGTGCTGGAGCCTGTGCTCCCCACATCCTGGTGTCCCCACGTTTTGTCCCCCAGTTGTTGGCATCTTAAAATCATAATTTAGGGAAGCGGTAAAAGCTGGTGACGAGTTTGTAGGAAAGAGCCTTCGGTCAGTTGATTTTATCATCTGTTGGACGATCACCCCCAGCCCCCGAGTCAGCTGCCCACGTTCAACCTGAAACTCAGCTCCTTCGGACCCACGTCCACATCTTCCCCAACGCATACGCCCTGCACGGGAGGACGGGCCAGCCCTGCGGACACCGGCCACGTGCAGCCAGCGGAAAGCAGACAACCAAGCCGAGGAATAAAGGAAGGTGCCAGGATGTGAGGAGTGGGCAGTGCGGCGGGCTCAGCCTGCGGTCTCCGGGCGGGGGGCGGCAGCCCTCACTTCCAACCCCCAGCCGGGGGGAATGGAGCCGTGCACGTGGTCCTAGCTTTTTTACAGACTTTTATTTGGAAATGATTTCAAACTTACAGAAGAGTGGACAGAAGAAGAAGAGGTTACTATAAGGCAAACCGGATGAGGCTAAGATTAACACCGGGTGCCAGCACTTCCTGAAGACCTGAGAAGTGCTCACGTTTATGCAGGACACGATGGAGCCTCAGGGAAGGGCTGACGGCTTTGCCTTCTCGGGGCAGAGATGGGGCACCAGGTCGGGACCACCGTGGACTGACAATGGGGCCGGGCCCCTGCTCCCCCCTCTGACTCTGCCCCCAGGGGGCTGGGCCTCACACACCGTCCCTGAGCTGGGAACCCAGAGCCACCGTGTACACTCCCGCAGCTCCCTGCGCCCAACCACCTTACCATGCTCCCCCAGCCCCTTCCTCTCCCCGGTCACCAGCCAAGCAGGACCTGGGGTCGAGCAAAGACGCTCATCTTCAAACACCATGTCACCACTTCTCACGAAAACCCAGCCATTTCTGGCTCTGTAGTTAACAGAGGAAAAAGAGGGTCTCATGAAACCCTCTGACCAGACTGTGGGTTCCCAAAAGTCCACATCTCGTTTCAGCTGGAAGAACAGGGTCTGCCCGGGAAAGGGTGGTCTTCCTCGATTTGGCAGACCCTGAAAGGCACACGACTCTAGGTCACCCTCAACCGCACCCTGGGAGAAGAGCGTCACCCCATTGCAAGTAGGAACGGGTCCGAGCCCACAGCTGGCACCTGGGTTTCTCTGACTGAAAAGCCTGCACCTTTTTATCCGAACTTCCCCGGACTCCCTAGTCGGTGGCCCTCTCGGCATGGGCTCCGGGCGGCGGTGTGCCGCTTGCTGGCCACCCGGCTGAGTCCAGGCTGCCTCTTCCGACGGCTCCATGCCTGAGGCAGGAAGGCTAAGGCCAAGCGGGTCCTCCCTGCAGGAAAACTGTCTCAGGGAAACAGACACCCTCGGACGCCCCGTCTCACAGGACATGCGGAGACGAAGTTTCCCTGGCCTCGACCTCAGGTGGGAACGTGCCGCCCGCCGTCAATGTCAATGCTGAAGAGAGTCCTTCCTTGGGAAGGGGGCAAGTCCTGCGTGGTGGGGTGACTCAGGTGAGCCAGGGTCCCCCAGCTGGGAGCCATGGCTCAGACGGCTCACTCCCAGATTTCCACTTCATTTGCATTTATGGTTAAGCATTTGCCTCTGTGTCTCGGTGTCACGTGCAGACGTGTTTGAAGGTGCGTGTGGGGCGGTGATGCTGACGACACATTCCCGTTCTCACGCAGGCCGGTGACTTGAGTCATTGCTTGCCATGATTCGACATCTCACCGCTGTCAGACCTTTCTCTCGTGCTGCGGGACTCCGGGCCTGTCCCCACGTGGGGTGAGTGCAGGTCTCCTGCCGGCAGGGTGGGTCACAGGACCAGGCGACGGCCTCTGAGGACTGCCCATCCTTGCCCGCACGACGGGAGCCTCCAGAATGCCAAGGGGGCACTCACAGCACAGCCGGCTCACCACAGTTTCTTCTCAGAATGTGTCAAGTGTGCACTTTTAGAAGGAAAAGAACACACACGTTGAGAAGGGCACATCTACACTCAGAAGCTTTCCACACACATGCTCTGAGGCCTCAAGGATGGCGGTGCCCCGCTCAGTGGGCAGAGAGGCCCGCTGACCCGCGAAGGTCCGTGGACCGGACTGCTGGGCCCCAGTGGAAAGGGTGTCCTTCCACCCACCCAGGCTCTGCTCAAAGACCCCCCCCCCCCAAAAGCCTGCCTGCCCTCCGCCCCACGAGGGACACTGTTCTCCACCGCGTCAGCCGCGACCACCCCATCCTGGCACCCTCGGGGCCTGAGCGGAATGAACACCGCCGCCCCCTCCCCGGCCCGCTGACACTCAAGAGAAACCATCATTCACCCTTTCTACAGTAGGGTGACACTCCGAACAGGGCTCCCTAATCCAGGAGACGCTTCCCGGGACCAGAGTGACCAGCTGGCCCCAAAGCGCGGCCAGGCCAGACACGGCTCACCACCCCGTCTGCCTGCGGCGGAGCCCCCGCGGGAGGAGTACAGGCTTGTCCACGACGGGCTTGTCGCTGAGCGGACGGGCAGGAGGCTGAGGCGGCTAACTTCTGGGAAGCCGGTTTCCCGCACCCGGGGGACTGTCTACTCAGCTTGGCGGGAAAGTGAGAATGTTAGCGACTAGCTCATTCTGACGAGACCCTGAGGGGCTGGGCTCGGTCTCTGCTGGGAGAGGAATGGCTTTGTGCAGCAGACACGCGGCCTGGAGCTCTAGCAGTGCTGTTCTCACCCAGTCCCCGGCGGCCCCACACCAGGCTTCACACGGGGCCTCACGGGGTCTTGCGGGGTCGCACACGCACCCCGTCTGCCGACCCCCAGGTCCGTCCGCTAACACCGCACCCGCACGGACATCCGTCCCGGGCGCTCCTCCAGAGCGGCACCCTGAGGGCGCACGGGGGGGGGCGTCCTCTTTAGAAGGCCCTGGAATAAGCACCCCCAGCCAGCATGGTCTGAGCCCCGAGACCTTGCTGTTCACCCACCTCTGTGCCCGGCTCGGGGAGCCCTCGGTCAGGCTCCAGATGGGAAATCAGATTCGGATCAAAGGACACGCTTTCTGTTCTAACCAAGGGAAATGCCCCAGAACCACGAGAGCAAATACTGGCCGGGGACTCGTAGCTCAAACGATCTTTCCAAAAATAAAAACTGAGAAACAGAAGTGTGCAACAAAGTCTAGAGAAACACGGAAAACGTGCTAGTAACGTAAATACGTGAAAACAATGAACACCGAGAGGGACAGCCATGGGACTCTGGCTGGGTTCCGGCCTCTGCCGCTTCCAGGCACCAGCTGGCCGGCACGGCTCGGGGCAGCACGGGAGCCCTGCAGGCACCCGGCCACCCCACAGGCCAGGGCTCTCCTGGGAGGCTCTTCCTCACCTGCATCTGTCGGCAGAGGCCACATGACACAGAAGCGGAGGAGGGGTCGCCTCCCCCACCCCCAGGGGCTTGGCTCGGCCCTGGGAACCCGAGGCAGTACCCACGGTTGGTACCAATTTCCCAGTCCGTGTGGGCTGCTGCCACGAAGGTACCATGAACTGGGGTTAGTGAGCAACAGACATGTGTTCCTGGTGGTCCGGCAGCTGGAAGTCCAAGGTCGGGGGCCGCCAGATCCGGCATCTCGTGGGAAGCCAGCTCTGGGCTCAGGGACAGCGTGGCTGAACCACAGCAAGGTTTCAACAAGAGGATTTGTGGGCACAGAGCATTCCGTGGGAGGTGCCCCCCGACACCGTTGCTGAGCAGTGTGCTCGCTGGTGAACTCGGAGGCCACGGGGCAGCAGGGACACGCTGTCCATTTGCTCCCGGCCCAGCGCTCCTCAGGCTGCAGGCGTCTGTCACGGGGTCTCAGGAAACAACCAGCCGCTGCTGTCCTTTAGCAGGACAGGACGCTGGGGAGGTCGCCACGGCTCACCCGGCACACAGCATAGGCCGAGCCAACACCGGCCCCGCCGGCTCTTATGTCCAGCATCCAAGGTCAAAGGCAGCCACACATGACGGGCATCTTGTTTCAGAATAAATGTGGGCCAAGGACGGGTCAGAAACAAGAGCCATTTCCTGACATCACAGTAAAGCTTTTCTAAACATACAAAAAATTTTTTAAATATCCTACCTAATTTGACCATGGATGTTACATTTGCTTTGACTGGTCGCCTTGACCGATTGTAGCGGACGTCAATACCTTTATGCTCGTCATCCTCGTCACTCTCATTTCTCCTTCACTTGGAACCCGCTTGCCGCAACAACACGAGCCAGCGCTCTGAGCCGTGGCCACGGGAGAGCCGCGGTTCCACAGCGCGGGGCTGGGGCGGCTCCACCACGAGGGCCCACGGAGGCACGCGTCATCTCGGGTTCACACCGTGAGATGAGACAGAGATAAAGGGTCTCCCAGCGACAGCGTCAGCGAGAAAACGCCGTCACAAGCTCCCAAGACGCGAATTTGACCTAAGTGCTCGGGCAGAGGGTTCAGAGCCGTGAGCCAGGAAAGTCACGCAGGAAGCCGAGCGCTCGGATGCAGCCAGATGCCAATGCTGATGCCTGTGCGTGTCGGCGTGCACGTGTGCACGCGAGTGTGTGTCTGCGTGTCAGTGTACATGCATGCCCACGAGTGTGTGCACTGCGTGTGCCCACGTGTGTGCTGAGTGTGTGCGTGCACTGGTATGTATGCGAGTGTGTGCACGTGCGTGTGAGTGTGTGCTCAGCGTGTGCATGCAGATGAACGTGTGCCTGTGCCCATGAGTGTGCACACAGTATGCACGCGTGTGCACGTGCGTGTGCGTGCCTGTACGCGTGTGATGCACACAGGTGTGTGAGTGTACCGTGTGTGCATGTGAGTTGTCCGAATGTGACTGTGCATGTGCACACGTGTGCGTGGGTGTGCACGTGTGCTGGGCCAGTTTTGCAGGGAATGAGGAAAAGCCAGGGGAGAGACAGCATTTGGCAAACAGTGGAGAGAGGAACCGGGAAGGTCAGGGAGCTCAATTCTGCAAAACGAGTTTTGTTTGTGTAGATGTTTTTAAACCCCCGCCAGCAACGAGAACCAAATGGAGGAGAAGGAACTCACTATGTGCCGAGCTGCGAACACGCCGTCCACAATGGCACAGCAGAAGGCCGCCGCCACGCCGAAGCTGATGAACACGATGGCCGCGACCAGCTGGGGCAGAGGGCAGAGAAGCGAGTGGGCGTTACGTGCTCCCGACACCCGTCCTCCCAACACAAACCGTGCAAAGCCCCCTTGCTACCCGGGCTCGCGGCCTCTCCCCCGCCCCCCCCGCCCCAACTCAGCCGCCCCGGGCGGGCTGCGCTCCTGCTGGGCCTTCCACACTGCAGACTGGGGGCTTCTGACCCCCGGGGCCTCCGCAGGCCCCGTGAATAAGCGGATTATTAAACAGTCTGCAGTTTCCTGCTATTGCAAACTCTGCGACAAAGACCCTGCATGTGTTCTGTGTACAAACCTGGCTTTCTGTGTGGGAATCTCTGCAGGGCGGGCCCTGGAGCCCACAGGACCCCACACGTTAAGCAGGACACGTCTGGGTCTCTGCACCTTAGCGTCAGAAAGTGCCACATTGTCCCGTAAAGAGGCTCTGCCGGTTTTTACTCCATCTAGCGCCCATCTCCTTAGACCCAAAACATGCTTCCTATTAATAATTAGATGTTTACACGCTGCCGTCTGATGGGCAAAACAGGCTCGTCAGTATTTACAGCCGCATTTCTATTAGGTTAAGAAATTTTCTTGCATTTATTGGACATTTCTTTAAATTTTTAAAACTTTTTTTGTGAAATAATTTTAAATGTACCAAAACAAGTAGCAAAATTCCCCTATGTCATCCCCTGAGATTCCCTGCGTGTTAACACCATGAAAACCGCAGCCACAACTTCTTGCCTGGAACCCTCTGTAGCAGAAGCCCCCGCCCGCATGACCCACAACATGTGTATTTATTTACTGGGTCCGGGACGCTGCATACAGCAACTTGGCACAGCAAACTGCAACCAGGACACGGTGCTGGTGAGCAGCTGTCTGGGTCTCCAGTCTTGGAAACGTGCTCCAGACTGTTTCCCCGGTTGTCCAGGTTGGTTTCCCCGTGTTTGAGCTGCTTCTGACAGCAGTCAGGCTCACCGGCTACTGTTCCAAGGGGCCCGCTCCCTCTCCATCCTTGTTAACCTGAATTATTTATTTGTTCAGCAAAGCACAGGGAGCTGGTATGAAATGCCACCTGCTTGACACTCCAGGGGACAGAGTGGGGCGGGCTCTCTGGCTCACCCTGGACCCCCGCCCAGCCAGTGCCCAGTGGAAACTGTCCCCTGACTTCACAAGTCAGCGTTTTGTCCAGGTCCTTGGGGGCCCCTGAACTGGGACTGTCTGGTCCTCAGTTTCCCCCTCTGGAGACAGAGGTGCTGGCCCCAACCATTCTTGCATTGAATAGAATCTTCCAGAGCGCCTCCTTGGAGCCTGCCTCTCTGGGGCCGGGGGCCCATGTGACAAAGCCAACAGAGGTCCTCGGCTCTTCCGCACGGTTGTTCAGACAACAAAGAACAATCATCCCGTGGCACGTGGCAGTTCCCAAACCAACTGTTCCAAAAACAGCTCAGGCGCGTTGACTCCGCCACAACCAGACTGTCGGCGCGCGGGAGGGAATCACGCCCAGCAGGCGCCCACGGAGGGCCGTGGCACTGGGAGGGGCCGCCCACCCACCGCGCTGACCGTGGAGGTGGCCAAAGGCACAAGCGCTTCTTCATTCTGGTGGGGACGGAGAAGCCACATGGCTTCGTTCTCGGGAAGCTTCTGCACACGGTGGAAGGATCAGGACGGGACGAGTCACGGGAACGTCGTCTGCAGAAATTACGGGATCAAGCTGCCCTGTGTTTGTATTGCCGTTGTGAGAAATGCATTAAAACATCTATAAAAGATTCAGCCGGCAGTTTTTCAAAATAAATAAACGAATGAATGAAAATCCTGCATGTAATTAGACTGCTGAGCCCTCGAGTTTCCCCTGCTGACTGTTCTGTCGGCCCCAGAGCTGTGTGGCTTGGCCTCGCCCGGCTCAGGCCTTTCGGGAGGAAATGCTGAGCCCCTCCTACTGGCCCGAACCCCACGGCGGCACCACACTGCTTAGCATCAGGCCCCATCATGCCACCTGCTCCCGGGAGCAGCCTCATAGCCCATAGGGAAGGGCCCTGTCTGCAGAGGGGCCACCATGTCCGCTGGGGCTCGTCCTGGCCAGAGGAGCTGAAGCACATGAACAGAACCACCCTGGAGTACAGAGTCCGTTAGCTCACGTGTCCCTCCCAGGTGGGGCCCTCCCGGGACGGCCGGACGCCCTGCAACTTCAGGAGGTCAGAATGCAGCCCCGCGCCCCTCCGCCAGGCCTCCCAAGCAGCCCGTGGTCTCAGGAAGGGGGGCAGACTCTCTGGCACGAATCCAACGTGAGGGAGAGCCCCCTCCTCCGGCGAACACCCCCGAGCACCTGCTTTGTCTCAGACGCCATGCTCACGCCGGCCCACCGTGCTCTAGATCCCCTGGCACCCTGGGCGGCGGACAGGCCTCACCACCCACGGCATGAACTCTCTTTCCGTGGCACCCCCCACTTCTATGTCTGCCTCCCTTGTCCCCAGCCACCTCCCCGGGCCACTTCTGGTGTCCTCAAGGAGCAGGACTGTCCCCAGTGATGGCTCTGCTAGAGCCCGGTGGGGCCTGGGGCAGCCTGGCTATCAGGCCCTCGTCAGAAGTGGGGGTCCCCCGCCCTGTGCATTGTGCACCCACACCCCGGCTCAGGTGCTGGCCAGGATATCCGCCAAGCGCTTGCCACTTGCCTGAGAAGCTTCTAGAAGTCGCCCTGCCCCTGATGTGCTGACGGCCTGCTACTTCTCTCACCACGAGTGTGCAAGCAGGGCGTTGTCAGGACCTGCTGCCCCAGCGAGCTCATCGTGCACGGACTCGACGGCCCTCAGAGAAGGCCACACTCCACGTCCTGGCCACGCGATCAGCTCTGACCCAGCAGTGGCCAAGAGACCTCCCATGACACCTCCATCCGATTTCACCCAGAATGTGGGCAGTACCCTCTGCCGTTGCCCGGCTGCCCGCAGCTCTCTCCACCTACAGACATGCTCTGGTTTGATCTTATGCAAACTGTCCCACCACTTGAACGTTCTCATCAGCTTTCGACAGACCCTGCATTTCTACCCACCACCCTCGAAAAGTAAAGTTCAGTGCTAGCATCACGCTCCACACTGCGTGGGGCTGCTGCACACGCGCACTCAGCGTGGAGGCCATGAGCCCACGAGGACGGACGTAACCGCTGGGTGAGGAGGCCGTGAGCCCACGAGGACGGACGTAACCGCTGGGCGCGGAGGCCGTGAACCCACAAGGACGGACGTAACCGCTGGGTGTGGAGGCCGTGAGCCCACGAGGACGGACGTAACCGCTGGGCGCGGAGGCCGTGAGCCCACGAGGACGGACGTAACCGCTGGGCGCGGAGGCCGTGAGCCCACAAGGACAGGGGTAACAGGCCTCACCGCCCAGTCCCCCCTCCCGGGATGAGGGGAAGGGCACCTTCAGATCTCCACTGGGCTTACAGAGTTCACATTGCAACAGGGAAGCCAGATTAAAAACCGAATACCGATAGATAAGGTCATGTTGATAACGCAGGAAAGAGAGAAAAATGTGGGTGAAAGCTTGTCACCTGGTGGGAACACTGACACCTGGTGGACAGGCCTCTTGTCCGGGGCATTAGACACACCCAGTGACTCAGGGTCACCAAAGGGGTCTGGGTCTTACTGGGAAGGTGGTGCTCTCAGGAGGGTCTGTGAAGACCTGCCCTGGGGCTTGAGAGCCCTCTGGCTGCAGGGGGTGGACGGGGGCAGGTGGAAAGGGGACAGTTAACTCCTGGGGACGATGACTCAGGTAAGTGATGACCAGGTGGGAACTGATGCAGAGCAAGGGGCTGGTCTGCCGGTGGTACCTGGAGGGGACACGGGAGAGGCAGAGCGGTCAGGCCACAGGCCTCGGGAGAGACATCAGCACTGGTGGAGGGGGCGTTAATCAAAACAGGCGGGTGGAGGGAGGCCCCCAGCACAGGTGGAGGGGCTCAGTCTGCAGCCCAGGGGCATCGCGTGGACAAGGCTGGCGGGGATGCCGTCAAGGAGATCGCCAGGCCCTCAGCAGGGATCCCGCGGGCGGTCCCGACACCCCGAAGCAGGGGCCAGGACTCTCGGGCCATCCCTCACCAGGTGTCCCTCAGTCCCCTTTGTACCATCTGCCCCCGGCTGTGATTGGGGTCCTTTGCCGGGGGACACTGAGGGCTCTGAGCCTCACTCTGATGTGATCACCACACAGACCACCCTGCCTCCCCCCACAACCCCAGGCTGGAGTCCGTGTGTCTTCCCTCCACACTCCCGCCATCCCCAGCTTCTGCTCCCCAACCACAAGGATGGGGCTAGAAATTAATCACGGGTGGAAAAATGGAAAATCCACAAATACGTGGAAACCAAACACCACACCCTTAAACAAACAACAGGTCACAGAAGAAGTCAGCAGGGAGGCCGTACCCCAGGTTGAGGTGAACGGGATGACATGAAAGCCTAAGGGGGCCCCGTTCAGGGGAGCGGCTGAAGCTTGGTGGGTCTCACCCCTGTAAACACACCGATAAAGCCGAGGGATCTCCGATCAACCTCCAAACGCCCTAAAGAACTGGAAAAAAAGAGCAAACTAAACCCAAACCAGCAGAGAAAAGGGAAGGATGAAGGTTAATGCAGAGATAAAAGACCCAGGGGAAGAGAAGTAAAGACAACCCGTGTTCCTGGAAGCTGGTTCTTCAAAAACACCAACAAAGCTGACAAGTCTTTAGCTGAACTCAGAGAACAGGAGAGAAAAACCAGATGACTGAAGTCAGGGATGGATTTAGGAACATTATTATCAACTTGACAGAAATTAAAAGGATTATAAGAAGAGGCTGTGAGCCCTTGTGCCCCAACAAACGTGAGCACGGAGATGAACCAATTCCTCGGAAACACGAATCACCAACACAGACTCGTGAAGAAACAGTGGATTCCCACAAACCCACATAAGGTAAGACTGATTCGGTAACCAAAACCCCCAAACACAGGACCAGACGGCTTCCCTGGCGGTGTGCAGGGAGAGACATGAGCGGGTCTGCAGACGGGGGCCGAGGTGAGACCAAGGGGACCCTCGGTGGAGCGCCCCCCGCCCCCCGCAGCTGCAGGGACAGCGCCCAGGCCCACACTGCCACAGGGGATGAGGCCACACGGGTGAGCTCACATTTCGACCTCCCCGTCCCAGCTTTGGGACAGGTCCTTCTGGGCCTCCCCTGTCTCGAATGCCGCTCCCTGTCCTCCCCAAAGTCCCTCCCAGGCACCCTGTGCGGGGCTCCCTACACATGTGATGCAGGAGACCAGAGCCCGCCCGGTGCCCAGCCCGCCGTGCACAGGGTATTGCACGTCTGTGTGTGTGTGTGTGTCTCACACGTACAGAGGCAGACTGGCAGTTCGCACTCTGCTCTCGGCCCCTGGCGTCTCCCGCCTGCCTCTGGGGCCGCCTGGACGCTGAGCTGGTAGTGAAACTGACAACTCGTGCATCCGTCTGGGTGAGGAGAAGCCAGTAACTCCCCATTAATAGAAAAATGTGGAAAGCTGACTCACTGGGCCTTCTTAGGCCATCACAGGAGACTGACATAGAGATGGGCAGAGATAAGCGTGAAGCCACCTGTAGTAGTCGGATTCTACCCCGTAAATTTTAACAGAGTGAACTATTTACAGATGAAATGGTACTATGTCTGGTATTTGCTTCAAAATAACATGGCAACAGAAGAAACGGGTGGGAGGTAAGCCGGCCGTGAGGTTCATCGGTCCCCTGCCTATTTCTGAGGGTGCTTAAGTTTTCCATCAGAGGAAATTAAAAAGAAATCAAGACAGAAGAAAACATTCTTACATATCTGGACACCCTGGAAGTGCATTCTCTCCGTTTGCTGTTTACTGACGTGTGAAGCAACCCCAATGTCCTGAGGCCTGGGTGCTGAAGAACGGTGTCTGACAGCGGCTACCATTGCCGGACAGCCGCTCGAGGCCAGCGCGGTGCTGGGTGCCCTCACACAGGTGCTCCCAGCAGCCCTGGAGATGAGGAAACCGAGGTCCAAAAGGGTCGAGTGAGTTTCCCGAGATCACATCGCTGCTCGCAGGGGAATATAGGCTTCAGTCTCCATCAACATTAAGTAAAATGTTAGTGAATACATTCATCCCACAAAGTTAGCCTGGAGAGCACCTTCCTGACAAGAACTGAGACAGTGCAGGAGTCACAGACAGCTCCTGTCTGAAGGCTCTGGCCTGGCACACAGGGAAGCCTGCAGGCGGGCCGGGCCGCACATTGTCTCCTCTCACTAGAGCCTCCAAACCAGACCTCCAGCATCCATATTGGAAAGGAAGAAGCACAACTATCTCTGTTTGCAGGTGACATGATCTTATGGGTGCAGAATCTTAAAGAATCCACTGAAAACTATCAGAACAAAAGAATGAGTTCAACAGATCCACAGGATACAAGATCAACACAGAAAAATCTATTGCCTTTTTCACACATGCAATGGACAATCCAAAAATGAAGTCAGGGAGACAATTCCATTCATAGTGCCCCCCAAAAGAATAAAATACTTAGGAATAAACTTAGCAGGAGAAGCACACCACAGAGTCAACACCACAAAATATCACTGAGGGAAATGAAAGTAGGTCTAGAAAACATAGCAACACATCCCATGTTCATGGGTCAGGATACGTCACATCGTCAAGCCAACAACACCCTCTAAACGGACTCATAGATGGAGCAGAACCCCCAACAGAATCCCAGCTCACCTCACTGCAGAAATTGACAAGCTGATTCGAAAATGCATATGAAATTGCAAAGACAGAGAATAACCAGAACAATCCTGAAAAAGAGGAATGAAATGAGAAGACTCGTGTTGATTTCAGAACTCACACAGAGCAACAGTAATTGAGACACTATGCGCGGACACAAAGACAGACCTGTGGTCGAAAAGGACAGAACTGAGAGCCCCAGAGCAGACGCACACATGTGTGGCTAAGTGGCGCCCAACCAGGGCATCGAGACCATTCCGTGGGGAAAAGCCTGACCTCCCACCAAGTGAGGGGCCACATGGAGAAGGTGGAATGTGGACCCTACCTCACACAAACATTCACTCAAAATGGACCGAAGACTTACACGTAAGTGATGAAACTCAGAGAACAGAGGGGTGAATCTTCATGACCTTGGAGCTGGCGTGGGGTTCTTAGAAATGGCACCAAAGGGGGCGCCTGGGAGGCACAGTCCGTTAAGCATCTGACTCTTGGTTTCAGCTCAGGTCCTGATCTTCCCAGTTGGGAGATCGAGTCCTGCGTCAGGCTCCGCGCTCAGCACACAGTCTGCTGGAGATTCTCTCTGCCTCTCCCTCTGCCCCCCACTCATGCTCTCACTCTCGCTCTCTCTCAAATAAATAAATAAATAAATAAATAAATCTTTAAAAAAAGAGAGAGAGAAAGAAATGGCACCAACAGCAGGAACAACAAAAGAGACAATGCACAAATTGGTCTTCATTGAAACTGTAAACGTCTGGGCCTCAAAGGGCTGCCGTCGAGAAGGTGAAGAAAGCCCAGAGACAGGAGAGGGTATTTGCAAGTCATGACTCTGACGAAGGGCTCGGCTGGGGACTGTGTAAAGGACTCTGACAAGTCAGGGATGCAAAGATCAGTTACCCAACTTGAAAATCCGCAGAGGATTTAAACGGACATATGTCTACAAAAAGAGACGGAAAAGACCAATAAGCCCATGAAGAGAAGCCCAAGGTCACTAGTGATCAAAGAAACAACGAGATTCGTGTCACGCCCCCAGACATGAGCACGAGCGGTGGCCGGCTTGGAGACGCTGGGAACCCAGCGCGGCTGTAGTCTGCGGCTCTGCCAGAGACTGCCGTAGGACTCGGCAGCCCATCCCAGCAACAGAAACCTGTGTCTTCCAATGTCGATAGCGGAACTGTGCATGAACGCCCAAGGTGGCAACGACCCCAGTGACCGTCTCCGATGAATGATACACAAACAGCGGCCCATCCATTCGCCAGAACTCGACTTGGCCATAAAACAATGGCGTCCCGAACCGGGCCACAGCGTGGGCGAACCTGAGTGACAGTAGCCAGGCACACCACAGTCCAGACCCAAAGTCGATCAGCGGTCACCTGGGGCTGGAAATGGGCACGGAGACCCGAGGGCTGACTGCACAGGTTTCTGGCTGAAAGGATGGAAACATTCTCAAATTGGCTATGGTGATGGTTGCACATACCCGTTTTATGCTAAAAGTCACTGAATTTTATGCATTAAGTGGGTGAATTATATCCCAATAACGCTTCTTTAAAAGGGGGAAAGAAATAGGTGTCCGTGGACCCGAGTGGGTCTGCACCGCCCGCGAGGGTGCCGGCCTGCCGCCCACCGGGCATGTGGCCTATCCCCCCGCATCACAGGCTGCTCTGTCCCCCCTCCCCGGGGGAAATCGCATAGAGAAGCATGTCAGGAGGCTGTGAATGCCACAGCCGCCTGGGCAGGAAGGGACAGCGCGGAGAGGCGGGAGCCTCGGGGGACAGAGGCCCGGGGAATTGGAGAGTGGGGTTCTCCCCATGCAGCTGCAGCTGGGGGCCCTCTCTCCACGCTTCGTGCCTTACCGCCTTCATGCAGCTTTAAATCACTGACCTCCGCTGGGACAGTTACATTTTAATGTGGTCAAGCATGGAAGGAAATCGGTTTCTCCCACTGAAGATCCTTAAATATGGCTCAGCTGAGGGCCCGGAAGGAGCTCTGTAAGAATCTTTAAAGGCACCCCCTCCAGGGCGTCCTCGGGGCAGATGCAGGAGCAAGGGCTGCTTCTGTTTCCCAAGTGCTGCCCCCACCTCCCTCCTGCAAGAGCCTCCGGGAAGAGGGGGCCTTCAGGAGCCGAGTGTGAGGAGGGTGAAGAGGGTGGGTCCCACGCAGAAGCCCTGGGTCCTCTGTCCACCTCTTTACGGCCAGCGGCCCAGAGCAGGTGCCCACCCTGCCAACACTTGGGACAAAACACTTGTCTCTGCCAGAACCGAAACCTTTGACCTGCTCCTTCCCCGGCCCCATCTCAGGACCTGCCCCTCACTCAGCCAGGCACCTTCTGCCCCAGGGGCCATCTTCTCAGTGTGAGGTGTGACAGTGGCCCCCACAGCCAAGCCACAGACCTTCGCTGTCAGCCGGGCAAGGGGGACCCGTGGGGTCATGTACTGCAGCCCCTCGCACACAGTGAAATCCCGGGGCGAGTGGCTGCAAACGTGGGAATAACGCAGGGTGAGAGCCCGGGAGGCTGGAGCTGGAGACCAGTCCGAAACGGCCGAGTGTCTCCAAATCCCCTCTGAAAACCTCTCAGAATTCAACACTCACCGTCACCATGAATTGGAAAATTAACTGACTCTTCTTGGAGCTCCATCCCCAAAACAGTGCATCAGCAAACAGATGCCAAATTGAAATCATTAATAAAGATACCACGTTCGGAAAACTGATCGAGGCTGGCCTTCATACACCCAGTGTGTGCATTTCCTCACTGTAAAGCCCAGGGAGCCACGGGTCCCCTGCTTTCCCATCCACTTCCCCTCTCTCCTCAGCTTGGGAGAGCCTAACCCCCAACTCACCCCCACACCCTAAACTTTTCTTCCTGTGCCTCAACTTCAGCTGCGAGGTTGTAGGACACACCCTACGATCCTAGAAGCCAGCCTCACTTAGACTAATTGTGAAGGGCACCCACTAAGCCCCAGGTCCAGAGTTGTGCAGTGCACAGACTGGGGAACCTGGGCCCTGATCCTAGGTTGCTGGACTGGAGTGGGGGGCTCTCCTAGGAACACCAGCTGTAGCTGTAACACACTGTTGAGGGACAACACTCCTACGACTCCGCATTTGAAAGAAACAATGTGCATTCTTACCATTTGCCTTCTATTCTCCACCAGGTTGATGCCAATAATTCCTAAGAAAGCTCCGAAGCCCAGCTGGATGGAAGGAAAAACAAGGGAGAAAGCACTCCGGTTAGCATCCCTGAGGCTTAATGATGGCCTTTAACATCGAATAATGCACCGGACATTCCCACGCTTAAAAGCATTTTAAAGGGACAAGGCCGGCCAGTTCCCCCTCCGCCTACCACCTTACCCACCAGTGGCAGACAAGCTCATACCCATTTGGGTGGGCTCCTCGGGCTCGATCAAAGCCAGTGATTGGAATAGAAGTTGCAGAAACGTGGCCCGTCTCAACCTCCGTGTTCCAATATTTAACTCTTGATCACAGAAGAGGGTATCATGCGCCCCTCTCCTCCGGCACGGAGGGACAGCACCTTCCCGGTACTCAGAGCACTCACAGCCCATCTTCTCCACCTGCTCGTCAGGTGAGGGGCCACCTGACGTTTCTCCTGGACCAGTCTGAAGGCCGAGTCAGAGGATGGCTCCTCGGGTGAGATATTGGGGAACCAGGACCAAGGTTACTTGGAAGAAGAGTTGCCAGTGGCCCACGGATGTGGCTGATGCCAATCACAGGTGAGCTTTGGATTCAGGTCACCTTGGGGAGGGGAGGAGAGGTAGGAAGGAGGCTCCAGCAGTGGGAGGACGCCGAGGGGGGTCTTCCTGTCCTCAAGGAAGCCTCAGCTCCCGCCCCCGAGCTGCTGGAGAAATGTATCCTGACTGTGCTCGCCTCAAAACGAGGGATCCAGGGCAGGGCACCGGGACCCTCCACTGAGTGTGTCCCCCTGGCGGGAGACTCTGTGCAGTAACGTCCGTCAGCTCGACCGGCGCCCCGGGAAGACGCCGCACGCGGCACGTGGCTCGCGGCAGGGGCAGGGGGGCGCCGCCCACGGGTCGGGCTTCCGTCGGAGTCTGGGGTGCTGACCCGCTGGCCCCGCGGCGGGGGCTCAGGGCCACAGCGTCACACTCAGTGCACCGCAAGTCAGACCCGCTGTGGCTACAGAACCCTCGTCTGTGGAGATGGACTCGCGAGCACAGGCGACGTTTTCACCGATAACTGAAGAATTCTCAAGGAGGAAAGATGAACGTTTCCTTCTTGTGCAGCTTCAAAATAGCACCGCCAGCTCCTCAGTTCCAAAGCCTCAGAAGCCCACTCCCCTTAAACGTATGAGAACCTGTCTGTGCGGCTGCAACGACTCCCACCCTCGATCAACAGCTGGAGGCGCTCGAACCCCCAGCCCCGGCTTTCTCCCCAGCGCGCCCTCCGTCGTGTCCGCAGACGCCGCATTCCCACGCAGGTGACTCCCCAGCGCGCCCTCCGTCGTGTCCGCAGACGCCGCATTCCCACGCAGGTGACTCCCCAGCGCGCCCTCCGTCCTGTCCGCAGACGCCGCATTCTCACGCAGGTGACTCCCCAGCGCGCCCTCCGTCGTGTCCTCAGACGCCGCATTCCCACGCAGGTGACTCCCCAGCGCGCCCTCCGTCCTGTCCGCAGACGCCGCATTCTCACGCAGGTGACTCCCCAGCGCGCCCTCCGTCGTGTCCGCAGACGCCGCATTCCCACGCAGGTGACTCCCCAGCGCGCTCTCCGTCGTGTGGGCAGACGCCGCATTCCCACGCAGGTGACTCCCCAGCGCGCCCTCCGTCGTGTGCGCAGACACCGCATTCCCACGCAGGTGACTCCCCAGCGCGCCCTCCGTCGTGTCCGCAGACGCCGCATTCTCACGCAGGTGACTCCCCAGCGCGCCCTCCGTCGTGTCCGCAGACGCCGCATTCCCACGCAGGTGACTCCCCAGCGCGCTCTCCGTCGTGTGCGCAGACGCTGCATTCTCACGCAGGTGACTTTCACCCATTTCCTTGTGCATCTCATCGGTCCTCCGCAGCTCACCTTCTGAACCGGCGGACTGACGCGGGGCCCACCTGGCCTGCTCCCCGAACCTGGCTCCCTCAGAGCAGATGCCCTGGACACCTCGACGCCGTGTCGGGGGTCCCCTCCTCACCCAGCACCCACGGCAGAAAGGCGGGGCCCCCAGGATATTGGCAGCTCTTAAGACTTCACTGATAAAACTTTTTCTGCACGCTATACATTTACTCATAAATAATACACAGGTAGATACTGTAGGTTTATGGCACAGAAACAGAAAATAAAAATAAAGTATTAATAAAAAGATGAAGCGAACAATATATGTGAAATATTTTTAAATATTTAATGCCACCTTTTCATCCTTGCTAAAAATGTTACCAATAATATTGCTAATCTTGATAATACTTTTAGTAAGAGTAACAGGATTAAATGAGCTTCCTTTAAAAAGCAGATCTGATTTAGCATTTATGACAGCCACTCGGGGGTCCGGTGCATTTTAAGGGCGTCCCCGCTGACAAGAGCAGATCCCACGGACTCCTTGTGCTCAGTGTGGGCCCTTGGAGCAAATTCTGTTGCTAACAACAGTGGACGTGAATTCACACATCAGAAAGTCCCCTCAGTAATTCCGGATCCGGGCGGCATTTCTTGCCAGATCTCAGTGGGCTGTCCCCGGTGTACCGTGCCGCATTCCTGCCCAAACTCTGAGATGACGAGCGGAGGACGCCCTTTCCTGCTGCCCCCGTGAGACTCACTGATTATTGCAACCACAGTCGGGGCTCCGTTGCAGGGCTCCGTTAAAGCCGCATATCTCTTCCCCCAGGCTCGGTGCGGTCAGCGTGCTCTCGCGGGGCTGGTTGTGTCCGGAGGCCCTGGGCCGAGTCTGGGCTGGTGTCTGTCCTGCTCCAGGGCTGGCACACTCGCTGGCATGGGCGTCCTCCACCTCCAACATCTTCCCCCATCACAGCTCTCCCTGCCCCCACCCTTCCGTCCTTGCTTGTAAGGGCCCTGGGCTCACGCCGGCCCAGCTGCACGAGGCAGGATGCTGGCACCGCTCCAGGCTGACCAACCAGAGTCCAACACAGCCATGGGGCCCAGGAGAGACAGGGGTGACCCTGGGGGCAGAGTCTGAGCACAGCCACCCACAGCAGCTCCCGTGCCCTACCCTCCAACCCCACGAGCTGGGTGGAGTGTGTCAGCACTCCGCAGCCCTCCCAGCAGACCCCGAGGAGAGCAGTACTCACGGTGATCCCTGGGTAGTAGCCCCCCACTGTCACGTTCTCCGTCCTGGTGGTGGCGGCGAGGCCGACGGTCAGGATGGAGACAGACACCACGAGCAGAGACCCCACAAACCAAAGGGAGGTCTTCTTTCTCCTCGCAAACCCTTCTGGAAGGAGGGCAAATGAGGAAACATTAGTAAGGGATTGGGTTCAGAGCGGGGTCCCAGCAGATGCGCTTCCCACCCCAGCCACTCCCTCCTCAGGTGACCGAAGCAGCCCCTGGAAGACCCCAGACTACCCACATGCATGGACCCTTCTTTCTCGGGGCAGGAAATCAGGGTCTCCCTCCTCACCCACCAGCCACCTGAAAGGTTGCCACTGGCTCCTCGATGTCCTTCCTGAAGGACACTTGTGTGCACCTGCACAGCCTTGCCCGCACCTCCATGTCCCCACGGTGAGAAGCAGGAACCCCTGGCCGCCTGCTCCCCTGCAGAGGGGACCCCCCACCTAATATCAGACCCCCCATGATGAGTCCCATGAGGGCAGGTGAGGATCTGTGTTTTCCCTGCTCCAGCCTTCTTGCCTGAGATGTCGGT
This sequence comes from Ursus americanus, assembly GCF_024610735.1. Classification (NCBI taxonomy): domain Eukaryota; kingdom Metazoa; phylum Chordata; class Mammalia; order Carnivora; family Ursidae; genus Ursus; species Ursus americanus. The sequence continues at coordinate 516,507 of NC_142136.1, forward strand.
GCCACTGGGGCTCATCCCCAAAACCAGTGCCCACCCTGGTCTGTGCGTCCTCCGAAGCCTTCATCCTGGCAACCCACAGCAGAGGTCACGCCAGACCATTTATCATCCATTGAAGCAAAGAATGTTCAGTAGGCCCTGCAGGAAATCTCTTAGAGGAGCCTGTCCCTCTGCCTTTCTCCCTGTCATCCTTTCTGCTGCCTGGAATGTGAGCATAAAGGCAGAACCCCAGCAGCCATTTTGGGCCATGAGGGAACCTTGCAAGTGGAAACCACTTTTGCAGAATGGCAGAGCAGAAAGACAGGCCTGGGTTGTCTACCTCCAAAATTAAGTAGCAGAATAAAGTCTCTGGATGACAGCCGCTACTTTGGATACCCCAGTATTTGTGGGCAAACCTAATTCTAGGTGTCACAGAACTCAAGAAAGCAACCAGAAAGGAGACCTTCCCATTGTCTCTCCTTCCTCAAGTCTTGACTTCTGAGTTTCTCATTCATGTGACTTCCTTCCCTGTGCTGTGGCTCGGGGAAGGCAGTCTTCATTGCAGGACTGTTTGCACAGAGACACCCACTCCCACCTCAGAGCAGCAGCCACACCGTTGAGGTCACGGCAAGAGGCCACACTGAGTCCAACCAGGCTGTTGGGATTTGCTTTTTTGGAAGCTTAACCATCTTGATCCCTGTGACTCCAAAACAAACTCGGGATGAAAGAAAAACGGGGTCTTCATCCTGCACCGAAGCTCTTCAGTCAACACTACGTGTGTTTGGTGGGCGAGGCAGCCGCGCACGACACGGCCACCTCCAGGCTCAGTCGCTGCACGCACTGGTTTTCGAGGTCCGGACATTTGTGACTGAATTTACAGGTCTGCGGTCCTTCAGCAAAGCTCAACGGCAGGTCAAGTTACAGCACCTGCGATGGGGACCCTTACACACTCAGAAATAAGTCGCCCGCGAGCTCAGACAAACGCGCTCCTCCTCAAAGACTTTGTGGCTACTTTTCCTCATTTACTGCATCGCACATCTTATGCCCAAACCGTCAGCCAGATGTCTCGGCGTCCACGTCCTCCGGAGCACAGCCTCCCGTGGGCCTGTCTCTCGGCCCCTCGGGGGCACCTGCCTGGCAGAACGCCCTCATCAGATCCCTCAGCAACGCTCCCACATGCTGGTCACAGAGCCAAAAACTAAGCACATCTCCTTTGGGGTCACATAAATCTTCCCGTGTCCCAGTCCGTCACCTTCTCCCGGTCTGGCCTTCCCTCTGAGGCCCCGGCTCAAGGAGAGGCCGCCGCTCTGTCAGCGTTTCCGTGATGGGTCTCAAGGTTAACCGGAGGCCCAGAAGGACAGCAGCGGCGCCTACACACGGCTCTGGGAAGCACGGCGCTGGCCCCCTGCGGGGTCTTGACTCCAAGCCCAACACAGGTAACAAGGAGAAGACTCCTGACCTTAAATACTCTTCATAAACACAGGACATGGCATAAAAATAAGGGAACAAGAAAGAAACCCAAGGAAGGAAGGTAGCATATCTTTATGATTACCCTAAGACATGCGTTTTCGATCAGGTTTTGTAGACAAAAGGGTCCTGCCCTGGAGGAAGGCCCCCAGAGCCCTCTGGACCGTCCCCCCATCCTCCTATCCATACGCAGGACCGTTAGCATGTGTGTCGTTACAAATGATGTGTCCTGAGTGTTAACTAAAACTCTGCTGTCGGGTTTATACAATACAGGCGGCTGCCTGGACTGGCCGTGTGGTCTCCAGCCACCTGGAGAGGAGGCCCGTAGACCAGGCCTGTCTGCCCTGTTTGCCTCTGGACCCCACACTTGGCTCAGATCGACGGGCAGATTTCCAGGTGCTGCCTGGATGCACAGACCTCAGTTTCCCAATCTGGACGGTGGAGGCAGTGACAGCCGGCTGCATTACCAGCCTCTTAACTGCTGTAAGGGTCCGCCGGAGAGCACGTGTGAGTTCTGAGCAGAGCAAGCATAGTGAATCTATCCGTCGTGGGTGGACGGGTAGCAGGTGCTTTTAACTGGCTTTCCTCCTACTGGGAGAGGAGTTTGAGGGGCGACGCTGCAGGCCACCAGCGGCATCGACCCCTTACCCCTGCGCCCCTGCCCCAGCCCCAGCCCTCTCCCTGCCGCAGCTCCTGGGGAAGCCTGGCCACATCCGGACGGAGAAGATCCCATCCCCGAGATGGTGGTGCCGCTTGGAAGCGTCCCAGCGACAGCCTCCCTGCCAGCAGGGCCTTGGCCTCCCAGATAGAAGAATGTGCTCATTTCATCACGTGGGGACCCTGGTCCCAGAGGCAAAGTGACGGCCCCCGGGGAAAGAACCCGAGGCAGCACTGTGCGACTCAGCCAATTGCTTCCTGTGTCCTGATTTTACAGGTGACACATGCACGGTGCTGATGCAGAAACGTAAAGTAGAAAGTACCCAACAGGCTGCCCGGCTACACTAATGTTTATACTTTTAAATAAGAGACCAACTCCTGGTTTAATTCCTCATCAGAAGGAAAAACAAAGTGCTTTCTAAACCACCAGTCATCGCAGTATAATAACGTGATAACAGCCAGTTAGTAACAGACCTCATTCTCATGGTAAGTAATCCGTTTCTGGAGGACGAAAACACGGGTGTGCAGAGCACTGTGCTTCAGAGAGGGGGAGGTGTGCGTCAGTTTCTTTCAAGGAAGAAGCCAGATTCTCTGATCGTCATTTAAAAATAAAACAACATTAACTCATCTGGTTTTTAATCGGAGACTTTCCAAAGATGCTGCAGGCCGCCGAGAGGCCGCACATGCACGTTTGGTGGGCTCCCCCGGCAGGGAGTGCAGGAGATGCAGTGGTCCCCTCCCAGCGGCGGAGGGCTCACGCTGGGAAGCTCGCCTCTCTGTTCCTTTCAAAGTCTTCCCTGAGCCCCTTCAGGAAAACACACCTCATCATTCTGGCCCACGAGGAGGCTGCATCTGCTCTGGCCAAAGAACCCGGGGTCCCGGGAGCTTGTGGGGCAGAAGGATGTGGGGGTTTGGAACAGAGCTGCGCCCAAACTACGGGATGAAGCCACCATCCTTTGAAACAAGGTCTAGAAATGTCCGAGCTAAGGCAGGGGAGGTGAGGGCGGTGTCTGTGGTAACAGACAGGGAGACACGGAGTCAGAGAGGCGTGCAGGGAGACCACCCGTGTCAGAACAAAGGGTCCCAAAGGTGCAGCCGTAGGGCTGCAGGAGGGAGCTGCAGACCCTGCCCGTGACCCTGGCCCAGGACTGCAGCCCACGGCAGTCCCTGGGCACTGCCAGGATGCTGGCGCCGGCTCACCTGTTGTGTCCAGCAGGGCCAGGGGCCCGGGCACCGGTGGCTGCATCCCCGGGGGCGGGCCGGCTCTCCCTGTGCACCAGCTGCCCTCTAGCAGCTCTGGCGGTGGGTCCCCCAGATCCGCGCCGCTAGCCCCGCCCCTTCCCTGTGGCCCGCCTCCTTCCCACCTGCACTCCTCCTCCTTCCCCCCCCCCCCCCCCCCGCCCCTGCTGGTCCCGCTCTGCACCTGCGCAGGAGCTGAGGGCCGGGAGGCAGACCAGCTGCCAAGTCCTGCAGGGTTTCTGCGGAGAGGTGGGGTGCGGGGAGGCTGCACGCAGCTCCCTGTTGCCTTGCATGGCAGCAAAGAGAGGGTCTTGCGAAGACCATTAGCGCCGGTTTTAAATTGTCCGAGCAGGCACCTGGCGACAGAGCACCCGAACCCGCAGCCGGCGGGAAGAGCAACCAGCCTCCCTAGTGCTTAGGCGGTGTCATCAGAATCAGTGCTGGGCCTTTCTGCCCCCATGGGGCTGGCGAATGGTTAGCGGTGAGGCCCCGGCCCTCGCTGCTGCCACCTGCTAGAGCCAGCCCGCCCTCCTGAAGGACGGGCCCAAGAGCCGCTGTCCGAACCCAGGCTGTCCGCTCCCGTCATCAAACGCTGTGTTTTAATTCCTGGGACCTGGCTGGACCTAGACGCTGGACTCCGAATCTGTGGGGTACAGCGATCGTGGCGAAGGCCACCACTCTACGGGGCCGTGGCTGCGACAGCCCCCTGCTGCCGCGTACAGCCGAGCACTGGGCACAGCCGAACGCTCACATCGGGACAGGCGTGCGCCCCACGTCGGTGTGCCAAAGTGTTCCAAGCGACGTGGGGCGGGGAGCCTGGTGCTGCTTTGGGAAAAGGGAACGCACAGACCAAACAGGGAGGAAGCGGTGCGGGAGTGAGTCACCAAGTGGGTCTCCCTGAGAAGGTGAGGGCTGCGAGGCAGGCCGTCATTTGGACGCCCGTGCCCGGGGAAGCTGACCGGGCCTGGGGAGCCAGCGCAGGTGACGGAGGGCCCCCGGGCCCGCTGGAGGGGGCAGCAGCACTCAGACGGCCCTCCCCGTCCACATCATGGCAGCCTCAGGCAATCCCCGTGCTGATCCCCTTTCACAGATGGGGAAACCGAGGTCCCAGGAGGCTAACTGAGTGGCCAAGAGCAGATCCAGAATTCTCCCAAAGCCTGCGTGTGTCAGTGCAGGGAGGGACCCTGCTTGGGATTCATTCCTTAGACCCCCTCCCCACCCAGTGTGACCCGTGCATCACCTCTTGTGCCGATGGAGCCAACGGACCGCGGATTTACCCGCCTCCACCTGACACGGACCTGTAGAAGCCGACCTCTGCAGAAAGCAACAGTCTGGGATCTGGGATTTTTTAAATGTACTTTAATTTAGCTCTTGCTAAGACAATTAAGAGGAAATCTGTCCCCTTCCGGTATGAAGATAATCGGAGGGACTGGACAAATCAGTATTGACATTAAGAAGATAATGTAGACACACGCTCACACCCAGCGGGGCTCTGAGTGCGCGCAGTCCGCAGAAGACCCGCTGGGAAGGCGAGGACGGGGACACCAAGAGCAGCTGGGGTGACGAGGACGGGAGGGTAAGGGGGCGAGCTGCTGAAGAGAGTGCAGGAAGAGTCCGGCTGTGAGCGAGCAGACACGTTTGCAGTTAACAGCACGTTTAGGGGAGAGACGGGAGAGACGCTGTGAACGCATCCTGGAGACAACGCACAGTCTGGAAAGTCACCAAAGGATAAACCACGCAACAGGAAAAGGCGCTGCACCGCGCCAGGGTTAGGCCGCCTCAGTCCCAGACGCGTAGATTTGGGGACAGATCGCCTTCACCGGCAGGAACACCACAGCAAGGCAAAGCCCGAAGGAAGGAAGGGGGGTCCCCGTCGGGGGGTGCGTGGGGGCACGCAGGATCTGGGGGTGTCACGGGGTATGCATGGGGGGCATGCAGGATCTGGGGGGTGTCCGCGGGGGTGCGTGGGGTTCCTGTCACTTCAGTGTCTTTTTCGCTGGGGACTAAAGCCTGACCCTGAGCTGCTAATGTGTGAATGAGGGGACTCAGATGAAGATGGGGAACCACACAGGACACCTGGGGGCCCAGTCGGGGAAGCCTCTGCCTTCTGCTCAGGTCATGATCTCGGGGTCCTGGGATCGAGTCCCACAGGATGCTCCCCTGCTCAGCCAGGAGCCTGCTGCTCCCCCTGCCTCTGCTGCTTCCCCGCTTGGGCTGTCTCTCTCGCTGTGTCAAATAAACAAATAAAATCTTAAAAAAAAAAAAAAAAAAGACCGGGAACCTCCATGGCTAGTAAGTCAGGCTTTGAAGGCTCAAAGCTGCTAACATTGTGGCTGTTGCCACTGAGTCGGAACAAGGCCCCATGCGGCACAGACTGTAGCGTGCGGACGTTAGACCCTCAGCGAGAAGAGGCCACGTGTGTTAGGTACGGCGGCGGGAAGCACGAGCCTGGTGTTGGACCGCGTCGACGCGGGGGCTGGAGAGGGGGGAGCCCCTCCAGGGCGGCGGCCCCAGTCGCGGACTCCAGTTTCGACACATCAGATGGATCGGCCCACGGTCAGGGAATGAGATGCGGGTTTCCTGACCCCAATGACCAGTCTCCTGGGCGCTCCGGGGCCGCAAAGGAACAGCGTTAACAGGGTTGGCATTTCCCTTCCTTTGTAAACTAGCTTAGCAAAGCTCACCAGTTGACCACAGTTTGGTAAATTGTTACGTCCACAATTATGACATCTGCGGTGTTTTCTAAAGCACCTAATTTAATAAGATCACTGTTGGGAGGGAAAACAGATCATGCATGAAAACACCCGTGATAGCAGCTGCCCACGTCCTGCTTCGAGCAGCATGCCCTCAGCCTTCCCACCCCCACCTCCCCTACGGAACACGGGTCCCAGCGTGCCCCCAGAAACAACGGAGCCCCGCCCCCGCCCCCGAGCACCGCGCCTGGAGCCACCGTGGCCCCCGCGCAAGTCCCTTCAGCCGGGCGGGTGAGCTGGGGGGCGGCTAACCCACTGAGCGCCAGCCACACGCCTCCCTGGTCATCGCTTTTCACACACGGTCTTATTTAATCTCCACAATATCATTTCACAGATGAAGACACCGGCCCCGAGAATTTGAATATTTCCAAAGTCAAGTATCTACTCAAAGGCAGACACAAAGTCTAAAGCCGTTCAGCCCCATTTCATCTTCCACACGGGAGAGCACGTGTTGACCTGACTGCAGACATTAAGTTCAATCTTTCACGCGCACAATGCATTTCTTGAAGTCCCTCTGTGCACAAGACGGGGGGAGCCGTGCTGTCGAGCGCCATCAGAGCACTGCAGCTACCCGTGAGCAGCAGGAATAAAGGCTGGCGTCAGCCCAAAAAGCGGTCGGAGCAATCGCCAGGCTGCAGCACTAACAGAGGGCCCGCGGACGAGCCCAGCCGAGGGACACTCAGGCCTCCCCGACGGCCAGCACAGCCTGGCCCCCCGTGGGCACCCAGGCCTGGGGCACTGAGCTCCAGGACAGACAGGAGGCTGGTGCTCCCCAGGGCGCACGTGATGCTGGGAGGGGGCGGGGTGTGTGTCAGGCCTGAGGACTGAGCTGGGCCGGGAGAGCTTCGAAGGCACAGAGTGAGGCCATGTTGGAGGGCGGGAGGCGCCCCGATTCTGGGCCGCATAACACCTCCCCTCCATCTCCTGACTTCCCAGCAGGAGCCCTGGACCTGGAGGCGCCAGCGTGCACACGCGTGCAGATGGGAGACTGTGTGGCTGCGGCGTGTCTGGCCATCAGCCCTCGAGACTGTCCCTGAGACCCACCTCCTCCCTGCCCGGTGGGAGGGTGGGTGCTCGCAGTGGGGCTATGCCTGTCCTGCTGGGGGGACTGGCCCACCTCCCCTAACTCCTCTCTTACTGCCTCTCCGTTTTCTGGGTCAGGCTCTGGAGAAACCAAGATGGAAAAGACGTGGGGATTTCTGCCCGTCCCTCCTACCACAGGCCCCCCTCCCTGACGCCACTGACCCTGATCAAGGGAGCGAGGAGAAGAAGAATTCAGAATTGGGTATCTTGACTTATGGTCAGGTGAGTTAAAAATACATGACCAGGCCGCCCGAGGAGGCAATGCCCATGGGAGGCCCCGCACTGCAGCTGTGGAGCCTGGCCGGGCAGCCAGGGGCAGAAGCCAGGGAACCAGCCTTCCGTGGGCTCCAAGAACCAAAAGCTTTGATTCTTTTGGGCAAAAGCAGGTGCGAAGCAGTGGGGGGCAGGGGTGACCCTAGTACATGCTGGTTCTACCAGGAAATACGTTCACGTGGGACAAGCGTTTGCTCAGAGTGGCGCCCATCTCGAGGCAGGCACTCGATAAATGCATGTTGAGGGAAGGCTGCAGACACCTGACTTCCAAACGGCACTTAGCAGTGGCTTCCTGCCAGGTCGGGGTGCATGCTGGTCACGTAGTTCCTCCCCTCACTGCACCTCACTGTCAGGGCCCATCTTCCGCAGCAAAACTTGTTGGACACCTGTCACCTCGGTCTGACTGGCAGGAAAACCAGTTTATTTAAGCTGATAGGGGTTGGCAGGCTGGGGGGACCATCAGGGGTCGGAGGGCAGGGAGGACAGCAGGGGGCCTGCGGGCATTGGTGGGCTGGGAGTATGAGGATGTGGGCGCTTCCAGCTCTAAAAAGAGCAGGATTAGAAGAAACATAAAAATTAGCCAGGATCCACGTGAGTCTTCCACAGACATAGTCTGTTTCCTCGGGTTTGTTCCAGAGCCACGTGTCTCCTAGTCCCTGCACGGGTGGCAGGCGTGCGTCCCTGGGCAAGGCGCGTGCGTGTGCACGCAGCCTGGCTCTCGAGCTCCAGGGAGTGGAGAGCAGACAGCAAAACACGACTCCCTCCTGTAACCAAATGACCTTGAAATGAAGCTCAGGGAATAAATAATGTAGACGGGGAACTGGAGAGATGGCCGGTGGCAGTCCCTGCCTGTCTGTCCTCACCGGTGAGGTGGGACAGGACAGGAGATGTGCTCAGAGACATGAATTTTTTAGATTAAAAACACTGTCCAGGTCTTGCCAGAAGGGCTTGTAACCACGATCTCTCTAACGAGCCCAAGCAGGAAGGCTCAGCTGCGTGCCCGACGTCTCCGATTCCAAGGTCCTTGTGCTCACACACGGCCCACCCCCAGAAGCTTGAAGCCCCCCATGATTCCCTGGAGCAGGAGCACCTTCCCCACTACAGGCTCGCCCGGTGTCTCTTGTTTCGGCCAAACAACCCCCAAAGTGCACGTCTGTGCAGCCTGGACGCCGGCCCACGCACACACTCAGTACTCAGTCGTGGCACGCAGGGAAAGACGGCGGCCCCCAGGCTTCCCCGGAGTCAAGGCTGCGCCAAGGGACCGGCAGGATGGGCCCAGGCCAGGCCCGAACGCAGGCCACCATGCCCCACACGCCCCTCTCATTACACCGTGCATCACGCCCTGGCCCCTGACACCATTTATGCTCTTACCCGCTGATCCTGGAGGAAGAAGGCTGCCCTTGGAAACACCTTTTTTCCACTATAACTGGGGCACTGAGGTTGGTTTTCACAAACTCAGAGCCAGCCTCTTGTCTTCATTTTACGTGGTGTGGGTAGTGCCGGCAAGCCCGACTCATAGTTATGTGTAATGCCATGTTTTCAAATTGAGGTCTGCCTTGCAAACCATTCTGCTGTCCGCCGGCCTGGCCCGTGGTCCCTCCGTCTCTTCCAGACGAGCTCGCCTGCACGGGCGCCCACCCTGAGGGTGAGGAGGGAGCCCGGGAGGCTGGGCTCATGGGCTGAGCGCTCGTAATCCAGGAGGCTGATCCAGGAAGACCGTAGACAAGAGCACACCCGCTGACCGTGAGCATGGCGTAGGAAGCCCAGCACAGGCGTCGGCGAGACGTTCTGAGCAGGCGTCGAATGGCACCCCAGCTGTCCCGAGAGCACTCTTGGCCGTGCACTTCAAGCCCTGCCAGGTCATCCTAGCGTCCACGCCACGTGGTGCCAGCTCCAGACGTCCTTCCTGTATCTGGTGTGCAGGTGACTGTCCACTGTGCCTGGGGCCTGCGGGGCCATGTTCATGACACTGGGTCTCCCTGCAGGAACCTATCTGGGCAGCTGTCCCCCAACACAGTGACCACGAGAGGAGCACCAGCTCACTGCTTTCCTCACCTCTGTCCACACCAGGGGGATACGGGGAGAAGGGATGGGGAGGGACTCATTTCCACAGGACACTGCCCTGTGTGGGGGACACAGAGCCTTGGCACATCTGAGGGAGGGTGGCCCAGGACCCACTCTGCCTTACTGGTGTGCTGGGGCCGGGCTGTGGGTGTCCCTTGCTGTTGATGGGCCCTGCCTCACTGGACTGGTTCCCTTGTGGCCCTCCTGGGGGGCCATTCCTCCCGGGGTTCTTCCCTTTGAGCCTGTGGCACCCCCCCCCCCAGTGCCTGGTGCGGGTCCCAGGAGGCAGAGGTGTCCTCCTCAGTCCGGGGCCAGCCGGCTGCCTCCTCCTCCCCACCCTCAGCCTTCCTAGGTGTGTCCTGTGTGCTGCGTGGGCTTCAGCTGCCCTCACAGGTGGGTCGGGGGGAGGACCACCATGCCCGGTACCGGAGCTGGCTTCATGCTGTCCTGAGATGGGAAGGTGGCTTATGTCCTGGCCTCTGGGTGACGGCAGTCCCACTCTGGGCTGCCCTGCAAGGGCTTGGGAAGAGTGACCATCAAGAACACTGTTGCCAGTGGGACCCACAGGAGTAAGGACAGCCAGACCTACTGCCAAGAGCCCCCACAACAGCTCCACCGACCCCCCGTCCTCCCCACTGATCTGAGGCCCTGTGCATCCCAGGCTCCTAGGGCCCTGCATGGGGATGAGCAGAAAAAAGCTCTAGGCTAATTTACGATGGGTGCTGGGTCAACCACGGCCGTGGAGGACGTATCTACTCACCCAGGTGGATGGGCGTCTCAGCACCTGGCCCAGACGTGGGCACAGTGGGGATGCGAGGGCCGCACAACAGGTGGACAGCAGAGCACAGACAGGAAAAAGACAGCCCCCGTGCTTCCCTGCAGCATCGGATACAACGCCCAGCGCCTGCACTTCCCTGCCACGCACAGCAGCGCGTCCTGCCCTGGCCTCTGTCAGCCACGGTGTCCACCAGCACCGCCCCACGCGGCCTCTAGTCCACCTCTGTCCAAGGCGGCCACAACGCCACTCACTTCGGCTGTGTCTCAGACAGCTGTGTGGAAAAGAAGGGAACACCTGTAAACACCTCTAACTACTGTGAGTAGCAGAATAAACCACACAGGTCACCGTGCTAGAGGCCCAGGTGGAGGTGAGCAAATCCAGGTACCTTGGAATTCGAAGTCTGACAAAGAGGGGCACTGCAAGCAGATTTAAAATCTGATAGTCATGAAGAGACGATAAGAGATGCAGATCGTGTGTGTGCATGTTTGTATTTGCATGTGTGCAAGTGTTATGCACGTGTGTGCGTGTCTGCGTGTGTGCAAGTGTATACACGTGTGCGTGTTTGCACGTGTGTAAGTGTATGTGCACGTGTGTGCGTGTCTGCGTGTGTGCAAGTGTTATGCACGTGTGTGCGTGTCTGCACGTGTAAGTGTATATGCACATATGTGCGTGTCTGCGTGTGTGCAAGTGTATACACGTGTGTGTGTTTGCATGTGTAAGTGTATATGCACGTGTGCGTGCGTGTCTGCACGTGAGTGTATATGCACGTGTGCGTGCATGTCTGCGCGTGTGTCTGCGTGTGCAAGTGTATACACGTGTGTGCGTGTCTGCACGTGTAAGTGTATATGTGCGTGTGTGCAAGTGTATATGCATGTGTGTATTTGCACGTGTGTAAGTGTATGTGCATGTGTGTGCGTATCTCTGTTCGTGCATTGCGTGTGTGTGCGTGTATATACACGTGTGCACACATGCATGTCTACACAGCTATGTGTGCATGCATGTGCATAGACATGTGTGTGACTTTGAAAGAAAGAATATAACTACCATTCACATCATAATCCAGAATCCATCCTCTGTTTTACCTTTTATTTTTGCCTTTTCTGGTTGAATAGAAACTGCATTTTTTGTTTCTTACAAACAAAAAGCCACACTGAGTCCTTGTGATCCCAGTATCTCCAGGGTCCCTCTGCTGCCCAGCCTCCCCCAGGGAGAAACACCATGGGTACCATCCCCACCACGGTGCATGTCTGGACACCCCCCGCCCACAAAGGTGATTCTTGCCAGGCTGCAGTCAGGGCAGTAGACGCCCAAGTGGCTGACGCCAGCCACCCTGTGGGGTGTCGAGGCCAGTTTCTGAAGGCCGTTGGCGGCTGGGGTGTGCAGGACAGTAGGGGCAGCGATGAAGGCTTCTCTGCAGGGGATGCCCCCTTAGGCCTAGTGTGGGCAGCCCCCGAGCCAGAGACAAGCCTGCAGGTGACCCACAGGCCCTGACGGCCACCCGAGGCCGAGCGTCCAGGACGGGCGGCGTGTCCCCTAGACCCAGGCCACAGCCGAGGGGAGGACCGCCCTACGTGTGGGACTGCCAGACCCCTGGGACTGTGCCAGGTTGGGGGCTGTGCCTGGAAGACCACCACAGCAGAGATCCCCTGAGACCGTGAAGAAACCCCCAGGCACCGGCCTCCCCCCACAAGACCCCAGGAGCGCTCAGGGGAGGGTGGGAGCATCCTGCAGCGTCCGCACACACGGGGCGTCTCACATTAGTGCCTTGAGCCCACGGTTCAAGTGTGTGCAGGGGTCGCCTCTAGACGGAAGCAGGGGTAGGGGCGCGGGGGCAAAGACCCCTTCCGGACAGAGAGACGGCTGAAGTCGCGGTTACGTCCACCAGACCTGCTAGTGCAGTGGGTCATACCTACTTACGGACATGTAACGTCTGTCGTCTGCAAAGGCGTGGTAGGTCCAGCTAACAACGCTGAGCACGGGGAGTGTGAGCGCAGCCCCACACTATGTGGACACACTCTAGAAACAGTACTTGCTGTCCACGTGAAATTGAAGTGCAGCCGGTGTCCCGTGTCTTATCTGGCAGTCCAGGAAGACAGGGCCCCTGCCGGATGCCGGTGCACACGGGGGGCCTCCAGGTCCAGGCCGCGGGGCCCAGGCCAGGCCTCCATCCACACAGCCTCTGAACTCACTCTTTGTTCAGGGCCGTGGGGACCTAGAACAGATTAAATGGGTTTAGAAAAGCCAGAAACAGGTCTTTCTTGTGCCAAAATGTAGTGGAGTGACACGTTTGGCCATTACCTAGTCGGTGTGCACCGTCCTGGTTTAGGGAGGGCACAGTGGCTTGTCCCTGGTCCTGGGCCGCCCTCAGGGACATGCCAGGGGGCAGCTCACATGCCAGAAAGCACTGGACGCCTCTCCAGGCCCGTCAGAGCAGACTCTGCCTCTCGTGGGCCGCGTGCACGCCCAGGAGACAAGGCTCTTCCTGGTCCAAGGGTGCTTTCAAGGGTTCATGTGCCTAACGTCTTCTGAAGAACACACGTGATTTCCTCCACCACCTGCTGGCCTCTGCACCCCGAATCACCGTGTGCCACACGCGAGTGCTGGGGACGTCACCTGCCCAGCCCTGCACCAAGCAGGAGGTGGGTCCCAAGCAGTGACCCTCCAGAGCTGTGGGCTGCAGACCCCTGTTCCCCGAGGGTGGGGGGAGCAGACCGCATGGGGACGTCTGCAGGCAACGGCCCCTGCACACTCGGCACTGACGGTCTGAAGATGGGGCCCACACTTGGGGTTGGCTCCCCTGAGGCAGCTGGGAAAGGACGCAGTGAGCCCGGCACAGGTGCTAAGACTAGGTAAGATCCCGTCTTTTGCTCTCCCTCACAGGTCCCAACGTCAGCTCCCCCAGATAGTGAAATGCCAGGGCACCTTCTGACACCCGTGGGGGGAGCCTTCCCACGTGATCCCCACACGCAATCGGGCGTCTCACAGCCACATCACGTAGCTCTCTGCCTGGACCGGCACGTAACAGGAGAGGAAGAGCCAATGCCACCAAATCCCAACTTGGGTGTGAACGTCGTCTAGAGGCCGCTGCCACAGAAACCACATTCTTCCTGCTCGAAAGCGTAAAGCATTTGGGGAGACTTGAGGTGAAAGCTGGAAACATGGGAGCCGCTGACAATGCTGCCGTGGGCCCGAGGCCAGAGGGGGCACGTCTGGGCTCATGCGGGTTCGGACCCCACCCGCAGGTGCTGTTGCCTATGGGGATCCGGAGACGGCCTGTCCCCGGCCATCAGCCCGCCTGCCCCCAGCTTGCCCAGGCGAGGAGCTTGAGAAAGGGCTTTGCCGGGAGGCAGAGTGTGGTGGTCAGCAGGTGCTCGGATTGGGGAGAGAAGATTCCTGCACACCTGTCTGCCCAGGGGGCGGGCAACTTTGGGCACAGGGGCCATCAGCTGGAGATGTTCTCAGGACACAAAGAGGCCGAGGGGGGGGCTGCTGCAGTCGCTCTCACCCCCCCCCAGCCCCACGCACTCCTCTCCTCCGGGACACCTGGGCCCCAACCTGGGCAAGGCGACCCCTTGGAGTCTGCAGCATTCGGCACCTGGCAGATGCCAGCATCACCAACATGCAGGTGGTGAGCGGCTCCGGGGGCCAGAAGCCCAGCACAACCCAGGCCTCTCTGCTAGTGCCCAGGAGCCCGTGGGCCAACCAGGAGAAGGCCTCCCACCGAGGGCAGGGCTCTGGGGAGTTGCAGTGAAGGTGCCAGGAAACACGCCCTGAGCGCCGTCTGGTATGAGCAGCCCTTTGCCCCGGCGGCTGACACCGCGGCTGCAGGACGTCCACAGGGGTCCTGGGTTACGCATTGCGGCTATTCCATCTGGGAGCCGCTGTTGTGTCTCCTGAGTGCGATGGGGCAAAGGAAATAGACTATTCACAGGCTGGGCTCCTGAACCGGCCGCACGTCTGTCCACTCCTTGCCTTTCTCCGGACAGCACAGCGGGCGCCCGGAGGCTCACAGAGGTGTTTTCGCCCCCGCAGGCTTCAGAGCTCCCTTTTTCTGCACACTTAGGAAACGACACACATCCCTGACTTGGACGCCGGGGCTGCCTCCTCCACGGCGACCCCCTTCATGTCGTCGGGCATCTGCCCATCAGAGCGCCACACGTTCAGCTCCGCAAACACGCCCGTCTCGATCATCTCCTCCTGCCAGGGAATGGAGCAGCTGCCGGTCGCAAACTCCTGGAAGAACTCTGCATCGGCTTTGTCGAAGGCCACGCCCTTGACCGTGGAGAAGGCGCCCACGTCCTGGATGTTCTTGGCATAGACTGTCCTGGAGTCTGGGACAAAGGGGGGCGTCAGCATCCCTGTGGGGAGAGAGAGCGAGCATGGCATGTAAAGTACCATAAATGGAAGGGAACGGCTATGTGCTCAGTGAGCAGGGCCGCCCTGCCAGGTGTCCCGGTGGCTCAAGGCAGGTCTCCGGGTGCCCCACGGCCCGTTGAGCACGACGCGAGGGCCTTAGCGACGAGTCTGGATGTGCTTCCCTGGGCGCCCATCGCGAAGGATGGTGTGCTCTGTCCCGCGTCCTCACGCCAGCCTGCCCAGGGGCTTCGCGTCTGCGGGTGGGACGTCCCGAACCCAGCACACCTCTGGACTGAGCTCCCTGTCTTCTTTCCAAAGCTGGCTTCTCTCCCAGCCTGCTCAGGAGCTGTGGTGCCCTAGTCGCCAGGTACAGAATGCCGGCCGCGTGACCCCCATTGGCCCCACTGCCCTTCCCTTCTGCGTGGCCCTTGGGCTAAGCACCCTGCCAGACCCGTGCAGTGGCCCTGGGACCCACCCTGGCCCCAGCCTCTCCCGGCCCCCGGCTTCCCCAGCAGAGCTCCTTCCCTGCAAAAGTAACTTCTCTTCTCAGGCCCCTGCGGGGAGTCCTGTGTTCACAGAGCCCCCTGTAGGCTCTGGGGGTCAGGCCGCGTCCACACGCATGTGTCTGTGTGCAGCGTCCCGCACACGACACCTGACAACACACACTGGCTGAACGAACGAGTTTCTCCCGAGCAGACGGCTTGAGGAACCCTGCACTGTCTCAGGCCAGGGGCTCCTTAAAAGTACGGGCGTCAAAATCCACAGCAGCAGCTTTGGGTCCTTAGTTCAAAGGTAAGCAGCACGGCCCCTCCAGCCTCCACCAACCCAGGAAACCTATGTGTTAATACCCAGGTCTGGGGCGTGGGGTGATAGGAGGTGCAGACGGGGGTCACCCGGGGGCAGGAGGCTGGCTGGGGGCGAGCTCTACTGGCTTCGCCCCGGAGCCCGGGAGATGCCAACGGGCGGGGCCAGGCAAGCAAGGACCTCCCGACGGACCCTCCCTCCCAAAGCCCCCCAGGTCCAAAGACACGCGGTCGTACCAGCCTCGAGCTGTCTCCAGTTAATGTCCTTAAAGAGGGGGTTGGCGCGGAGCCCATCACACGTCCCGTCTCGGAACCCCAGGCGCTTCTCGGGGTCCTTCTCCAGCAGCGCCTCGCAGAAGTCCTTGCTGGCCTGGCTGAACTTGTCTGGGTACTTGACAGCCTCGGAGAGGACCCTCTGCTTCAGCTCCTTGTTCTCCACCTGCACAGCGGGACACACCACGTCACGTGAAGCCTGCCGAGCCACGGAGCTCTGCCCAGCTCCGCCGGGACGGCCAGGATGCCTCCCGGGAAGACACCAGGCACAGGTGACGCCGGGCGGAGGTAAGGAGCGGCCCTGAGTGTGCTCCCCCCTGCGCGTGAGCATGTAAAGGGCTCAGGATCTCCTCGGAGGAGCAAAGCCCTAACCGTGGTGGTCCAGGTTGGGGTGTGGTGCTCGGGGAGCTCTGGTTGTGCCTGGGCGCATTTATGGAACCATCCCTCACCCCCCGGAGAAACTGAGAACTGTAACGAAGAGCCAGCTTTACAGAGCGAGCCGGCACAGGTCTCCCGACTGGGGAGAACGGGCCAGCCTGTGGGGCCTGGTTCTGAGTCCGCTTTACGGAGTATAATCTACACACCACAGACCCCCATTCCCAGTGATGGGGGTGAAAGGCCTGGACGGTCAGCAGGGAGCCCCACAAGGACCCCAGAGGCGCCCTGTGCCCCTCGCAGCCCGTCTCCACCCCGGCTCGGGCAAACGCTGGCCGTGCATTCTCACCACACGTTAGATTCGCCTTTCCGAAAACTGCACAGCAAGGGCTCACCCACAGCTCCTCTCTGCGTCTGACACTCGCGCGCCCACGGGCGTGAGACGAGAAGCCAAGGTGGGCCGCTGTGCACTCTTTGCCTGAGTCCATCAGCCTCATTTACACACAGAAAACCGAGGTTCTGGTCAGGGCCGTGGGGTCAGGGAGCGCTCTGAGCGGTGGCCGGGGGCCAGGCCCCTGCGCGTGGACCCCACACCACGTTGCCTCATCTTGTTCTTCTGAGAGGTTGCAAGTCAGGAGAGAACACGGGTCAGTAGAGTTCAGGGCGGACATGCAGAGACACGTGTGTGAGCCGCGTGAGACTCTCCGCTCTGGGAAGACCGGGGACAAGGCTTGTTCCCATAACGGTCCCAGGACTGGAGTGGGCCTGCGGACGGACACACCAGGAGGTCCCACGGAAGAAAGTGCAGGGCGTGAACCTCTGGGCACGTCTAAAGACTACTGTTTGCACGGCCCCGTGATGCCTCCTTGGCCCTGGTTCCCGTGGCCCGGCCGACCGCGGCCACCACGCCTCGGAGCCGCCCACACCTGACGGGCGAGAAGAGGCTGGCTTTGCTCCGTCCGATCTGAACAAGTGACGAGGCCCCCAGATCCCATCTCTGGGCACACCTCTTCCCTGTGCTGCAGAGAAACCTTACAAATGGAAGTTTGCGGCAACGCTGCCTCGAGCGAGTCTGTGCTATTTTTCCACAGCATGTGCTCACTTCGTGTCTCTGCACATTTTGGCGACTCTCACAATATTTCAATCTTGGTCATTACTATCCTATTTGTTACGGCAATCTGCGATCAGTGATCACGACTCGCTGAAATTCAACCCTGAGGACAGTTAGCTATAACGTATTTGTTAATTAAGGAACATGGACGATTTTTAGACATAACGCCACTGCTCGCTCAGGAGACCACAGCACACTGTAAACATCACGGGAAACCAAGAAGTTCGTTTGACTCCCTTTACCGTGGAACCTGCTTTGTTAGTTACGGTGGTCTGAGCTGGACCCGAGAGGTCTCGAGGTGAGCCTGTGTTTGTGGTTCTGGGGGCCGTAGCCAGAGCACCCCGCAGACCCTGGGGCAGACGGGGCAGGAGAAGGGCGTGCGATGCGATGCCCACTGCCCCCCATTCTGAATGGTTGCCGTGCCAGATGGAGAGCCCGTGGGTCTACAGTAGAATCACGAAGTGGGGAGCCTGTGCCCCTGTCCTCCCAGGACTGCCTTGGCCTGGGGGTGTTGAGGGCTGCTCGTGGGGGTGGGCTTGGGGAGGCCCAGGCACGGCTGGTCCTGAAGCACATCTTAGTGTGGGGAGCTCCATGAGATGAGGTCACCTGGCCCCTCTCCTGCCCAGGAAGTGTTTATGATGAGAAAACTCGTGCTCAAGGTCTGAACAGTACCCCCCCCCCCGACAGTGGTCACAGGGCGGCTGCAGGACAGGCGCTGCGTGGCCTCCTACCTTCTCTCCTCGGGCACGGAAGGGTCCTCTGGCTGCGATCATCTCATACAGTGTGACCCCCAGGGCAAAGTAGTCCACAGAAAAGTCATACTCCTCGCCCCGCAAGAGCTCGGGGGCCATGAAACCTGCGGGGCAAGAACCACGCCCGGACTCAGACACAGGGCATGGTGGTGAGCACGATGGCCCCACGTGCGCGACCGCAGGCTCCTGGCCCTGCCCCTTCTGTGGCAGGGCTGCCCTGTGCCCCACGCGGTGGGGAGCCGCGTCCCTGCCCACTCCGATAGTTGGAGCCCCCCAGGTGTCGCAACCAAAAATGTCTCCAGACGTTGCTGAGCGTCTCCTTCGGGCACAACCGCCCCTGGTTAAGCATCACTGCCCTCACATAAGCTGTGAAGCCCCATCCCCCCTGTGGCACGCCACGGCAGACAGAGCGGCGGTCCTTGCTTGCCACTCAAGCACAAGTGTGACCCGTGGCGTCACGGGTGCGTGGGGTCAGGCACCACTGGCTCCTTCCTGAAAGGGCACAGAAGGACCAATATAAGCCAACACATCCCAAAGAACAATGCAGACGCCCACTGCTGCCAGGCCTGTGCCCCATTCAGGGCGTTGGGCCACATGGGGAGCCCTGCATCCCTGAAAGCACGTTCTGGGCCTCCACTCCCTAACTGCCACTGTTCGGGAACCAGCCGGCATGTAGGCAAGGTGGACGGGCCAGTCTCTGGGGCCCACGGTCCACTCCCCTGGGACCAGGGGTAGGTGTTACGGGCACAGGTGGCCTCTGTGCCTGATGGCTTCAGGCATTCCGAGGGAAGCAACACTAATGTGTCTGTTGATTTCTGGCCCCTCCTGCCCAATGCACCATGCTCACAGCCAGTCTCCATGAGGGGATGTGCTCAACGGCAGTGGGCGAGCCAGTGGGACCAGACTCCCTTCTCCCGTACAGGTTGCAGGTGTGAAATTCCATAGGCCCTCCCGGCCCTGCTGCCCCTGCACCCCTGTAGGCCCCGCTTCCCAGGAACTGCTCTATTGTTCAGACAGTTCAGCTGCTGTGAGACATGTCTCCAGACCACTTCTCGATTAAAACAGGGGCTGGGACAAAGGCACGCAGGCCGCAGGGAGGGGATCGATTTCTGCAGCAAACACCCCGTGGCACCCCTCGTCTGCTCCCCAACTCACACCGCGTGACACCGCGTTTGTATCCCAGAGGACCTACATGGCACCTGGGACATAGTGAGCACCGGTAAACACCTGTCACCTGGACGAGCAGGTGAGTGAGTGAGCCAGTGAGTGAGCACTCCTCAGTCTCGTTATTAATTCCTCCTCACGGTGACCCAGGCCTGTCTCCGGGCTGGAAGGCCTGTGGGTTCAGAGGGCGCACTCACAGCTCCTCTGGCCCCGGTCACGGCTCGCTGACTGCGTCCAGAGGCTTGGCTCCAGGGGCTCCAGCAGGCAGGGTGCAGAGAGGCCAGGGAGAGGGACACAGGACGCTGCACCCCAACTGACACCCTAACCTCCCTATCTGCCATGCCTCTTTGGAGGTCACGCCTTGCACCTGACCCCAAATCCTTGAATATGCGTCCCCTGCTCAGAGAAAGGCAGCGGCCACAGCGCAGCCTGGGGGGCCCTCTGGCGGCCGGCAGGGCCCTCACACCCGCAGTCGGACCGCTTGAAACGCAGCCTGTTTCTCTGGGGTTTTCTCCTAATGATCTGATCACCCTAAAACAGTAGTGTTTCCACTCACGTGGTCGCACTCAGAGCTGGAACTTCACAGATTCTGGCCAAGGATCTGGAAAACTCAAGATAGGAAGGACCTCCCCGAAATGAAGCCACAGAAGAGGACAGAGCCGCCGTGGCATCAGGGACAAACCCAAAAGGAGCCCAGAGCACAGGACAGGAGGGTCCGGGGACACAAAACAAGGTCCAAGTGCCCCCAAATCCCAGGGGCAGCAGTTTCTACTCAAAGTCAAATCAATCCAGTAAAGGATTTGCTGAGAATCCCTGGACCTTTCGGAACACAGGGGCAGGGAGACTGACCCCCAGGTGCCCGCAGACCAGAGGTGGCACCGTGGCACTGAGCTCCCCCTGCAGTCTGGGCTGACTGCTGCGCCTGCCGGACTCTGGAGGGGCCCCTCTGTTGTCTGTGGGCTCTGCTTCCCTCCCCACCTGGGCTGAGTGGAGGTGGGGGGTCAGCAGAATGCGTTGTGCACGTGCACACATGCAAACACTGACACACGTGTGCACGCACACACACTTACTGGACACGGGCAGCCCCCTCCCCTGCAGGGCCAACCCCACCTGCCTCACACCCCACCCTACACTCCCTTGGACGGCGAAGGCCCTGGCCACACAGCAGTGGGGGCTGGGTACCCTCGTGGCTCTCAGTCTGCCCGCCTTGTGGGGGGTGTTATACCATTGACGGCACAGCTGGTGATCCGCTGCAGACCCTCGGGGCTCCGAGCAGCAGGGCTGAGCACTCCGGACAAACACACTCTCCTAATGTCCAGGAGCTCCCATCGCAGGGTGCAGCGCGCCAGAACCAACAGGGGGGAGGGATCACCCCTGCAGCAGGTGCCAGCTGCCAGGCACACCCATGGGCCACAGCCAGTGGTTCTACTATTTGCTATCAGGGATACAGACCCCTACGGCCTCACTCCCCACCTCTGCAAAGAAGCTGCCCCCACTCTTGATCGCAGGTGCTAACCTGGGGTCCCTGCATAGCCCTTGGTCTTGGTCTGCCCGTCCTTCAGCTCCACAGCCAGCCCAAGGTCAGAAATTCGGATATTGCCTGAAAGCAAACATGGGCTGAGGTCACACGCGGCCCCACAGAACAAAGGCACCTGGTGCTCCCTGAGCCTGCAGGAGCCAAGGGCAGGCTCTGTACACACGCACACACGCACACAAGGGCACGCATGGGCCCACGAGCACGTATGCGCCACACACACCCCCAGCAGGGCCCTGAGGCCTCTGCTCCCACAGCCAAACTGCAGAGATGGAGGGACCCCAGCAGCACCTGCAGCTTTGATTGGGGCTTAATCCACCCAAAACTGTTTCAAGAATACCCTCATTTGCATGACTTAGTGACACAAAGGGAGGGTGTCTAAGGGACATAAAGGAAACCTAGATCTCTGTTACCTTCTGCTGAGAGTCCCATAAAAGGCAGAAAGAGTAACCAGCCTATCTTCTTACTGATGTTCCCTCAGGCCACAGAGGAGAGCCTGGCGAGGGGAGGTTGGAAGGGGAGGCTGGGAGGAGGAGAAATGGGGAGGGGGGGAAGACGGGGCAAGGGGAACCTGAGAGGGGAGGCCACCACACCGTCATCATCTAGAAGTACGTTCTCAGGCTTGAGGTCTCGGTAGACAATGGCCCTCTGATGCAGGTGCTCCAGGCCACTGATGATCTGGGCTGTGTAGAAGACCGCGCGGGGCTCCTGGAAGCCAGGGTTCTCCTCGTTCATGTTGTAGATGTGGTACCTGGGGTCAGACCACACAGAGGCCCATGCTTCTCTGGAACGGAGAGCACGGTGCCCACCGTGTCCATGGGAAGTAAAATCTCAGGAGACAGTGAGAGCCTCAGAACCCCGTGCTGCGTCAGTGGAATGTCCCATCATCGTGGGGCCCCAGCATCAGCCTCAAGAGCCTGCAATGGTGCCAGCTGGTGCCCATGCCCTCACAGACCCTCCACCACAACCATTAGGAGAGGAGCAAGAGGGAAGAGCGCACGCTCTCCCCACCTCCCCCACACTCGCCTGCACAGCCTAAATGGACCCAGAAGCCATCTCGCCATCGCTAGCCAAAGGAGGAAGGGCGGAGGGCGGTGAAGAAGCCCAGGCAAGCAGCCAAGTCACCTCAACCATAAGCAGTCAATACACGGTCTGTGTAAGCATATGGGCTATTTCACCAAGGCGAGCACACAGACTCCTGGGTGGGTCTGCTGCGGGTTTCCTTCCAGCTTCCCTCCTCCCCTAGGGCTGCGGTTTCTCATCTTTTCCACTATTACATTCTACAGAAAAGCAAAACCTAATGAATAAAAGGAAACAGACTATTTACAGCAGAGCAACCAACAAGAGGCAGGCCAAGAAACGAGAGAGAAAACCTCAATTCAGCCATGATGACAAGATAAATGGCTTTTGTGTTATGTTCATATTATACTATAGTGTAGTGTGATGTATTTAGTACAGTGTAGTAGAGTGTAAGATAGTATGGAACAGCATAGTGTCATGTAGTACAGTGTGACATAGTGTGCTATACCAGTGTAATAGAGTATAGCGCAGTGTAGTACGCGGTGGTATAGTATAGCATGCTGTAGTATGGTGCGGTACAGGACAGCGGGGTGTAGTTGGTGTCGTACAGGACAGCGGGGTGTAGTACAGTGTGGTACAGACAGCGGGGTGTAGTACGGTGCGGTACAGACAGCAAGGTGTAGTACGGTGCGGTACAGGACAGCGGGTGTAGTACGGTGCGGTACAGGACAGCGGGTGTAGTACGGTGCGGTATAGACAGCGAGGTGTAGTACGGTGCGGTATAGACAGCGAGGTGTAGTACGGTGCGGTACAGGACAGCAGGTGTAGTACGGTGTGGTACAGACAGCGAGGTGTAGTACGGTGTGGTACAGGACAGCGGGGTGTAGTACGGTGCGGTATAGACAGCGAGGTGTAGTACGGTGTGGTACAGACAGCGGGGTGTAGTACGGTGTGGTACAGACAGCGGGTGTAGTACGGTGTGGTACAGACAGCGAGGTGTAGTACGGTGCGGTATAGACAGCGAGGTGTAGTACGGTGTGGTACAGACAGCGGGGTGTAGTACGGTGCGGTACAGACAGCGAGGTGTAGTACGGTGCGGTACAGGACAGCGAGGTGTAGTACGGTGCGGTACAGGACAGCGGGTGTAGTACGGTGCGGTACAGGACAGTGGGGTGTAGTACGGTGCGGTACAGACAGCGGGGTGTAGTACGGTGCGGTATAGACAGCGAGGTGTAGTACGGTGTGGTACAGGACAGCGAGGTGTAGTACGGTGCGGTACAGGACAGCGAGGTGTAGTACGGTGCGGTACAGGACAGCAGGTGTAGTACGGTGCGGTACAGGACAGCGAGGTGTAGTACGGTGTGGTACAGGACAGCGAGGTGTAGTACGGTGTGGTACAGGACAGCGAGGTGTAGTACGGTGCGGTATAGACAGCGAGGTGTAGTACGGTGTGGTACAGACAGCGGGGTGTAGTACGGTGCGGTACAGACAGCGAGGTGTAGTACGGTGTGGTACAGGACAGCGAGGTGTAGTACGGTGCGGTACAGGACAGCGAGGTGTAGTACGGTGCGGTACAGGACAGCAGGTGTAGTACGGTGCGGTACAGGACAGCGAGGTGTAGTACGGTGCGGTACAGGACAGCAGGTGTAGTACGGTGTGGTACAGGACAGCGGGGTGTAGTACGGTGCGGTACAGGACAGCAGGTGTAGTACGGTGCGGTACAGGACAGCAGGTGTAGTACGGTGCGGTACAGGACAGCAGGTGTAGTACGGTGTGGTATAGACAGCAGGTGTAGTACGGTGTGGTACAGGACAGCGGGGTGTAGTACGGTGCGGTACAGGACAGCAGGTGTAGTACGGTGCGGTACAGGACAGCGGGTGTAGTACGGTGCGGTATAGACAGCAGGTGTAGTACGGTGCGGTACAGACAGCGAGGTGTAGTACGGTGCGGTACAGGACAGCGGGTGTAGTACGGTGCGGTATAGACAGCAGGTGTAGTACGGTGCGGTACAGACAGCGGGGTGTAGTACGGTGCGGTATAGACAGCAGGTGTAGTACGGTGCGGTACAGACAGCAGGTGTAGTACGGTGCGGTACAGACAGCGGGGTGTAGTACGGTGCGGTACAGGACAGCAGGTGTAGTACGGTGTGGTACAGGACAGCAGGTGTAGTACGGTGTGGTACAGACAGCGGGGTGTAGTACGGTGTGGTACAGGACAGCAGGTGTAGTACGGTGCGGTACAGACAGCGAGGTGTAGTACGGTGCGGTATAGACAGCGGGGTGTAGTTGGTGTCGTATAGGACAAGGGTGTGGTATGCTGTGGTACAGGACAGCGGGTGTAGTACGGTGCGGTATAGACAGCGAGGTGTAGTACGGTGTGGTACAGACAGCGGGGTGTAGTACGGTGCGGTACAGACAGCGAGGTGTAGTACGGTGTGGTACAGGACAGCGGGTGTAGTACGGTGCGGTATAGACAGCGAGGTGTAGTACGGTGTGGTACAGACAGCGGGGTGTAGTACGGTGCGGTACAGACAGCGAGGTGTAGTACGGTGTGGTACAGGACAGCGGGTGTAGTACGGTGCGGTATAGACAGCGAGGTGTAGTACGGTGTGGTACAGGACAGCAGGTGTAGTACGGTGCGGTATAGACAGCGAGGTGTAGTACGGTGTGGTACAGGACAGCAGGTGTAGTACGGTGTGGTACAGGACAGCGGGTGTAGTACAGTGCGGTATAGACAGCGAGGTGTAGTACGGTGCGGTATAGACAGCAGGTGTAGTACAGTGCGGTACAGACAGCGAGGTGTAGTATGGTGCAGTACAGGACAGCGGGGTGTAGTTGGTGTCGTATAGGACAAGGGTGTGGTATGCTGTGGTACGGGACAGCGGGTGTAGTACGGTGTGGTACAGGACAGCGGGTGTAGTACGGTGCGGTACAGGACAGCGGGTGTAGTACGGTGCGGTACAGGACAGCGGGTGTAGTACGGTGCGGTACAGGACAGCGGGTGTAGTACGGTGCGGTATAGACAGCGAGGTGTAGTACGGTGTGGTACAGACAGCGGGGTGTAGTACGGTGCGGTACAGACAGCGAGGTGTAGTACGGTGTGGTACAGGACAGCGGGTGTAGTACGGTGCGGTATAGACAGCGAGGTGTAGTACGGTGTGGTACAGGACAGCAGGTGTAGTACGGTGCGGTATAGACAGCGAGGTGTAGTACGGTGTGGTACAGGACAGCAGGTGTAGTACGGTGTGGTACAGGACAGCGGGTGTAGTACAGTGCGGTATAGACAGCGAGGTGTAGTACGGTGCGGTATAGACAGCAGGTGTAGTACAGTGCGGTACAGACAGCGAGGTGTAGTATGGTGCAGTACAGGACAGCGGGGTGTAGTTGGTGTCGTATAGGACAAGGGTGTGGTATGCTGTGGTACGGGACAGCGGGTGTAGTACGGTGTGGTACAGGACAGCGGGTGTAGTACGGTGCGGTACAGGACAGCAGGTGTAGTACGGTGTGGTACAGGACAGCGGGTGTAGTACGGTGCGGTACAGGACAGCGGGTGTAGTACGGTGCGGTACAGGACAGCAGGTGTAGTACGGTGCGGTACAGGACAGCGGGTGTAGTACGGTGCGGTACAGGACAGCGGGTGTAGTACGGTGCGGTACAGGACAGCGGGTGTAGTACGGTGCGGTACAGGACAGTGGGGTGTAGTACGGTGCGGTACAGGACAGTGGGGTGTATTACCGTGTGGGACAGGACAGCGGGGTGTAGTTGGTGTCATACAGGACAAGGGTGTGGTATGCTGTGGTACAGGACAGTGTCTGCTCAGCGTACTGCAGTGTATGGTCGTGTAGGACGGTGCAGTTCAAGAGTGTCATGACCATCTCTGCTCTCTTTAAGTCACATTGTGTGCACTTCCTAGTCTCTTCTCTCCTCTTCCACATGGCCTCTCATGGGTTCCTTAGTCAAGGCCTCAGAATTCCTACCTGGAAAATGGGCCCAGAAACACCTGACAGAGATTCAGTGGAGATCAATCCAGCGGGGAGAATGGAGGCAGAAGGCTTACACGTAACACCAACAGCAGCAGCCCCGTCTGTGTGATGTGTGACACTCGTTCAGCTGTCGTACACGTATTAACGTATCCCCCACAACGCCCCGAGAACACCGGTATTATTCTTTATCCCCGTCTTACAGACCAGCACATGGAGGCAAGAGTGGTCCGATCGCCTAGGTTTCCCCATGGAGAGCCAGTGATCTGACCTCCCCCAGGAGCCCCAGGCAGGGCCCTCAGACCTCCAGCAAATCCAGGCACCAGATCCACTGACAGCAAAGCCACAGTTCCCAAAGTTGGCGACGTTGCGTTTCCAGCTCTGCCGTCACCCCCGAGAGCAGGTTGTAATGCAATGTCCCCAACTGGGCCCCCACCACCCTTCATTCATCTGCCCACCCACCTGGCACTGGCCCCTGGCACCTCGGGCTCCTGCCACCTCCACCCCCGCACGGCCACACAAACCCCAGGTCTGCAGGGACTCGAGGTCCACCAGCAACTAGAGAGCCATGGGCCACCTCCCCTCCCCGTGGCCCTGCATTTCAGTAGGACTAGGGACACACCAGCTCGAGTGTCAGGATCCCGGGGACAGAGGAGTGTGTGGATGGGGGCCCAGGGCTTCTCCTTGGTGTCACCATGTTCTCTGCACACATGGGCAGCCCCTGGGCCCCGGAGACCGTCTCCAAGCTTGACGGCTCGACCCCCCAGCCCCAGCCCCCGTGTACCTTATGTCGCCTCCATTCATGACGGTCATCACCAGACAGAGGTCAGTTTTGGTTTCAAAGGCGTAGGCCAGAGAGACTATGAACCTGCTGTGTACCTTCGCTAGAATCTTCTTCTCTACCATAGCACCCTGAAAAGCAAGATGTCACGTGAGTACCCAGGTTTAAGCAGGACAGCGATGCCACCGAAAAGACCAAGTCCCACACACCGGAAAACAGAAACAGAGTTGCAAAGGTACTTGAAGCAGCTTGCCTAGAGCAGCTGCAAATAACTTCCATCCCAGAGACCAAACCAGTCGTGCAACGGTGTGCGTGTGCAGAGGACTCCAGGCTTCCTGGGGCCTCCAGCAAGGGGGCAGGAGTCAGGCCGCCAGCCGTAACGAGACCGCGGGAGGATCCCGCACATCCCTGTTCGGAGCCGACCCTCCTTCCGGTCCCTCCTAACACCTGACCAGCTCACCCACTGCAACCCCAGACCAGGTCCTCCTGCCAGGCCCCTGGACAGCGGACAGCCAGGGACCTGCCCGCATCTGTCCATTTTCTGTCTTTAACACCTCCTGATGTCCATTTAACCCGTGTTTAAAGCTGTGTTTGGGTAAGGACGGTACAACTCCTTTGCGAAGGAGGGACTCCTGGCGCTGCGGAAGGCCCTTCTGCACCCATGCCGTGGGGCAGATGCCAGGTCTTCCTGAGTCTGAAGTTCAGCGAGGACCCTGAACTAGGGCAGAAGACACTGTGGGTCAAGACGACACGTGGACCGCTGCAAGGGACGCCTGCTTGCCCCCACAGCCCCAAGGCGACAGCACTATCGAGAAACCCTGGGGTGGGCACGCTTGACGCTGCTGTTTACCCCAAAAGCGGCATTTGCGTGTGTGGCAGGAAAGGACGGAGCCACGTGGGAGGGGGGAGCCCCTATGATATAGCAGCTTTTGCTGTCTTGCCTAATGGGAGTCTGACCCCGGCTGGGGAGAGCAGACCCCACCAGTAGTGCTCCAGGCCTCAGCTCACCCCGGCCCAGGGAAAACATGGCGGATGCTGCCAGGCCTGGCTAGACCCCCAGTGTGCCCTCCATCACGGCACAAGCCAGCGCCTGGAGAGGTCCAGAAAGCCGCAGTAAAGAATCAGCAGCTCCCCCAACCCGCCCCCTTAGTCCACGGTGGGTGTGACAACACAAAGGAGGCTGGTGGGAGGAGCTCCTGGGGGCTCAGTCGGTTGAGCGACCCAGTCAGCTCATGATCTCAGGGTCGTGGGATTGAGCCCCGCGTCGGGCTCTGTGCTCAGCGTGGAGACCGCTTCAGGCTCTCCCTTGCTCTGCCCCCTCCCCCGCTCACGCGCGCGCTCTCTCTCTCTCTCCAATAAATCTTCAGGGGCACCTGGGCGGCTCAGTCAGTGAAGTGTCTGCTTCAGCTCAGGTCATGGCCCCGGGGTCCTGGGATGGAGCCCCGCGTCTAAACCTGCTCCCCCCTCTGCCCCTCCCCCACTCAAGCGCGCTCTCTCTGAAATGTTTAAAAATTAAAAAATAAAATACGTCTCTAAAAAAAAAAAAGCTAGTGGCTGGCGGGTCGTGCGGTCCAGCCCACGGCAACAAACACAGAGGCCGCCTCCGAGGAGGGGTCACGGCAAACCCCGCGTGCGCGCAGAGCCCGGCAGGGGCGGCAGAGCTGCAGACTGCCCCCTCGATGCCCCTCGGGCCGGACCGTCGGCTCAGGACGAGGAGCCAGCCCATGACGGGCGCCGTGTGGGGCTGGACCTGGCCCCCAACGGTCCTCCCCGCACCGTGAGTGGCCCGCTGCCCACCTGGTACCCCTTCCTTTTCTTGAGTCTCTTCTTGTTGAGCTTTTTGCATGCGTACAGCTTGCCGGTGGCCTTCATCTGGCAGGCAGACACCTCCCCGAAGCCACCTTTCCCCAGGACCCTGAAGTCCAGGAACCAGTCCTCCCCTGTAGGCCGGGCCTCCAGCCACTTCCACTGCAGGAACCGCAGGAAGTACAGACTGTCCAGGTACTCCCGGAAGGGCGCCTGGCTCAGGTGCGCCAGGGTGGCTTGCAGCAGGGGCTGGAAGAGCCCGTCCCCGCTCGCCACGGGCCCCTCCCGGGCCTTCGCCACCGTCCCCTCGTCCAGGAAGCTGCAGAAGAGCTTGGCCTGGGGGTCCAGGTACTCGGCCAGGATGGCCCGGGCCTTCTGTGGCCGGAGGTCATCCTCCGCCGTGTCGTAGTCCTCGATGTCCTTCCAGAGCTCCAGAGCCGGCACGTGCCTCTCGTCAGCCCCCAGGAACTGCTGGAACAGCCGCTTGCCGATGGGCTGCTCTGAGCACACACTCGGGAACGCCAGGTCCAGGCTCTCCCGGAGGCCCTCGCACTTGGACAGCGGGGGCAACTTGAGCTTGGCCAGGTACTTCCTGTCCCGAGAAGATGGGCCACTGCTCCCGTCGAAGCTGCCCCGGGCGGCGATGAAGGCCGAGTTGGCCACCACCGTCTCCAGGGAACCGAAATCCATCCCGGCACTGGCCTCCTGCCGCGTCAGTCACGAGAGGCCTGACCCGCCACCCCAGACCCGTGCCCCCTGCCCTCCCCAGACAGCAGGCGTCCCAGCAGGTGTGAGGGTGACTGGGGCCGCACCGGGAGCCCAGGGAATCCAGCTGACACAGCTCTGGCCAAATCCCCGCCCGGGGCACAGAGCAGGTGCCAGAAAAAGACAATCCCCTAAGCTGCTTCCAGGAGGATTAGACGGCCCCTCCTCCCCGCCACTTCTTCCTCAGGGCCCGGCAGGAAGGACAAACTCCAGACCCCAAAGCATCTCAAGGACGCTGCCCCCTGTCGGGCCCCCAGCCCCCGCACACAGGCCACCTGCTTGTTCCCTTGCAGGAGTTGGAGGCCAGACGGAAGGGAGAGGGGCCAGGGAGAAACCCCGACCCCATAAAGATGGCCGGGGGCTTTCCCACAATATTTCATTTTGTCTTAAATAGCAAGTGGGAGGAAAAACAGTTGATAACAGGAATTCAGAGAGAAAAAAAACCCACAGTGAGCAGTATCCTGGGGTGTCTGAGGGTGAAACCACTGGCAGGGGACTGGTTAGTATGTGGGGACCTGGCCTGACACTGACGGTAGCCTGCCCTCAGGTCACCTGCCCGCACTGGGGACCTAAGGTAACCCCGGCACCTGCCAAGGGATCAGCTCCACATCAGCTCCCTCCCCTCTCCTGGGCTGTGCCAGCAAAGCAGAAATGCCCTAGAGAAGCTTCAGGTGAGGTTGAGACTAAAGCAGGAGACCCCCAGCTACACCCAGGGCAGAGGCCCCAAATAGACAGAAACAGGACTGAGAGGGAGTGAGGAGGCCAGGGACCTGGGAGACACACCTAGGGGACCTAGGTGGGGACACACCTGGGGGACCCACCTGGGAGGCATACCTGGGGGACCCACCTGGGGGACACACACCTGGGGTGCACATCTGGGGGGACACACCTGGGGGACACACCTGGGGATGCCAGGACCAACAGAAATGTCAGATTCACACACACATGGTCCTGTCTAGTAGACAGCAGGTACTCAGTAAATGTGTGGGGAAGAGAAGGAAGTGAAGGAGCTTGGCTATAGTTTAAAGAGAGGAGGAAGTGAGAGGTTACAGAAACAAGAACGTGGGAGCCAGAAACGGGGGGAGGACCAGCCCACCCCGTGCTGGGAGGCAGGGAGGTTCTGCAAGCGGGTGCGAGCAGAAGGCAGGGCAGCCCGAGGGAGAACTTGCACGAGCCGCCGCCGTCCCCTCCTTACGCCCTTCCTGCCTACCTGTCCGGGGTCACAGGACAGCGGCTGGGGTTCGCTGCAGCCTCTACGGCGCTTCGTCGGTGTGCCCTCAGCCCGTGCTCCCCAGCCGCGCCCGCCACCACAGTCACGCAGAGATCTTGCCGAAACAAAGACTGCTTCAGCGGCGGGCCGCGACTGTGCGTCTGTCCTGAGCTGCCTGGGGACGCGGTGGGCACGTCGCCGTGGTCGGTGCTGGTCCGGTCCCTCCACCAACACCACTGTCTCCATTACTGTATGTAACACCTGCAACAGATGACGGGCCTCAGCACCGAGTGGATGGCGTCGTCAACTTTACTGCTCTTTTTCAAAAATAATTTTCAAAACACAGTTTTCAAAACTATTCAGAGTATGGAAGAAAATATTCCACTTCCTTTGCCTTCCTGTATAAATGTTACGGAAGTCTTGTCATATCTACACAGAAACATCTTGCTGGACCTGTGCGCCAGCCTGGGGAGAACCGGCATCTTCAGGACGCTGAGTCTTGCAGCCTGTGAACACAACCGGTCTTCCTCTCCTGGGACCCCCACTGCTGTCCTCACCCACACGCAGCCTTCAGCAGACGATGTTCTGTCTCAGTAACACCTAAATAGTCCTTTTTGTTCTGAGCGATTGCCAGTGGTGCTGGTATGCATGTGTTCGTTGCTAGTGAATGAGAGCGTTGACTTGGGGGCCTTAACCTTGCGTCCTCTGCCGGACTCACTCGTTCCAGATGTTCTGCAGTCTTGGGCATTGTACACACGTAGAACCCTGTCATCTGAAAACGGGGGGTTTCGTTTCTTCCTTTCTGGTCTGTATGCCTTTTCTTTCCTAGCTTCTTCCGCTAGCTGGGAAGTCCAGCGCGCGGTTGACTCAGAGAGGTGAGAGCAGAAATCCATGCCTCGTTCTCAGGCGTGGGGTAGACACACCCATCCTTTGGCGCTGGATGGGATGCTGGCTTGTAGCGATTCCGCCAACGCTTTTAATCAAGTTTCTGTCTATTCCTAGCCTGCTGAGAACTTTTATCATAAATGGATTTTGAATTTTATCAAGTGCTTTTTCTTCATCAGCTGATATGATCCCATAATTTTTCTTCTTTAGCCTGTTTAAGTCGGGTATTTACACGGATTGATTTTTGAATATTCAACCAGCTCTGCGTCTCTAGAACATATCCCTCTCGGTCATGGTGTTTAATGCTTTTTATTTTTTTTAATTTATTCGTTTATTTGAGAGAGAGAGAGAGAGCACGATGGGGAGAGGGAGAGAGACTGTCAAGCAGACTCCCCGATGAGTGCAGAACTGACACGGGGCTCAACCCCAGGACCATGAGATCAGGACCGGGGCCAAAACCAAGTCCCAGACGCCCAGCTGACTCCACCACCCGGCCAGACGCCCGGCTGACTCCACCACCCGGCTGCCCATTTAATGCTTTTTATACATTCTTGGACTCAATTTGCCAATCGTTGGTTAAGGATTTTTGTGGCTATATTTGTGAGGGATTTGATCTGTAGGTTTTGTTGCTGCTTTTGTGCTGTCTTTGTCTGGTTTGGTGAAAGGTGTCCTGGCCTCATAAATCAGTCGGGGAAGTTCCCTTCTATTTCCCGAAGGACACAGGGCACAATTCGTGCTCTTCATGACATGTTTGGTAGAATTCTCCGGTGAAACCATCAGGGCCTGGAGGGTTTTTTTGGGAAGATTTTAAATTACAAATTCAATTTCCTTAATATTTATAAGGCTATTCAAACTATCTATTTCAAACTGGACAAGTTGTGTTTTTTGAGGAAGAAGCCAATTTCATCGAAGTTGTCGAGTTTATGTGTATAAAACTGTGTGTGGCATTTCCCTTTTTTATGTCTGGAGGGTCTGTAGTGATATTTCATTTTTAATTTGGTTGTGTCTTTTCTCTTGCTATAGGTGTGTCAATTTTATTGACTTTTCAAAGAACCAGCTCTTTCATGGATTTTCCCTTTTGCTTTTGTTTTTAATTTCATTGATTTCTGTTCTTATCTTTTTTCCTTCTACTTGCTACCCCCCCCCCACTTTTTCTAAGTTTTCCAAGTGGGAACTTAGATTATTAACTTGAGACTTTCTCTTGGAATGCACTTAGAACTGCAAACTCTCCTTCGAACTGGCTCTGGCTACATCCCATGAACTGTGATGTTTTCTGTTTTTCATCGTCCTCCGTAGTTCTTTTCTAATTACCCTCAAGACTCCCTTTTGACTTACGAATTATTTGAAGTGTGTTGTTTAGTTTTCACGCGTTTGGAGATCCTCCTGTTGTCTGTTCTTAGTTTCTAGTTGGATTGCGTCGTGGTTGGAGACCACACTCTGCATGATTTCGACTCCCTTGAATTTGTTGGGCTTCATTTTATGGCCCAGGATATGGTCCACCCTGGTATATGTTCCAAGGTCACTTAAAAAGAAATCGTACTCTGCTGTGCTCAGGTGGGGTGCTCAACAAATGTCGACGGCATCCTGCTGGTGGACAGTACTGTTGATGCTTCTATACCCACGCTGGTGTTCTAGTCAGCTCTTCTACCAGCTGCTGAGAGAGAAGCGTCGGCGCCCATCACCAAGCTCGTGCATTTGTCTCTACTTTCAGTTTTACTCGTCTGCTCCACGCACTTTGCAGCTCTGCTGTTCGGTGCACACACTGAGGGCTGCTTCATCTCCTTGGTGGATGGACCCTTTACCATGACACAATCTCTGTCTCTTGTAATTTCTCTGCTTGAAGTCTCTATGATATTAATTTAACCATACATGCTTCATTTGATTAGGATTTGCATGACGCATCTCTTTCCATTCTTTCCTATTCACCTGCCTAATCACCCTATTGGAGACGAGGCTCTTGTAGATGGCTTAGAGCTGGCTCATGTTTTTAAATCTAGTGTCCGTTTTGTGATTGGTGTATTTATAGCATTTACATTTAATGTTATTGTTGCTCAAGTCTGCCATTTTTGTCTTTCATTTGTTTTCTTTTTCCACTTTTCCCATGGGTCACTTGAACATTTTTTAGAATTCAATTTTGATTTATCTATAGTATTTTTGAGTGTATCTCTTTACGCAGATTTTTATTGGTTGCTGTTGGTATCATATATACATGACCTATCACATTCTATTGCTATCATCTTTTTAAAGATTTATTTAGGGGCGCCTGGGTGGCTCAGTCGTTAAGCGTCTGCCTTCGGCTCAGGGCGTGATCCCGGGGTTCTGGGATTGAGCCCCACATCAGCGGGGAGCCTGCTTCTGCCTCTCCCACTCCCCCTGCTTGTGTTCCCCCTCTTGCTGGCTGTCTCTCTGTCAAAAAAATAAATAAAATCTTAAAAAATAATAAAAAATAAAGATTTATTTATTTGAGACAGCACATGCGCATGAGTGAGGGGAGGGACAGAGGGAGAGAATCATCAGGCAGACTCCCCACCGAGCACTGAGCCCTCCCTACGTGGGGCTCAATTGCTATCATTTTATCAGTTCAAGTAAAGTGCAGAAATATACCTCCTTTTATCCTTCCTTGTTTATAATATAATTACATTATTTCACTTACTTACATTTAGAATATCAGGCAATGCTATGGTTTTTCCTTCAACCATCAAACATAGTTTAGAAAATTCAAGGAGAAAAGGAAGCTTATAGCCTTTACCCATATTTTGCTTTTACCGTATTATTTCTTCCTTCCTGATCCTCCAACGTTCCTTCTTTTAACATTGTCTTTCTGTTTTGAGCACTTCCTTTAGACATCCTTTTAGGATAAATCTACTGGTGACAAATTACCTTTTTTCCTTGTCCTTCGTCTGAGAATGTTGGGACCCCCTTTGTTCCTGAAGGATATTTGTGCTGGATTCAGGATCTGGTGACTGGTCTCTTCTTTCAGCATTTAAATACATTCTGCAGCTCCTTCTGATTCTGGCTCCTGATGAATCATCTTCTGTAACTCAAATGGTATTTCTCTGGACGCTTTCTCGATTTGGGGTGTATGTTTTCAATTTTCAAAAGTTTAATGATGATGCATCTTGGATTTTGGAAGAGTTATATTGTTTGGGTTTCAATCAACTTCTTGAACTTGCAGGTTTATGTCATTTGCCAAGTTTGGGGAGTTTCCAGCCCTGCCCTTTCTTCTCTCCTCGCAGAATTCTGACAACACGGATGTCACGTCTTCCTTACAGTCGTCCAGACCCGAGGCACTGCACAGTTTTTTCTGAATCTACTTCCTACTGTTTAGATCAGGTCTACTGCTTTTTTTTCTATGTCACTGACTCCTTCCCCTGTCCCCTCCCTTATGCCGTTGAATCCATTTGCTGAGCTTCTCATTTTCATTATGTTTTTTGAATCTAAAATTTCCATCGGGTCTTCTCTGTATCTTCTATTTCTTTCCTTAAACTTTCTCTTTGTTGAGCCTTT
Source organism: Ursus americanus (assembly GCF_024610735.1). Lineage (NCBI taxonomy): Eukaryota > Metazoa > Chordata > Mammalia > Carnivora > Ursidae > Ursus > Ursus americanus. The sequence goes on from NC_142136.1 coordinate 551,118, forward strand.
TTTTTCTTCCTTTTGTTTCAAGCATGTTTATAATTGCTCACTCAAGTATTTTGATCATAACTGCCTTAAAATCTCTGATTTCAACAACCCTGCCACCTTGATATCAGTGTCTCTTGTCTTAATTCATTTTGAAATCTTCCTGGCTCTTGGTCTGATGCATGATAATCAGCTGAAACCTGGACATTTTCCTATTATATAACCCTTCCGGTTTAGCTGGCTTCTCTGACTCTACTCCAGCAGCAGGAGGGGTGGGCCCCACCTCATTACTGCCAGGCTGGGGAGAAGCCCGGGCTCCCCACATTGCCTGGAGCCTGCTCCTTACGGGGCATCTGTCCTCCGTCCTCAGAGCACGCTGCGCAGGAGGCCGCCCTCTCCCGGCCTCTCCTCCCCACAGGGAGGTCATTTTGATAACGTGTGTGCAGTTCAGCACACATACTTTCACGTGCTTCCACGAAATGTGGAAGATTTCATTCAATGACTTTCAGAAAGAATTCACATCGTATTCATTTCGAGGGCATCTAGACTTTCCAGACAAGGGTGGCATTCATTCTGCGGGCAACATTCGCTGCACTGTATCTTCAGGCCCCAGCAACTGGGGTCCAAGGCCCACAGACTGTGGGCAATTAGACCGCAGCCTCATGCCACTCTGTGTCTTACCGACCCAAAATTCCAAAGTTGTGAATGAAAACTGTTACAGAAAACACACAGAATTGGCTCATTAAAGACTTACAAGTCCAAACTAAAATGGACTATTCCCTCTGAATCTCCAGGTGCCTGTTTTGTTAAAAACTCTAAATCATCCTAAAGAAAATAAGGCAGAACAATTACAAGAGCATTGTCCCTTTTCCTTCTTCCCAAAGAAATCTTCGAATTTGGCTACACGGTCCTTCAGAGGGAAAACCCGGATGTGACAAAAAATTAAGTTCTAGGTCTCTGTCTACAACACCCGTATTTTCATCAGGCTTTGACTCAGATCTTTGTGAAAAGGCTGTGGCACGTTCCATTCACCTAACTGCAGAGCTAGGCACCCTGGCGAGCAGACGTCGCGGGCCCAGCTACGTGAGCTGCCGAGGTCTCTTGGATCTCGTCACGCACCAGGATGGTCTGGGGGCTTGCAGCTGTCTGGGCACTCAGGCCATCTGGCAGGTCAGCTCCCTCAGAAGCTTGGCGGTGAGACAGGTGTCGGAAGTATCCAAGGAGACCCAGCAGACGCGGATGTGCTGCCAGGCCAAGCGTGCCACGCCTGGACACTGCTGCGGCCCTAAAGCCAGCGGCACAGCTCACCAGGAGCCCCTGGGCCCAGTGGGTCTCCACTGGGTCAGAACTGCATTTCAAGAAGATGCCAGGCACTGGCGTGCTTTCAATTTTAGAAAGTACCTCTAGGCTGTATGACTTGTGAATTCCTCATAGATGCAAAGCAGTCCCAAAGGGCCCAGCCCCACCCCAACAACAGATCTCAGAGGACTGCACCCTCATCACCTAAGCATCAGGAGTGATGGGAGGTGAAGGTGGGAACCCTCTGAACCCTCTCGTCTACAACAGAGCCTCTGGCCCCTTTCACACGTGGCCTCGTCGTCGCTGCCAGATGTGTTGCCCAGCAAGTGATAACCGCAGGAATGACAGTGGCGGGAGCCCCCTGGGTCGCCACCCCCATCAGCTCAGACCAGGTCCATCTCGGGCACAGAGCCACGGTCCTCACTCACCCTGCACTCCTGAGGAACTGCCCCTGCGGCAAAGTCCTTCTCCTTGGTCGGTATCAGGACAGACAAGGACGTGGCCAAGGGCATCCCGCGAGGAGGGGCGTCTGATAGCCACTGTGTTTGGATAGCAAGGTGTGATCAACGACGCCTGGAGCCGGTCCCCACAGTGCCTTTGCCCTCCAGAGGAGGGGACTATAAAACCCAGAAGCAGCTCTCTCCTCTCGGGCTGGGTGTGGGCAGCACCATTCCGCAGGATGGCAGCACTGCAGGAGAAGAAGTCGTGCAGCCAGCGGATGGAGGAATTCCAACGCTACTGCTGGAACCCGGACACGGGGCAGATGCTGGGCCGGACGTTGTCCCGCTGGGGTACGTGCCTGGGGGTGGGGGGGCGGGGAGGCAGGGATGGGCTGCTCGGAGGACACACACAGACCAGCCACCAGCAGTCCAGGCCCCAGGACCCAGATCCTGCCAGGGCTTCTGGCTAGGCTGCACCTCCCTCACCAGATGACCCCAAAAGCCTCTAATCCCCATTGACAGCAGACGCCTACAAAGTGGGCACACCTGAGGGGCAGCCCCGAAGGTTCAGCCTTAGATTTGAGAAGAGCATTTTTTAAGCTATGTTCCTATAAATTAGGATTTTTAAGGACTTTTAAGTTAAGGGGTACAGAGCCTCTCTTGGGTGATGAGAACACTCTGGAACTTGAGAAGCGAGGGTTGCCCAACGCTGGTCCCACAGGCCGGCCGCCTCCCCCCACCTCTCCCCACAGTGTGGATCAGCCTCTACTACGTGGGTTTCTACGTGGTGATGACCGGAATCTTCGCCCTGTGCATTTACACGCTGATGTGCACGCTCGACCCCTACACGCCCGACTACCAGGACCAGCTAAAGTCACCAGGTAACGTGGCCGGTGTCTCACGCCTGGACGCCAGGACCCCACGCATCGGGGCCGCTCCCGCTGGTGGCCCCAGGGTTCTGAAGGGGCACACCCGGGTGGGGACAGCCCCTCAGCTTCTTTTGAGGATGGTGGCCCCAGATGATAGTGTGATGTAGGGTTAGTTTTAATTGTTAAAACAGACTTGGTATAGAGACCGTCTTCCCCTCACCTACCTTACACGCGGATACGCAGAGGACACGTCTGGGAGGGTGCACGCGTCACCGGGGAGATGAGCAGCGGAGCGTCTGCGGGAAGGAGGGGGCTTCTGCTTCCTACTGGACGTCCCTCGGCACTGAGGCTTCTCTGTGGGAGGCTCACGTCCGTAACCACAAGTTCTTCAGAACGCGGTGTTCTCTGAGCAGCTTGTCTACCGTCCTGTTCGAGGGCGGAGGCTCGGATCAAAGGCTGAACACCCTCTGCCCCCGAGTCAGCACCGAGGGGAGAGAGGGTCCCTGGAGACAACAGGACTCCACGCCTGCAACAGGCCGCACCTCCTCGGCCCTGGGGGGCCGCTCACCCCCGCTGTGTGCACAAACCAAATAAGGAAGTGCAGGAGGGAGCTGGGGTGAAGGGAGGGACAGAGGGGTCAAGGGAGAAGACACAATGTCCAGCACAGTGACTCAGAACGTTCGTCGGCCACACGTCCTTCACACGTTCTCAGGAAGCAATAACCCCGGAAATGCCCGTCGGCGGTTCCTGCACTTCCCCGGGAGAGGACAGGAAACGCAAGTCTCCAAGAGACGGCGGGCTCAGACACCAGAGCTGGGGGGACCGTGTTTCCCTCGGGCAGGTCCAGCTCTCCCGCTGGGGTCTTCGGTGAATCCCTTGATCAGTGATCACGACGCCAAAGTGCTTTATTGGGTGTCATTTTTAGAGCCAACCAACAGTCCGCCATGGGGGTTTTCAGCACAGTTTCAGAGCAGAGCACAGGACGTTACCAACCTCAGGGCGCAACCGTAATATAATTGTGGACAACACCATTCTTTTAATCAGGCTTGGACTCAGGATATGTGTGAGAAGACATCTGTGGTCCAAAACCCAGTGGGTGGAAGGGCCAGGGAAGGCAGGGGAGGGCGACAGCTGCCACTGACGTGGATGAGCGAGCCGTGAGACCACGGGAAGCGGCTGTGGCGCACGCACGGAGTGGGCCCTCGTCAGGGGTACCCACTTCCTCTTCTTGGTCAGATCCTCTCGAGGTCTTGATTTTAAACCTCGTACAGACGTTACTCCACAGCATCCACGGAACAAGAGAAGACTAGCTTACATACGTGAGAGGTCACACCCAGCGGGACTGTCTTCGTAAACTGTGGAACATTCACACGGCAAAGCACGACGGTATTTGTGGACGGGAGGTGAGTCGGCGTGACCGTGATGGCACTGGAAAATGGAAGATCACATAGGACCTGAGTGCTAGGATCCCACTTACCTAATTTATGACACACACGGGTTTGTGTGTTTTTGCGTGAACAGAAGTGAGGGTGCCCACTAGGCACACAACTGTTCCGACTCCACGCATGGGGCATCTTTTCCTGTTGTACAATTAACACGTTGTCCATGTTGCTTTCGGACCGACCGAAACCACTGAAGAGTTTCAAATGTGCATTCAAACAGCTTCATCTAGCAACACAGTCCCGGCCACGCGGCCAGGCAGGCCTGGCGCTGACGGTGCGGCTCCCAGGAGGGCGGGTCCCTCCTGAGCTGCTTCTGCAGAGGAACCTGGCCGCAGCCTCCTCACCCAGGGGCCCTCGAGGACCCAGGCCCAGCCAGGACTGCAGCATCCCACTCTTGGCCGCCGGGCTGGGCCAGCTCTTCATGTGACCCACCATCTCCACAGCAAGTGGCTGGGGTGTGACCAATACTTTAGGGGGAACGGACTAAGATGTGTCGTGCTCTCTCTCCAGGGGTGACCTTGAGGCCGGATGTCTATGGGGAGAAAGGCCTGGACATTTCCTACAACGTCTCTGACAACAGGACCTGGGTGGACCTCGTGCACACACTCCACAACTTCCTGGCAGGTGACGTAATGCGCTTCCCGCCCATTTTTCCCTAAGACAATTTCACGGAGGGGTGTGGGCTTTGCCACCCCCCCGCCAGCCCCAGGTGGCTGTGGTTGGAGGTCGGCGCCCACAGGCACGTCTGTCCTGGCAGGCTACTCGCCAGCATCCCAGGAGGACAGCATCAACTGCACCTCCGAGAAGTACTTCTTCCAGGAAAGCTTCCAGGCCCCAAACCACACCAAGTTCTCCTGCAAGTTCACAGCAGACATGCTGCAAAACTGCTCAGGCCTGATGGACCCCAACTTCGGCTTTGCGGAAGGAAAGCCGTGCTTTATCATTAAGATGAACAGGGTGAGTGCAGAGGGGCTGCAGACCCCAGACCCACGTGAGGTGGAGAGAGCCGTGGCCTGGAGGGGCCAGGGTGCCCAGCCCTTGCGTGACCCTGTGCGTTCCTGCACAGGGGCCCAGGCTGGCAGGGCCACGGCCCCTCCTACTCTGCACCTTCACTCAGCATGCACCTGTCGCGTTGGCTCAGGAGCTGACCTTCCCCCAAATACAACCCGAACGTGCTCAGACACAGCCCTGACGTCACGCTCTGCAGCATCTGGACTCTGAGAGGCAGAGTCGGGGCTGCTCAGGGTGGCCGTGTGCGCACCACAGCTTCACAGCAGCCCGGCTGCGTACAGGTGACTCGAGGACAGCTGGGACCCATCCCGAGCAGAGGTTCTCAATCTGGGCCAGGGACCCTCTGCCGGGCACATGGGAAGCTGAACAGGCCAGGGCAAGCACACCACAGGAGGGCATGGTTCACCCAGCCTTGGAGTGCAGGGGTGGGGGACACGCCACGGGAAGCCAAGGAAGGCAGGAGGGCTGGGGGTCTCTGCTCCGGGCCAGCCAACACGCATGCAGCCCCTCAGCTTCCTTCCAGAGAGACCCAGGGAAGCCACGCATTTGTGAATGGCCCACACTCCTGGGTCCCCGCTGGGTCTCAGTGCTGCCTGGCGGGGGAAGCCATGCACACCAGGGCAGGTGTGTGGGGAGGGCACCAGGCACGAGCAGGCGGACACAGGCTTGGGACCCAGGAGGCCAAGACAGTGTGACGTGGGAGCAGCACAGGCGGGCACCCCAGGGCACTGCGGAGCACTGGAGAGGGGCAGCCATGGCTCAGGCCCCTCCGTCCACCTCTGCCACGTGCCGGCAGCCAAGACCACCCTGGGGCAGGGTTGCGGCTGAAGGAGGTGCCGGCAGGAGCCCCAGCTTGGACAAGCCGCTCACGCGCGCACGCGGTGGAAGAGCCACAAGGATGCCCTTTCCTTCCAGATCGTGAACTTCCTCCCCAGCAACAGCACAGCACCCAGAGTGGACTGCGCCCTTCTGGTGAGTGCGCGGCCCCACCACAGCCGCGTTCCCCTAGGTGCCCCGCAGCAGCCGGCCCGACCATCCAGACCCACGGTCACACGAACCATCACTCAGAGCAGCGTTACTGCAGGGCACAGAAACCCAGCCAGAATAACGGTGTATCTCTGTTACTGACTTGCTTCAAGCAGCACCTGGGACAGCGCGTCACCAACGACTTCCAAGCGTTTGGTAGCAATCTGGAAAAACCTGCTCAGAGTTGGCACTAATTTACTCCCGTTTTTCTCAAAACCAGTCTTTGAGCACAACACCAAAAAAACAAATGTGTCGTCATGAAATACTTTCTAACGCTTGTTTTCCCGGTGGGGGCCTCGACCCAAGGCTCCCTGCTGTTAGCGGCAGCGCCCCACCCCCCACAGCCCGCCTCGCTGCGGGGCAAGGCTCTGTCTCGGTGTGTGTCCACATGCGTGGGCTGCCTGGAGCTTTTAACAGACACGAGTGTCCTCCACCTGCGTTTGGACGAGCTCCAGCTGCCCGCCGGGCAGTGCGCATGTGCTGATACACGCAGACACGCACAGAAGCGCGTGCCGCACTCAGGCAGTGCCCTCTCTGCCCCAGGACCCGCACAAGGACGCCCGGCCCCTGCAGGTGCAGTACTACCCACCCAACGGCACCTTCAGCCTCCACTACTTCCCTTACTACGGGAAGAAGGCGCAGGTAGGTTTGCTTCTCGGGTCGCGGACGACAGCCGCAGAATCTTCCCAAATCTAGCAATCACTGGCAAAAGGAAAGCCATCAACATTTTACATACGCAAATGAAACAAAGGTGACCGTGTAGCCCTCTGGGTGTTTCCCTACCTGAAAACACAGCTCACGTGCAAAACACAAATACCAAACCTAGCGCTTTCCCAGTTTCCCAAATCCTTTCAGACAACCATATACCCATTATAAAGCATGTCCTCCAAATCTCTCGATTTTTCCTGTTTTATTTTTATACTAATTTTCATCAAATACAATTTGAACTTGAACTTGTCACTGGTGTTGTCTCCCTACCCAGAATGGCTCTCCTCGTTCCTAAACGGAGAGAGCGAGTCCCACACGTGGCAGAGAGCGCAAGCTGTGCACAGCCGCCGCAGGCCGCACGCAGACCGAGCAGGCAGGCTTGCTGCCTAACGGGACAGCTGCCACGTGGTTTCTAACGCTCTCGTCCTCCCATCTTCCCACACGTGTTCCAGCCCCACTACAGCAACCCTCTGGTTGCCGCGAAGCTTCTCAACATCCCCAGAAACACAGAAGTCCTCGTCGTGTGCAAGATCCTGGCGGAGCATGTGACGTTCGACAACCCGCACGACCCCTACGAAGGGAAAGTGGAGTTCAAGCTCAACATTCAGCAGTAGAGAGGGGAAGCCGGCCTGCCCGCGGGCCCGTGCGGACCGCGACCCAGCTGCCCACTGCTCCCCACCAGGCCTCCCCACGCTGTGCAGCCAGCCAGGGAACGGCAGGCAGACACCTGTGCACCGAGCACTCAGTGTAGAGTCAACGGCCTCTCGCGAAACCCTTTCTGTTGACCCCGAATTTGTAGCTATGACAAAAACGCTGGGCTGACATGGTAACCCTGAGGCAGCAGCTACCCGACCAGCATGACCCTAAATATTGTTCCAGGCAGACTTCATGCTCCTCCCTATACCTTAATTTTTCTAAAGTCGATGAAATCCGGGTACCTGCGCGCACGCTCTCAGAGAAACACGCCTTACGAGAACGGACATTCTGAAGGTTTGCTCTTAAAGAACGGAATTCCTAAACGGTTTTATTTTATTCCTAAAATAAAACATTAAAATCACTCTTATTCTATGTAAAACAACCATGTCTTTTCTGATAAGGGGAAAATATAACAAAAAAATCACCTTCTCTTTAAAAATCTTCTTCTTAAAGTTTCAATCCCCTGTCAGGGAAATTCAGACGAGGCTGGAGCAGGGTCGCCCCCGAGAACACACAGAGCTGCAGGAGGAGAGCAGGTGAGGCGTGAGGGCGTCACACATACGGTGGGACCTAACCCCAGAGGAAGCCACAGACTCAAGAACGCCCTCCAACACCCAGGGACGTGCAGGTGGCTCACGCCAGTCCCTGTGCAAAATCCCAGAATGACAGCATTCTCATCAAACGAAACTGCTCTCTTGGAGCACCCCCCGAGACCAGCCACGACACGTGACCTGGTGACCTAATCCGACGCAAGCACCAGGCACAACGTCACCGGCCACAGAGCGACACGGCCCCACACAGCTGAGGGTAGGAAACCTGTCAGACACCCGAGGACAGGTGGAGTCTGTGAGCTGCTGGCCCATGCTCCCGAGAGCCGGCTGCCCCGCACGCGTCACCTCAACGGGGCACGCAGCAGCCAGTGAGCGCCAGAACTCGCTGGCCGCACATTCACCTCCCCCCGCCCCCCCGGGTCCTGCTGCTCTTGAGACAGTGGAAGGAAGTCACGACTGGCAAGAAAACACCAGCTGCCACTTCCTCCACGGCACCTCGGACGCCCCTCCGAGGCCTCTGGTCTTCTGCACATTCGTACGACACTTCACTATCCTTTCTTACCTTACGACCTTACTCCTGAAGGTCAAACCCCCAGAATCTGTCTCAACTCCGAGGACTCAGGAGAAAGACGGGGGCCGATGTCCGCGTCGCAGGCACGGGAGGACAGATGCACTTCGGCGTGTCCACCGGGCCCCCCTCTGGCCTGGCAACCACCCCTCGCTTGGTGAGAAGCAAGACTGACACAGAAGAGAAGTAACTTGTGGACAAGAACCCTGAATTAGAGGAACACAGAGCTTGTTTAAAATGCCCATGCGCGTTTTATTAATAAAAACTAACAGTGCCAAGTTAAACAAGTCAAACAATTAAAGTCTCTTTATATTCCATAAAATATTACAGAAAAGTTTATTTGTGTTTCAATAAAAAGACTATTGTTTAGAACAGGCAGCTGACGGCGACTGTGCGGTTAATGGTTCTTTGTGAATAAATTTTAAAAGGGGCCACTGCCTGTCCTGAAATTCCTTTTTCTTTTTATAAAAAAAGAACTATTAAAAATGATTGACAAATTTTGAGTTAAAAAACTGTTAGAACATTCTCTCTATTTAATGTCAACTTCATCATAGATACAGGAAGATGCTCACGAAACAGAGACGGTGCTTGTTTCAGTCTGTGTCCTTAGATGACAGATGTGCAGGCCTGTAAACAACGACACAAGAGTTCACGCCCGCCTGTGGAAATCAGGCGGACTGTCCACGAGCACACGCCCGAGCCTTCCACCGCCGTCGCGGCTGCACCAGCACGGCAGGAAACTTTAGCCAAACAAAACAAAAACAAAGAAACTTCGCAATTTGCTGCAACATAGAGAAAAAAAATATATAAACTTGATGGAATCACACAGTCAATATAATTTAAGGGAAAATAAAGTCACGATACAGTCGATGGCGCCGAACAGTGAAGAGCAGAGCCCGCCGCTCGCTGGGCCCCCAGACGCGGACGGCATTGGGAGGGGGCCACACGCCCCCAGCAGCTGCGCCGTTCCCAACACGCTGAGGACACACGGCGCTCGGGCGCACCGGCCGCGGCAACACGACGTCTCACTCTGCGACGTGGATGGAGTGTCACCGCTTCCGTGCGCGCAGCAAGGAGGGAGCAAAGTGAACTCTGAATGAGAAACAGACAATGAAAACAAAATCCTAGACAGTGAAGAGAGGCCCTGCGTCGCCGCTGGCGTGGAAGCGCACCACAGCTCACCCCAAGACCCCGCGGGACACAGCCCTCGCCTGCTCATCGGAGCCACACGGCCAGTCGACGGCTCACCGCCGGCTCCCGTGGAGGAGGCCAAAAAGAAACAAACGCCCATGGCAGAAGCAGTCTCTCCCGAAACCAGTGCTCCCGACGCAGACCACGAGGGCGGGCCGCGGGCGGGCGTCAGTCCTCCTCCTCGTTCTCATTGAAGTCGTCGTCCTCCTCCTCGTCCTCCCCGACGTAAGACACGGGGGTCTCCACCCGGGAGCCGCTGTACTGGGACCCGCTGGAGCTCGTGGCCAGCATGCCGTCCGCACCATTGGTCAGGTCACTGTCAGGACGAGGCAAGACGAGGCAGTGAGGCAGGGCGGGGAGCCCCCACGTCTGTACCAACCGAACCCAACACTCCACCTAAGCCCACTCTCCACAACACAGGACCGAAGCTAAGCAGCACCGGCAGCCGTGGTGTTGGTGATTACGTCACACACAAAACCCCAATGTGCTCAAGAGCTGGAAAACCGCGGCTCCTTCTTCCAGGCTGTGTGCTTGTGACCCCCTTGATCTCCGGGGGGGGCGCTTAGGGAAAAGGGGCCCCAGGAAAGGAGAGGGGTCCCTCCAAAGCAAGGCTCCCCGGATGGCAGTGCCTGGGAGGTGCTAAGCGAGGTGGTGTGCATGTGTATGCACATGCTGTGTAAGTGTGCCTGTGTGCACGTGTACTGTGACTGTGCACGTCATGCACGTGTGTATGCGTGGTGGTGTGCATGTGTGTGGTTGTGCGTGTGCATGCATATACACATGTACACGTGTGCACGTGTTGGGTCTGTGGCGCTTGTGTGCACATGTACGCACGTGTGTGTGCGTGGTTGGGTTGCACGTGTATGTACATGTTGGGCCTGTGGCGTGTGGCTGAGTGTGTGCATGTGTATGCATATGTGTACGTGGTTGTGTGTGCACACGTATGCACATGTGTGTGGTTGGGTGTGCACATGTATGCACGTGTTGGGTCTATGTCGTGTACATGTGTGTGCACATGTTGGGTGTGGTGCACATGTACGCACGTGTGTGGTTGTGTGCTCACACGCATGCACATGTATGTGTGGTTGGGTGTGCATGTGTGTGTGGTTGTGTGCACGTGTGTGGTTGTGCATGTGTATGTGTATGCACGTTACGAGTGTGCGCGTGTTGGGTCTGTGGTGCTTGTGTGCATGCACATGTTGGGTGTGGTACACATCTGTGCACGTGTGGCACGTGTGTGTGGCTGTGTACACGCACGCACATGTATGTGTGGTTGTGCATGTGTGTGCACGTATTGGTCTGTGTTGTGTGCACATGTTGGGTGTGGTGCGCACATGTGCACATGTACGCACATGTGTGTGTGCACACGTATGTGTGGTTGGGTATACGTGCGTGTGTGTCCATGTATTGGGTCTGTGTGGTGTGTGTACATGTGTGCACGTGTTGGGTCTGTGGCGTGTGCTGGGTCTGTGCGTGTGGCTGCGTGATGCTGCATGCATGCACACGTCGACGACACCCCAGGCCCCACCCTCAGCTCCTGGGGCACCAATGCAGGGCCCAGGAAGCTGAGCTGTGACAGGGGAGTCTCACGCTGATGCTCTCTCTGCAATCTCAACTTCCAGAAACAACTCCAAGGACCCACAGCTGTCGACCAGCTCATGAAACAGCACTTGCTGAAAGGCAGTGGGGCTGGCAGGGCGGAGCTCAGGGGCGTGGGGGATTGGAGCTGCAGGGCTGCCTGGCCCTACACTCTGTCCTCAGACAGGTGTCTGGAACCCGTCTACACCGCCACTGAGCCCCTGGGAGTCTCAACAGGGGACATCTAACCATCTCCGCTGTCACGACTGGGGGGCCTCCTGGCATCTGAGCGCCAGGGTGCCGCTAAACAGCTCACGAGGCACAGGGCAGCACGCACGACAGTCATCTGGCCCAAATGTCAACAGCACCCCAGGCAAGGCACTGGCCTAGAACAGAGATTCTAAAAGCCAGGATCCTGAGGAAAGACTTCTGGGTTCAGGCACCTCCCAGCACCTGGCAGAGTGGGTCAGACACTGAGCATTGACACCGTCTTGGGGCACCGGCAGGTGACAGCCCACGGAGGTGACAAGCGGCACACGTCTACCCGACACGGAATCTGCTCAGAGAGCTGTCATCAAAAGTCATTGTGACTTCTTAGTGTCTGAGCAGCAAGAAAATGTATTCTAAGGAACACGAGATACTAAAGGGAGGCCAGTGTAGGATTTAAGCTCCACGGAGACCCTCCAGATTCCAGCCGGACACTTCCCGCAAGCACCGGGGGTTTGAGATCACCCGCAGAGAAGCCCCACGCTCAGCATCCTCTCTGCCTCCAGCCGCCTGCCTCAGTGTGACAGGACACAGGGGCAGAGCTACACAGGAGATGTGGCTGTTGTACACTCGAAAAACAGGGGGTTTGGGGCGTGGGTGACCAACGAGCACAGCTCTCATCTGGCAGCGCACAGGGGAGCCCGAAGTGCAGAGTGCCCCACACCCACCACAGGCCAGAGCCGATGCGCCGAGGAACAGTCTTCTGTAACATACAACCATACACACACGTTAATGCTTCATACTAGTATTTAGTAACAACGTACGATAAAAACTATTAAATGTTACGCTCTTTGACAAAGGAACTCCACACCTGTGAAATCCAGCCTAGCAAAAAAGTCAGAAAGGGTAAAAAATTTAGCCATAAAGCTGCTTCAAATTGCATCTTTTCTTATAAACGGGAACCACCTAACTGCCCAAGAAATTACTGTGCCTTCATAAAATAATGCCAATTTCTACAGAGGTTTTTGTTCTGAAATGGTAGTGGCTCTACCGGCCTTGTTATAAACCTGAGGTGAGTCTTCGAAACTTGAATCAATACCCAAATCCTGCCTCTTGGAATAACCAGTGCTCAGCATCCCACAGACCGACCGCCGCACACACACACAGGGAGGGTCACAGTCAAAAACAGAGCTGAAACTGAGGGCCTCAGAGGGGAGGAGGGGGGGAATGGGATAGACTGGTGATGGGTAGTAAGGAGGGCACGTATTGCATGGTGCACTGGGTGTTATACACAACTAATGAATCATCGAGCCTTACATCGGAAACCGGGGATGTACTGTATGGTGACTAACATAATAAAAAATCATTAAAATAAATAAATAAACAAACAAACAAACAAACTGAGCTGATCTCCGCCGAAACCTGACCCGGGCCAGACACCCCACAAAGGACTTCAGTGACGACCCCACGGCCAGTCCATCTCACGGTGCAGGCCGGAGCCTCACCCACGTCACAGAACCGTGGCGCGCAAGACGGCCGCAGAGCACCGCATCACCCTTTAGCAGATCGATCCATTTTGTTGAATCTACAAACTGCCAATCTATCTCATATTTCAAGAAATTAAACATCTAATAATATTTAGGATTGATATAAGATAATATGTATAAAATAAAACATGACAGACATGAAAGTTAATAAAACCATTGTTTTGTCAATACTTAATGCAGAAATTACCTTATACTAACCTTAAAAAAACTAAGATAAATACCCAGGGACGATACAATTCTGCTTTGTGGGATGGCTAGGTCAAAGACTAATACACGTTGATTTGAGTGATAAAACTCCATCAGTAACACAGAAACAAGACACACGATAAATAGTAAAGTGAAAAAAAGGGGCGCCTGGGTAGCTCAGGGCATGATCCCAGGGTCCTGAGATCGAGTCCCACATCGGGCTCCCTGTTCAGCGGGGAGCCTGCTTCTCCCTCTGCCTCTGCCGCTCCCCTCTCCCCACCTCATGCTCGCTCTCTCTCTTGCTCAAATAAATAAAATCTTTAAAAATAAATAAATAAATAAATAAAGCAGAGAACAAAATTTTACGTACAGTGTGAACTGAAGTGTGTTAAATGGAAATAGGAAACACAGATGGAGAAATACCCCATCCCCCAGGCTGTCTGCAGGGCCTCAGGCAGTTTGGGCCCCACTTCACTGCAGGCTACTTTTTAAAACAAAAGTCATGAGTCACTTTGAAGTTTTAGGGGGAAGAAACCATAAGAAAAAGGCTCCTGTCCACCCAGGGTATGAGCCAGAGGGGACCTTCAGGGCGCACAGCTCGAGAGGAACCCTGGCCAGTGGCCGACGCCGACACTGCGGCCAACACGTGGGGTCCCTCCATCCACACAAGGAGCCAGGTCGGAGCCGTGGAGGAGGAAGGGCTGTCTGCAGGAGAGCCAGGGGCTCCGCCCACCCGCTGGGCCCAGAGCCGCAGTCACCTGGCAGAAAGCCTTGTGCCATTTGAGGTCGAAACTGATGATGTCACGAACACCCCTCCAACTGATCCCTGAGCCATCTCTGCAAAGAGAAGAAAACAAAGCAAAGGTCACAAGACAGGCTCACGCTGCCACAAGGCGGGTACAGGCCAGAGAGCTGACCCTCCAGTGATTTCTGTGCCGGGATACCGGCCATCCTCCCCAGGAGGCGCCCAGTCCTTAGTTTACGTGATCACTGATGACCACACAGCTGTGCCGTGAAACACACACTGTAAGAAAGTGGTAAGTGGGGCCGAGGAGGACCCCAACCCCCTGTTCAAGGAGACGGCACGCACCAGGAGCGCGGCCAGCATCAGGGGCTTCTATGGTGCGCAGCTGCTGCAGTCTGGGGGGGCAGTGGGAGCCCTGCAGTCTGGTCCAGCCCAGCGGCTTTGGCGGGGGGACACACATCACCAAGTGGGGCAGGCCCAGCAGCTTTCTCACCACAAAGCACCTGCCCTCTGTGGCCACGACCCTGCCACTCAGCAAAGGAGTCCCCAGCAGGGAAGGGCAACAGGAGAACCAGAGCACAGCTCCCCAGGCAAACACCTCCTCACCCCCACGTAAGAAGGAGGCGCAGAGCACAACATCCCTTGGAGCCTTTTCTGGGTTACCCGGCCACAGAGGACAAACGCCCACCTTGGGGGAGCCGTCCACGGCTTCCGAGAATTCCAGTCTCTCCCGACTTGAACCCAGAAGGTGAAACCCTAACTTAACACCTTCACCACATAAACTACACTGGCAAATCCCCAAAATGCCAACGTGGCCTCCACGCACCACAGTCCCTGCAGGCATCCTGCCCGCCACCCCTGGCCCCCCCATTCCCACGTCCCCCCATCCCTGCGGCCCCCGGCCCCTCCCATCCGGCTGTCTCCACTCGCGATGCCGAGTGCAGATCCAGCCTCAGCAAAGGCGGGCCATGCTTCCAGAGCTGGGGTCTGGCTCCACGGCCCCCAAGGGAACCGGACGTGACGGACCTGTCACGTAGGGTTCCAGCGCTTTCGGCACCAAACTCCTCGCCATCTTCAGGTCTTCGGCGGAGCAGCTCCCCGACTCCAGCCCGCAGGCCATGCCCATGCGCTTCAGCACCTCGATGTCATCGTGGATCTCAAACGTGTTGTCGAAGTTGAACAGATACTCGAACCTGGGGGACAGACTCGCCGTCAGAAGAGGAGTCACTTGCCGTGGTCATCACGGTGCGGGGCCCTGCATGGAGATGCCCCACTCAGCCCAACCTCCCTCGGACCCGCTTTCCATCTGGCATCCTCCAAAACCCATCCACTCAGAAACCGTGAACACAGAGCTCCGTGGCCCGGGCGGCCCCCGAGCGTGGGCACCCCACCTGCGCCCCCGGCCAACAGTGAACGCTGGCCGCTGTTTGTACAAGGTTTCAACGGCTATACTACTAACAACCCTGATGGATTTTATGTTTTCCTTTTACAAGATAAACACAAAACCAGGGATGCAAGAAATAAGTCTATAACTTCATTGTGCTAAACGACTACTTAATGATTACAAATCAGATGCTTCTATGAAGAAGTAAGCGGACGTGCCGCTGGCGGAGACAGTGGCATTCTCCACTGACCTGAGGCTCGGCTGGGACCTCAGGGCGGAGGGCCCACCAGTCGCTGGACCTACTTGTCATTGGAAATGCTGCAGTCAATCACAGTCTTCTTGCTGGTGTTGACGATGATGAAGGGCAGGTGGATGACAGAGTTGGGAGGGGGCGGCCGGCTGGCCTGCTGCTCCGCCTGGCGGTTCCTCTGCACCAGATTCTTGAAGGCAATTTGCTAAAAAAAAATAAGCCACCAGCACGCTGCTCACACCAGCTGCCACCAGTCTGAGGCCTTGTCCATGGATGTCCCAGATGACCCCGCCCATCCCCACAGGGCAGCAGCAAGGGTCAGGCCCCTTGAGAGGTCAGAGCAATTCGCTCGGGGATGCAGGGCCTCGTGTGGGCCCAGCAGAGAGAGCGCACCCTGAGAAGCTAACACCCCGAGGGGAATGGAGGCAGGCACTCACACCACTAGGAAAGAAGCCTCTCCCAGGAGGGTTACAAGAAATGCTATCAGTGCTGGAAGTTACATTCCTCCTGCCCCTTCCGTGTCCCAAGAAGGCGGACATTCGGCTGAGCACCCAGAGCGGCAAAGAGCAGCAGACCGCTGGTACGGGGCTCTCTCGGGGGCCTAGGCTGTAACCCCTGCGGTTAAAGCTGCAAGCACCCCTCCTGCCCCAGCTCGCCCTGTGCCACAGTGCTCCACAAGGGGACTTGGGGCTCACGGCTTAGCAGGAGAGGCAGTGACTGGATTTTTTCAAGTAGCTTCGTGTGCTGCAGATGCCGCAGGGAACTGACTGGAAGGAAGGACCGCTGCCCGGAAGACGTGTGCCTGCCCCTCTCCTGCGTCCCTGACCCTGAGGCTGCTTCCCGCCCACTGAAGCAGTCCCTGCACTGGATGCCTCTGCTCGGGCGGAGTGACCACGGTGCCCCTGTCCTGAGCACACCCAGAGGGGCAAGATGTACGCCCTCCACCGTGGTCTGTGGGTGCTGGGCCAGCAGGTCCCCCAAGCCCCTCGCCGACCCCTCCTGGCCTTTCCCTATGTTCAAAGATCTCCCAACATCAGCCACTAGGCCTGTCCTCAGACCCCGCTACACATCCCCCCCCGGGTCCCAGGGCTCCCCCATGCTCCCTCCAACATGATCACAGAGCCTGTGGCCTCGCCACCCTTGGTGTCCACGGGCACCTCAATAAATCTCTGCTGAGCCATGCTCCCTTCCTTGGCCAACCAGCACTTCCACGGCAGCTGACCCCCACACCCCAGGCCCCACCACACGGCCTCCGTCCAGGGACCAGCCACCCTCTCCAGGAAGCTCCCGGTACGCATCTGGAATTTTACCTCCGACCCCAAATGGGCATCTCCAGGACCCTACAGGGATGGGGGTCATATGTGAGGACATCTCTGCAGGTGCAAGTGATGGCGACACATGCCCACGACCCACGCATGCTGACCTCTGACCCACAGCTGCCATCTCACACCCCCAGCCTGGGGTCTGGTACTCAGAACGTACTTCACACCTCTCCCGGGGAAGCTTCACGCGCTACCTTCCCAGGGCCGTCCCTCCCGCCATGCAGACTCTGTGACAGCACACGCGGCATGTTCGCTTACTCATGCACGCACTCTCCCTGGGAATAAGGCCCATGTCTGCAAGAGTTCACGTTGACGACGCCTGCACAGCTCGGGGCACTTGTGAATCTGCAAACTCTCCAAGTACAGATTCTCCACGGCGGATATGCGCCAAGGCCGCAGACAGGACTGAACCCTACTTACCCACGTTTCCTCCTATCCCTGACTCTAGGACAGAGCTCGTCGGCGAGGTGCAGTAAGAGATGAATGTTAATGCACAACGGTTAGGACGACACCCTGGGAAAAGCCGTGCGGGTCTGCCCTCCGACTGCACATAAGGCGGCACAGGCGCAGGACGTGGTGCCAGCCCCCTACTCTGGGCCTTCGGGCACGTCCAGGCGGCAGATCAAGGGGCACAGGGACACCGCGACGGGAGGGACCAGACCGGCAGACAGAGCAGCGCCTTACCTGCAGAATGAGCTCCTGAAGCTGAGACTGTTTCTGCTTGATCCTTTCAAGTCTCCTCTGCCTCTCCACCTTCAAAACAAGGACGGCAGCGTCACGAAGCATCTAGCTGCGCCCCCTAGAGACGTGCTCGCCGAACCCGTTTGCCCAAATCTTAACAGTGGCCTAGAGCCGACCGGCATGCGGGACACATGGGGGTTTCTTCAATCTCAAACTTCCCTACGCTGGGGTTTGCTGCCCACGGCTGGGCCAGACGCCTCCTCACCGGGGCCCACAGAGCGCAGGCAGGTTGGATGGGTGGCACACCACCGTCTGGTGGGCAAGCATGGGGCAAGGGGAAGCAGCTGACCCCCCGTCCAGGCCAGGCACACACAGGACCAGACCCTAAGCAGGCACGCCCGGACACACAACAGAAACGCCCGCTCCAAACACCTGCTCCAGGGCGAACCTACAGGGGCACGATGGGAAACAGGTGAGCTGCGTACCTCTAAATTCTGACATTCCTGAGCCGAGTTGGTGGGCAGACCAATCCACTTGATCTCCTTCTTCTCCTTAGAGATGATGTTCATGGCCATCAGCACATTTAAGGCATCATAGACTCTCCGTCTTATGTTCTTCTGGTCGTAAGCCTGGGGGGGACGGAGCGTGAGTTTTCCAAACCATCCAGAACAGCTCACAGGTGAAGACTCACACGCCAGACCCGGCACACTCAGGGAAACGCATCGCCAACCTGCCTCATGCCCCGTGAACCCGCCAGCAGCAGCAACTTCAGTCCAGCACATCCCCTCTGGGCCCCAAGACAGAGGGGGTTTCTCTAGGGAGCTGGCCTGACAGGAGCCAGAGCCCTACACGACAGCATAGGGGGAGGGTAAGCTGTCAGCCACGAACAGGTCCGGAAAATTCTTTTGTGTTGTTCTCTCAACTATGTGTGTCTGCAGTTGTTTCAGAGAAACCCAGAGTGAGCCGTACGACGCTGGTGCGTGTCCCTGCCACACGGCACATACTCACGGACTCGTTTGGTAGGATGTGGTTGTCGGCAGCACTGAACTCTGCGACCAGCTCGTCGGCCACCTCGTTGTAGGACGTGGTGCCCTTCCTCTGCACCTTCTCGCAGACCTTCATGGAGAAGTGCCTCAGGCCCTTCCCGTTCTTCTCCCCTTTCCTGTGGCGCTTCCTTCAAAAATACAAAGAAACAGCAGCGCCCTCAGCACCCTCCGCGCCAGCCCCAGGGGAGACACACGTTCATCCACAAGGCTAGCAAGATGGGCATGAGCCGAGACCCCGGGCACAGCTCCAGGGACCCGGCTTGTCTGCACAGCGCACTGGGCGCAGCCATGGGGCCAAGGCTCCCTTGCTTTCTTTCAGGGCCAGGAAACAAACTTAAGTGGCCAGGCCTCACATCTGCATCAGCTCCCAGGAAACACGGGGCAGACACCCGCAAGGGGAGGAGCCGGTGCGTATCTACTGCATCCTGACACGCCAATACTGCTTCTTAAAAACATGTCCTCGGACACAGGAATTATGCAAGTTTTACTGCAAATTTAAGAACTTCTGGGAAAATTTGAGTAGGCTACGAGCCAAGGCGGTGTGGAGACCATGACAGCCACATGGCGACGGGCACCCGACACCGAAGACCGCGGTGCGCTTCAGATCTCGGGGAAACCCAACGTCTCAACTGTTTAAGTCACCACGTCAAGGAAAGGGGGGCTCCGAGTTTCTCACTGGATGATGTGGGGCATCCTGATTTTTGCTTTAGAACATTGCAATACAGACATAATTCCGAAAAGCTTTGTTTTTGTTTTTAAGGAAAGTCACAGAGCTGACCTCTGAGTAAAATCGTTTTCTTACTAGGCTGCTTTACGGGAAGACAGGGTCAAGGTGACAGTGTGGCAGGACCGTCCCGCGGGTGTCACCCGTGGAACAGCAGTTACAAAGCTGCAGCGGGTGAAGCTGCTGGGGCCCGTCACATGTGCACACTGGTCCCTACACGCTACTTTCCGGTGCAGACAACGGAAAAAGCGCCAAAGTCACCGCAGCGCTGAGAAGCCAGTTTCCTCCTCTTCTTCCACCACAAACTCCCCACCCTTCACGGTGCCGCCACCCCCGAGCTGCAGAGGGCAGCTCCCCCGCAGACCGACTTCTCCTTTACGAGGAAAAGTGCACCTGGACTACGTCTACTCCGGGCGCGACGGCCGGCCCACGTGGCACAGAGAGCTGGGGTTACAATTCTAGGCAATGTGCTCACCCGGCAGACCAAGGTGAGGGGTCTGAAGGCTGGTTCTGTGAGACAAAGTGAGTGTTAGGGGTGTGTGGGCTTCCTACCACGATAGTGTTGGGCGCTGCAGGTCTCTGAGGCGTACCAATTACCTACAGTCAAAAGAGACAATTCAGAACACAATCAGCAATCTCCCGCATACGACCCTGCCATTTTACCATTTCCCATCCTGTGCAGGCACTGCCGAGTTCCGTTAGCTACGAAGATCAGAGAACACGGTCGCGTGAGCACCAGGGGCTGACGCTGCTGAGCTAGAGACGCCACCGACCGGCACTTCTGTTCTGAACGGGCCGTTTCCCTCACCGACTTCAGGTGTCTTCCCCAGTTCAACAAAAGCAGCAGGGAACGGCCCGCCCCGGCAAGCCTGGCCCGACGGAACAGCGAGCCCTGGGGAGGTCGCCTGGGGGGTCCTGGTTAGCTGAGCAGCCTGCGAAGCGAGCCTCAGGGCACATTCCCGCTGTTCCTCTTGCCCTAGTTTACTTTCCCTTCCTTCTAGTGACTTGGAGGAGGATGAAATCCTCTCTTTCAGGGGTGCTAAAGTAAGGCCAAAACACCATCAGAAAAACTCTCACAACAAAGGGATCACACACCAGCCCATCCGCATGTGGGAGCCTCATCCCAAAGGCGGCTTCGCGGGGGACCCGACACCCCGAACAGTGCAGCGTTGGTGGGGGCGGGGGGGCCATCAGCACTGCGAGAAACGACACACACCCCCGGGTGAGGGCAGCTCCGGGGACGGCAGTGCGACCCACCCCGCATGTGGCTAAGTCCGAGCAACCCACACCATCTCTTCACCGAAGGAAGGGAAAGCCCGGTTTGTCTTCGACAAGGACTTCGGATTTGGCCCCACTGATTAACATGCAAACGTTTACATGGGGGTCACACAGACACGGCTGTGCAGTCAAGTCAAATCCCAGTTTTCAGGATCTTGTACGTGACTCCACCCACACCAAAAAGCTAATCCAGGAGACGGTTCAGAAACATGACTTCCCAGGTTCTGCACAGCCAAGTGGCCTGACATGACGACGCTGTGGGACGAGTCACCGTCGGGCGCCAGGTGCTGGGGCAGCCCTTCGCGGCGGGGGGGGGGGGGCAGCCTCAGGGACTGACCGTGCCCACTGGGCGGGCCCCTTCTTAGCAGGATGAGTGTGCTGCCTGCTGTGGTCGGGGGACAGCTGACCGGGCACTTTGTTCTAGGTCAGGTTACCTGTCAGGGCTAATGACCCACAAACCATAGAAAGAAAAAACACTCGCAATTTCATTCTTTAAATTCACATTTCCAATGATCAAAGTTTCATCACAGAGTTTTCCAAACTGTGGATCACCCTCATTCAAAGCCATGAAATCAAATAGCAAGCTTTCCGAAAAAAAGAAAGGACTGAAAAGAAAACAAATCCCCAGAGAGGAGACGTGCCTCCGGAACCTTGTTTCTGTTGAATGAGCACGTGCGTTCTTGGGGCCCAGCTCACGCGGACAACGCACTTTAGCCGAGGCTCAGGGCTGACTGTCTGGGACACACGGAGGCCTGGGAGTCACGGCATTTACTGAACATGTTTTACATGGACTGGATTGGTGCCGTTCTCAGGAAAGTGGGTTTAGGACACTAGCACCCACGCCGACAGGCAGGAGAGTCACCAGAGGGCTGCCTGACATGCGGTCTGGGCCCCCACGGCCAGCACCCTCGCTCCTGTCCTCTCCCTTAACTGGACCTCTTGGCACAACTGGTCCACAACAAGAATGAAAGTCAGAGGGCCAGGCACACAGCAGGTGCTCAATAACTGCTCACTGGATGACAGGGAGCTGTTTTCTCTCTGCTCCTCCCCCGTCTTAACTGCCCTCCTGGAAACCGTGCCCATGGGAACCGACTCAGGCTCACGACCGGGGCTCGAGCCCCTCAAGAGCCCAAGCCACGCTCACATCCCACAAAGACAAGGCTCTCAGGTCACAATGCACCAGTCCTCCTGTCCTCAACCCTCTGGCGGACAAGTCGAGAGACACCCGCGACATGTAAGCTATAGGTCACAGTGCCGAGGTTTGCGAAGGGTGAGTTACCATCACTAGCTGCCCGGAAACAACCAGAGTCAGACCAGGGCCATAACTTTCAGGCTGATAAAGTTTAAGGTACTGACACAAATCTTCGTGTTAATTTTCCTCCCTACTATTTATAACCATAAAAACAGAACTACTCCTATAATTAAGGAGGTATTCCCAAGCTAAATCTGCTGTGATACATAGTAGCTAAAAATAATAAGACTTACAGAATAAAACATAAAATGGAATATTTAACTTGTATCAAAAAGACATTTACTAAAAAGCTGTGATGAGCCAAATACAGTGTAGGACTTCGACATAGCATTGCTTTGAAAAAATTCACAGCCCCTCTGCTAGAAAAAGCAGTCACATCCCCTGACGGGGACAAGGTGACGGGGCACATGCACAGTTGCCCAGGGTGCTCACCCACAAGTGGGAGCTCAGGTCTGAACAAGAACAGCTGGGCAGCCAACATCCTTCTCTCGATGCTACGCATGGCCCAGGAGTAGGGGCGGTTTCAGTCTGACAAGAGTTCCATCAGGAAGGGCCCACTGAACCCCACAGGTGATGAGGAAGCAGGGGCACTCAGCACGGTCCCAGGAGCACACCACCTCTGACCCCTCCGAGTGGGTGGGCCACAGCACAGACACACCTGTCCCAGCACCCTGACGGCCTATACAGCCCTAAGCCCACTGTGTGCCTTGCAAGGGCACCACCCTCATTTCCCAGGCAAGTAACACCCACGCTGAGGAGGGTCAAGGCCAGGTGCTGCACCCCCACACAAGTCCACGCTCTGGGGCAGACTCAGGGTCAGCGGACACACGTAGCAGGAGGGGAAGGTGCCGGGCCTGAGCCTGCAGGCAGGTCTGAGCCAAGGGAGTGCACACTCGTCCCAGCACCGCAAGCATTCGAGAGGGCACTGCAGAAGGCAGACCTCACACCCCAACCTCCGCACCAGAGCTACGGGCCACCGTCCAGAATCGGCAAGCCCACCTGCCCAGGGCCCCTTACCACTTGCTGTGCAATGTTGACATTGGACTGTCCGAATGTTTTTGGCAAGAGCTGCTTCCCCAGCGTGTTCACTGTGGAGGGGTGGACAGCTACCAAGGACACCACGCCTGCAACGTAAGGAGGTAACAGGTTAGTTCCGTTCTGGATTAAGGCTAAATGGGACAGCTTCAGGAGGACGATGCTTCTAACTAGAGACTCTTACTTTACCCACCTTAGGTTTGTGGGTCAGCTGCAAATACTTCTAAGTTCAACTCTCATCTCAAGGCGTCCACGTGGAACAACCGCCTGCTCTCCCACCCGTCAGCCCCTCCTGGGTGCTTCCGTGTCCGGGTGGGTGGGGGCTCAGGCGCCCCAGGTGCACCACCGACCTGCCCCGAACCCCTGTGAGGCTGCCTGCCCACCTACAGGGTCTGGGGAGAGCAGCTCTTGAAATCCTACAATTCTGTGACAATTAGAGTCTTCTGAATGCTCCAGCATTTCTCTGTTTGCAAAACTAGAAATCCAACACTCTTGTGGCTCAGCAGGCTAAGCATCTGACTCTTGGTTTCAGCTGAGATCTCAGGGTGGTGGGACTGAGCCCCACGGCAGGCTCTGCACTCAGCGTGGAGTCGGCTTGAGATCCTCTCTCTCTCTCTCTGCCTCTCCCCAACCCCACCCCCACGCACGCTCACACTCTCTCCAGGAAAAAAAAACATTTAACACTCTTCTTCCTTGAGAAGTAGAATCACATCTCTGTTTCCAGGAGGTGAAATGCCTGGTGAGGAAGCTGCCCCCTCTTTGAACACACGCAGATGATCTTATCACAACACAAAGGGGAAGGATACACGTGGAACAGAGGTGCTCATTCCTTCAGTGTTTGCTAAGAGTTCTATGTGCCTGGCTCTGTCCTTGGTGCTAGGCATATAACAACAAATAAAAATGGTAAAACAATTTTATTTTACACATTAAATAAAATCAAATGAAGTACAAATGATAAAAACTCAAAATATAGAAACAAAGCCGTTGCCCTAACCCTCAAAAGGCAGAGAGAAAATAAAGGGAGTGTGTAGAGTGATGGTGGTGCCCGGAGACCCGGGAGGGCGAGCAGCGTGTGCCCCATCCACGCCTTACTGAGAAGGGCCTCAGCACCCTGGGGAAGAAGCAGACCCACCCGCGGTCTCCCAGTCACTGCCGCGCAGGGAGTGGGGAAATCCTGCTCGGGTCACCACGCCTCGCATCCCGTGGCTCCTGGAACACACCAGCCTCCTGCGGCCACCTGGGCGAGCACAGGACCCTGCCAGGTTGGTGGGGGGCGGGACTCGAGCTCAGTGGACACAGATGGCATCTTCCTCGCTTCACAGACTCTGCCTCGTGATGGCCTCCCCAATAAGCAGTCCAACACTGTCCTCCTCTAGCCTGGCCTGAAGGCTCATTTCCGACCCCTTTACAGCCCGTGCACTGTAAGCAAGAGACTTGAGAACTGAAGAACCGTGAACCTTACTGCTGCACACAAGCACTGAATAACTTAACAGCACAAATCGACCAAACCAACTGGCTAAATATTAGTATTCTTACCAACCAACACCAACAGATATTTATTTTCTACATGTATTTGCTTTGAGTTTTTATTTTCCTCTAAACATAGAGATCTGTATCTTAGCAAAAGCAAATTTCTAACAACGTTTTTAGATACGTAAAAGATGTTTTAAAAGACAAAAAATAAAGTTATTCTATTTCTCACAGAGATTTAAAACATACCACTTTTCAGATTCATGTATAGATTAGTAATTAGGTTTCTAGGAATACTGAACTGATTCACTAAAAAACAAATTTTTTTTTGTTTTGCAAATGACGCCCTGTCAACATCAGCACTCCAGGCGGTTCTTACAGTTCTTATGACACTGTGTCTGAAAGCTTATTTTGCACGTCAAATAAATGACATCGAAAGACAGGGGCCGACAGGACAGGGCGCTCGTCTCTGGGGCTAAGCTGCAGATTAGGAGAACAGAAACCACCCAGAACCCCAGGAACGTCTTTCTATAAGTAACGAGCTTAGAGCCCCAATCTGGAATTCCCAAGCCCCGCCCCCAGCTGGGGGAATGAGGAGAGGGACAGTTTGGGCAAGGGCAGGGCTGAGGCAGAAGTGGATCGGGTCCAGGGACCCTTTCCTGGACAACACCACCTGTCCTTCTCACCAGGGTCTCTGCCTTGTTTTACTGGGTGAGAAACTCTTCAATACAAAGAATCACTTTGCAGGCAATCTTGCTCCAGGACAACCTAGAATTAACCACGACCGTTTACCCTATCTGCTGGAGATGCGAGGAGCAGAGCTACCCCTGCCGTCCACAGACCCACCCCATCCCTGCCCACAGCCACCAGGGCTTGACGGATGCGCCCCGTGTTTCATACTTTTCCATGCTCATCCACGACTCCGAGAAAATACAAGTATGACCTGTGTGGGCCTCTGAAATCTAGAAAAGGGTAGTCTGCAGCTATGCTTACACTGTTGCTGGGACTTTCCACAGAAGGACCTGGCTGGTTCCTTTAATGCTGTACCGCGATTCCCTGATAACAGGCTGACTGTGCGAATGCACAGACGCTCCTACTGAGACACGGCACTAAGGTCGGGCGGGCCTCCTTCTGCTGAGTCTCCCTGAGTCCAGGGAGTCCAGTCAGCTTCCATCAGAGTCGAGGTGACCATCTGTGTCATGGGCTGAACACGCACACACGCACGCAAACACACGCACGCATGGGCGCACACCCTGGCAGACGCACACGCACACGTGTCCACATAAGTGCACATATCATGAGCACACAACCTAGCAGACGCATGCGTACTCAAACACGTGCACCCACACACACATGCGTGGGCAGGCACACACACACACTCATGCACGTACACGTGCACACATGCATGGGAACACGCTCCAGCAGACACGCACAGACGCAAACACACACGACTGCGCGTCCCGGCAGACATGCACACATGCACGTGCACGCACACATGGGCGCACGCCCCGGCAGACACACACACACATATGCACACGCACACATGGGCACACACCCCAGCAGACACACACACACATATGCACACGCACACATGGGCGCACACCCAGCAGACACACACACACATATGCACACGCACACGCGGACGCACGCCCCGGCAGACACACACACACATATGCACACGCACACATGGGCGCACACCCCGGCAGACACACACACACACATATGCACACGCACACATGGGCGCACGCCCCGGCAGACACACACACACATATGCACACGCACACGCGGACGCACGCCCCAGCAGACACACACACACATATGCACACGCACACATGGGCGCACACCCCAGCAGACACACACACACACATATGCACACGCACACATGGGCGCACACCCCGGCAGACACACACACACATATGCACACGCACACATGGGCGCACGCCCCGGCAGACACACACACACATATGCACACGCACACGCGGACGCACACCCCGGCAGACACACACACACATATGCACACGCACACATGGGTGCACACCCCGGCAGACACACACACACATATGCACACGCACACATGGGCGCACACCCCGGCAGACACACACACACATATGCACACGCACACATGGACGCACACCCTGGCAGACGCACACACACATATGCACACGCACACGCGGGTGCACGCCCCGGCAGCCAGTGTCCCTCTCCCAGGTTCCCGCCAACTGCTGACTCAGGAAGACATGTCCCTTTTTGTCAATCTCAAGGATGTGATTTCTTTTTTTTTTTTTTTAAAGATTTTATTTATTTATTTGACAGAGATAGAGACAGCCAGTGAGAGAGGGAACACAAGCAGGGGGAGTGGGAGAGGAAGAAGCAGGCTCATAGCGGAAGAGCCTGATGTGGGGCTCGATCCCAGAACGCCGGGATCACGCCCTGAGCCGAAGGCAGACGCTTAACCGCTGCGCCACCCAGGCGCCCCAAGGATGCAATTTCATTTCTGGTTTAATCTGGCCACAGAAATGAGAATGTTCAACATACCCCTTCTGAGAAAGACCGTCACACACACACACGTGCTTACAGGCTCAGGAACTAACACTTCCGTTACAAGACGGCGAAATTATAACAGCCCAGAAATCTACTCACTAGAAACAGTATTATTGTAACTGTAAAAGGTACTTACAGCCTTTTATTAAGGGAACTATATAACACGATATTTTCAAATAAAACATCATGAAATGGAGGATTCCTTACCTCCCAAGAAAATGCGTTAGGGATATATGTGGTCTGAATCGCTATAACCACTAACAGAAAAAGGGTTCTAAAAATATTACGTAAGAATGTCGTAATTAGTCAACACAATCCATTAATATCCATAGGTTTTAAGATATCTTAAATTATGAAATCATAAGGTTTAATGTTTTCTTGACAACAATTTTAGCCACTTTTAAGTTCTGAGAACCTAACCCTTAAGAGAGAATACTTTGCCCACCACGCTACAGACACTGTGTGCTGATACGGCCGAGGGCCGCTGGACTGTGCCGCGGTGCGCGTGGCTCTGCCCAGGCAACAGCAGAAGCTGCCCCACTCAGCAGGCACAGGAGAAGCAGCAACGTGGCCCTTCTCAGCTCTCCGGCTCCAGCAGAGGCTCGCTCCTGGGGCTACTGTGGCGGCCACGTCACCCCACGTGCTTGCTGTTCGCCAGCCAAGCACCCTGAAAGGGGAAACGGGCTCTGCACGGGCTCCCCCGGTCCGAGCGGAGGTGCACCCCCTCTCAGCATGCCCACTCTGACTGAGGCGCGTTGACGACGCCCTCACCCCCCGTCTGCGCAGCGTGCACTCTTCTGGGCACTGTGGCCGGTCATCATCGCAAGCCCAGCAGCAGGGTTCGGAGGCTGGGACATCCCTCCGCGCTCTAGGCATCCTCTGGGTTCCCGGGGCTGGGAGGAGAGAACAAGCCGATGCCTCTGCTCCACGTTCCCCGGGAGGGCAGCCTCTGAGGGGCTGAGTGAGCCCTGCCATGTCCTCCTGCAGCAGGCCCCCCTCCCAACCGCCGCACAAACACCAGCCTGAACTGACCCACCGTGCGTACAGGTGCATGTGGGAGGGCGCAGTCACCACATCTCAAGAATGACACAGTGATGCCAGGTTTCTGGCCACACGGCACGCCCCAAATTTCATCTCTCCTGCCTCAGAACCCTTCTACGGGGAGAAGCAACCCTGAAACAGAAGGAAAGCGCCGCACGTCACCCCCCGCACGGAGCACATGCCGGCTTGGAGCTCTTCAGGGAGAAGACAGGTCTCTGTCAACAATCAACAGGCATCACAGCTCTCCAGCAGAAAGGTGCCAGGCGACAAAAGGCAGCACTAGAAACTCCAGGAATGGCCCAGCGACAGCCAAGTGTTGGCTCGCACGACTGCAGGAACAGGACGAGCAGGCCCACAGACATGACACGCCCAAACACCGTGTCAGGAAAGTGTTTACAGAACGGCGAACACACACTTTGACTTTACTCTGAGGTACACTCGGGGTTTCTTCAGAGACCATGTGTTGTTTGTCTAATAAAGAAAAACTTCTTTGAAAAGGTGCGAGAGGACAAAGTGCAGACAGATAACCCGATGAGAGGAAGAAGGCCGCACGCGAGCTGTGGCCCCAGGCTGCCTGTGCACGAAGGGCAGGCAGGCAGCAGGTGCATGGGGGGGGTGCACACATGGCGGGGGAGGGCGGCCTGAGCCCCAAGGCAGCAGCCAGATGGCTGGAAGAGGAAAACCAGGTAGGAACAGCAGAGAGAAACTGGGCCAGAGAAGCATGTGGACAGACCCCTACTAGCAAGGCAGGCCCAGGAGGGGCTCAGATCCACTGGGGCCACCAGAACCCAAAACATGGCAAGGGGAGACGCTGCTGCGGGTGTGCAGGGCCTGGGCGCTCACGTGTTTGGTGCAGCCACGCACACGTGCCACGTGATCCAGTTCCCACTCCTGAGCATCTGCCCAAAACACAGGAACAAACATACGTGCAAAGGTTCACACCCATTACAGCCATTGGCAAAACACTGGAAGCGACCCAACGCCATCACAGCTAGGACTGCACACGTAACACTTTCCCGCCTCTGACTGTCGGGGGCTCTGTCTTCAGGGCCGGTGGGTACAGACAGCTGTGATGACCGGCTTGATATGCCCACTTGCCAAGGTGTCCATCCCCAGCTATCCAATCACAGGCCAGCTGGACGCCACTCTGGAGCCAGTGAACAGACGTCAGGTAAAGGAGACCACCCTCCGGAACCACCTAACCAGACAAAGGCTTGCAGAGCAGAACCCGGGTTTCCTCAAGGAGGAAGGAGTGCTGCCTGCGTCTAGCCTGCCAGCTTGCCCTGCACATTTCAAACCTGCCAACCCCTTTGTCACATGGGCCAGTTCCACGACACGAGCCTCTCTCTCACTTGCAACATGCCCCCCACAGGCTCTGCCTCTGGAGAAGCCTGTAGACACTGGGATCTGGAAACGTGCCCATCAGCAGCAGGAAGAGGCAGGCAGAGCAGAGTCGCGGTCAGGACCCGAGGAACAGGGCAAGAGCAGCAAGGCCCGCCTGGGAGTGCACGGGAGCCTCACGTGATGGGGCATCACAGCCAGAGCTTGGGTAGGAGCAGACAAGGGGGAGGCCTCATCTCAGGAGGGGCTCACTGAC
The DNA here is from genome assembly GCF_024610735.1 of Ursus americanus. Taxonomy (NCBI): domain Eukaryota; kingdom Metazoa; phylum Chordata; class Mammalia; order Carnivora; family Ursidae; genus Ursus; species Ursus americanus. The sequence continues at coordinate 580,779 of NC_142136.1, forward strand.
ACCAGCCGAGGGCAGCAGGGTCCCCGTGAGTGCCCAGGCCCAGCACAATGCAGATGCTGGCCCATTCCCAAATTCTCGGTGGGTGGAACTGGGACTGGCGGCAAGCTGGCCCTGCAGGTGCAGCACGCAGGTGGTGCAGGGGTGGGGGCAAAAAGTGAGACCAGCCCCTGCCCCTCAATGCCCAGCCTGCACCGGGCCTGGGCCGCAGCCCTCCTTGTGACCGCCCTCTGCCCCACTGTTGAACCCCCACAGTGAGCGCCAGCTCCTGACCCTCACGGTCACTCCAGAGAGAGGGCTCTCCGGCACACATTGCCGGCCACATCCCTGGACTCCTGGACAAGCTTGTGCCACAGGGTCTGGGCCTCACTCACCACGACCCTGGCTGAGCCTTTACCAGACCTCTTCGGGAAGTGACTACAGTGACCGCTGAATCAGACAACACAGTCTGACCCCCACGAGCTCCTCAACCTCATGAAACACCAGTGAATAACCCGAAGTGAAGAGCTCGAGTCAGCACCACACTGCCCAAAATTATCCTTCAAACTCCTGAGCCCGAAGCAAAGAGATGGAAACGGTCTCGACGGGCAGACGGGATGGGTCAGAGCCTATGCCGTCAAACAGCCTGGTCCTGCTCCGTCCACAGCCAGAACAGCCCCGGGCTGCCTGTCCAACAACAAACGTCTCTGTTGATTAGAAACAACTTCTCTGAAGTGCAGAGAAGTCTGGCGGCACTCAGCCTGCACGGGCAGGGCCAGAGCTGGCGAGCAGGGTGCAGAAATGTGGTCATGGGCCTTCTCGTACCCAGAACATCCCCGAGTGCAGGGGCAGGAGCCCCAGAAGAAGGCAAGGAGTCCAAGCACCTGGGAGGCCGCGCTGGTCCCAGCAGAGGCGCAGAAGCAGAGGCAGAAGCCAGGAGAGCCTCAAGGGGCAGCTCTTCTGCATCCAGCCATGAGTGGGAGCATGGAACCCACTGGGGGAGCAGCCCAGGCAAGAGAAGGGGGCTGCAGAGCGGCCAAACCACACCCAACAAGGATATGAAACACTTTGAACAGTGCAGGCAGCTAACACCAGAATATTCTACTGAATTCAAGAAGCTGTTTTCTGGTCCCTCCAGTCCAACCCCCTGACTCACCACCAAACTCCATAGGACTCAAGCTGTTCATAAGAAGGAAAAGGAGACAAGCAGCACGTGATAATAAGAGAGGCTCTCAGAGTATCCAAACAATAGACGTATTCAAGATAAACACCAGAACGAAAGATTTCCATCATTTCCAAGGGAGCAAAGTTTGTAGATTTTCTTCACGATTATTTCTGCTTCATCAGTTTAACAAAACACGTCATGCCTACAACTCCTGAGATTCTAAGGGTCTCGTTAGTTACACTACAGCGTCTCACTCGAGCAGTTTGTGAACGGTGAAAGCCATCGAGAGAAATAAACCACCTGCACACGCCGAACCCCTCAGCACACTCTCCATCCTTGTACAGAAAGCGAAAGAGCAAGGGATCCTCAGAAAAGCAGGATGCTGCCTACGACCTTCCAAAAACAGAGAAACCAGGAGAGCCCGTGCGGGCCCACAGCCCATCCTGGGGGAGAGCGGCCAGTGGGACAAGGAAGACCGGCGGAGCCTGGATGGGACGTAGGCAGGGGGCCCTGCAGGGCACGAGAGCCTCCGTGGGTAACTGAAGGTGACGTCCCAAAGCAACAGAGGGATGGGGCGTGAGCCCGCCACCCCAAGCCACGCCGGCCTGTTGAGCCACACAGGGAAGGGCCCCACGGGGCAGGAGATGGCTGGGCTCCTATCCCACCAGCCAGCAACAGACGGACGGGAAGGGGCTGGGACACAGCACCCGCTTCAGGAGCCACGAGGTCCCGTGTTCGGGCGTCTGTCTGGCTGATGCAGACAGAGCAGAGGTGGCAGAAGCGACCCTGCCACTATGAGCGCCACAGGGTCACAGTGCTACGGGCAGCTGGCAGTCGCCCATCGTCTCCTCTGATCTGGCACTTCCACGGCAAGTCTACCCAAGGAAACAAGCAGAGGGCTCAAACATGCTGGCAGACATTCCTCACGGTCACTCTGCGAGGGGAACCGTGGGGCCTCGGGGGGAGGAGGGGCTCCGGCAATCCACGCCCACCCCTGAACACACTCACGGCTTCCTGACCAGGAGGACGGGTCTGCACACGAGGTGTGCACCACAAGCCTCGGATTCGAGTCTGTTCTAGTCGGCGCCTGTGTCCAGAGCAGACACCACCGCCCCCCCCACCGCCGAGGGCTCACAGCGGCCTTGAGCACACGACCTGGGTTCTCCACACTTCTTCACGTTCCCGAACTTCCGCAAACCGTACGTGACTTACAAACCAAGATGAACTCCGCTGCTGTGTGCCTGCAGGTGGCGTGTCCGGCTGAGCTCCGAACAGTGTGCCACCCCTTCTGTTAGGGGCCCCAGGCCGGAGCACTCCTGCAGCAGGGTCCCCACTGCTGACCAGACTCTCACACCAGAGAAATTCACAAACACACCAAACCGAACACTCTTACCAACAGTATTGTATTTCAGAAAGAGGCGCCTTACCTTTTCCAGGACTAAGGTTCTGGTCTATGAAGACCTTGAGTTCCCCGTTGGCTTCAATTAGACCGGCCTGCAGAAAGCAACAAGGACAATAAATAGCCAGCCCGTCTGAAGGACGTGTAAAATACAGCACTAAAAAGACACAATGGTCACTATTACGCAAACAAGGGCAGGACCCCATGCAGGGAGCGCAGGGCCTCCTGCCACTGAGCTCTCTGGCTGCACACTCAGCAGAGAAAAGATGATTTGAAGATTTCTGCCTTCGAAGCTTAGCCCCTGACATAGTAACGAAACACAGCTTTTGTGGACGAAGTCAGCATATGCACTAACCGGCGAGCCTGAGATTAGCAGGGGCACACCTTGGGTGGGTGTGAAAACTCATCTGACCAGCTTGAGAGCAGCCTAGTAACGGGGCCTGAGAAGAGGCCTTGGTCAGAGCCCCGGGCGTAGCAGGAGGAGTGTGGGCCTGGGGCCAGGCAGCACATGGGAACCACAGGGTGTGCCTGACGTCCTCGGCACCCCCGCGTCATGAGCAGGGCGCCTGCACAGCAGTGCCCGCCGACAGCACAGGCACGCAGGGGGCACCAGGGAAGCAACATCACAACACACGTGTGCACATGCACAGAAAGGGCCGGCAGGGCCCCCGGGACGCCACAAGCCGTCGTGTCCAGCACTAGGAATGACTGCTGCCTTGCATTCTGCTTTCGTTGGCCTGGACTTTCCGCCGGAAGGAGTGCGTCGTGGGCACCCTGTGCTGGCAGTGTCCAGAGCGCGCCTCGTCCCCAGCCACCAGCAGAGGGCGTCTGCAGGCCACACGGGGCCAGCACAGGTCCTGGAAAACCAAGCCTCTGGGCGCCGGCCCTGCTGCAGGCACATGCTTACACACACTCATTTACTCACACATACATGTATGTGCACACGCACCCACAGACACAGGCATCTGCACCCACACATGTACACGCATGTGCATAAATACACACACATGCACACAGACCATAACACAGGTCAGTCGATCCCAGCAGACAAGCCCCTCCCTCCTGCCCGGGGCCTCTGACCACCAACGACCAGGGCAGTGGAATTCCTGGCCTAGCGCGAGCAACCCCGAGAACGTCCAGGAGACTCCATGGCCCAGGTGTTCGAGGACTCACGCCTGTGTCCACAGTCACCTCACACACACCCACAGAAGCTCACGTGTCTGTGTGCCGGGACTTTCTTCATGGGATGCGTGAGCACGGGCCAGCCTGTGGAGGGATCCGAGCACAGCTTCTGGCGCCGTCCTGCTTCTCCAGGAAGCCCCACTGCCCACCTGAGCAATGCAGTCCCCAGGGGCACGGCGGAGGCCAGAGCCTCGATCCTGGGAGGAGCCTGAGGTCTGCAACCTCCAGAGGGACACCTCCCAAACGCGCCTGGGGCAGCGACAAGCCCGGAGTGCACACACGCACAGCTCGCCTGAGCCTGGCACGGGAGACCGCCCACCTCGGGCCCTACCACATTCCAGGCATGGGCTCGCTGTCTCCCTTTGTGCACAGTGAACGAACCAAACGCACCCAAATGCACAATCCACGCAAGAGTTCAGAGCGTACATCCGAGCCGCTGAATCCGCCGGAGATGGAAGTCAGGCCTGCACAGTGAGGGGCCACCTGCACGGCCTCAGAGCCGGGCAACACCCCATGGGCCACATTCCCCGGACTCTCCAAAACCCCACCTTCCCACAGAAACTGAGGGAGCCAAGCACACGCCCACGAGGACAATCATAGGCTGAGGCCTGGCTGGGCTAGAAGATCACTGGCCAGGAGGTGGGTGAAGAGGACCTTCCACGTGCTGGGGGAGCAGAGCGACTCACTCCGGCCAGGGAGCCTGCACCAGGCTGGTCCCAGCAAACAGGCTCCAAGTGCCCAGAGCCACAGGACACCAAATGCCACAGAGCAAGGGGCTGGCCGTGGCAGGAGACCCGCAGGCCGCACACTGACAGCAGCAGCACCTGTCGACGGCCCCAGGCTCCCTGCACATCACTGGTGCTGCCAGCTCCTCCCTCCCACGGCCAAGGGCTCCTCAATCCCACGGACAGTGGCCCTGACCTCCTTGTCCACTATCCACCCACACCAGAGCAGATGCACGAGTGGATGCCGGAGCCGGCAAGCCACAAAGACCCAACGAGAGCAGGGCCTGTCACTGCCTGCCTGGGTCTGCCTCGGTGGGACCGGTGGGACCCGGCATCTGCCCCGACCTGCTGCCACTGGATGCGCTACTCAGACGCGGCAGTCACTGGTCACGGCGCTCCTGGCCACTCACGGGAATGCCAAGAATGCTGCCATCCCCTTCCCACAGAGATGGCGGTCACGGTCAGCACAGCAGGGGCACAACCCTGGCAACCAACACCTCACAACCCAAACTGGGAACGAAACCGGGCTTGGTGGACCTGGAAGACACCCCGTCCGACTCACGCGATCAGTCAAAGCAGCCCATCCTCCCTGGAGCAGAGGGCTTCATTTTTCCCCGCCAAACACTGCCTGCAGGAGCCACTCAGTGAGCAGCCTGGGTCAGGAACAGACCAGCACAGTCCTTTCCGGCAAAGTCTGGGAACCAACAAAGAGGCCGGTCCCTCCCTACCATCTCGATGTCATGAGCCAGAGCTGAGATGTCACTGGAGAACAGGGACAGGAACATAAAGGAAGACGCTGGCCAAGCGAAAAGGATGAAGGGAGCCACCCAAGTGCTGGACGAGAGACAGGTCCATCCGCAAGCATCATGTCTGCTCGCCGACACCAGGAAAACCCTAACGTGAATCCGCATACCCCTGCTCGGTAAGACACGTTTCTGTCTCTTGCACTCCACAAGAGCTCCTGCAAGAGGGGGGCTGGACTTCTACAATGGGCAGCAGCGGTCAGCAAAGCCCTCCCACCATGTGTGCGGCAGGCAGGCCTGGCCCCCAGTCTGGTCCCGTGAGAGCCCAGTGATGCGCGGTGGTCCAGCACAAAGTGGCTGTCCCAGCAGCACGAGTCCAGACACCGGGCTGGGAAGACTCTGTCTGACGGGGTTGCCGTTCCTGCTAGGGCGGCAGCACACGGGCCACACCAGCAGACGCTGGCAGTCCCCCAGCGGCGACACCGCCTGGATGCTACGGACCCAGGGGCCGCTTCTGGAACTGCCGCCTCCGACGGGACCATCTTCCCAGAGAAGCTGCCAGGTCAGTAAATACACACCTGCCTTATTCCCAAGCCAGTAAATCTGACCTAGGAAGAAGTCGAGCAGCTGGCCACTGGCTCCTGTGGACGCCTGTGCTGTCCGCACTCGAGATAGCGACCAGTTACCCCAAGGCAAGTCTTCCAGGCACAGAAATGATCTGTTTTGTGACACAACGTGTCAGAATCACAAGAGGCGCAAGCTTGCTTCTCACTAAGGAAATCAGGAAACAATACTACTTTCAATGCTCCTGCTCACAGGTGATGTGGAGAACACAAAGCTGAACGCCTACAGACCAAGCCTGGAGGACAGTGACCTTGTCACGGTGCAGATGTGGGAGCCCAAAGGCCCCACGTGCTCCAGCTGGGGAGGGAAGTCAGGCTCTGGGAGGGTCCACGCCGCCCGGCAGCCCTGTCCTGGGGCTGTGGTGGCAGCAGAGACGGCGGGACGGTGGGAGGTGAGAGGCACGTGGGGCAGCCACCGTGCAAACGCTCTGGGCGCACGCCTGCTGGCTGCTGCAGATCGGGCAGCGTATCCACCGCGACCCAGCCAGTCCCAAATTCTGAGCCCCAGAAACCGTGCGGGAGAAGAAACGTTTACTGTTACTTTACCCACTGAGCTCTGGGGTTTCACAGCAACAGAGGACAGTGGTCAATGATTTTTCTCTAGAACATAAGAGAAAGTGCTTCTTTTATTCAACAGGGAAGTCACTGAATGTATTTTTGAAGCAGACTCTAACAGTTGCACGCAGATTTGGCCCAAATTTCCTGGTGTAACATGACTAACTGCCAATTATCAAAGACAAAAGCCATAACCAAATTAACATATCTAGGTTTCCTGACCTCAGACAAAGACAGACAGCAGCACTTCACAAGTCCATCTGTACGGAGAGGCAGTCTAGCAGCAAGCGGGCCCTGTGGCGCCCGGCCAGGCTGGATCGCCCCCGACGGCCCAGCCAGCAAAAGCTGGCAGCCGGTGACACCACGGCCGGACAGACTCTCGAGGTCAACCAGCGTCCACGCAGGGACGACCTAAACCGGCCCTGGTGCTGGCTCACCCAGGCGACTGCCCACACACCCTCCACACAACCCCGTTCCCAAATGAAGCCAGAATCCAGGCCCCGCCCAGCTCGTCCCCCTGATTCTGCTGTCTGTGAAGATGACAGAAATCACTTCTGGGCTTGATGACCAACTCAGGGGACACACTCACCGGCTCCAGGCTGTGTGTCTACCTCGTCTGCGGGGGCACAGCCCCCCAGGGCTGCTCCCCTCCCGCGCAGCAGCTGGTACAGCGGACCACGGGGGCACCAGGCGTCACACGGCAGAAGCTGAGGACGGAGTGGACTTCAGGAGAGAAGCAGGTCTCTCTGAACCACACAGACTAATTCAGGAACGAATGGAAAGGTCACCAGCATCTCACCCAGACCCCCCCCCTCCACCCCTGGGTCCCAGTCTCAGCCTTCCTCTAATGGTGCTTTTCTGAAACACCTCCCCCTTCACGGGGTGTGAGTCGAAAAAGACACAGAACATCTGATAAAGACCTCTGTGGCTGACCGTGGACCTAGTACAACAGGAAATTACTATCACCTCCCCAGAAAAGAGCTCACTACTGTGGATCTGATCCCTGCGTCAGCTGTAAGACACACCCCGCCCCGCCCCCGGCTTAGGGGCTGACGCCTGGCACTCCTCCCTCGCGGCGGTGCTGCCGTGCCCCCGTGGAGCGGCCGCCCACCCTGCGCTGCGCTCTGCTCCCTTCCCAGACGCCCACCCTGGGCTCTCCTGCGGGGGGACCCCAGGCAAGTCCCCACCTGCAGGACGAGGAGAGCAGTGCAAGCCCACCTCCCTCACGGCCTCACAATCACAGCATGAGGTGCAAACCTTTAAAATCTGCACCTGGGGGACGTGGCGTCTCCATCTGCCCGCGACTATGGGGTTCCGAGCACAGGACCGCCAGGGCTCCACACGGGAAGGCCAGTGCAACGTGGTCCCTGTGAGTGGTCGTCAGCAGCACCCCAAAGCGCTGCCCGCTACCGATGGTGCTGGTGGACGAGGTCTACTAGGGGTGCACAGCAGACACGTAGCGAGACTCCCTCTCCGAGGACGTGGGTAACGCGGGCTCAGACCATACTCGACAAAGTCAACACTGACGTCTGTGTTCAATATGTGCAGTGGGGCTCGGAAAAGGTTCCCCTCGCGGAGTTCCTTCATGACTGCTCCGTGATCTCATGCTTGCCTTCTGTCTGTGAGGAGGAACACGGGCCTTCCTGCGACTCCTGCCGGGGGACGGCACACCTGGACACCCGCGCCATGCCCAGGTGCTCAGCTCCAGCCCCGGAGCCGCGAGCGAAGCCCCCGCCCCTCGCCTTCCACATAAGGAAGTGCTAACGCGTCCGTGACAGCCTCCCAGAGATGTTCCAACACGAACCCGTTGTTACAGGTTTAGTTAGTAAATATGACAGAGCCTCAGTTACACAACCACAGACACGGACCCAGGAAAATACCGCGGCCACACGGCCTACATCCCTCCCATCTTCTGCCCAGAGACGAGACCCGCGCGGACGCGACAAACATCAGAACACAGGCTGTGTTTTGTACTGTAAAAGCTATTCCTGAAACTTCAGCTAATTTTAAGGTAAGTGCATAGGATGTATTTTTCTGCAAAATCTTTACACTTAAGGTGCAAACCTACCCTCCAGTAAACACCAAAACGCTAAATTTGTGTTAACACGTAAACCAGAAGCAGAAGCACCGTTTGCCACAACTCCCCTAGTGTTTCTCACAAACATGATTCCTCCTGTCGCATTTGTACTTAATGGAAACACAGCTGGGTGCTCTGCTCTCGCGGTAGCTCCAAGGACCCTGCTCACAGCCCAGAGCTCAGCGCGCACGGCAAGCTGAGCTGTGGAGCCCCGACTGAAATGGCACTGGGATGCTTTAGGGAATTCAGCAGAACCAGCTGGGAGTCACCAAGCTCCAGGCTTCATCCCAGGGCCCTCCAGCCTCCACAGGCCACGAGGGCCGTGGCCAGGCCCTGCCTCCGCCTGCCGCCCACCCTGAGTCCCCTCCACCCCTTCTCTAAAACAACCCCGCCAAGACAAGACTTCCTCTGGGGGCCCGCAGGATGAAGTGCAGACCCCTCAGCAGACAGAGCCCTGGAGCTGAGGGACCACGGGGCACGTCAGAGATGAAGCCGGTGACCGGCTGCGGGGTGCAGCCTCGCTGCCCTCCTCCATGGACGGGCAGGCCCCATGCTTCGGGCTGCCTCTCTGAGCACTTTCTACTCCCGTACCAGTGACTTCCTGCTGCCCCTGGCCCCCCACTGGACAGAGGCCCTGTGAGGCAGGGCACCAGCCCGGGGGAGGCTGGAAGTGCTGAGCGGCACCGAAGGCCACGGGAGGTCTGACACAAACAGCAAGACCGCTCCAACAGAACTGTACTTCCCAGAGGAGGCAGTGGGCCCGGCAGTTTGCCAGTGGAATGCAGACATAATTCCAAGACAGGAGGACGAAACCACCAAGACAGGCCAATGAGAGCATGAGGAGTCGAGGTTTCAACCGCGTCATGAGGATGGGGAAACCTGGGAAAGCCAGCACAGAAAGAGAAACCTACACACCCACGTCCTTACTGATACCCACACAGAACACCAGCAGGTGCCGTCATCCGGGCGCCTCGAAAGAGTCCACGAGGACCTGGGGAGAGGACCCTCCCTCCTCTGCGGACCTCGCCCTCAGCGACGCTCCCGACTCTGCTCCTTCCAGAAGGCCCCTTCCAAGTCCGCACACGCGGCACACAGTGGCGGCCGGCACCCAACCACAGCATCAGAAGCACGCGTGTGCCTGAGGGAGCACAGAGGGCATGGGTGCTGCTGGGGGCACCTGCATGAGGCCGACAGGGTGACGGCAAGAACGAGAAGATCCACCCAGTCCTCTCACAGAGGCAACAAAGACACCAAGTACCCAGGGCCGACCCCGCTACAGAAGCACGCAGCGCCACAGAGGAGATCCTGAGCTTCCCTGAGGGATACACGGCACGGCACTGAGCGGAAACGTCCACACTGCGCATCACACCGCAGTACGCCGGACTCTCCTGAACGCCACAAGCTCTAGGGGCGACGATCTAAGGAAGCAGCTGCATCCAGAGCTATCTGGACGGCCTGGGGACCCGCAGTGGGACCCGCCCCTCACTTCACCCTGTGGGTCCCATGCAGACCCTCCCTTGACTTCAGAGCACACAGGACCAGAGCCTCCCGCACCACCATCCTCCCAGCCGCAGACACCCCTTAAGGACCGGCCAGGTCCAGCAGACAGCCTGGGGGCACCCCGCATGTGTCCAATGCGGGAGGGGGGCCTCCCACCCCAGAACTTCGTGGCCCTGCCCAACCCCCTCCCCTTGAGTGTGGCCTGACCTAGTGACAAGATCTGCCAAGGCCAGGTTAGGTTTCAGGAGGCCTGTCCTGCTGACGCGTCTCTCGCTCCGTGTGTGTGTGTGTGTGCGTGTGTGTGTGTGTGTGTGTACCTCGCTCCATCCCCTCCCTCCCCTCCCTGGCTGCTGCCTCACTCTGGCCACATTAGCTACCCTGCAGAGGACCCACAAGGCCAGAAACTGAGGGCCGCCTCCCAACCAACAGCCCAGAAGTGAACGCGTCCCGTGGACCAGGTGAGTGAGCTCAGGCATGGTCCTGCCCACAGGGACCCGGAGCTGTCAGGCTGCCTCCGGGTGCTGGACTGGGAGCCAGCACAGCTGCAGCCGAACTCTGGACCCCAGGAAACCACAGGGTAACAATGTCACCGCAAGCCGTGACAACACTGACAGGGCACCTGAGGACGCACCGAAGCCCGCACTGGGCACTTTCCTGCCTTCCCCGCCTGCCGCCTATTCTGTCCTTGCACAGAAACGGCACCACAGTGACCTCACAAAGCAATCGGATGTGGCGCATTATGCGAAAAAGTCTAAGGCAGAGTTCAGTTTCATCACGCAAAAAACAGGTTCCAAGTGGACAAAAGAACAAAGTGGAAACAATATGGCAGGAGCGCTACTTTCAGCGGCGGGCTTCGGACTGAGCCCGTGCCCTAAACAGCACACAGTGAGCGAGCGCTCCTGCCTCTCCCCAACCCGCCCGCCCTGCGGGACCGGCGCACTCCCAAGGCAGGGAGGGCACTCTGGGCCACCGGCCACTGCAAGAGCCCGCGAGCAAGGGTGCGTGTCCCAATTCCGCTTACAGGGAAGGAAGCTCCCGGAAACAACCTAAATGCCCATCAGCAGGACCAAATACACGAGGACACAACCAAACAAAACACCAGCTCTACCCTGACGCAAACCGATCAAATTCCCAGACACCAGCTCTCAGATGATACTAACAAACTCTCGTTCGTTATTTTGGGCATTTCAGGAGATACACGCTAGAATATTTAATGGGAGGACAACGTGTTTGTAACCAGCTCTACGATCACCCGGCAGACGGAGAAGTGTGGACAAACAGCCGCGAGCAGGGCTGCTCAGGACGGTGACGGGGTGCAGGGTGTCAGCACCATGTTCTCTCTGCACTTGCATAGAACTCAAATGTTCCATAAAAGTGACTTTTCAGGTATTTATGTTTATAGTTACCAATGTACCTACAAGCTGTGGAGTTAAACAGCAGGAAGAGAACGTGGAAGTCCGTTTATGTGAAGCTGTACGATAGCGCTGTATGTTAAACACTCACAGCTAGGGAGTTATCCCCAAAATCATCACCAGCACATTAATAATAGAATCACCCTGGACTATGATTTTCAATAACTGTTAGCTTTCTGATATCCTTTGAATTCTTACTAAAACGCTGTGCTTTGTAACTGGATAAAGCATAGCCTGGATAAAACAAAGGATATAGGGTCCCAAGGATAACAAAATCTAGTGATGATGGGGGACGGGTCAGGATGCAGGCTAGAGGCTGTGGATCGGAGGGGCAACCACAGGAAACAGACCAAGGTAGCGGCAAGAGCCAATGGAGCAGAGGCCCATGTCCACAGACCAGACAGAGCAGGACGGAAGGTCATGGAGAGCTGGCTCTGAGCCACAGGCAGGGCAGTGGTGGCTGAAGAGCAGAAGGGCAAGTCTGGAAAGGAAACGCACAGGCTCACGCCACGAGCGCACTCCAGCCAGCAACCATAAGAAATCCACATCCTCGGGAGAGAGCCTCAAGTCCATCGGTGAGGGGAGACCTGGGAGGTAGGAGTCAAATTCGCAAATCCCAACGAGTTGAGGAGAAAGGGGGAGGAGGTGAGGCACAGGGTCAGGGGAGCGGGCGGTACTGCCACCAGGGTTTCTGAAATTTAGGTGAGAACCTGGGTTCTCTGCCAGGGGCCACGACACCAGCAGCTACAAACAGGTACAGTTGTTCCTGCCATCCCCTCCCCCACCAATGGTCAGCAAAACGACGCAGAGCCTAGGCCAACCTCTCCAGCACTCTCCTCTCCTCACACTCCACGACGTGCAGTCTCTCCCGGCGCAGAAATGCCCGCAGCCCTTGGCTCCCGCGACCGCCACCAGACATTCGGTATAAATCAGCGTCTCCATCTGCCTCTGCCTGACTCCACCTACCAGGCTGGACCTAAATGTCCACCAAACGCAGAATCATTACACTACTATCCCCCAGCCCACTTCAACAAGCACAGGCAGCAGCAGCCTCCTACTCACACCAAGCACAAGGTTCTGTGTTTCTCCTTGGATCGGTTTCCCTCGTGCCCCAGAGTTACCGCCCTTCCTAGACGACGCAGCCTGAACCACAGCATCTGCTTTTCTTCCATATCTGACTGTGCTCTGCACTTCAACCTTTGCCTTTTTGCCAGAAAAATATCAGATTTATTCTAGAGCACGTAGAAATGCAAAACTGCCTGGAAGAAAATATAACAGGGCTCCAAAACACTGTTTAAGTATTTGCCCGCGTCTCACTTTCTGGCGTTTCTACGGCCAATGTACGCTGAAGTGGCTCTGTATGCTGAGTCCTGCATTTTCACAGCTGCTGAGCAGTGGAGGGAGACGGCTCATGGGACCTGGCGGGGACTCGTAAGGCGGGACATAGAGCAACAGACTAGGATGTGATTTATCAGGAAGTCATTCCCCCATAGACAGGAGTCCACCTTCTTTATAATGACAAAGCCTGAACCCACCAGATGGCCACACCGAGTGCATTTCTCCTTAACCAAAGTCCATGCTATTTAACTGCCCCACACCTACCCTCCTGACGGCCAAGCCCCAGCCTCAACCCCTAAAGGGGGACCCCCAGGGTTCAGAGGCTCCATCCACCCAGGACAAGTTCCTGGGGCCCACCTCCACGCAACTTGTCCAAACTACAGTCAGGGCAAGCTGGAGGAGGCAGGGCAGAGAGCTGTCTGCAGAGAGACTGGGGTTGAGGTGAGGAACGGGGCTAAAATGGGCCTGGGGACCCTGGACTCCTGACAGAGAAGCAGCATCCTCCCTACACCCTGTCTCCAGGAGCCTGCTGCCCCTTGCACCCCAACTCGGTTCCCGAGCTCAGGCCCTAACAAGGAGCCGATTCCCTCACCAGGAGTGGAGTCCTCCCCCAGAGCTCTGATTAGACCAACCACTCACAGCCTCGAAGCATGTCTACAAGGCCCGGGCCTGCGATGAGCTCCTAAGTTCTTCAAAGCCGTACGCCTTGCTCTCAGAATCCACCCAAGGGTTGCCAGGCTAGGCGGGACATGTGATGATGCGCCTGGCCCTTTAATCATCACTGCCCCGAGAGGAAGGGACAGGACAGTTGTCACCTTCATTCTCCCAACGAGTCACCAAGCCCCAGAGAAAACTCAGCAAGAGGGACAGCTGAACTCAAGCCCACAGTGTGGGTCCACTCGGAATCACTGTGTCTGTCCTGACATAGAAATCCTTTCCAGGAAATGCCCATGGTCCCGTGGCTTCAAGTGGAGGGTGGTGGGGTCCAGGCCTATAGGCCTCTCCTGGGAGTAACAGAGCCAAAGGTGGAGATGTTTCTGCTCAAGCAGTGTCTTTATTTTACTGGCTAATTTAAAAACACGCTACTCTGACTTCTATTCTGGAAAAGTTACTGCAGAGCACTTTCTCCCTTTCAGAAAGACCCTGACTTCCCTTTCAACAAAAACCAAGTCGCCAAGGCCAGGAGCTTGCACGAGGACCACAGTCCTTCACAACCTCCAGGGCAGCTCCCTGGGGCCCAGTGGGCCCTCTCCCTGCCCAGGGGAAGGACTGCTCCAAAATGCAGAATGAGCACAGTGTCTAGCCAGACGTCACTGCAACGACGACCTAGGATGCACGAGACGGCGGGGCCTCGGGCATCAGAGAAACTGACCTGCACACTGACCACCTCCTCACCCCTCCCGCCCCCAAAGTGAGACGTGGCCGTGCAGCTCCGTGGGGCCACTGCTCAGTTTGTTAAGGAAAGAGGAGCTACATCCACAGGAGGAAGGTGCCCCGGGAGCCCCTGTCCTGCTGGGAAGTGCTCCAGCACCCAGGTCTACAGGCCTGGTTTCAAAGCTCTCTGCAGTTGCAAAACCCCACGAGATTGTTTAATTTTGCCACTTCCCTCCTGCCCAAGCTGGTGCTTGTGCTGGGGGAGGGCACACCAGGGCACCCTAAAACAAGGACAGGTCACCTCATAACCCACAGCCGTCCTACTGTGAGCCACTTACTTAGACCATATTAAAGCAAACATTCGTCTTTTATGCTGTGTTTCATTACACGTGAGGTACCTAAATTTCACAAAGCAAAGGGCTTCAGCAGTGCAGAAGTGCTGGCGACCCCCAGGAGTGAGCAACTTCTGCAAAGTGCTCTGCATCAAAGCCGCGTACGACTTCATAACTGACCCCCACACTCAGCCTCGGGACAAGTTTGCAGGTTGAACTCCCACCTAAACACCTCCCTCTTCCTCCTCCTTCCCTGCAAACTAGGACTTAGGTTGTGTCAATACAGGAGGGTAAAAAACTGTCACTCAAACCCTCGTTTTTCAGAAAAGCAAATAAAATGAGAAACATAAGGCCCCTCAAGGTAGAGTCCAAGTCACTATTACTTCCAAGCGGAGGAAGGAAGACATTGCACAAGGCTGAGCAGACCCGATGGGCTTTGCTTCTGCTGCACTGTCATTACTCAGGAAGTTACGCGAACACTGGCCACTGTCCTGAACGTGGGCCTCGGAGTCCTAAGGGTCCCGCTAAATGAAGATGAACAAATACCTACTAACCCATCAAACCCAACACAAACATTTAAACTACCTAAAACTACCTGTATTTAACATGAAAACTCAGGGTATGAATTCAAGGTATAAACCACAGGTTTTCAATGAAATCATTTTACATTTACAACGCTTGCCAGAATGACAAAGGCAAACCTAATGTTAACATTTTGCTACGAAATGATGAATAAAGGGTTAACAACCTCAATTTATAAAGAGTGAGTGCAAACCAACAGGAATCTGACACTAGACTAGGAAAATGAGCACAGGGCACGCCATCAATTCAGAGAAACACGTTTTAAAAGGAAAATATTCAACTTCTGTGTCAAGACATAACTAACACAAAACACAACTTAAAATTTTACCTACCAAAGGGAGCAAGTTTTCTGGGCTTTTAAACTGAATTTCAAACTGAACGCCGTTACAATGAGTTCTCTGCTACAACCCGATGAAACCACACACCGGCACAATTGTTCTCAAAGACAGTGCGCGTCTGCGTCCACACAGTTCCACGCCCGAGGACTTACCCCTGGACGCCATCGCAGTCGGCACAAGGTTGAGAAGAGCTGGCCAGAGAGCATGAGAACCCCCAGCGCTGGAGACGGGGGACCTAGGGCGCGTCCATACGGTGGGACGCCATTTGTCAAACCAGTGGGCATTCGGCCCTTCCTGGGGAATCTCAGGCAACCTGCACGGCTGCACTCCCGGGAGCTCGGTCAAGTGCTGTGGGACGCTCGCCATGTGCATTCCTAAACGCCTCCCTGCTTTGCTTCACCTGTTATTAAAACCCTGGAAAACCTGAGACAACCTAGAAGGCTGCGTGTGATGTCTTTAAACGACACACCGACATCACATGTCAGCTTAGGCAAGACTCTCAAACACATGGGCTAAGAAAGGGCTTTCACTCTAAAGCAAGGACTGGGGAGTGAATAAATACTTGAATTTAAAATGACGTGTTGGGGGGCGCCTGGGTGGCACAGCAGTTAGGCGTCTGCCTTCAGCTCAGGGCGTGATCCCGGCGTTATGGGATCGAGTCCCACATCAGGCTCCTCCACTATGAACCTGCTTCTTCCTCTCCCACTCCCCCTGCTTGTGTTCCCTCTCTCGCTGGCTGTCTCTATCTCTGTCAGATAAATAAATAAAAAATCTTAAAAAAATAAAATAAAATAAAATAAAATAAAATAAAATAAAATAAAATAAAATAAAATGACGTGTTGAGGTTTGTATCCATTTTGATTTTTCAACAACCGACCATCTACAACTCCCCAACGTGCCGAATAAACGTACAGCTGCTAAACCCACGCTGGACCACATCTGGGACGGGCAGCACACACGCCCTCTCGCGTGTCACACGACACTAAGTCGGAAGGTGTCTGGGGGTCCCACCTCTCGTTCGGCCAGTGCCGACACCCCACAGCCCAGACAATACGCCCTCAGCAAGCACCTGCTGGGTGACCCCTCCCTGCCCACAGACAGTGCGAAGTTCAACGCAGGAGAAGCCAGGTATGGATTCCGAATGAGAATTTCCTAACTGTTCTACGCTGAAAAGTAATAAGGTGTTTTAAACATTTAAAGGGAAGAGCTTTTCAGAAAGGTGGCTCTGTGCTCTGGGAGGAAAGTGTCCCCTAGAAGTCACACCATCAGCCACGGTGTGCAGAAACACCACAGGCCCATTGCCCAATGGTCCGAGACAAACCAAAAGCACGGAACTGATTCTAGGAGAAGGACAGCCTTTTATCTTTCGAGTTTTATACCAGGAATTCATTCGTCCAACACTGTTTGACACCGAGATGCTCCGGGTTGACATTCTCAATTGAGCTGCAGATTTCTGCTTGGGACCCCATCCCAGAGTTTCCCCAGTGCATCCCACACAGAAAAACGTGAATTCTGAACCATGAGAAGCCCGGGTAAGAGCAAGCCCACCACCACAGCCCTCCTCACTTGGTAACCTGCGTGCGAGCCACCGACGCCCCTCTCCACGTCCAACGTGACGTCTCTGCGGCACAAGTTAGCATCGGATCCCACCACTCACTCCGGCCGAGACCGAAGGAAACCGCATGCCACTGCTTTACCGCGTTTACTTCTTCAGCCCTCATTTCGCCATCGAGGTCTGGGTCTGAAAAATGATACTCAGTACGTGTATTTTTAGATAAGCTCATTAGTCTCCTAGTGGTATTAAAGCAGGCCTCATTATATCAGCCCTCCAAAGCTTAGATGGGGTGCATTCTTCCTTGGTCTCCAGCTCTCGATAACACCATTCAGAGAATTTTCCATAAACTCACAGAACACAAAGTGGAGTCCCAGACCCGCTTTCAAGCCAGAGGCCATACACGCTGCACAAGGACTTACAGACCACCTCCTCCAGCAGGAGCTGCCGCGGCACTGCCCTCAACCGTGGACCAGGCTCCCCGCAGGCAGGCCGGCCTTCTGGCTCCCACGCCTGCAGCCTGCAGGGGCAGGGAAGGCCCCAGGAAGGGCCACGGCCGCCTAGTGACATCCCCCCGCAAAAGCATCTCTGTAATTTTACAGCCAGCCAGCTACCTCCCTGTTCTTTACAAACCTTCACAGCACTAGACGAGGACAAGAACACAGACTTCCCACCGGGGCTCACGAGGGGCTCGGGCGTGGGCTCTGCTTGTGACCTTGACGAAATCCGCAAAGCCCTGTGGGGCCGCACTGCGCGCGCACGCGCGCACACACACACGTGCACACACACACAGCAATGCACACAGCTCGCATGTGGGCACACTATCACGTCAGATGCCTTCCCCTTCCTACTTCACCCAAGGGCAATTTCTAACACAATGAGCACATTTAAGCAATTACAATTTCTGTATTTTCTCTGAGGTCGACGTTTACCTCTGGGGCCCTTCTCAGTGCTGAAAATGTGACTGTCTTCTCAGCCTGGCGAACCTCCCCAGTCGTGATCTATGTCCACGGGAGCCTCGATTGGCACAAAACCAAAATCACAGATCCCTAGCTTCATTAATCAGTACATAATCTCCATTTTTCACCTCCGAGGGTGATGAGACCCCATGACAGAGGGACAGGTCCATGGCTGTACCCACAAGGTCCGAGGGTGGCAACTGAAATGTCACCGTGTGCCTTGCCCAGCTGAGACGCTCTCCACAGGACTGTAGAAACACTGGCCACGGTGCTCAACTAAGGAGGGCCCCAAGCTTCCAGCTGAGCATGGAGAGGCAGCCCGCACGCGGCCAGAGGGTCCCATGTGGGCGCTGGTGGGAGGCCCTGAGGCAGTTCTCTGCTGGCTGCACTGACCCCCAGGTGTTGGCTTCCAAAAGTGTTCCAGACTGCAGGAGGGACTGCTGGAACTGTGTGGCCTGTCTCTACAGCCAGAGAACTCCCGCCCCAGATACCAGTACCTGCCGATATTCTTATATTAAATTCCGGAAGTGAACCCCAAAACTGCTGCTCAGGGTCGGCCACTTCTGGGAATGACGGAGGTGGGGTCTCGGTCACTTTCACATTGTGCTTTGTGCCACCTGAGCTTTCTCCCCTCCACGCCAGGTATGAATACGGAATTTGGATTTTTACCATTTGAATTTTTCATCGCCAGCTTACACCAACATACTTTCAGTAAAAGAATGTCGAAGGCCTATGGCCCACTCAGCCCCCGCTGCCCAGCCAGCTTCCTAGAGACAGGCACCCGCAGGCCTCCATCCTGACACGCTGCCCCAGGCCACATGGCCGTCTGTGTCAGGCCGGAGTAAAGACAGAGAAGCAGGAGGGCACAGGGTCCTGCCCCCAGGACACCTGACGGCAGCCCACTCGCTCCTGTCACGCACACCTCCAGGTGAAGACACACGCCTGCAAAATGCAACGCTTGCAACAAATCACCAAGGAATCAGGCTTATTTTCACACGTTGCTAGAAAATGCAAGGGTTTTTTCAAGCAAAGGAATTACAGTGTTTTGTCTAGATACCCTTTTTAAAAACACAGAAATATTTATTTGTGTTCTAGAAACAGAAAACACGAGGTGCAGTGAGCGCCAGAGCAGCTGGGCTCTCGGTCTAGCCTCTTG
Source organism: Ursus americanus (assembly GCF_024610735.1). Lineage (NCBI taxonomy): Eukaryota > Metazoa > Chordata > Mammalia > Carnivora > Ursidae > Ursus > Ursus americanus. The sequence goes on from NC_142136.1 coordinate 599,767, forward strand.
CAGGCCCCACACACCCACCTCCACACTCTTCCTGTCCCCCCATTCCTGTGAAAACAGCACTGCTTCCTCGGGGGCCTCCACCCCCAGCCACCCCAGCCCTGCCTTCCCATACCTCCGGGTTCCCCCCCATGCCCTCCTGCCCCTGGGGCAAACCCCATTTCTCCATCCACCCTCTACCCCCCAACCCCTGGTCCCTCCACGTCCCAGCCTCCCCATTACCCCTGCCCCCCCTCCAGCTCCCTGCTCCAGGGCCCCCTCATACCGTGCAGCCCCTCCATGCCCCGGCTCCCCTCCTGCCCCAACACCCCCACTGCTCTAGGCCCCCCCAGCCCCTGCAAGCTTCATGGGAGAAGGCAAATGGTACACCTTGCTCTCTCTGCCAGGCACGGGCACTCGTCAAACAGCAGATGATGGACAGGATGGACACATGAACAAAACAGGCAGGTCGCCCTCGACTCGGGCATTTCCCCCTCGTCCCCACATGCTGAGAACTGAGGTAGACACCGCACACAGGAGCCAAGGGCCTGGCTCGTGTCAATTCTAAACTGAGACACGCCCACCACAGGATGAGTGAAAAGATACAGGTCTTCCCGGAAGATGACATCAGGCCCCTCCACCAGAGACACAGTTCGGGGGGTTAGCCTACGACAGTGGTCTGCGTGCCTAGATGCCCGCCAGGGCCAGTGTGGCCCACAGATAACCGGTCAGGATGGCCAACACGGCCCCGAGCCTGCTGCCCCTCCCTAGGCCCCCTCCAGCTGGCGCCCCTCTCCTTCAAGGGGTGGCTCCTACCCTTTAAAACCTGCCCATGCCCCACCACTCCATCACCCCTCAGTCAACGCGCTCAACTGTCTAGCGTTCCCAAAACCTGCCATGCCATTTTCCTGTACTCTCTTCGCTAAAATCTGCCTGGCTGACCCTTACCTGTCCCCTAAATTTGTCCTCTTTCACTGTGACCCCCAGCACCCAACTCCAGCCCCCTCCAGCCCTCCACAGAGACCCTGGAGCTCTGTAAAGCTGGGGTCCCAGCCCACCCCCTGTGCTCTGATCTTACGTTAGCTCAAACTGCAGCGCTACTGCCTCAATTAACCCTTGCTGCTTCCAACACCGGCTGCCGGAGTCACCGCCCCAGACTCAGATGTCACACCCCTACTTCAAAACAGCAAGGCAGCTAGAGAAATAGCCGAACGCCTTCCTGGGGACCACACAGCCCATCCCAGCCCATCCACCAGCCCTGGTGACACCTGGTTCCAGCCACACCCGACGTCCCCAGCTCTCAGGACATGAAGGCACTCACCTCTGCTTCTCCTCAGGCTGCCTATCAGCCTCCACTACCCCACTCTACCCTCCAGAGGGTCACCCACCGTCAGCTCCAGGGACACCCAGCCAGGGGGAGCCCGAGGCTGCCCTGCACTTTGCGGAGGCTGCTTCTGTGGAGCTGCCCATTGCAGGAGATGGCAGAGGCCACGATGGGCTCCAAGAGGGCCTCCCGACACGCAGTCATTCAGCCTCCGAACACAGTAAAGTCAACAAACGTGGCTCGCTGGAGCACACAGGCTCCCTGAGACCCCTCCTTTGCTACTGCGCACACACCACCTGTCGGGCAGCTCTGGGGGGTAAACACCAGGGAACCGGGCATGGCCATCCACAAACGCACCTGGAGGTGATAACCGCAAGCTGACATAGCGCGCAGAGGCGACTTCAGCTTACACCACACCACGCAGGTGCGAGCGCGGATTCTCACTCTCTGCCACACTAAGCCCCGCGCTGCAGGGCGGGAGCCTAACAGCGGTGCGTGCCCAGAGGCGACCGAGCGCGGCATGCCTTCAGCGAGGCTGCGGTCCGGCACATGCCGCGCTCTGGGCCGGGTCTCCAGCTCTGCGCAACAACTACTGGGCGGCCGGCTGCACTGACCCCCACAGGGCGCAGCAAAGCACACGGCCCGGGGAACACACTGCTGCGAGACCTAAAGGCCTGTTTCCTGGAACAAAGTTTAAAAAAGTATTCAACGTATTCTATAGTTTCATGACAAACACGGAAAAAGCTAAAGTAGGATTTTTCACATTTCATTAGTCACCAAATTTCATTTTTCTGAGGCAAAAAAAAAAAAAAAAAAACCACCCCACAACAACGTAGCCAAAGCAAGTGCTTAGGCCTGCCGTCCACACGCAGGTGCTCGGGGTCCCTGCGCGCATGACCGGCCGCAGCCGCAGCGCTTGGCCTCACTTAACCCAAATATCCAGAACGGGAGGGCGACCCAGCCTGCAGGACGGGCGGCGCGGGCACCCGCGGGCCCCCCGCGCACCGCCGCGGCCGAGCCACGGACGGAGAGCGAGGACGTGTCCGCGGACGGAGCAGATATACTTACATCTTTTGCCATGTTACCAGATCCGTGAAATCGATGCTATAAGGTTCACCCTCCAGAGAAGAAAACTGATTTTTCTGGTAAGAAAGACGGAAAGACAAGAAATGAGTAAGAATGAAAACCCCGGCGGCCCCGGCACCCCCCTCCCCCGGAGCGGCCCTCCCTCCTCTCCAGACCCGCGGCCCGGCCTGGGGGCAGCTGCCCACCGGCGCCCGCCCCCCGCCCCCGACAGCGGGTACAGCCCACCGGCCCACACAAAGACCCGGCCGCCTGCAGCCACCCGCGGCCACCGTGACAGGTGGGCTTCCGGCCCGGCGGGCCTGTCACCCGGCCTCCGCCGCCGCCGCGCGCGCGCCTCCCGCGCCGGAACCGGCAGTCAGGTCAGCGCCGCCCCCACCCCGCGCGGCGCCAGCGGGGGCCCCCAGAACCCCGCGCTCGGGCCGACCCCGGCGCCCCGGCCCCCCGGCGCGAGCGCCGCTGCTCCGCGGGAGCCCCGCCCGCAGGGCCCCCGCGCGCCCTGGGCCCCGGCGCCCGGGACCCGCCCGCGACCCCGCCGGGCCGGGCCACCCGGGCGCCCCCGACGGCGGCGAGGACGCGGGGGGCCCGGGGCCCAGGGCGCGGGAGCCGCGGAGCCGGCGCGCACACGCGGCGGGACCGGGGCGGGCGCCCGCGCGTCCGCGCCCCCCGCGGGACCCCGGCCCGCCGCACCTGGCTCGCTCCGGCGCGCGGGCACGGGCGGGGTCCCGGCGGCGCGCTCGGCCCCGGGGTCCCTGCCCTGCGAGGCGCCGGCGCGCGGGGCTCACCCTGCGAGCGGGCGTCGGGCGGCGTGACGTGCGCGGCGCGGCGACGTGACGTGGGCGGCGGGCCGGCTCCCGCAGCGCGCCTGCGCGCCTTTTCGCGCCTTCGCCTCCCTCCTCCTCCTCCCGCCGGTGCGGCCCGCGCGCTCCGAGGGGGATGGGCTGCGCGCGCGCGGGTGCGGGTGCATGTGCGCGTGCGCGCCGGGCGGGGACAGAGACGAAAAAGTCTGGTGCCGAGAAGCCGTGGTGCGCGCGCACTTGGAGAGGGCCCGGAGGTGTGCGCATACCTGGAAAGGAGCCGCAGGTGTGCAACGTGCCAATGTGCGCGCACACTTGGAGAAGGGCAGGCGGTGTGTACGTGTTGGTGTGTGTGCGCGCACTCGGAGAGGGACCGGAGGTGTGCGCGCACCTGGAGAAGGGCCGGGAGTGTGCTTGTGCTGCCGGGAGAGGGGCCAGGTGTGTGCAGAGGTGCAGAGGGGGGCAAGTGTGTGTGCACGGATGTATGCAAGGGAGAGAGGAGGCCAGGTGTGTGCATGTGCACATGAGTGTATTTCTGGGTGTGTGTTCATGCAGGCGGAAGGAGGGTAGATCTCGCGCGCACAGGCGCTTATGCGGAGAGGGGGTTGGGGGTGCGCACAGGCAGGCGTGGTATCTTTGGAGGAGAGGGCAGAGGTGTGTGCGCGCTTGGATAGAGGCCAGCTGCATGCATGTGTGGCTGTACACACGGAGGAAGAAAGGCCGGTGTGTGCACACGTGGAGAAGACGTGATGAGTGTATGTGCACATGTGTCCAAGTGTACTTGTGGAAGAGAAGGGCAGGCTGGGTTTGTTTAGTGTGCATATGTGCCCGTGTGCAAGTGTAGGTGCACGGGGAAGATAGCGTGTGCGTGCACACAGTGCAGCAGGCCCTGTGCACCTGCAGGGCGAGCGGTCTCCATGCCTAAACCCAGCCTACACCCGATTCCCGCATCCTGGTGTGGTGCTCAGGAGGGAAATCAGGCAGCCTGTTTGCTCCCCCAGCACCAGGTAGGCCCGGTGGACCCTGAGCCCTGGAGACTGGTCCTCCTTGGAGCCCACCACCTGCAGGGCGGCATTGCCCACCCCACCCGATATCCCCCCACCCCCCAGGCTAGAGACCCAGCAGAGGCCGGGCTCCAGTCCAAAGTTCAGGGCTGCATGGCTCTGTGCAGTGAGGAGCAGAGCAAAAGCCTCTCTCCACTGTGGGGGCAGCTGCTATTCCATTACACCCCAACACGTTTCATGTCCACTCCTGCTTCCCTGCCAACAGGCCGCTTCTGCTAACACTGGGCGCAGCACTGGTTTCTTGAAGACAGCAGAAATATGCACCTTCTTTGTGCAGATTAGCACAGATGGGCACCAAAGATAGGTGGATGGTGAGGGTGATGGGGCAGAGGCAAAGTCCTGCATATTCCTGCCTGCAGAATGGTCTTAATTCTCTGCTGGTGCAGTTTATACCGCTCTTGGCCCCTTAGCAGGTCCCCCGGGGTGTCGGAACCTGCAGCCTCCATGTTGTCCCTCTAGGGTCATGTGTCCTAGCTCCCTTTTTCTTGCACAGTATCTCTTTATTTTTGACTGTATTTGAACATGCGCCCCCCAGGCAGCAGCTGGATGCTCCACTCCGAGCCCTCAGACCCAAGTACACAGGACAGCAAGCTTCTCAGTAAGAGCCGGGGGCTCAGGAAGAAAGGGGATCGGAGTACAGAATCTTAAACCTCTCCCCGCGAACTCAAGATTCCAGTAATTCAACAACATTCCCACGGGATAACGACCCCTAATATTCTCCGTAATGTCTGCACAGAAATCACTGTAGTGAAATACGCCGATCTCGCAAGAGCTACCACAGCAGGGACCGCTCAAGAGGCTCTGGTTTACTTGGGAAAAGGGCAAAAAGTTGGTTGGGGTTTTTATTTTTTGACTCCATAGTCAAATATACCACAGAACCCCCATTTCTGTGTTAAAAGGTATCAGAATTTCTAAAAGTTTTGGTTGAAGATCCAAATATTTTCGGCCGCTGCCCTGCCTTGAAGTCTCTAGACTGGATCACAGACATGCAACCTTCTTGAAGAGTAATGAGCCTGCAGGTGCCTGCGTCCACCTGACCCTCCAGTATCCACTCTGTCTGCAGCATGGGCTCGGGAAGCATGACTTTTGGTGATGCTTTCGTTCGGGTGTTGACCTGTCCCCATCTCCGTGGCTGGCATTCAATCCTGTGTCATCATCCACGGTACTGTTCTGTGTTGATTAGAATAAAGTGATCAGACCCTTCCCGGGGAAAGTCCGCATCTCCCAAAAGCTCCCTCTTTCTTTGTTGGCCTGCTCTGTTGAGTCTCAGGGGGTCCCCCAACATCATCACCCCATTAAACTGTCCTTTAAAGAGAACGTGTTCTAATCCCTTGAAAATTGAAATTCTAAGTGTGTGTTAAATATCCGATTTGGTTCCCTCCTTGACGACACTGGTCCTGTCCAGCCTTTCTTTTTTCCACCTTCTTGGGTCATAATATGGTGACATCAAGATGTGGGAAGACAGGGATGAGGACAGGGGCTTGTGGAAGTTATATAGGGGAATGTTCCTAATGTGGACAAGGGACATTTTCTCATTCTTTGCTAAAATATACAGCCATTTTTGGAAAACTTTGTCCTGCTTATGTGTGGGTATCATAAAATATCAGTAAATCAGTATGTTTGCTCAACCTCAGGATAAATCCTCTAGCCCTCTCCAGGGAGGTCACCGCTTCAAGCCCCATTGACAGAGAAATTCTGCAGTCCCCACCCCACCACCGAGACACGTGGAGATATCCTTACTCTTCCTTACGTCATGATTCATTTTGAACATTTCTGGTCAAATTTCTTGGGAAGAGGCCAGTCCTGGCCCGTCTTGTGTATTAGGCTCCCAGCATTTACTCGCATCTTAAAAGACTTGCATGATCATTTGCAGGCTGAAGCCGTGGTCCTTTGGGAAGTACTTCTCAGGTCTGACAAATTCTGGACTGTGGCACCCAGTTCACTCAAGCTGACCTCACCAGCCTGTTTACTGTTCAGACCCTCTTCACTTCCCTTTGCCTGCAGTGCTCTCTGGCTTCTGCGATGCAAGAAATCGTCCCGGTCTTGGCCATTTAACCCCACAGCCCTTCTAAAGGGCTCTCCTGGGAGGCCACACTGCCCTAGCTGGGATGGCAACAAGATTATTTTCTACAGAACCCTACAGTGTGAGGCGGAAATACCCACGTTGTCCTTACATCATGTCCTTCCGCCATAGAATCCGGTTCTGTCACGGGGAGGGAGAGCAGCCCCGGAGCCTACAGCAGGTGTTGGGGACTTGACTTTACGTACAACCGAACGCTTTGGTCATTTCTCCACTACCTGTCTGCTGATCTTACAGATTTGGGGAGGGGCCTTACAGCCCACCTGCTACAGTGAAGCTGACACGAAGGGAAGTCAAATGGCCTCGGATAAGTCATCTCAGCCTCTCCGATGCTCAGATTCCTTTAGCTGAGAAATAGATAGCAATAGAGTTCTTTGGTAAGAAGACAAACCACACTTTCGTAAGTTTTGCCTTTCCTGCATTCCTCCCCAAACTCTGAGTGCTGATATTGTACAGATGAATAAGATAGAGGATTGCTAAAATAGGACGGCAGATTTGCAGTCAGTCGGCTCAGCAGCAACACGCAGGGGCCAGGGAAGCTGGGCTTGCCCCCTCGACCTGGCTGGGGCAGCGGCACCAACATGCAAACTGTGCCTCGGAGACCAGAATGGTTTAAACCGGTCCAAATGCGATTACCGTTCTGGAGCACACCACTGTGGACTGAAGCCTGGGCATGGGCAGGCTTCCTCCACTGCTCTAGCTTCTGGTAGTGGTGACATTTCCCCAGGGGGCGAGGAGTGGGGGAGGGTGGCACCTGCCTCCTGCCAATAGTTAACGAGAGCAGATTTCTTAAACGTAAGGGGTTCCTTCAGACACCAGCTTCCAAAATGCAAGTGTTGGCTACAGAGAGCGTTACTAGAACATGCTGAGGATGCATAGGGGCAGGGAAGAGCAGGGGTCAGACCCAGGAGCCCACATCCAGGCTGTTGGGCCAGGACAAGGAAGAGGCTGGTGTGGGCGGGTGTGGGGCAGCTGGGGCAGGAGGACTGGACACAGGGCAGTTTTGGGAAAGGTTTCTGGCAGTGGCACTCCAGGCCGGGCAGCAGAAAGCAAGACATCGATAGGCCACTTCGAGAGTGCATTCTTCCTCTCCACACTCCCTAAAACCTCCAGCACAGCACACACCGAGTCTTTCTCCAGTCTAGGTTTGCCGTCCTATAACCAGGCTACAGATTCCTTTGGGGAAAACCATTTAAATTCCTGGCTTTGGGGCACCTGGGGGGCTTAGGCAGTGAAGCATCTGCCTTTGGTTCAGGTCACGGTCCCAGGGTCCTGGGATCGAGTTCCGCATTGGGCTCCCTGCTCAGCGGGGAGTCTGCTTGTTCCTCTCCCTCTGCCTCCCACTCCCCCTGCTTGTGCTCTCTCTCTCTCTCTCTTGCTCTATCTCAAATAAATAAATAAAATCTTTAAAAAAATAAAAATAAATTCTTGGCCTCACGGACACCATCATAAGCCGTTGATGCGAGGTTGGAAGAGCACGACTTCTCAGTAGACAACTGGGTGATATGACGAACCCTTACCACGTCATCTGCAACAACAACCGTGAACTCATGCCTCTTCCGCCAATCCTGCGCCTTTGTCCAGCATCCCCCGGTGCAGGAAAGGAACTCTGTCCGCCCAGTTATTCGTACTAGAAACCTGGATGGAAGTCAAACGCCTCATGTGCTCTTGGTAGCTAAAACCAGTCAGCAACTTGAAATACCTTGAGCTCTTCTCTTTCCCATCTCCTCCGCCACCCCCTTGTCCTCTACTGCCCTCTTCACTGAGGACGACGAACGACTCCTCTGCTCCCTCCTGCAGTCGTCCCACTCAGATCGCTTGCCTATCCAGCAGCCAGAGTGGTATTTTAAAAATGGACAATCATGCTACGTCCTGCTTCAAATTTCTCAGTTTGCACCCTGCTTTGGGGCTGGTAAGAAGCCAGGGCACTGAGATGAGCAGACTCCAAGCGAGGCTCTTCTTCAACGCACTGCTGGCTCACACCGGGTCAGCCGTGTCTCCGGGACCTAACCCTGGAGAAGGCTGCGTGCGTGCTGGAGACAAATGTGTGTGCTGATGTCGGCAGGCTGAGTTAGGTCCAATCGGTGTGTAGTGTGGTGCAGGGCCTCTGAGTTCCTGATGGCCTTCTGTCTTGGTGTTGTGCCCATGGCTGGAGGTGGGGCATTGAGGTCCCCTATGTTGTTCTAGAATGGCCTTTTTCTCCCTTAACCTGTCAGTGCTCGCTTCCTTTATTTAGAAACACTGATGTTTAGTGTGTATATACATGTATTTATTTTTTTAAGTTTTATTTAAGTAGTGTCTACACCCCATGTGGGGCTTGAACTCAAGTGCTCTTTGACTGAGCCACCTGGGTGCCCCTAGTGTGTATGTATGTATTTCTAATTGGTATATCTTCTTGTGAACTCACCCTTTATCACAGTCACATTATGTCGTTGTTATTATTACAGAATGTCCTTTGTCTCGTGTAACAATTTTTTAAAGATGGTGCATGTGCGTGTGTGCAAGCTTGGGGAGGGGCAGAGGGAGAGGGGCAGAATCTCAAGCAGACTCCCTGTTGAGTATGGAGCCAGATGCACGCCCAGAGCATGACCTGAGCCAAAACCCAGGGCCAGCTTAACCAACTGAGCCACCCAGGCACCCCTCTTATGACAATGTTTTACTTAAAATCTATGTTGTCTGATATTAGCATAGCCACTTCAGTCTCTTTTGGTCACTATTTGGTCACAACTCAAAATTGTGAGTAAAATCTTTTTGCATCCTCTCACTTTCAACTTGTGTGTCCTCAGATCAAGAGCAAGTCTTCCAGGCAGCATGTAGTTGGAGCCTGCTTGTTATCCATTCTGCCAATCTATGTTTTTTGATCCATCTACACAAATATACCTTATTTGCCCAATATGTAGAGTTCTAAGTATTTTATGCATTTGTCTATTAAATCAGGTAGGAAATTAAAAGTATAGCTACGAACCAAGAATACAATAATTTGCCCCTGTATTCACCCTTACTACAGGTCTTTGTTTCTTCATATGGCCTCTGGCTGTGTCTAGTGTCCTTCTGTCCCAACCGAAAGGATTCTCTATAGCGTCTCTTGTACGACAGTTCTAGTGGACATAAACTCTTTCTGCTTTTGTCTCTCTGGAAATGTCTTACTTTCTCCCTTATTTTTGAAGTACAGGTTTTCTGGATACAGAATCCTTGATTGGCAGGTTGGAGGGTTTTCCCTCAACATTTTAAATATGTCATCCTCCTGCCTTCTGGCATCCATGGCTTCTGATAAGAAACCGGCTGTTCGTCTTACTCAGGATCTCAGTGAGTCACATCTCTTTGCTTTAGAGATTCCCTGTGTCTTTGAGTTTGATTACAAGGTGTTTCGGTGCCGGTCTCTTTAAGTTTACTTGACTTTGAGTTCATCCTACTTTGAATTCATTGAGCTTCTTGGATTTATAGTCATATCTTTCATCCAATTACACACTATGACCAAGTGGGATTTATTCCAAGGATGCAAGTGTTTTTCAACATAAGAGAACCAGTCAATGTTAACACATCACATTAACAGAACTCCGCACACACACACACACACACACACACACACACACACACACACACAAGTAATCTGTTAGATGCTTCTATGCCAACGTTCACTGCAGCATTATTCACAGTAGGCAAAAGGCGGAAACAACATAAGTGCCGTCAGCGGGTGAATGGATAAACAAAATGTGGTATAAATATACAGAATGGAATATTATTCAGCCATATAAAGGAATGAAATTCTAACACATGCTACAACGTGAATGAACCTTGAAAATACTATAGTGAGTGAAGTAAGTCAGACACAAAAGGGCAAACGGGGTGTGGTTCTATTTACGTGAAATAGCTAAGCTAGGCAGCTGAGTGGATACATAAAGCACACGCGTGGTGACCAGTGAGCAAGGCTAGTAGAGGATGGGGAGCGGTATTACTTAATAGTCACAGAGTTTCTGTTTAGGGTGATTCAAAAGTTTTGAAATAGAAAGTGGTAATGGGTGCACAACATGGTGAGTTTAATTAACACCACTGAATTGTACACTTAAAAATAGGCAAAGTGGCAAATTTTATGAAGTGTATTTTACCACAATTTTAGAAATTAGTAACCAAAAAACATTGAATTGTACATTTTAAATGGGTGAATTGATGGCACATGAATTATAGCTCAATGGAACTATTTTCTTTAAAAAAAAAAAAGAAGCTAGAAAGGACAATTGGGGAAGATTATCTATGTTCCAAAAAATAGATAAGAGAAGACCTTGCTATTTGGTAGGTATGACAATGGTAGTGTGACAGTGCAGATGACTGTCTTTTTTCTTAGAAGAGGCATGGTGATGAACTGAGTTTCTAAGCATCATGATGCCAATACTTTACTTTTGAGTGGTTGGGGGAGAGATGTATGTGTGTCTTTGAGATGGGAGAGGAGGAGAGAGAGAAAGAGTGGGGAGAACAAATATAGCAAAATGATAACAGCCGTTTAGGTATGAGTGTGTATTTTACTATTTGCTCAACCTCACTGTATTTTCTTAGAAGATTTTATTTATTTGAGAGAGAGAGAGAGAACATGAGTAGGGGGAAGAGTAGAGGAAGGAGAGGGACAAGCAGACTCCCCACTCATGGGGAGCCCAACGCAGGGCTGAGATCATGACCTGAGCCAAAGTCAGACGCTTCCCCAGCTGAGCCACCCATGTGCCCCACCAACCTCACAGTATTTTGAAACTTTCAAAACAGTTGGAAGAAAATCCCCTTCTGTTCAACATTAATCAGAAGGTTCTAACCAGTGCAATAAGGAAAAAAGAAATTGAGGCATAAATATTGAATAGGAAGAACTTAAACTGTCTCTATTCCTCGAAATGATTGTGTATGTGGAGTACCACAAGAATCTACCAAAACTAACCACTAAATCCAGCAGATTCTCTAGATATAAGACCTGTGCGATAAAAACAGTATGTTTCTGTATAACAACAAACTACTGGAAAACAATTTTAAATATTGTTTAAAATAGCATGAAAAATATCAGCTTATTGGGAATTAATTTAGATGTGCAAAGATCTATAGAAAAAATACAAAACACTGTTTTAAAAATCTAAAGTAGACCCAACACTTTGGAGATATATCATATTTTTGGATTGGGAGACTCAGTATTGTCAAGGTGCCCATTCTTTCCAAACTAACCTATAGACAATGCCGTCTCGATCAAAATCTCAGCATTATTTTGGAAGAAATTAGAAACCTGGTTTGGGGGGAAAAATAGACTTCACTTTTATAGCAATTTGAGGTTCAGAACAAAACTGAGCAGAAAGTACAGAAACTTCTCATATACCCCCTGCCCTGCCCCTACACACAGCCTCCCCCACTATCCAAATTCTGCATCAGAGTGGCACATTTGCTAAGATCAGTGAACACACATTGACACAGCATAATCACCCGAAGTCCATGGTTTACACTGGGGTCCACTCTTGGTCTTGCACATTCTATATTTTGGCAAATGTATAATGACATGTATGGAATCACACTGATCCTGCCCTAGAAGCTTCTGTATTCCACTTCTTCATCCTCCCTCCCTACTAACTCCTGGCAACTATTGACCGTTACACTGTCTCTGCAGTTTTGCCTTTTCCAGAATGTCATATACTTGGAACCGTACAGTATGTACTCTCAGACTGGTTTCTTTCACTTAGCAACAAGTAAGTTTCCTCCAGGGCTTTTCATGGCTTGATAGCCTATGTAATATTTAGGACTAAATAATATTCAATTGTCTGGATATACCACAATCTATTTATACATTCATCTACTTTTTTTTTTAAAGATTGTTTTAAGTAATCTCTACACCCAACATGGGGTTCGAACTTACAACCCTGAGGTCAAGAGTCACATGATCCACCGACTGAGCCAGCCAGGCGCCCCTATACATTCATCTACTGAAGGACATCTTAGTTGCTTCCACCGTTTGGCAATTACGAACAAAGCTGCTATAAGCACGTATGTGCAGGACACGTTTTCAGCTCATTTGGGTGAATATCAAAGAGCATGATTGCTGGGTCTTATAGTGAGAGTATGTTTAGTTTAGTCGGTGACTGCCGCACTGTCTTCTGAAGGGGATGGATCTTGCACTCCCAGCAGCAATGGATGAGCGTTCCCGTTTATCAGCACGGGTGTTGTCACTGTTGAATTTTGGCCATTCTAACAGGTGTGTGGTGGAATTTCATTGTTGTTTTGATTTGCAATTTCCTAATGACATATGGTGTGGAACATCTTTTCATTATGCTTATTTGCCACGTATGTATTTATGTGGGTCTATTTCTGGGCGCTCTGTTCTGTTCCGTTGATCTACTTGTCTGTTCTTCTGCTAATAACACACAATCTTGATTACTATAGCTTTACAGTAGGTCTTGAAGTTGGATAGTGTCAGTCCTCAAACTGTTCTTGTCCTTCAGCACTGTTTTGGCTCTTCTGAGTCTTTTACCTCTACCTATAAATGTTAGAATCGGTTTGCCAATATCTACACAAAAACTTGCTGGGATTTTGATTGGGATTGCACTGAATGTATAGATAAAGTTGGGAAGAGCTGACACCCCGACATTATGAATGAGGCTTCGGATTCATGGACATAGAATATCTCTCCATTTATTTATAGTTCTTTGGTATCTTTCATCAGAATTTTATAGTTTTTCTCATGTAGAGTTTATACATATTTTGTTCTGTTTATACCTAAGTATTTCATTTTGGGGGTACTAACATAAGTGGTATTAAGTTTTTTTATTTCAAACTCTACTTGTTCATTGCTGGCATATAAGCAACTGACTTTTGTATACTCACCCTGTACCCTGTAACTTTGTTATAATTGCTTATTAACTCCAGAGTTTCTCGGCAACTCTTCTGGATTTGCTACACAGACAGTCCTGTCATCAGCAAACAAAGATAGTTTTCTTTCTTTCTTACCAATCTTTGCACCTTTTCTTTTTCTTCTTCTTCCTCTTTTTTTTTTTTTTTTGGTCTTTTTGCATTAGCTAGGACTTCCAGTAAAATGTTGAAAAGGAGGGGTGAGAGAGAACATTCTTCCCTTGTTCTTTTTTTTTTTTTTACGATTTTATTTATTTATGAGAGAGCGAGAAAGAGAGAGAGAGCATGAGAGGGTGGAGGGGCAGAAGCAGAGGGAGAAGCAGGCTCCCCTGTGAGCAGGGAGCCCAACACAGGGCTTGATCCCAAGACCCCAAGATCATGACCTGAGCCAAAAGCAGATGCTTAACTGACTGAGCCCCCCAGGGGCCCCTCTCGTCTTGTTCTTGATCTTAGTGGGAAAGCTTTGAGTTTCTCACTATTAACTGTGATGCTAGCTGTAGGTTTTTTGTAGGTGTTTACTATCAATTTGAGTAAATTCTCTTCTATCGCTAGTTTGCTAAGAGTATTTTAAAATCATGAATGAGTATTGGAGTTTGTCAAATGTTTCTTCTGTGTGTATTGAGAGGATAATGTGATTTTCCTCTTTAGCCTATTGTAGATTTTAGTACTATTTCTTTCTTAAATGTTTGGTAGAATTCACTGTGAACCTACACGAACTTGGTGCTTTCTGTTTGGGAAGGTTATTAATTATCGGGACTAGGAATGCCTGAGGCACTCATCCGGGCTCATGTTATTCATAGTGAGCCCACAGACATTCCCCGCCAGGGCCAATATGAGGACTGACCCTTGTATTCTTATGGCCACAGGATGCACTTCCACAAAAACCATCAGTTGGTTTGAGGAACAAGATTTATTACTCACAATTCCTGGAGGATACACGGAACACCCAAGGACCACCCAGTGAGATCACAGGTAAAGAGAGAGCACATGCATCTGGGGCTCTGCCTTTAGTAGGACCCAAGGACAGGGTGTCTAGGGCTTTTCTGCTTCTTTTCTGGCTAACTTAACACATAAGAGTGGGAATTAGGGCACTGAAGGGAGATATGGAGTCCTTCACACTGTTACCTAGGTTACCCAGAGCTTTCTGAAAGAGGGACCTTCATGTCTGGGGCTGACCTCGTTCCTTATCTGGTTTTTGTTTTGTTTTGGCTGGAAGCTGTGTCATACAGGGGGAGATATGTTTATTCAAGACAGATGTCTTTTGAAATGGATGCCTCAGTAATCAAAAGCTTCATGTCAGATGACTGGATAAAGAAGATGTTGTGTATATATACAATGGAATATTACTCAGCCATCAAAAAAAGTGAAATCTTGGGATGTCTGGGTGGCTCAGTCAGTGAAGCATCTGCCTTCGGCTCAGGTATTGCTCCCAGGGTCCTGGGATCAAGTCCTATATCAGGGTCCTTGCTCAGCGGGGAGCCTGCTTATCCTTCTGCCTGCCACTCCCCCTGCTTGTGCTCTCTCTCTCTCTCTGACAAATAAATAAAATTTTAAAAAATCTTTAAAAAAAAAAGAATGAAATCTTGCCCTTTGCAACAATGTGGATGGAACTAGAACATATTAGGCTAAGTGAAATAAGTCAGTGAGAGAAAGACAAATACCATATGATTTCATTCATACGTGGAATTTGAGAAAAAAACCAGATAAACATAGGGAAAAGGAAGGAAAAATAAAATGAGACGAAATCAGAGAGGGAGACAAACCATAAGAGACTCTTAACTCTAGGAAACAAACTGAGGGCTGCTGGAAGGGAGGTAGGTGGGGGGATGGGGTAACTGGACGATGGGCATTAAAGAGGGCACATGATGGAGTGAGCACTGGGTGTTGTATGCAACTGATGAATCATTGAACTCTACCTCTAAAACTAATAATACACTATATGTTAATTAAATTGATTTTTAATTTAAAAGAAGAGAAAAAATAGCTTAATGTCACTTAACACTACAGTGTCTTTTAAGGAATTAGTTCATTTCATCTGGGTTATCACATCTGTGGGTTTGTGGGCAAGGAGTTGTTCATAACTTTTTTTTTTTAAAGATTTTATTTATTTACTTGACACGGAGAGAGAGAGCACAATCAGGGGGAACGACAGAGAGAGAGAGGGAGAAGCAGACTCTCTGTTGAGCAGGGAGCCCAATGTGGGACTTGATCCCAGGACCCCAAGATCATGACCGGAAGGCAGACACTCAACCGACTGAGCCACCCAGGCGCCCCCATAATAGTCCTTTCTTATCCTTTTAATGTCCATGGGATCTGTAGTAATGTCCCTTCTTTTGTTTCTGATATTAGTAATTTGTGTCTTCTCTTTTTTTTTCTTAGCCCAGCTAGAATTTTATGATTTTATTGATATTTTCAAAGAAAGAGCTTTTGGTTTCATTGATTTTCTCTATTGATGTCCTCCTGTTTTCAATTGCATTGACATCTGGTCTAGGTTTGTAATTTACTTTCTTCTGCTTACTTTGGATTTAATTTGCTCTTCTTTTTTCAGCTTCCCAGGGTGGAAGCTTTGGTGACCGGTTTTAAATCTTTCTTCTTCTTGACTGTGTGCACTCAGTGCTGTCAGTTCCCCTCTAAGCACTGCTTTCACTGCATACCACAAATGAGGTAAGTCATGTTTTCATTTTCATTTTGTTCAAAATACTTTTAAATTTCTCTTGAGATTTCTTCCTTATCCATGTGTTTTTTAGAAATGTGTTGTTTAATCTCCATGTATTTTCAGATTTTCCAGTGACAATCTGATTTCAAAATTTATATTTAATACCAACATCTTACAATATCAAGACAATCTGAAGAACAGTACTGTTGAAGGATTTGCACTACCAGATTTTGATGCCACATTTAGACAATGTGATGTGACAAAGGATAAACAGATCAAGGAGACGGAATAGAAAATCCCAACAGACCCACATGTTTACAGTTACTTGATTTTCAAAAAAGGCATTGATGTAATTCAACAGGGAAAAGAAAGTCTTTCCAATAAATGGTGCTGAATCTACTGGATTTCCATGTGGAAAAAAATAAACTTTGATCTGTACTCATACCAAACTCAAAAAAATAATTTCTGAAAGCTTAATTTAAATTTTCTAGAAGAAAACAGGACCTTGGAATAGGCAAGGGTTTTAAAAATAGGACAAATATGGCACTAACAACAAAAGAAAAAAATGTGTAAATTAAACTTTATCAAAAGTTAAAACTCTTTTTCATCAAAAGCAAGTTTAGAAGACATCCATAGACTAGGGAACGTATTCACAATCGGTATTTCTGATAAAAACTCCTATGCAAAGAACAACTACAAATCAATAAATAAAACGTAAAGAACTCTGTTAATTGTCAAAAACTTGAACTATTATATTAAAGAAGAAATCTGAATAACTAAGAAGCATGTGAAAATGTTTCCAACTTCCTTAGCAATCAGGAAAATGCAAATTAAAACCACTGTAGGATACCATCTCACACCCAAAAACAAGGGGTTGATAATAAAAACTGTTGATAAAAATGTGGTACACCTGGAACTGTCATACCTTGCTGCTAGGAGTAACATGTTCAAATCGCTTTGGAAAACTGCTTGATATTTCCTAATCAAGTCAAGCATACAAGTGCTCTGTGACCCAGCAACGGCATTCCAAGAGTAGATCCAAGAAAAGTAAGTGCATACGTCTACCAAAGACTCTTCTAGAGCGCTTCCAGGAGCACTATGTGTAATGGCCCCAGGGGCACCTCCCTGCTGCCCCTTTGTAGAAGGAAAAGCTGTGATACAGGTACACTTGGAAGGAATGTCCATGACCACAGGCAACACTTGGGTCAACTTCCTCACACCACTTTGAGCAAAAGTTGCCTGACCCAAAAGACTACATTTTGTGTGAGTCCATTATTACAAAGTACCAAGTAAGCAAAAGTAAGCCAGGTCACCTGTGATTACTTGTGGGGGTAGAAATGAATGGAAGAGAATACCCCTCTATGCAGGGTCGTTGGGTGCGGATAAGGTTCTTGAGCTGGGCACAGGTTACATAGGTGTGTTCGGTGAAAGTTCCTGAAGCTGTAAATTTGTGATATTTGCACCTTTATGTAGGTACGTTATATGGCAATAGACAGCTTTTTAAAATGCCATTGAGCAATGGATCCAAAATGTAAAATACCTAGGAATAAAGGTAATGAAAAAAATACATAAGACCCCTGCACAGAAGTCTACAAAAACTAAAGAAGAATTAAGTAAATGGAAGGATCTGCTACGCTCATGGATTGGCAGAGTCAGTATTATAAATTGGCCAACATATATACATTTGAATTGATTCTTAGTCTTATTAATTATCAGGGGAATGCAAATGAAGAGCTCAAGCAGAAATCGGTTTATACCCACTTGCTGTGCAAGTCTGACAACAGCAAGTATTGGAAAGGCTGTGGATCAGTCATATCCCTTACACACAGCTAGTAGGGATGTAAACTGATGTCATCACTTTTGAGAATAATTTGGCATTATCTTATTAGGTTGAGTATTCCCATACCCTACTGCCCAGCCATGCTGCTTCTAGGGTGTATCCGGGGGCACACTCAGCATCAGGGTTTACACTACCAAAAAGTGAACCACAGTTCAAGGTCCAACAGCAGGAGACCCAACAGGGACGTGTACCCACAACAGGATCAGAAGCAGCACCGAACACAAATGAGGTAGATCGTCCCTCACGCCCACGTACCCACCCCACTGACAGCTGACAGACAACAGACTCAGAGCGCACGCGCACGTCATATGTGTAAGAGAAAACAAAAAGGAAGCAGCTAGAGAGGCTGGTAAGCACCAAATCTGGGTTAGTAGTCACTTCTCTTGAGGAGTGTTTATCCTCCGCTGGGTGAGGCTGCACGAGGATTTATGCTCAGCAGACAAACACACTGAACCAAGCACGCACCAGCATGTGGGAACAGAGGTCCCGACGGCCCTGGTCATTCCACCTGAGGTCCAACGCCTGAGACATCTCAGTGTTACTTCAGTTCCTGCTGATGAGGGAGCCACAGGCTGGCTGAGGACAAAGCACAGGCTGACACCCTGCTACCCCCACCCCCACTCCGGGGTGAGCCAGTGTGACATTCTCCCAGGAAGCCGCCAACTCTCTGCTCATTAAAGCCTTGCTAGAGGGAGAAACCACCCGTACTTGACAAAGGCAAGGCCTCCGGGGTCTTGTAGGTCCTCTTTAGTGTATGAAAGTTCCTCTGAAACCTCCCTTTTCCTCACCTCCCCCAGCCCCATGGTATATAATCAGCCACCCTCACAACCCGGGGCAGCAGCTCTTTCTGCCCACGGGGCCTGTCCCCGTGCTGTAATAAACCACCTTTTTTGCACCAAAGTTGCCTCAAGAATTCCTTCTTGGCCATCGGCTCCAGACCTCACCCCACCGAACCTCACCTATATTCCAAAACTATATCACCCACCTCTGCCCACTTGGCCCTGCACATTCTGGCCCGAGGACCACTCCAGCCCACGTTGGCCCAGTTCCCCTTTGGTGACCAGACTCCGGTCAGACCAGAGACTGGAGATCTTGGGACTGCTTTCCCTTCTCACTTTATATAGTTATTTTTAGCAGTGAAATACAAGCACTCTTTCTTTTGTCTGGCATTTTCTACTTTTCTGTATAAATATATAAAACAAAATCTTAGTTTAAAAAACCCAGGAAACATCTCTTGGTATGAAAGCTGCAAACGGACGGTTTGCCCTATCCAAGATTAAAAAGGAAAAATAAAAGTAAAAAATGTTGCCGACATTCACAGCTCACAGGATTCTACACAGAGTTCCAGATTTCTGGCTTCTTTCAAGGAATGGGCCATCTGGCCCCAGGGGCGGTGCACCCCTGCAGTGTGGAAGCCAGCCGAGGCTCAGAGCCCACCCCACGGCCCCATCTGCCTCCGGCTCCTCTCGCCCCTCCCGCCGCCTGCCCTCCAGCTGCGGGGGCGTGTCTGTGATTTCTTTCTGCTCTGGCCGCTTTCCTTCCTCCGCGTGCTCTTCTTGCTCCTTGGTGTCCTTACAGGAAAAAAGATTCCCCACGGCAGCCGTCTTGTCTAACCACCTCCTCTGACTGATGGACGAAGGAAATGGGCCATAAAGTGGCCTGGAGTCTGTCGGGGTGGGTGGGTGGGGGCCTGGGACCCACGGGGTCAGGGAGGGGAGCCGTGTGGGTGTCAGTGGGGGCTGCTGGCTGGAGGAGTTGAGATCTGTTCTGCTGAGGACACAGGAAAATAGGTCCAGATGGAACTAAACTGGAAACTAAGGAGGAAATCGACACCAGACCCATTTCGGGGGCCAGTCCAGTTGGCGATGAGCAAGCCGCAGGGTCAGCCAGTGCTCAGCCTTTCAAGGAGACACCAAAGGGATGTTTAAAGGAAATTCTCACTTGCTACCTGCCCCCCCCCACACCCAGGTGTCTGGCCCAAACCACAGGTGGGTGGTGGAGGAAGGCTAGGGAGTGGAGCTGGAGCCGGGGTCAAGGTCGGGGGTGCTGCCGGCAGGGGTGGGGTGCCCTGCGTCAGCTTCCGTGGTGCCTCGGACAACACCAGGCAGAGCCCAGTGTACTCTTCCTCTCTGATTTAGAACGGTCCCACGACAACAAGACAGTGTGAGTGTTAACATGACCCACCCAACCCCCACCCAGCCTCCCAGGCAAAAGGCTTCTGCACGACCACCTGGGGCTGCAGGATCATTAGCCAGGGGACCTCAAACTCACCCATCTGCTCCATGTCCTTTTCACATCGCATCTGGTAGATGATGTCACTAGAGGCTCCGGACCCAGCAGGGCCGGTGGCTGGGGCTGCCGCACCCCCTCTCCCGCCAGCTCCTGCTGACCATGGTCTCGGAGCCTCAGGCTGTGGGGAAGAGGTCCCCGTGCCTTTTCGGCAGCTTTCCCTCGAGAGCCAGCCACAGAACCAGACCCGGCTGGTGACCTGAGCAGGGGCTTGCACCCGCCCACATGTGGCTGGCGACGGCCGCTTCCGTGGCGGGGAGAGAGAATGAGATGTGTGCTGGACAGAGCTGAGGGCCTCGACCTCAACTCTAGACTGACCAGAACCCTGGCCAGGGATCAGGATTGGAGCAGCAGGTGGCCGAACCCTACAGCCGTCGACACCCGCGAGCCGACCCCAGAAGAGAAGATGCTTGGGAGGGGGGTGCTCTCCAGTGGCCCATGTGGGCAACAGCTTCCCGCCACCCCCACCTTTTATCTCAAAGTGAAAATCCCTCGCCTGGGACCGGCGAAGAGCAGAGGTCGCTAGAGTTCAGTGGAGGACTCCGGAGGTTCCGAAGGTGCCCTGGGCATTCAGCCATGAAGGGAAGTAAAGGTGCCTTTTAAAACCCACACGTACAATCATAGGATAAGATGCTTTCACTCATATATTCTCACTGGAATGGCTGTCGGAGTGTCCGTGCCTGTGGGGAGAGTGCTGGGGTTGGTTCCTGTGTCCCACACCCACTCTGTGCAGCCACGCAGAGCCTCGGCTTCTAATCAGTGTTCCATGATTTTTATTTGTAATCCCAAGAGGTTTAATTTATGCCTGTAGTGCACAATCCCAGCCTTGCACGGAAGCCAGAGTCAGGGCCCCGTTCCCCGCGGTCCCGCCCACCTGCCTGCTCACAGCCCGCTTGGCCCCCGCACCAGGCAGGTCTCTGAGAGGATGGAGACCCAGCGCCTTCATCACGGGTAGGGGCCCTCTCCACTCATACGGCCCAGCTCCCGCACACCAACACTACCACGGGCACCTGCACCCCAACCTCCCACTGACCCCCCACCCGCACCGCGACCCATTTTAAAACAAGAAATGTGAAAATTTCTTTTTTTTTTTTTTAAGACTTTTATTTATTTATTTATTTGACAGAGAGAGACAGCCAGCGAGAGAGGGAACACAAGCAGGGGGAGTGGGAGAGGAAGAAGCAGGCTCATAGCGGAGGAGCCTGATATGGGGCTCGATCTCAGGACTTCGGGATCACGCCCTGAGCCGAAGGCAGATGCTTAACGACTGAGCCACCCAGGCGCCCCAATGTGAAAATTTCTAATGCCAGGTCTTAAAAGTAGTGTTGGCCGTCTGAGCCCAAGGCCACGCTGGGTCAGGGTGGGAAATGCCGTGTGCTTTGACGGCGTTCCCGTAGTCCCTGTCTGAATGGTGCAGAGGGGCCCCCAGCCGCCAGCTGGTGGGCGTTCCGGTGCTGCGAGCCAGGGGGCTGCTGGCTGCCTCTCCACCTGTCACCTACCATATGTCTCTCCATCTGCCCGTGTGTCTACTTCTATACCCACCTATCATGTCCATCACTCGTCTACACTCACCTATGTACCTACCTGTCCATACACACGCACACACTTGTACTCGCAGAAACTTAGTCCTTTACGTTCTGTCACTTGGTATAACTTCTCCTAGAGCACCTGCCTGATGGAGGAAAGCCCACCCCAAGCTGGGAGGACTCTGTGAACTGACCGAATGACAGGCTGGGCAGCCCGAGCTCATGTGTCACCTATGGGAAAGGGGCAGCAACTCCCACATGCAGCCAGGGGAACCCAATGGGACAGAGTCGCACCAACCTTTGGGCTCTGGGTCTGCAGGGCGGCAGGTGGAGGGGCCCCAAGGAGGCCCACGCCCACAAGCTGCAGGGACTTGGGGTCCCTTTGTCCCGCCCCCCCCCGCGGCCCCGCCCCACACCTTGGAGCCCCCTCTGAAGCCCCGCCCACTCCAGCCTGCGGCGCCCCCCTCCCCCACCCCGCATTCATCCAAAGCCCTGCCCCCGCTGAGGCCCCCACCCCACCATGAAGTCCTGCTACACCCATGCCCGGAGCCGCACCTGGGGCCGCTCCTGTGCAGACCCTCGGGGCCCTTGTTCCAGCTGAGCCTGCAGGTGGCTGGCCCCAGGGCTGGCCCCGGTCGTCCTACACACCCACCGGGTCTCCCAAGTCCTGTAGCCACGAGGATGCAGGGCCGAAGAGGGAAGCAAGTCCTCATTCCTGAGCAGGCACAGGAAGCCTGTGTCAGTGTCCTGGGGTCTCTGTAACAAGGCAGGTTCACTGGGTGGCGAGCCAAGCTCCAGTCCTTCCGGTGGGAGGAGGGGAGGGTCCAGACCTAACGACGTCCACGGTCCTCAAACTAGGCCAGTGACATGTACACACAGTTGCCACTCAGTGCTGGTAGGAGCCTCAGTGGCCTGGCACCCCAGCCTCGTCTCCCTCTCTGGGGGGTTAAATTCTCTGCGAGTTAGTTCAACGTGGATGTTGGACCAGAATAAACACAGACAATCAAGAGCCGTCAGCATGACGGGGACGACAGCAGAGTTAGATGGCCACAAACGGCAGGTGAAGTGTATTTTGGATCCTATAAGTGGGTCAGACGCGCCGGGGAGCAGTCAAAAACGGAGTGTCGGTTTTCAGTGCTTGCCAAGCACTCGTTCCTGGTGCAACGAGGTGTCTCGGGAACGCGTGCGATGGAAACACAGAAGAGACCGTCGTGGGACAGAAGGCAGACGTCAGCTCGCAGGAACGGCCGGCTTGTGCCCTTTACTCAGGGAAAGCTGAGGAGCAGGCGTGAATCTGGAAACCTGCAAGTGGGAGTTGATGGTCCTTCATTCAGCCCGGAAAGTTCCTTCTTGCCGGGCGGCCTTAGCTAATTTCTGGAAGCCCGTGACCTGGACCACAGTGTGCAGCGCGGTCAGGACGGCGAGCGCGGCAAAAGTGCAGGCACCCGACGACCCCAGCGGAGTGCGCCCCTGTCCACTTCCCCGAGGCCTGGCTTCTGCCCCCGCAGCGGTGGCACCAGGGCTGACGGGGTTCCCAGCGTCAGGGATGGAGGACCGGTGGCCTTGCAGAGCGGCCTACAAGGAAGGCGGACCGACCTTCCTGCTTTACAATCTCAGATCGTGAGGCCCGACCTCTTGCTGACTTGCTGACCTCCAAACTGTCATTTCAGAGTACCCTCCACTTTTCAGTTCTCCTGGGTTTGTGTCCACCCTCTTTCTCTAATCTTCACATTTCAAGGAAAGGTTTGCGGGAAAACGGCAGCTATCAAAAGGAATTTGGAACCGTGCACGAACCTGGAAAGGGTCCAGGCCGCGTGCTGGAGCTGGCGGCCGAGCGGCGGACACTAGCGTGGCTGAGCTAGCGGCTTGCTGCCCGCGCGGGAGCCCGGTGCACAGTCCCGGGGCTGACGGACGGCACCCTTGGACAGCCGGCCTATGTTCAGGCTCAGTGTCCGTCCACTGGGCTCCTGCGAGCTTTCCTCTTGTTCTTGGGGTTTTCTCTGCCCAGGATGCGCACGGTCATGGCCGGTGTCCCGAGTCAGACGCCACGGGTGCATGGGGTCCTTCGTGAGACTGCTGGGTCCCGTCCTTAGCCCACATGGACGGCTCCCCAGCCTCCGTCTCGATGTGCAAATTCACCCTCCTTCTACCTTCTCGGTCGAGCCTCTAAACTTTGGAGGGCTTTTGTAAAACGCCCGGAAGACCGGCAAGCTAGCTCTGTCCTCGGGACCGTTGTGATCCACCCTGAGACGCTGGAGTCCACTTTGAGGGAAGAAAAGGGAATTTAGGGGAGGAAACACATCTCAAAACGTCGCCCGACCCCCATGTGAGGGATCCATGCTGAGGCGGCACTTTGATCCCTGAAGCGGGTTTGAGGTAACAGCAAGCCCATAAAAGCACCTCCCGCGGGTCGTCCCCCCAGGGGACGCAGGCAGAGTGCAGAGCTCGATGTGCTCCCCTCCCTCTCGAACACCCCTTGTTTTGAAATAATGGTGCCCCTTTGCTTACAAATGCTCCCTTCTGTCCTCGCGCCCGCCTCGCCTGTGTGCACGCCAAGTTCTTGGCTCATTTCTCCACACTTGATTTCATTCATAAATCGGGAAATAATAAGAGATTCCAGTGACTTGCTTCGTATGGACAACTGGTGCTCCCCCGGCGTGCAGCCTGCACCCCGGCTCCCCCTGTCCGGGCAGGACACACGGCCGCTCCCTGAGAAGCACCTGAGCACGCCGGCCGCACGCGGCCTCCCTCTGTGCGCTGGACGCCATGGTGGTGCCCGCCTGGCGCCTGGTCGGGGCAGAAGGTGCTGGAAGCCAGGGTCTCCTGAGCGCCCCCCCCAAGCCACTCCCGAGGCCCCACGGCCCCCTCAGCCCCAGGAAGCACCTGCGTTCTGCCCTCCCCGACCTTCCTCCCTTATGCCAGCGGCTTCAAACTCTCTGACTGGCCAACACGCGCACGTGACGCGCATGTGTGACGGAGCCAGAGACGGCAACAGCACTTGCCTGGCTGGGTGGCTGTGCTCCCGCAGCCACAATCCACTCCAGGGGATGCCTCTTCCACCAGAGTCCGCTGTTGGAGAGACGCTGCGCAGTGGTCCTCGGAGCCCAGTGCCGCGGCAGCTCTGTTCCAGACTCCATTCCTGGCTCGGAGGCCTTTGTCTTTGCATCTGGGTCCACGTGTTCAGTCAGCAAAGGCCCAGCTAGGGCCACCATGAGCTGGACGGCTGTCTCTCCTGTGTGCTCCCAGCCCAGCCGCACCAGCACTGCCTGGAAATGCGTCAGAAACACTCATTTTCAGGCCCCAGTCCGGACGGACGGGATCTGGGCTCCATCAGGACAGAGCCGTGCTGGCTCTGGACGACACTGGGCGTCCCCAGGGACCCGCCTGTGACGCAGCTGCATCCACCACGGGTCAGGCGTTTTCAGGTCGCTCCTTACGCCACTTCACCCCTGCCCTGGGACTAGTGCCTCAACACAGGCCAACAGAGAGTCTCTCGAGGCTCATGAGCGTCCCGTGGAGGAGGTGACAAAGGCTGACCACCGCCAGGTAGGTGCTAACGTGCCGCCTGAGAAGCACTTGGGCACCCACACCTGCGTGCACACGAACGCTGCTGTGTCTCCTTGCAGGAGTCAAAGACCCCGAGGCCATGTGTGAGGCCCCCCTGCCTCTCCCCTCGCTGAGCATTTCCAAAACTATGCCGTGGTGACAATGCTGGGACGCTGCTGGTGACAGAAGCACTTTGCAGCGTCTTCACGGAAGGGACGGTCACAGAGGGTGAGAATGTCTGTCTCAGACTCAGCATCAGGATGAGTCAGAAACACGCGGTTGAGTAAAAGACCACAGAACACAGTACTTCTGGGAAGCGTTCACGCCACTAACGGCTCCTCGGGGAAGGAAGCGAGCACCACGGTGAACGCTGAAGGGCCGGGGAGGCAGGGCTAGGGGCCGTGCAGGGGAGGGGTGTCCCAGCGCCGACACGGTTTCCTGTGGCGACCACACCCATGCCCACACGGCCTGCATGTGAGAAACAGCTCGTGACAGGGTTTCTAAAGGCAGGGAGTGTCCTCACAGCAAGCACGGGGATGTGGGCGCATCGGGCTCATCCTAATAAAGGCCTGCCCCCACCCTCCCCTAGGCGTGTTCACCCCAAATCTCTAAACACGTGCATGTCACGTTTCTGGATTCCTCACGCGGCATTCAAAGTCAGGTGTCGGCAGGATCCCCAGGCAGCAGGGTCAGGGTTCAGCCCGAGCCCCCATGAGCTCCTGGAGCAGCTGGGGATGGGCCCTGCCCTCGGCCAGTGCCCTCTGGACCCCTCAGCACATTCCTCCCTAAAGCAAGCAAAGCAAAGGCCTCTTCACTCCGGCCAGGACAGGGAGGCCAGAGGCCTGCGGGGCACCAGGTCCTACTTGCCCTCAAGAAAGACAAGCCTCACTCTTTCTGGATGAGCTGACGGAAACAGGGCAGCCGACCTCTCCGCCTGTCTCACGTGCAGGGCGCACGGACTCTCCACAGCCAACCTCGAGGCCCCGTGCTGGCGAAGGTGCTGCTGCCACAGGCCTCCGGAAGCCGCGGACCTCGGCCTGGGCAGGCAGGGGGAGAGGGAGCCAGTGTGTGGCCGGGAGGCGTGGGTGGGGGTTAGGCGATTCCCCAGATTAATGACACTTGCAGGGGCTGGGGCTGCCATCACGCAGGAGGAACGGAGAGCCCTGGGCCCCCGGCCCACAGGCGGAGGCGCTCTGCACTGGGAGCCACGGAGCGGCAGGGTCATCCGGACCTTCGTGCTGAGGGCCAAGGGCTGGCATGTCCCAGGGGTGTGGGGAGCCAGCAGGAGTTCCGGAGTCGGACACTGGAGCAGCCGCCCACCCTACGGAGCCTGCACACCATGGCCTCTCCTTCCTCCTCCCTGCCTGCCTGCTCCTCACCGGTCACCTGGAAGAACCACCTGCCCGAGCCCAGGAGCGTCGGCCTCGCCCGGGGCCACAGCCCCACCACGCCCGCACCTGCAGCTTCTGAGCACCGAGGCCCCCACGCCCGCCCCGCCGCTGGGCCTGAGCCTGCCTCACCTTCCTCCTCGGGGCTCTGACGTAGCACAACCACTTTGGGCCCGGGAGACACTGTGCCTGAAGTGGATGCTGGCCGCCTCTGTGCTCTGCTCGGGGCCGCGAAGCCATGCCGTCTCCGCATTTAGGCTTTGGCAGCATGGATTAGTACCGCGAGGGAGACGTGGCCGCGGCCTTCCCCCAAGGGGGCTCTGCTCTGCCACACCTGGTGCCCGTGGCCCGGGAGCCGTGGGGGAGGCTGTCTCACACACCGACCTCTGAGCACCTGCTAGCCCAGCACCTCGTGCCGCTCCTGGGCACCCCCGACCCGCCTGCTTTCTCCCGAGTGGTTGGCGGTTCCCCGGCCCATTCCGTGCACCAGGCCGCCAGCTCTGCCTCCACTCTGCACCCTCCCTCCCCTGCCTGCTTTGCCCACAGTCAGTGATGCACAGGTGTTCTCCTGTGTCCATGGTGTAAGCAAACTGAGCAAGCTTCTCTCCTAACTGACCTCCCACGCAAGACCTGCTCTAACGGCCACGGCTCTCAAGCCTCCAGCCAGATGGTGCTGGACGTGCTCTGGCTTCCCTCAGGCCGAATGAAGCTCTTCCACGTGGGGCTTCAGGCCCCGGGAACTGAGGGCGCGGTTTACCGCGATCCTGCCCCCCACGCACAGCAGAGCACCAGGACAGCACGGACGAGGGTGCCTACCCGCCAGAGTGTAGGCGGAACTCAGACCCAGGAAGCAGGAAGGCCGCGCGAGGGCACCAGCAGGTTGGAACACGCGCAATGCGCGTGGGGACCGGAGGAGCTGGGGGTTGGGTTAGCACTCCGGGTGTGAGGGGTGACTACCCAGACGACGTGTGTCGGGGACCCGGTGAGGCACTGGCCGTCAGCAGCTGGTGCCCCACCCTCCCCTCTGTCTTCAGCTCTGCACCTCAGATGTCAATCCACTAGGAACGGGCTCACAGCAGACACCAGGTTTTAAAATCAAGGTGAGGACGTCACTCCCAGGCTGGTCGGCAAGCACGCTTCCCTCCGGCGTGCCATCAATAGCAGGACTCGCCCATGCGCAGAAGAGATGCTGATGGCGGCAGCGGCAGGGGCTCCCAGGGGTGCCCAGTGGCTGGTCGGGGCAGAGAAGGGACAGCTGAGCTCTCCGAGTCCGGATGAGGAGGAGAGACGGAGGACGAGGCCGGGGACGGCTCTGTGGCCTCACTGTGTGGGAGGGGTGTGGATGATGGGCCCTGAGAGGTGAGTGGAAGGTGAAGAGGCCACATCCTGGGGCTGGAGCCCCCCAGGGAGGGTGCCCTGCGGGCAGACATCTTCCAGAGACGCGTCCTCTTGGCGTCTTTACCCACCGGTGACATTGGCTCCGTGTTCTGGGAAAAACTATGTCAGCGCATCATATAGGTCTCCTTCCACTCAACACGATTTCTTGAGCTCCTGACTCTGCCCTCAGGTGCTGGGGATCGAAAATGAAAGAATAGGCACCCCAGAGGCCGTCCTGAGTGGATTCCAGCCTGCTGGGCACGTAAGAGAAAGCGTTCTGCCCGCGCGTCCACACCCAGTGGTTTCAAGGGAAGGGCACTGATGTGCTCTGATTGAGAATGAATAAAACCAGTGCTGTATCTCTTCTCTATCCATTTCCTGCAGACCAGATGCAGCTCACTTCCTCCCACACACTGTTAATCACACGGTCACATCTG
Source organism: Ursus americanus (assembly GCF_024610735.1). Classification (NCBI taxonomy): domain Eukaryota; kingdom Metazoa; phylum Chordata; class Mammalia; order Carnivora; family Ursidae; genus Ursus; species Ursus americanus. Next base: position 628,014 of record NC_142136.1, read on the forward strand.
CGGTCGTGGTCGTGCCCGAGGTGGCGTCCCTCCGCTGTAAGGACTCTGGTCCAACTGCTAGGCTCTTAAAGCCCATCTCGACAGGACACTCCACTCACAGCGCCTCTCGGGGAATCTGTAAGGACCAGACCTTCCAGCCCCGAGTTCTCTGAAATGGGGCATATAGTAACCAAAATATAAAGTTCAAAGTTACAACTTAGGCTTTACAAATAGCACTGTATTAACTTGGTCTCTTAGAGAATGATGTGGCAAGGTATAAATCATCCTCATTTTTGAAAACTGTCAAAGATCAGTTTAACAGAAAAATCTAAAAAAAATTCCAATAAATTTCAATTAATTCCTGATTGTAAATGATCTTTATTAAAGCATGCATATTCCTGTGATTCAAAACAAATATTTTAAAAGAATGACATATCTAATAAAAACCGACATGAGTGTTTTATTTAAAATTATTATAATAAAAACAAATAGACATTTAGAAGATATCTGTCATTTTAGAAAAGAGACAGTAATGACTAAAGTAACTTCCAAACTCACCGCCCGAATTAAAATGTCACATCACAGAAACGTTTAATAACAAATATTGACCAACAGATTGCAACACAAAAGTTGAATAAATAAAAAACCTTTCTGATTGTTTTACCAAAAAATCATGAACTGATGAAGTAACAATAGAAAGTTAACATTAACTTCAGAAAAAAAGGCACATCCAGGCAAAACAGTCAAGGTGACCGTAAAATCTGGCGTTATATTTATACTGTGCATGACCACTGAATGGAATAAATCACTCGGCGAGACCCGAGACTGCGGAGTAAAGGTCGTCACGCCGGGCAGACGGGGAGCCCCTCCCACCGGGCGCTTTGTCCCCGAGGCAACGGGCGCACAGGGAGGTGCGGCCGCACACGGGTCTCACTCGTGAAGCTGTCCGTCCCGCCGTGGCCCTCAGAGGCTTGAGCGTCTCTCCGGCCGGGGCGCGCACCTCGTGACGGCGGCCCTCCACAGCACCGGGGCCAGCAAGAGGCTGAGTGTGGTCACACTCAGGATGAGGAGGTACACCTGCAACAGGTAAGCGGCAGTGGTCTCGCGCAGGACTAGGAGACGCCCCTGCACACCCCAGGGAGCCACGGGCACGCGGACATGTGGACGTGAGGTGCGGGGAGATGTGGGCCCTGATGGAAACTCGTGCACATGGCTCACCCCGCGGGCAGACTGAGCACGCGGCCGCAGTGCAGGCCTCGGACGGAGCCTGTGCACAGACGTCATTCCTCAGCCACCATTTCTTCAAAATCGAGACTCATCCTATCTTCCTCATACTCATAGACACGAGGGCACAAGCACGGAATTCTGAATGCTTGCCAGCACGTCCCACGCACCAAGAGGAACTTCTCTATCCCTTGGCCCAAACTAGGGAGCAGGTGTGCAGAACCGGATATTGGAGGCATCTCGTGGGGGGGAGGGGCTTACTGGCAACAGGGTGCCCAAGGGAGGATGCTCACCTTAAGGGGGGCAACAGGCAAACCCCCGCCCTTGTTCAAGGACCCACCCGACACGTGCACACAAAAAGGGCAAAACAAAACTAGATGCAGAATGGTGCTGGTGGGTCCAGTCAGGTTTGGGTAGAAACTACCGTTCATGAGCTTGTATGCCCACAAACCCCCAATCTGAGAGCGCCCTGAGTGTTTCTAAGCTAGAAGCACAAGTCTGTGGGGAAACGGTATGCAGTCTCCCGGCCGCTGGCCTACATGCGATCCTCGGGGACCCGGCAGTCAGAGCCGGGGGTCCCGGCTGCTTCTACACCGCGAGCCGGCATTTAGCCTCTGTCTGCAGCAGAGCCCCTTTACTGTCCACCCTCCTTGCACTCAATCAGCAGCATCACCAGTCCTCAGGTCACTCAGGGCTCACACTGGCCCTGCTCTAAGGGACATTAGCTCTTACCACGGTGGACCGGACTGCGGCCCACGGACCCCATAGGCCACAGCCAAGCACAAACGTCCTGCTAGTCAAATTTAAAGTGACAACCGGGGGTCATCAGACAACATTTACCAAGTTCTAATTCACAGCCAGTTTTCAAAGGGCAAATGAACAAAGCTGGAGAGAACAAGGCAAGTGCACAGCGGCGGGCGGCCGTGCCCACAGACCCACACACGGGCGTGCGTGCACCCGGCACGGGAGAGAGCCAGGCCCAGGATGAACGGACCAAAGACAAAGGGGAAGGAGGCAAATGGGGGGCGGGGGGCTCACCTTCCAGGCGCCACGCAGAGGGCCCAGCGCATGCACGCTTAAAACTATGGTGGGGGAAGGAGGGAGCCAATGAAAAGAGCCCCAAACTTTCGTATATGTTGATACGCGGGAAAAGCCTCCGTGTATTTTATACACAGGAGGCTCTGTCATCACTTCTATTCCAGTTTTAATTCCAACTCCCCAAAATTTGGAGACACGGTGTCTTCAGAAGCACTTCTGAACCCAAGCTCACCTTTTACACACAGGCCAATGCTGCAATGTATTTTGTGAAAAAACTCCACAAACCAACCAGGGACTTTCACACAACAACATTCCAGTTCTGCTTTTTCCATGGTTTCGGAGTTCAGACCCAAGCGCAGGCACACGGCTCACAGATGCGGTCCTGGGAAGGCCGGGGCTCTCGGCCTGGCTGATGGCCCTGCACAAACTAGTGGGGGGGCTCTGACTCAGGGTTTACTTTCTGCCAGAGATGCGAGTAGTGATGGGGCAGCGTCAACAAGGACGTTACTCCTCCGTGCCGGTGAGGGGCAGAGCCCCGGGCCCACACCCGCTGCTCGCGACTGCGGGCAGGATGCTCAGACGCCAGTGTGGGGGTGTGTGGACCAGGGCTCCCCACACACGCACAGCACGTGGCTGCAGACTCACCTCCCGAGAAATGATGCCAGCTCTGCGTGCTCTGCTCCCCAGGACAAAAGAGAGCTCGCTGACCTGCGCCAGGCCCGCAGCCACGATCCACTTGACGTACTGACTGCTCTTCGGCAGGAGGAGAGACAAGACCAGAGCTGCCAGAACAAACTGCGAGAGCATCCGTGTTAGCGCCTCACCCTCGCCCAACACCGGGACACGTGCAGAGGCACCGAAGGGACCCAGAGTGTCTGCCAGAAAACCACGCTGGACAGAGCAAAATCAAGGGCTGAGGTTTACTGATAAGTCGGTCCCCCCCGGCTAAGTCGACAGCAGTGGGTGTCCGGCAGCACTCAAGGACATTCTACTTTCTAAGGAGAGAACTGTGTCTCTCACATACGCAGAATCTAGAGGTGAGCAGTCCAGAATCCGTGGGGCAAGTGCAACAATCATCAGGGACTCGGATTCCTTCCAGTGGAAGGATTTTAAGTCAGGGGCGCCTGGATGGCTCCATCGGTTTGGTGTCCGACTCTTGGTTTTGGCTCAGGTCCTGATCTCGGGGTCTGGGATCGAGCCCCACGTTCGGCTCCATGCTGGGCATGGAGTCTGCTGCTTGAGATTCTCTCTCCCTCTCCCTCTGTGCCTCTCCACCCCAATTAAAAAAAAAATAGTATTTTAAGTCAACTTTTTTTTTAGAAGATATTATTCATTTGACAGAGAGAGAGCACAAGCAGGGGGAGCGGCAGAGGGAGAAGCAGGCTCCACACTGAGCAGGGAGCCCGATGCGGGACTCGATCCCAGGACCCCTCGATCATGACGTGAGCTGAAGACAGATGCTTCACCGACTGAGACACCCAGGCGCCCATTAAGTCAACTTTTATAATCTACAAAGCCAGACAGCTACTGAACAGGTAATCGGACCCTGAAATGAATGTTAACACAGGCAACTCAAGGATCTGTAGTCATTGGGGCACGTGGGTGGCCCAGTCGGTGAAGCATCTGCCTTCAGCTCAGGTCATGATCTTGGGGTCCTGGGATCGAGTCCCGCATCGGGCTCCCTGCTCAGCGGGGAGTCGGCTTCTCCCTCTACCCCTCCCCTCCATTCTCTCTCAAATAAATAAATAAAAATCTAAAAAAAAAAAAAAAGAATCTGCGGTCATGGAGGACAGACAGGTCATGGGGGACAGACAGTGGTGAGGTAATTCTCAGTAGCAGTGAAGCTGGACGTCTGTGAGGGGTCTGGACAGGCATGGGCACTCCACGCCCTGCCCCACAGCCCCGCCCTGGGCCCCTCTTCCATCTGGCTGTCCCTGAGTTACATCCTTTCATAATAAACCACTGATGTGGTGGGTACAAACATTATAACACTTCTACAGCACAGAAGCGATCGAGCGTACGTGTGCATGCACCGCTGGTGGGGGCTTCAGGAGGGGCGTCCCAGCGCAGGGCCTCGCAGGGTGTCCAGAAGTCACTTCTCCTGGCCCCGCTCTCATAGCTCCCCATTTCAAACATACCCAATTCTGAGACAAGGAAGGAAAACAAACCCAAAGGCCTCGGTCCTATCCCATGCAGTCCCCAGACTGCTGGGTGGCAAGAGGGGCTCCGGGTAAGCAGCCTCGTTGGAGTTTGCAGACTCCACGTCACTCTGGGTAGGAAGTGAAGCTCTGTCCCACATTGACCAAAAACGACAGGAATTGTACCGATCACAAAGCACTGAGGAGAATCCGTACCTTCATGATCACCACCGACAGGGTGAGGACCATCAGGACGCTGAGCTCGTACACCACAAAAGTGGGGAACACGTGAAGGCCTGGTAGGGAAAGGACAGACACAGTCACTCTCGCCTCAGTCCTCAGCCATGAGTCTGCGACGCTCAGGCTTCCTCTTGCCCTTTCCCCGCACACGAGCAGCTTGTGAGCGTCACCCTGCGGGGCCCCGTGTGCATGGCTCATGCCCGCGTCTGCTGCTCGCGGTTCTGGAGCTGGCTCGCCGCAGGGGAAGGGGCCCAGGTGCCGAGGGCCATCCTCCACCAGACTTCACCCTCAGGACTTGGCAAAATGGGACGGCAAGCAGCAGCTAAGTGATTTTCCTTTGTGAAAACATGCTGTACGAGGTACAGACACCTCCCGGGGCCGGGAAGCGAGGGGAGAAGCCTGGACACTCATGGCTCCTTGCTGTCCTGACAAAACAACCAAGAACCGTTCTCCTGCTGTGGTCAGTGCCTGCTGGCAGGCTCTGCGTGCCGGGGATGAGGGACGCGGGGTGGGTGCTGGCGGGCCCCTCCTCACTCGGCGGCCAGCCTCACACCCCTAAGGAGGGCACGGCTGACAGGGCCTCTCCTTGTGAGCACCGGGAGCTCACGATGGGGCAGGGACACGTGCGACCCCTCAGCAGTCTGCGTCTGTTTGACGCAGAAACACAAACCCAAGAACCCCCGTGCTCCCAAGATAGGCTTCTCTTCCGTGGAATTCAGCAGTACCGACCCTTTATGCTGCTCCGCGGGGGCCTGCTGACAAGCACCTGCCCCAACCTCCTTCTTGGCAATGTCCCTCTTCCTGGGTCTGCCTCGGCCACCTCCCAAGTCTGTGTGCTCCCTGAGCCCTGACGATGGCCCAGGGTACATGTGCCAGGGGAGGAGCCAGTTCTGGGGTTTTAGAGCCCCCAGCATTACGGGTGCAGACCAGCTCTGGCTGCACCTGTGTTCCTCAAACTCATCACACTGTCACCCGTAGTATGAAGTGACCAGCGTAAGCACACATGTGCACACATCCCTGACCCAGCCCACTGCACGGACCTGCCTGGGGGACACTGGCCCCCGTTCAACACAACACAGAGGAGGTCACCTGGGGGGCTCAGTTGGTGAAGCGTCTGCCTTCAGCTCAGGTCATGACCTTGGGGTCCTGGGATCGAGTCCTGCAACGAGCTCCCTGCTCATTGTGAAGCCTGCTTCTCCCTCTCCCCTGCTCGTACATGTGCTCTCTCTAATAAATAAAATCTTAAAAAAATACAGCACAAAGGAATGGGTACAGTGGTATTTCAGTGACACAGCATATATGAAGTCAGGTGCCAGCGGGATCGTGAAGAGGAGCAGAGCCTGCGACACCTGGTCTAGCGGGAGGAACACGGGGACGACTAAGAGTCTGCACTGCCGCCCGCCACCATGTGCACCATGTGCAGGGGCCTTCCTGGCCTCTGAGGGTCCCGCCATCTGGACCGAATCCCCACCCCCATGCCCTCCCAGGTGCCCACGCCGAGCACTGCTGCCTCAGCGTTCAGCCCCCCCCCCGGGGGGGCCCTCCTTCATCTGGGCCCCAAACTGCCCTTTGCTGGTCGCACTGCTCTCACTGCTCAGCGCTCAGCCAGGGCCCTCGGTGATTCTGCATGTGGTGCTGGGACCCCAGGGTCACTCCCCCGAGGGCATCAGAGTGCCCCCAGAGCATGGCCACTGATCAACAAGTCCATATCCCCGAGTGCAAATTTTCCCTTTTTAATAAGATTTCTCTGCAGACCCCAATTTTTACGGAACTGTTCTTACTGCATAAATAGAAATATGTAAACAGGTCACAGAAGTCACGTGGATCTGTCTCACAAATACTGCGTGAATGTCCTGATGTGAACAAGAAAGGTTACCTATGGATGCGAAGAAGATGATAACCAGGAAGTCACGGATGGGCTCGATGTAAGACACGACCTCCTCGGTGACCATGTGGCCTTGGGAAGAGATGAGCGCTCCGGCCAGGAAGCAGCCCAGCTCCATGGAGATGTCCAGCAGCTCCGTGACCTGGGCGAAAGGGGAAGGCCACATGTCACTCACAAGTGCCACCAGTACACATCTGGCCAGGGGCAGGTTCATGCCCAAAGGCAGGTGTGCCATCACACCAAAGGCCCATCTCAAAGTCCCCGGAGGGGCCTCTGTGGGGTCGAGCTGAGATACGCACAGGAAACGAACATTAGTTGAATATTCCATACAAGGAGGAAAAAAAATTAAGATATTTGAAACAATCATTCAAATCTTTGAATGACAATACTTTTGAAAATTTACTTTAAATAGTTGTGATAGATTTTCTTTACCTCGACCCAGTGACTCGCCCAACTATGGCAATAAAACATGTGTTACTGTAAAAACCTTTCCGGTCTCCAACTGAAAGCACGCAGAGAAAGTGGACAGTCTAGAGAGCGATGCCCGGAGAGAACAGGACCCCAGAGGGAAGTGCCAGCACGTTCAGCGGGCCGGACGTGGCACACGTCAGGATTGGCTGGGTTTCTAACGACACCTGTTAAACACAAAGCTTCCGGTAGACTGCTTCATGAGGTGCTACTGACACAAAACAACTTGAAAGTAGTAGATGCTTCTTATTCTGAGGAAGTAAAACCACGCTCAGAAGCCAGCAGCCAGCAGAAAGAGCCGTCAAGGAAAAACGCTTCACAACAGCACCCGGAACAAGTCCCACAAGGGAACGCATGGCCCTCACACCAAACACCACAGAGAAACATGCACGAGAGCCGGGACCCGCAGTGTGTGCTCCCAGGCAAGAGGCTCGCAGCCGTGGACGCAGGAGCTCTCCCTCCTGGGCCCCGAGTCCCTGCAGCGGCTGCGAACACTGACAAGCTGAATCCAACAACTCACGCGGGTGCTGGAAAGACCACGAATACGGCCGGGCAGCCTGGACCGCGAAGGACCCCCTCGCGCTCATACTCATGCACTCGTGCTCGCACACTCACACACGCTCACACCCACATGCACGCTCACACTCACGCGCTCACATGCCTCTTGGCTTCTGACAAGGTGACCCTGTGCCCAGTGCGGCACAGAGAGATGCGCGTGGTAACACGAATCCTTGACCACAGCCCTATGCCTGGGCTCCACATACGTCCAGACGGATGCAGATCTAACGAGAAAAGCAAAGCAGGACATCCTGGATGACGACACGGGTGCCTTTGGACCCAGGGAAGGCAAAGATCTACACAGGACCGAAAAAGTGCTCTCTGTACAAAATTTGAAACTTAGAGTACGTGAAAGTTAAGAACTCCTGTCTATTAAAAAATGCCATGAAGAGAGTCAAAAGGTAAGTCACAGACTGGAAGATCTTCTCAAAAATACACGGGACACAGAATTTCAGCCATAAAAAGGCATCAAGTACAGAAACCCGCGCCGGCGTGGCTGGACCTTTACGTGGCGCCACATGAGCGCGGCAGACACAGAGGCAAGTCCATGGGGACAGAAAGCAGGGAGCGGTTACTGCGGGATGGGGGGCCAGGCGGGACTGGAGATTCGGGGTTTTTGGGGGGTGACGGGAATGTTCTGACAGTGCTGACTGTCGCACAGTGCTGCGAACGTGCTGAAAACCACTGACTTGTACACTTTAAAAGGGTTAAAATGGCTGATTTTATTATAGGAATTTCATTTTAGTAAAAAGAAAAACAGACAAAAGATTTGCCAGAATATATAAAAATTCCTACAACCCAGTAAGAGAAATAACCAAACTGAGGGTTGACAGGCCGGCCCCAAGGAGGGCGTCCACACAGCTCCAGAGGGCAATGTGAGTCAAAGCCCCCAGGAGACACTGCGAGCACCCAGCAGAACCGCTGAACCCGCGGCGCTGCGGGGGAGGGTGCGGAGGGTGCGGAGACCCCGAGCCCTGCCGGCACGGGGGTGGGGGGTGGGGGGTGTGCACAGCTCCAGCCAGCAAGCCGACTCCCACGCGCCCGCCCGTGAGCATGCGGGAGCGCGTGAACAGCCGCTTTACTCGCAAGAGCCCGAACGGGAACCCACCCGAATGTCCAACAACAGAAAGGACGACTGTGAGACACGCCAGGACTACGTCACGGCAACAACGGCACGTGAACTGTAAGCCGATCGGATGAGCGTGAGGACCAGCAGCTGCTCTGGAAGAAAGAGAACCAGTTTAACCAGTTTAGCCACTGGGAAGACAGCGTGGAAGTCATCCAGACGACACCGCTCTGCCGGATGTTATTTCCAGAGAGAAAAATACTCCAGAATGGATAAAGCAATGTAAAAAAAGGACGTCACACACATGAGCAGCTTTGAGCAGAAGCAGATCTTAGACTTCTCCCAAGATTATAAATTAGTAGACAATTAAATCATACATGACGAAATCGTTTTTGTTAATTTCCTTTAAATTAAAATGAACCTTTTAAAATTAGCCTTTTTGGTTCGAGGTAAATGTAGATTAGCTTGCAGTTTTAAGCAGCAATCCAAGGAGCTCTCATGCACCCCCTGCTCATTCTCCCCAGTGGCAGCATCTTGCTAAGTCAGGGCACGAGATCACAGCCAGGATATGGACGCACCGCAGTGAGGACACACGCAACTTTCTGTCACAGGATCCTCCCCCCACCCTCTCCATAACCCCTGGCAACCAGCAATCTTCCATTTCTAAAATTTTATCATCACAAATGTCACATAAATGGAATCACACAGTGTGTGACCCGTGGGACTGGCTTTTCCCGCTCAGGGTAGTTCTCTGGAGATTCATGGACCAGCTGTTTTAAACCTGGGTGGTCTTCCTTGGTGCGGACGGATCACAGCTGGTGGAACCAGGCAGCTGCTGAAGGACATCTGGGGGTTTGGCTGCTACGAACACAGCTACTGTGAACAGTCACATGCGAGCTTCTGTGCGAACCCGAATCTTCACTTCTCTGGGGCCCACGGTGAGGAGCGAAGCTGCGGAGCCATAGGTGACGCTGGTACCACGGACTTTTGGTGGGGGTCTCACAGCATTTCCCCCGTTCTCTCAAGAGAAGCACGTCCTTTCAGTAAGGAGAAGGCTGCTTCTAAAACGAACCTTCTATTTTCATTTTCAACTTTTCACATTATGGCAAAAGAAGCTACACAGCTGACCAGCTTTGTCATCATCGAATAGAAAACCTGTTTTAAACTGTTCATCCGATTTCAGGTACAAAGTTGTCTGAAAGTTTAAGACAACGCAACGCTGGTGATGCTGGGAGTCCACGTGGCTCTCAAGGCCACCCAGACCACCTGCAGTGCCATGCTTGAGGTGCCATTTTAGCAAAGTGCTTAAAAGTACGGGAACAGGAGCACCTGGGTGGCTCAGTCATTGGGCGTCTGCCTTGATCTCAGGGTCCTGGGAATGAGCCCCACATCGGGCTCCCTGCTCAGCGGGAGTCTGCTTCTCCCTCTGCCCCTCTCCACTGCTCATTCTCTCTCAAATAAATAAAAATAAAATCTTAAAAAAAAATTATGGGAGCAAACAGGTTTAGCTCATTGTACAAATACTGAGGGGTAGAGTAAGGACCATGCATAATAAAAATACGACCATGTGTTTCAAATGTTTTAACTACTATTAAAATAAAAGACAAAGAACTGAACTTAAGCTCTCAGTGAACAGGTTACAAGTCAGAGTACGTAAATATCAGGTATTTTGAGAATTACCGTTAACATTAAAAAGATGAAAGCAGAGATTCCTAAGATAAGGATTTCTTTGTTCCCTTTGCTTTCCACATGCAGTTTCCGATAATACGGTCCAATGAGGTAAGTCTTTATAACGAGACATAGAAGAAAAGCAGCAGCGAGCGAGAAGAGAATCTGACCGACCAAAGCCAGGATCCGCAGAGTCTCCATGACAATGCTAGGAGAGAAGAAAGGGATGTTATTCCACCTCCAGCACACATTTCCCTGACACCCAATAAAATGGGCTTTCACTTTTCTTTGACATGTTACAAAATAAATTCCCCAAATCACATTTTTATTTCCAAGAACTAAAAACCTATCAATCACAGTAATTCTAAATAACTTCGTTCAAATTAAGTTATTTGAATCCAATATGGAAGCTGGATTGTTTTGCCAACAATTCGAAGCAAATCCATCTTCCAGGGTATGAGGACTCCTGACCACAGCTCATACAGTGACTGGTAACAAAAATCCTCACCAGGAACTAATCCCCACTTGAAGTTCTTCCTGCAACGACCATCACTCCGCAGGCTCAGCACTCGAGGCACGGCCACAGAACCCCAGCGACATGCAGCAAAGTCGCTCCTTGTGGCCGTGCCAGAACCCCGAATCTCATGTCTGTTGTTTAGTCTCAGAGAACAGGATTCGGTGCAAAGCTCTTTTGAGAATATGCTATTTACCCCCAGAATGTATTCTTAAGATCTCAGTCAAAAAGCTTTTCAGAAGAGGGGCACCGGGGTGGCTCAGTTGTTAAGCATCTGCCTTCGGCTCAGGGCGTGATCCTGGCGTTCTGGGATCGAGCCCCACATCAGGTTCCTCCACTGGGAGCCTGCTTCTCCCTCTCCCACTCCCCCTGCTTGTGTTCCCTCTCTCGCTGGCTGTCTCTATCTCTGTCAAATAAATAAATAAAATCTTAAAAAAAAAAAACTTTCAGAAGAAAGGCACTATTGCATGTTTATAGTATTTACAATGAATATACATAGTTTTTATTTAATTAAATTTAGTTTTTTAAAAACTTAGTTCATCATATTTAGGAAACTATTTAGTCTGGAATTCTGGTTTAAAAATTCTCAGTGGAGGGGCGCCTGGGTGGCACAGCGGTTAAGCGTCTGCCTTCGGCTCAGGGCGTGATCCCGGCGTTATGGGATTGAGCCCCACATCAGGCTCCTCCGCTATGAGCCTGCTTCTTCCTCTCCCACTCCCCCTGCTTGTGTTCCCTCTCTCGCTGGCTGTCTCTATCTCTGTCAAATAAATAACTAAAATCTTAAAAAAATAAAAGTAAAAATTCTCAGTGGAAGAATACAAATCTGATTACTAGGAGAGAATTCATCATTTGCAGTCAAAGCTTAAAGCAGCAGCGGTGGACACGAATGTCAAGCTGCACACGGCTGATCACGTGGGGAATCAGACCCAGCTGGGCTCGAGTGCCCTCGCTGCGGAAGGCTCCACGCGGGCTCACCGAGAGGGAGGCAGGCGTGTGGAACTGGGATCTGTAGCCCTCGCAGGCCTGCACAGAACGAAGCAGGCTGGGTCTACCTCAACTCCCTGCCAGTCTTCCCACCCCAGTCATGCGGCACGTGGCCTGCGCCCGGCACCCCGCACCCCTTCCTGAGGTGCCGCCACCTACCCACACGGCTGCACTAACCTATCGGTCTCGTGATGCTCCGGAGCCACACCACGAGCCCAGGCTTCCTGGCCCAGCCGCAACTGCCCGCATCCCTCACCCACACAGCAGCCTCCACCAGCCTCCGCTCCCTGAAGGCCCACGTTCCCTCTGGCAGGACCTGTGCACCAGGCCCCCACCTCGGGGGCTCCCCACCGCCCCAGGGCGTCCTCCGTGTTTCCGACTCAGAGGCCCTGCCAACCTGACGCGGCCGTCCGCCACTCCTCACCCTGCTCTGACCCTCTGCACCCCACGCATCTGACCAGACCCCTCTGGTGATCGCTCGCGCACTGCTCAGCCCTCTGCCCGGAGCGCTGCAGCCGCGCCCCATCACCCCCGTCGGACGGGCAGGAGAGGCCTTCCGCGCTACGCGGCAGCGTGAGCATCTTCCACCTGCTCATTTCTAGGTTCGCTGCTTGCCTATTTTTTAACTGGGTTATTCAAAGTGTTTTATTTTGTTTTTACTAATTTGTAGTTCTTTATGAAGTAAGAAATTTAACTCTGCCTTTTATGTGTTTACAAATATTTTTCCCATTTGTCTTTGGCCTGCTTACCAAATGTGTACCTGCATGTCTCCAGAGCACGTGTGGCCACACGTGTGTTTACAAGCACATGTGTACGTGTATACATGCAGGTGTATTTAAATACTCACAGAATGAAACTTCCATGTGATAACGTTTCATGCAGAAAATACACTTTCCCATCCTTTATGGCTACTGTGATTTCTGCTCTGCTCGAAGCCAAGGGCCCCCATCTTCAATATTACAAACAAATCCATTCATACTTTTTTCTAGAATTTTCATGATCTTGCAAGACTTAATAATTCAAATCACTCTTTAAAAAGTATTATCATAGTCTCTGTGTTCTGTTATTTAACTGTGAAATATTTGGGGGGGGAGTTAATGCTTTCCTTTAGAAAAGATCAAGATTAATTCTGATTAGAGGGGAGACTGGTTGGCTCACTCCGTGAAGCGTCTGCCTTTGGCTCAGGTCATGATTCCAGGGTTCTGAGATCGAGTCCCGCATCAGGTTCCTTGCTCAGCAGGGAGCCTGCTTCTCCCTCTGCTTCTGCCCCTCTCCCTGCTTGTACACGCACACTCTCAAAAAAATGTTTAAAAAAAATTCTGACTAGAGCTTAATAAAGAGGCAATGTTCATATTAACATTACCACTAATTTTGTCTAGTTTGTTTACTATAAATTTTCCCTGGTTATCAAAATTGGAAGAGGTTTTCCCAAATTATGAAGAAAATATACATAGCAGACAGTAAAATGATCATAAACTATCCCTCTACTAGTAGACAATCATCAACCCCTTGTTTTTAAATATATATCAATTATACAAGTAAGTAGATCTGTTTCTAGTCTCTCATTTTCTTCATGTAACCGAAATATTATATATAATTTTTAATAGTTTTATTAAAATAAAATTCTCATTCCATACAATTTACTCCTAAAAGTGGATAATTCAGAGGCGCCTAGGGAGCTCAGTCAGTTGACCCTCTGACTCTTGATTTCCACTCAGGTCTTGACCTCAGGGTTGTGGGATCGACCCCACCTCAGGCTCTGCACTCAGCAGGGGGCCTGCTTGGGACTGTCTCTCTCCCTCTGCCCCTCCCCCCGCTCCTGCACTCTCTAAAATAAGTAAATAAATCTTTAAAAAGAAAATGAAGTGCACACTCCAGTGGTTTCCAGTATACTCACCGAGGTGTGCACCCACCACCACCGCCCATTTCAGGGCGCATCTACCCGCCCATCAGCGCTCACGCTCTGCTTCTGCCGCGGCCCGACAGCCCCTCATCTACTTCCTGCCTATGGATTTGCCTATTCTGGTCGCGTCACACAAATGCAATCACACAATATATGGCCTGTGTGTGTGCTTTGTTCATAAGCGTGATGTTGTCATGGTTTGTGGGCTTGCACGTGGCCTGTGTCAGTGGCTGAACATCCCGTGGTGCGGTCACAGCACACTTTATCCGTTCATTAGCTTACGGACATTTGAGCTGTTTCCACTTTTCAGTGATTATGAATAATGCCGCTATGAACATTCATACACAAGTTTTGTAATTTTTATTGTGGTAAAATAATCGTAACATAAAACTACCACTTCAACCATTTTAAAGTATATTAACTTGTGGCATTAAGGACAGAAACACTCTTGTGCTGCCATCATCCCCACACAGAGGTTTTATATGGCAGGTGTTTTCACTTCTCTTGGGTAAATACCTTGGAGTGGAACAGCTGAGTCTTTTGGCAACTCTGTGTTTAGGCTTTTGAGGAATACTGTGTATGATCTGACTCCATTTTTTACAGCTAAACATAATATAGAACATCTTTTCTACATCATTAAAACTGTAATGTTTCATGGCTAACGTGGAATAATATCAATAGGATCAATACACGGACTGGATTTCGTAACTGGAAAAACACAAAAGAACAGTCCCCAAAGCTTTCTGGCTGAGACAACGTCCTCTGGTGACACTTCCACCTCCAGCTCTTTGCGGAGGCGCGGCTTCCCATTTGGTAAGGAGAGTCTCGCCTCGACGAGTCATAGTTTACTGCACACTTCTTAAATAGAACACAAATGATTTTCAACTAAAGTTGCAACTCTTCCTTTTGCTGTCCAAATTTTGTTCAGTTACTTAGGTTGAAAATCTGTAGCCAGAAGGAAAAATAACTGGCTCTGATTTATAGGTTGTGATGAGAAGTGTTACTTTTCTGATAGTTAAAAAAAAATCTGAATCAGAGGAAAATGACAAGAGGAACTTCTCAATAAACTAACTTTAACAGTTCTACCCGCCAGGTAGTGAGCTAGGCGCTCTTTGGATTCTCTCTTGCAACCCTCACCCAGCCCATGAGGCAGGTACGATTTCCATACAAGCCCCACTGGTTTTCTTTAAGATTTTATTTTAAATAATCTCTATATCCAACGTGGGGCTCGAACCCACACCCCAAGATCAAGAGTCACATATTTCACCGACTGAGCCAGCCAGGTGCCTCACCCCATCCCTGTCTTCAGGGAGAAAACTGAAGCCTAGAGATTGCAAGACTGGTAAGTGGCAGAGCTGGAGCTCTAGGGCCCGAGCCTTAACCTCCAGAAATCCCAGTTCAAAAACTATTCATTCCTTCTACTTTCCCTGCCCGGCAGAGAAGAGATTTTAATCATTTTAGGATTGTTGAAACTTAACATAACATCTGGCAAAAGGTAAACATCAAGGTGAATCGTTATTAGAATTATCTGACAAAGATTTTAAGCAGCCATTGAAAATATGATTCAACACCAATTAAAAATTCTCTCTTGAAAGAAATGAAAAAATATCTCAGTAAAGAAACAGAAGTCATAAAAAGGAGGCCCAAATGGAAATTATACAACCAAACAATATACAGTTGACCTTTGAACAACGTGGGGGTGAAGGGGCACAAACCATCTGCACAAAAAGCTGCATATAACTTTTGACTCCCCCAACAACTAACAGTCCACTACTGACCAGAAGTCTTACTGATAACATAGTTGATAACACATACTGTGTGTATGAATTATACACTGTATTCTTATAATGAAGTTGGTATAGAAAAGAATATGGCAAAAACATTATATGGAAGATAAAATATGTTTACAGCACCATCCTGTGTATATCCATGGACCCACACAGTTCAAACCAGCTTTTTTCAAGCGTCAACTGTAATAACCAAAATAAAAATCTTGCTGGATGGATTACACAGAGTGAAGACAGAGGACAGAATCTGTGAACTTGAGGACAGATTAACAGAACTTACCTGGTCTGAACAACAGAGAGAAAATGGGGGGGGGGCAGGAAGAAGAGTCATCTCAAAGGCCTGTGGGACAATAAGAAAACCCCTGGAGTCCTAGCAGGGGAGAGCATATGGGACTCAAACAATATTTGAGGAAATAATGGCTGAAAAATCCTAAATTAGGCATGAGACATAAACCTACAGATTCAAGAAGCCAAGCGAACTCCATATAGGATACGCCCAGAGTGTTATGGATTCAATGTCTGTAGCAAAGTCCTGTGTGAAGTCCCGACATGATGCTGTGAGGAGGAGGGACCCCCAGGAGGTGATCAGGTTTAGGTGGAGTCACGAGGCTGGGGCCCTGAGGTGGGGTCGGTGCCCCCGTCATAAGAAGAGACTAGAGACTTTCTGTGCTGGGTGCCCTCTGCCACATGAGGACACAGCAAGAGGATGGCTGTGTGAAAGTGAGTTCTGGTCAAGAACTGAATCTGCCAGCATTGATCGCAGACGTCCAGCCGCCAGACTGTCGTCCAGCCGCCAGACTGTGAGATTAATGCCTGTGGTGCTGTTAGAGCAGCTGAACCAACGAAGACACCAAGATGCACCGTAGTTAGATTTCTGAAAACTAAAAACGAAGAATGAATCTTAAAAGCAGCCAGAGAAACCACTCCTTTACGTGATTCTCTGTAACCTGTGTTTGGAAAACCACAAATTGAAATGGCAGCCAAGGGGCGCCTGGGTGGCACAGCGGTTAAGCGTCTGCCTTCGGCTCAGGGCGTGATCCCGGCGTTCCGGGTTCGAGCCCCGCGTCAGGCTCCTCCTCTGTGGGCCTGCTTCTTCCTCTCCCACTCCCCCTGCTTGTGGTCCCTCTCTCATTGGCTGTCTCTATCTCTGTCAAATAAATAAATAAAAATCTTAAAAAAAAAAAAAAAAAAAAAGAAATGGCAGCCGAGTTCTCACTGAAGGCACCGGGGGCCAGAGAAGTAGCACATTTTTCAAGTGTTGGAAGAAAAGAACTGTCAACTGCAAAATCCATATCCTGTGAAAATGTCCTTCAGGAATGAGGGGAGATAAAATGTTCTCAGAAGAAAACTATGACAATTTGTCACCAAAAGCAGACTAACTACGAAAGAATGACGAAAGAAAGTCCTCAGACAGAAAGGAAATTATAACAAAAGAGATCTTGAAGCAAGTAAGAACAAATGAACTGGTAAAAACATAATAGATAATCATGAGTTTAAAAATCCTATTTAAAAAAATAAGATAAAATAATAAAATAAAAATCCTATTTAATTATTGAAGCAAAGTTAATAAAGCCATCTGATATGGTGCTCATAATATAAGCAGAGAAAACACAACAATTATATTTAAAAAGTAGGGAGAGGAAAGGGAACTAAATGGAAATAAGGTCCCGTTCCACAGGAACGGGTGAAGCGTCGACAGCAGTGGGCTGATTACGGTAACGTGTGCACTACAGTGCCCAGAGTAGCTACTAAAATAACTATACAAAGTAACACACTCAAAACCATGCAGTCCTGGGGGCGCCTGGGTGGCACAGCAGTTAAGCGTCTGCCTTCGGCTCAGGGCGTGATCCCGGCGATCTGGGATCGAGCCCCACATCAGGCTCCTCCGCTATGAGCCTGCTTCTTCCTCTCCCACTCCCCCTGCTTGTGTTCCCTCTCTCGCTGGCTGTCTCTCTCTCTGTCAAATAAATAAATAAAATCTTAAAAAAAAAAAAATCATGAAATCCTTAAAAGTATGCAAGTAACCGACAAGGAGGTAAGAAAAATGTAAAAGAGGACAAGAAACAGAGAAAACAAATAACAAAATGAGAGACTGAAGCCCTAACATATCAAATGCAAATGGTCTCAACACCAATTAAGACAGGATTAAAAAAACATCATCCTGCAATACCTTGTCTATGTGAAGCTTATTTCAGATACAATGGCACGAGGAGATTGACAGTAAGAAGATGGAAAAGACAGATCACTGTAGACACTAATAAAAAACAAGCAGGAGTGGCTATACTGATATCAGATAAGTGAATTTCAGAATAAGGAAAATTACTAGGAATAAAAGAAATATTACATAATAAGATCTATCCACCCGGAAGACGAAATGATCCTAAATGTGTACGTACCAAACAAAACAGCTCCAAAATACATAAAGCAAAAGCTGATAGAGCAAGAAGAAATAAACAAACGATTTTAAGTGGGGATGTTAATAACCTACCTCAACGATTGCTGGAACCACAGCAAGGATACAGAAAAACTGAACAATGCAATGAACAAACAGGATCTCACAAAAAATACTCCACTCAACATCACAATACACATTTTGTTTTCAAGTGACTGGGGAGTACTTACCACAGACCATAGCTGAGGCCACAAGACAAAGCTCAACAAATTTAAAAGAATTAAAATCATACAAAGTGTGTTTGTTCTGTGACCACAGTAGAATCAAACTAGAAATCAGTAAGAGAAAGACAATAGGAAAATCTCCATAAACACTTGGAAATTAAGCAACAGACTTCTAAATAACCCATAGGTCAAAGATGAAGCATCAGAGGAGATGTTTTACATTAACTGAACTGAATGAAGATAAAAATACAACATATCACAATAAAAGAAATGCAGCTAAGACAGTGCTGCAAGGAAAATTTGTAGCACTAAATACAGTAGAAAAGAAAAAAGGTTTCAAATCAATAATCTACACTCACAGCACAAGAACCTAGAAAAATAAGAGTGAAATAAACCCAACACAAAAGGGGGAAAAAAAAAAAAAAAGGAAAGGAGGAAAGAAAAAAAAAAAGAAGGGCAGAAACCAGTGAAATTAAAAACAGAAAAACAAAGAGAAAAACCAATGAAACAGAGTTGGTAATTTGAAGAGATTAATAAAATTGCCAAACTTCTAAGAAGATTGACAAAGAAAAAGAAAGAGACGATGCAAGTTACCAACATGAGGAGCGAAAGAGACCCCACAGACATCAAAAGGGTGATAAAGGAACACTGAGAACAACTGTATGACCAATGAGATGGAACGGACCAACTCCTTGAAAACCCAAGCTACCACAACTCAACAAAACGTAGTAGATAATCTGAATAGCCTCATAACCATTAAGCAAATTGAATCTGTAACTTAAGAAAAATCCCCCCAAACAAATCTCAAGCCCCAGATGGTTTCATTAGAGAACTGTACCAAATATTTAAGAAAGAATTAACAGCAGTTTTATACACTGTTTTCCAGAAAACAGAGAGAAGGAACATGTCCCAAATTATTTTTTTAACCTAGTATTACCCCAATACCAAACCAGAAAAGGAGATTACCATAAAAGAAAGCTACACACCAATATCTCTCATGAACTCAGACATAAAAATTCTCAACAAAATATTGGCTAATTGTACAAAATGTACAAAAAGAATTATATACCACAACCCCCACAAGGTGGGGTTCATTCTCGGTATTCAAGGCTGGTTTGACTTTCAGAAGTCAATCAACTGTATCAATTGGCTAAAGAAGAAAAACCATACAATTTTATCATCAATAGATGTGGAAAAAGCATTTGACAAAATCCAACTAACAATAAAAACTCTCAACAAACTAAGACTAGAAGGGAACTTCCCTAAAGTGATAAAGAACATCTGCAAAAAACCCCACAGTTAACAACACATTTAATGGTTAAAAAGTTGATGCTTTCCCTCTAAGATGAGGAAAAAGGCAGGAACATCCACTCACATAATGTTACTCAACAACACACTGGAAATGCTAGCCAGGGCAACAAGGCAAGAAGAAGAAATAAAAGGCATACAGATCAGAAAGGAACAAATAAATTAAATGACAGATCTCAGCATTTCAAGGTGGCTCCAAAAGAAACTTCAAGAAAGTCTACTAATTTGTGACCTATGGTATCATCACTGTGAGACATGAAATCAATAAATGTGGCATCTGGAAACACTCAAAGCCCAATAGTTACATGCATATAGTATATCTGCTTAAACAAACTCAAGCTTGTAGTCCTAACCCATGTGCGATTTATCTTTAAATTTTATGGGGCTCCTTACATTTTCCAAGTGATGTATTTTCTGGCTGGGGTTCTTGAAATAGGTTGTATATACCGCATAACCTACAACTTTCTGGATAAATTTATTTTTCCACTTTTCAATGTGACTTCTCTCTCCACATGAACCTAAGCAAGTGCAGTTCAGGTTTTGGATTATTTTATTCGAAGAAGCGAGAAAAGGATCAGGCGAAAGGTAATGGTGGAGACACTAACAATGATAATCCCCCCAATAATGGCATGCATACACGCACATGCACACAATCACATACATGCACACACGCCATCACACACACACACGCACACGTCCTTCATACACGAGATCACACACACACACACATCCCATGTTCCAGGCATTGTGCTAAGCACTTTTATATTTTAACCCATTTAATCCTAACTGCTCTGATAGGGAGTGACCTCACCCTCACTTTCTAGATGACAAAACTGAGGAAGAGTGAGGAGAAGCAGTGCGCCCAAGGTTGACAGACGGCGCGGGAGCCCAGGCAGCGTGACTCCAGAGTCTGAGCTCTCAGCCTGCGCCACACAAGCTCTGAACATCTCTTCGGAAAAAGGTATTAAATGGCACTTTTATAAACAGAGGGTGGGAAGCCAGAAGCACAGGCTGTGCGGTGAAGCAACAGCACCCTGACCTGGAGGAAGTACCGGCTCCAGCCTGGATAAGGGTGGGCAGGCCAGCTATGAACAAGCCCAGCTGCACGTCCTGCACGACGAGCATCCCAAGCAGCACCGCGCTGTAGTCGATGTCACCTGCTGAAGGAAAAACCTATCAATAGCACAGATTTATAATAATTTAAAGTGTCCCAAGTCAAAACACAATCGTCGTGCTTATTTCCAAAATAATTCAAATAATTTGGTACTTTAAGAGAGCATAGACTTTAAAATCTCTTTGAGAGCAAACATTGAAACATCTTAAACATAAAAACCTTTTGGTAAAGAAAATCCCTAGTTTTTCATTTCTACTACCTTTTACTTACACAATTACAGAAAAAACACCGTCATAAAAATGTGGCATGGGACACAAGAATATGACGGGCCTGGGTAGCCAATTTCATGCTGTGTCCCTAGAATGTAGGAAGCAGCCTTCGTGTCCAGACTCTATTGCTCCCCTGAGCTGTTCAGGAGACCTGGCCTAGCCCCCTTTCTGGTCGCACCTCCAGCCTGCTAGCACCGCTACACTGAGCGTTGGTCCCTGAGACAAACACGGATCTGCTAGAGAAACACTGGCTCACCAGGTGAACGAACAGGAAGACAGTAGCCGGGGCTGCTAAAGGGACCACCTGCTCCTCTGCAAAGAAGACAAGACACGGATACCATTTTCCCCAAATCAATGCGTCACATGGGCCTCCGACATCTCCATTTCCAACCAACAGTTCTGGCTTTGGACCAAACTTTTTTTTTTTTTTTTTTTTTAATATTTTACTTGTTTGAGAGAGAGGGTGAGCAAGAGAGCACAAGCAGGGGGAGCAGCAGGCAAAGGGAGAGAGAGAAGCAGGCTCCCAGCGGAGCAGGAAGCCCGACGCGGGGCTCAATCCCAAGACCCTGGGATCATGACCCGAGCCAAAGACAGACTCTTAACTGGCTGAGCCACCCAGGCGCCCCTGGACCAAACTTTTAAATGTGTTTCTAAACACTTAATGGTCATGTTCCCCAACCCCACCCCCGTAAAATAAGCTTTTTCTTAGGAAAAAAAAAAAAAACTACTCCTGAGAACAGATATTTAAAGGTCAATCTGATAAAAATAACCTTATGGTAAAGAAAAAGAATGAACAAATCAAATCAAATAAAAATTCCTTATCACCAGCAAAAGTCACACTTGATCCTTCCAAGAGGCTTCCTTTATTCTCCACGCAAAGTTGAATTTTTGGTGAAGAGAGTATCTTGCCTCAGAATTTTGCACCATTCCGAATGGATAGTCCCATCAGGTCGCTGTTGCGTCCCTGAGGGTTGCACATCTTAGTGAAGAATGCTTCCCTCACAACAAATAATGGAGGAGTGGGACACTTTCAACAAACACCTCAACGGGTTTATGACCGCTGACTCTTGACCTTGGGAAATCTGTTAGGTCCTGAGTTCGCAATGACACGGCCGTCTTCCTCCCCAAGGCCTCACATGAGATTAAGGTAGTTCTGCCCTGTGCCCCTGATGGTGCTTCTTCTTGACTTTGAGGAAATACAAAATCTCCAGTCACACCTTACTTTTTAGAAACAGCATTTGATGATATACTGCCAGCATTTTCTATTAAAAATTCTGTTCTTTGCCTTACACCTGCTCACAGTCCAAGGTCTTAAATCAGTGGGCACGAACTATCTACCACCAGGGGGCAGGCGACACGGAACAGGGGCAGGGTGTTCGGGGCGGCCAGATCTCAGGAAGCCTGTGCAGAGAAGCAGCTCCCTGAGGCGGGACAGGGAAAGACACGCACCCACTGTGGTGACTGATGGGAAAGGTAAGTGGTATAGTCAAGACAGGTGAAAGTAATTACTCAGACTGAACTCTTATAAAGACACCACTCTCAATATTTTTTCATCTGCCTGCATTTTGCACTAAGCTTAATTTTTGTGCTTATCATTTATACAGCATTTAATTTCTTTCCTGTTTTCTATCCCTTTTATTAAATACTTTAAATGTAAGGAAAATAAAGAATATGATGAATACCCATGACTATGCTTTGCTAAACTGTAAACTTCTGAGACGCTGGCTTCAGAGTTTTGACAAGAAGTAAGATCCTGAGACACTGTGGGTACTACCAGGGAGCCCCCAACCACAGCTGGACCCCTCCTGCCACACCCCCAATCAACACCTTAGTTTTCATGCGGATTATTCCCTTGAGGGTTTTTCTGCTTTAACATAACAACATCTATGTATTTGGGAACACTGAGTTTATGATTTTGTAATTATAAACTTTACATAATATAGTCAATATCTGCAACTTGGTTTTTGTTTTGCTCACCATTACGTCTGAAAATTATCCATTGCTGATGCTTAAAGATCTCTTTTTAAAACTGGTATAGAATACAGCAATTTACCCATTCCCCAAATGATGGGCACTTAGGTTTTCAATCTTCCCACTACTGCAAGCATGTTACGATGAACATTCTAGCACATTTACCGGGAACACCCCCTTCCCTTGTGTTTTCACGAGGAGATTCCCCTTTAACCACTCCCAGCCTCCACCCTGGCCTTGTGTCCTACCCTGCCCATACTGCTCCCACAGACAAGCATGGTCTACCTGGGCAAGGGGAAGCGAGGTCACAGTGTGGGGGGTCTCTTGCAGGCCTGTGTTTTGCAGGGGAGGCCTCTGTGGGTCCACGCAGCACGGGGCTGGTAGCAAGTCTCACTCTGGGGACAGGGACCCAAAGCCACCATTGTCACATCTTCTGTGTCACCTTTCATCATAACCAAGCTGCTACCATGAGCTCTGGCTGCCTAACCCTTCATTGTTCTGTGGGTTCTAAGCATGGGCATGGAAGGCTGGAGCCATCTACTTGACCCCTCTGGGGGTCTGGGCCCCACTATCCAATGTACTAGGCCTGAAACCTTGAGAAGGGAAAAAGGAGAATCTGGGGAACACCACACCCACATGTGAAGAGGCAGGGGCGTCACCCTTGGGCATGCATTTCCTTCTGTCTCAGGGTGTAGCTCTGAGGACATAGCTTTGCACAATTTCAAACTTTCCATAAATTATATCAGACAAGACATCTTCTGTATTTTATATCTCTTCCTTGATAGCATAATGATTAACTCATTTTTACATCTGCAGTACTCCAGTATATATGAATACACCATAATTTAACTGCTCGTTGTATTACTAAATAATTCAGATTAAAATTTTTGCTATAGAAAATAACTGTTTTGGGGGCGCCTGGGTGGCTCAGTCGGTTGTGTCTGCCTTCGGCTCAGGTCATGATCCCAGGGTCCTGGGATCGAGTCCCCCATCCTGATCGGGCTCCCCGCTCAGCAGGCAGTCTGCTTCTCCCTCTGCCCCCTCCCCCTGCTTGCTTGCCCCCCCCCAAATAAAATCTTAAAAAAAAAATAACTGTTTTGAATATTCTTTCACATTTGAAGAGCTTTCTAGGACGTGTCTCTAGAAATGGAACTTTCTGTTGTGGTAGTGTTCCCCAAAGCGGCTGAGAAAGCTCCCACTGCCACTGACAGTGCGTGAGAGCCCATGCTCCTGCTGACACAGGGGACAGCCGAGGACACTCCAGGGCGGCACATGTGAGGAATGGCCTGCACCTGCATTCCCCTAACCACTGCTGAGTCCTTCTTCATGTTTACTCATCATGCACATCTCATCCCTGAGTCCTCCATTAGGATGTTCGGCCTATTTTCCAGTTGGGCTTCCTTTTGCTTTGATTGTTGTTGAAGTTCTTGATGCGTTCTAAGTATTCCTTCCTTGCACATCTTATATACACAGCAAATGTCTCCTCTTAGTTTGCAGCTTCTAAAAAAAGGTCTTTTTAAGTTTTACAAAGTTCAATGTGTTCAGGTTTGACAACATTTTTTCTTTTGGATTCTGCATCTCGATTCCAGCAATCCTCTCTGCATCTCGATTCCAGCAATCCTCTCTACCCTCCGGTCACAGGGAGTCTCCCATCTCTCTCTGGCAGGCTCTGAAGTTCTGCCCTTCACACCGAGGTGTCTAACCCACATCGAGCTGGCTTTTGTGTGTGGCTCAAGGGAGGCTCTGGTTTTATCCGTCTGTACGGACAACGAATTCCCACCCACCCAGTGGCCCACACGCTCCCACGCATGTGCGCGTCTGGCTGCCCACTCCCCTCCTGCCCCATCTGGCCTGGACGTGCCATGCTCTCCAAGCACAGGGACAGGACCTCAGGGCTTGCCATGTGGTGCAGAAGCACCTCACTTCAAATGAATATAATATAATTATATAAATATAATTATATAAATATAATATAAAATTCTTGGTCTTTGCTCTTAAATGAACGGTAGGCTCAGTTTGCCAAGTTTCATGAAAAAGCCTGCCAGATTTTTTACTGGGATAGCTGGGAGTTTATAAATTTGGGAGAAACAACATCTTTATGTATCGAGTCTTTCCATCATGAACATGAGGTCTCTCTTCAATAACATTTTGTACTCTTGTCCTCAGAGGTCACACACATTTTTTCAGAGATTTATTCCTAAGTTATTTTTTGTGGACATTATAAATCAAAGCTTTCTTCCTCCAGATTACATTTTTTAATGGTCCTGCAGGTGCCACATGTTAGCCTGTGAGTTTAATTATAAATTTCTACAAAGCCCAGGTTTGTCAGTATGCACGCCTACCTCCCAAACCTGCAACCCCGTGAACACTCCTACCTTCTTACAGTTCAGAGCTCCGGGTATGCCTTCTATAAAATGAAAAAACCTTCCTCCTAACAGTCCATACATAGACTACGTGGGGCACTTTGTGTATGAGGTTAATGAAATTTGCCAACCTGGAAACATCTGTCTGTTCTCCTTTGCTTTCTTACGTTCCGGTGCTTGGTGCGCGGCTGGATGGACAGCCATGCTCTCCAGCCTGCATGTGTCTGATGACACCTTCCCTTCTACCTGCTCTTCGGTGACAGCTCTGATGGGTGTGCATGCCAAAGACATGAGTCCACAGGCGTCCACCACCCGGAGTGGTGGAGGTGTGTGGATCACCTGTGTTCTTGGACAGGTGTCAAGCCCTCCCCTTTGTCCTTGCAGCTCTGCTGTTGTCCTGGGACGTGCCTTGAGTACATTTATTTTCCTGTTTTCCTCCTCGGTTCTGGAGTGGTACGTTCAAGTCAAAGGCTCACATCTTTCTCCAAGTCTGAACGTTAACAGCTGTTTCTTCCACTCTATTCTTCCAGGACTTCTACTGTATACATACTGAGCCTCTTAGCTATTCTCCTGTCTCTTGGCATTCTCTCCTACGTCTTCTGTCTATACCGTGTCCTATCTCTGTGCCTACTCAAACTGAATAGGCGCGATTCCTTCACTTATGTTTGAGGGCCTCATGCAAGCTCATCTGACAGGGGTTATGAGACTTCTCCACAAACAAGGAGAATTCACATCCTGACATCAGGTCTGTCACGGGTCTCTCCTAGCCGGCGTCCTCACGCACACTGACACCCAGTGTGTGGGTCCTTACAGAGTTGTCTTCATTCTCCTACTTCACTGCAACTGCCCCCTTCACCGCCTCTGTCACCTGGGTCTTGTGAGGGGTGGTCCTAATCGCCAGGCTACGGGGACACTGGGACCCCCACAGACGGACCACTAGCTAGTCCAGTTCCAAGCCAGGAAGCCGCATCCACGGTCCACAGCCCACGAATCAGCGGAAGACACCAGACTGTTCCCAACGTTTCTAGCCTCCGTTGTAAAACCCCCGGTATCAGGCGGTGGCGTGCTGCGTATGGCTGCCAGTGACGCCAGGAGCCTGCAGCCCATGACTGGTTCCATGTACAGCAAGACGGGTTTTACAAGAGAAGCCAGCCACACGACTCTGGTTTTCTCTTCTCCTATTTCCCTCTCATTGCTGTGTTGGTGCAGGGCAAATATCAGTGTGAAGTTACTACAACATTTTAACCCTGTTTTTTACTTTTACAAAATAAAAACAAAACAGTGAACATCACCATCACGAGTTCCCATGACGTAAACAGTGGCAGTGAGACCCTGGAGTGTTCACCCCCAAGCTTCGGATACAGTCTGGCTTCAGCACGTCCAGTGACGATCGGAGGCCAGCGTCTTGTGCACAGAGCTGAAGCTGGCACCAAAAAGGCAAAAGCCCCTTCAGCTGCCATAGGTTACAGAAGTCTGTGTGTTCCCAGCCCAGCTGCAATTAGCGCCGTGGACAGTGTCCACCAGTCGTTCCGTTTCAGGCTGCAGGTCACAGACACGTCTGGTCTCACGTGAGGGCAGCACTGCCACGGGGCGGCTCCAGCTCGGGGGCGGCACGTTCATCTCCTAAATCACCAATTCTCATTTTCCAATGTGGATTTGTTTCTTTTGAACGCGGTCCTCAAACTATCCTAAATCAACAAGCATGTAAATGCCACTTTTAGTCCAGTGGAGATTTGGAAAAGCTGAATTGGGACTGTGACTGTGAGGAGAGCCCCAGGGACGGGGGCAGAGTTGTAATTTTTCTAAAAGGCCTTTGGAGTGAATTCAAGTCAATGACACAGCTAATACTTCAACACATACTTACAACACATCACCACCTACCTTCTTTTTCACCCCGGGCACTGCCCACGAGGAATCTGGACACTAAGGGTGTGCTCGATAAGGACAAGCAGGTAGAAATAAAGACGCTCTGAGTGGGTCTGATCTGTAAGAGGTGTCCCCATAACAAGCCAAATGCGATCATCAACAGCGTCATGTAACATGGTCCTTGTAAGGCTATCTTCCACACCTTCAAGAGGACACATTTGTTACACACATTTAGTGACAATACGCAGAGCACACACACACACTGCCCTGTCAGGGGCCTCAATCTTTCAGGAAGGAGCTCTGTCGTAAACACACCATCAGCACAATACCCAACGTCGTGATCTGAACACAACAAAAACAGCAACCACTCTTGTTGGCTTCCTGAGTGCTCGTTGCTGTCACAGGGACTAAACACACGCCTCTCTCTGTGTAATGCATGTCCATGCACATACGACCTAATGCTCACAGCACGTCTCCACGGTGGACAGCACTACCTCCCCCCTCTCCCTGGATGAAAACACGTGGTCCCATGGAAGCCGGCACCGCTTAATAATCAAACACTGATGAGGCACCTCGGTGTTTTCTTAGTGCTGTTAGACATGATGGAAAATGTGGAAGAAATCAGGTTTGATTCTAAATCTCCAGGGTTTTCAATTGTGTTGAAGAGACACGATAATAAAAGACTATCTGATATTTATACAAACAGGAATGGTATATACCGACAAAAGAAATTATCCTGAAACTCATCCTACCCTACTGGAAAGCACTTGTTTTCTGCTCGGCCCACACCCTCTCAGACAAAAACCAACTCCCGCACCCAGGTCCTCTGGCAAGAACAGGAGGGGCCCAGAGAAGGAGCAGGAGGGGGTCAGCACAGAGGCTCTCAGGCGAACACTCAAGGCCCTAGGGCTTGGCCAGCCTCGTCTGTGCATTGACACACTATTCACCTTTCGGTGCTCTGAAGGATGTGGCCTCTTCCTCCCCTGCTCTGCTTCTTGATAAAAAGCCATACTTCCCTCAAAATCAGCCACATGAAAGCTAATTTTATTTATGCATTGAATATTTACCTTTTCTAGCATTTTTTATCTTTCAGAATTTATGCTCTAAAAATAACATCAAACTAAAACCTATTCTAAAATGTTTAATTTGATAGCCCGATCATGTAAACACACTGAAAGTAAATAAACTGAAACCATACGATACTAAATTGGGGGCAACAACACTGCCTGGTGAGGCCCTTACCTTTCTCAGCCTTTCTGGGGAGAACTCCAGGCCAACAAGGAACAGAGTAAAGAACACACCGACCTCTCCCAAGGTCTCCACCTGCACAACAGACTGCAAACACAATTGTAAAACCACATAATTTAATGTATTTCACATATGATGTATACTTCATAGAACAATCGTATGCTAACATACTCAGTGGGACCACCCCAAAAAAGCAAAGTATTTTTTTTTTAAACTAACTCTTTCAATGTGCTCTGTATCTGAGATAACTTGAACTTCCTGATTGTACGGTTTTTTTCATTTTTCTTGATTAGCTGAAGGACTCTTTGTATCTTTTTTCCTAAGGACTGGCTCATGAATTCACCTGTTTTCAGGTTAGCAGCTGCCACAGCTCTCTCCATCTCTGCCTGCCTTCGCTTTCCCTGGAGGATGGCCGGCACTGAACCGGAGTGGGGCGTCTGAACCCCGAGTGCCCACACTCACGTGGGTCTGTGCACAGCCATGTGTACCCACTTGCTCCTGGCGCCACAGCGGGCCACACCCCACCGGTTCTGAGATACCGTGTTCTCGAGTGCTGTGTTTGTTCTGGTTCTTCGTTCACCATTGACTTTCTAGGCCATTATGTGATAGTAGAGCATGCTTTCCACACTGTTCTATTTGGTACCACCTCCACTATTTACACTCGTGCTTTCCAGTGCAGCCATGAACCCAACATGTGAAAGTGAAGCACAGGACTCCACGTGTCCACGGCCGCCCTGACCTGCTGCGCAGGGACATACACACGGCCCGCCAGCCACCAACAGGACGGGCCCCATCCTCTTTCTCGCTGCCATCTCCCTCCTCTCTCTTCAACCTTTCTTACTCATCTTATTTTCACTGAATCTTGCTTACTGTCCATTCTTCCTGACGCCATCTGCAACCTGTGTCCTTGAACAGGGAACTTTACTCCACTCCTACTCATTGTGGTAGCAGGTTTCTGCTCTTACTCCTTTTCTCCTGGCTTTTCCTTACTGCTTTTACTTCTACTCCCTGTTTAAAACGAAGCTGCAACCTATGACTTTACAGTAACTTACTTAAACCTGTTCTTCTCCACTTAATGAACACAAGCCTGTCAAAGATAAACATTGGCACCACCACACTTCCTCCCTAAATCACCTCCCACTTCTGGCTGGTACACCCTAGGATTTTCAACTTGGTCTACTGTAATTACATTATTTTCCAAGGTACAGCAGACTTGTTAGGAATTGTAATATTTGTAACTTCCACTTATATTTATTACTTTATTCAGCCTTTATTATTATTCAGCTTTAATTTTTATAAGCAATCTCTGCTGTGAAGAAAAAATAAAAAAGGGGGGCGCCTGGGTGGCGCAGTCGTCAAGCGTCTGCCTTCGGCTCAGGGCGTGATCCCAGGGTTCTGGGATCGAGCCCCACATCAGGCTCCTCCGCTGGGAGCCTGCTTCTTCCTCTCCCACTCCCCCTGCCTGTGTTCCCTCTCTCGCTGACTGTCTCTCTCTGTCAAATAAATAAATAAAATCTTTTAAATAAATAAATAAATAAATAAATAAGGAAAATACATTTGTATTTTCTATCGTTTGTAAATACTCTGGAAAGGGAGGGATGGGACAAAGGCAGGAAGAGATTTTTCATCTACAACTTAAAAATTTTTTTTTTACCCACACAATTTTGTTCTCAATCACGTGGAGATTACCTACTAAGAAAACTGAATTAAAACCATTCTTCCCAGGCGCATGTGGGTGGCTCAGTCGGTTGAGTGTCCAACTCTTGGTTTTGGCTCAGGTCATGATCTCAGAGACGGGGCTCTAAGCTCAGTGGGGAGTCAGCTTCTCTCCCTCTGCCCCTACCCCTGCTCCGCGGGTGCCTTCTCTCCCTTTCTCTCTAATAAATAAATCTTTAAAAAAAGAACAAACCCAAAAGCCATTCTTCCCAGAGGCCACCCTGCCAAGTTGAGCCCAGCCCACAAGAGCACCTGCCACACCACTCACTGGCTCACCTGCCACGAAGGTCCTGGGCTTTGAGCCCGGGCACCGCCTTCCATCCCCCTGCCAATCAGACCCGCTGTTAAGATTACTTAGGGATGAGGATTTTTTTCACACCTTCTTCTGTTGTCCAGTCTGGAGAAAGTGTAGCAGTCCTTCTGCCCGGCGAGGTGCATCAGTTAGCGGCAGGGGTGAGTCTACAGGTGGAGTGCCCACCCCTCTGCCTGTCTGCCTGCCCTGTTCTACCCAGCTAGGAAGGGCCAGGGACGTTCTGAGGACTCCGCTGCTTGTTTCTCCCCACCCCGTATTACTCCTGTGTGGGACTCGGAACACTCACTCTTGGCACTCTGTTCTCATTTTGTCTGCATTGTGTGTATTTAGATGACACACTCTGGAGCCCACAAAAGCTTGGGGACCCTTCCTTACCGCCACAAAGTGCCATCGATACAGGACAAAACTCATCAATCTGTTTAGCAAACAGCCTCTAGCAACAGCAGCCTCAGCACTCACCGTGTCCTGGGGTTGTCACCATACCCCACATTTAGGCTTGATAATTCCTCACTACTTTACCAGCTTTATAATATGTTATAATTTTTTAAATTATACATTTAATCCAGCATTTTGAGTTGCTTTCAGTATCTGAATAACATAGTTCATCCCATTACTGAAAATAGAATTCCTAAAACTAATAAAATTTAAAGACATGAATGGATTTTTTCTCTAGTCAAGTCATCCATTCACTCATGAACAAAATTATTTCCTTATGGTTTAGAAATTTCTTATGAAACTTTATAGAGCATCTTCTTTGATATGGTTTATAAGAAACTACTATCTTGGGGCGCCTGGGTGGCACAGCGGTTAAGCGTCTGCCTTCAGCTCAGGGCGTGATCCCAGCGTTATGGGATCGAGCCCCACATCAGGCTCCTCCGCTATGAGCCTGCTTCTTCCTCTCCCACTCCCCCTGCTTGTGTTCCCTCTCTCACTGGCTGTCTCTGTCGAATAAATAAATAAAATCTTAAAAAAAAAAAAAAGAAAAGAAACTACTATCTTTATTAATTCAAGTTCAAAACTTCAAAACTCTTTAGTCTTTGTGAGTGTTTAGTATTCTGTTAAACGGGTGCTAAAACAGTTAAATCCCGCCCTTACCTTAATACTATTTAGTCCCGAAGGCCCCAGAAGTACACCACAAACAATATAACCAAACATCGTAGGCAACCCTATTATTGTGCACAGCCAGCCACAAGGTAAAGACAACATTCCTATGGTAACAATGTCCTGGAGGAGAATAAACAAAAAAGAAACACAAACTTAAGATAACAGTTGGCAAGACAAGGAGACAGGGCTGGTTAGTAGAGAAAGCAGATGTTCTGCAGACCCGGCCCCTCCCAGTTTCCACTCTGGCCACAACACCGCAGGCGATACCTGGGCTGACCTTCCCGGTTTGACTTTCTCGGCATAGGAGTCAGCCACTCCCAGCACTCCCTGGGCATCATGCACCTTCCTCTCAGCCTGTGCTGTCATCCTCTTTAAGACTAGCACAAATTTCAGCATCCAGGACTATGCTGGAGACCTGACCGTGTGTCTGGACCCCGCCAGCCTTCCCTGAGCAGGCTGACCCAGTCATTCCACACCTGTTACCCACTCTGGTCCAAACCCA
Source organism: Ursus americanus (assembly GCF_024610735.1). NCBI lineage: Eukaryota > Metazoa > Chordata > Mammalia > Carnivora > Ursidae > Ursus > Ursus americanus. The sequence continues at coordinate 659,856 of NC_142136.1, forward strand.
AGTAGTGATCTCCACCCATAACACTTTCAACTGCAAATCTTTACACAATCCCATATCCTCTTTTACTAGACTGGCTTCCTCAGAGGGCACAGATGTGCCTCTAACTCAATCTGGAACGCCAGTCACCTGTGGAGAAGCCGGGTCTCATCCCGCACCCATGCCTACACAAAGCCACACACGACCCCTTAGCCAAAGCCTCTCTGCCTCACCAGATGCTCATTTCCGCTAACAGAGCTCGAGCCCATCACAGTAGCTCCTGCCTTCAAAAAGACTTCCAGATTCTCAAAAGGAAAATTAATTTTCATTTTAAATATTAAAATGCCTTATTGTCTTGGGGAAAAAATTAAAGATTAAGAGAAAATGTTTCAAGTCGTAGAAAACAGGGAATTCCAGTGGATACTCTGTTAGGAGGAAGGTCGTGCACCCTATTTACGATGCTCAGAAAAGAGCTCAGTCTTACGTCACCAGGAAATGGGACAGAAGGGGCGGAGATTTTGAGAGCGGAGCAAAGAGACGGACTACCTTGAGGAAGTGGTGATCTGCGCGTGGAACCGTGGCATCCCTGGGCTTGGTCAAGACGTACCGGTTGTTCTGGGAGTCAATCAGCATGCTGAGACCCAAATCATCCTCCACTTCCCTCTTTGTGAGGTTTTGCTTAGAATTGGCCTCTTCTTCTTCTACTCTGAGAACTGCCTCAAAATTGACTCCTTTCACCTGTAAGAATAACCAACATTGTGTAATTAAAAACAAGGAAATGTTCTCAAGTTCCATTTTTAGAGCATAAATTCTATAGAAGTGACAGGAATGTTTCTAGTATTCTGTCATATGCGATGAAAGATCGATAGATACTCATTAACAAATTAAGAAAATTATTTCAAGCAAAAAAGTGATGCGAGGGTCAAGTGTTTACGGTTTCTATTTCTCCCAAACAGCTGCTCTGCGTGACTCAGGGTATAACCTGTAACAAGAAATACATATCGGTCTTCATCCCCCGTCCTGGCTCAAAGCTCCCACACGTGTGCAATTTCCTACACGTAAGGGGCCACAGGAGAACCTTACCAGCCCTTTGCAACCTCACCCGAGTTCACAGCAGTGAGGAGACTTTTAGAAACCTGCTGGATAACCACAGATGGGGCTGGCCAACTAAGGAAGCGACCACATGACCTCCGGGAGGAGACAAGGCTGAGTTCATCACAAGCCTACACAAGGCGGCTTCCATTAAACCCTTCAAGTATGGGGTTTGGAGCACTTCCAGGTTGCTCCACACGTGAAGGTGTTCAGCTGGGAGGGAAGGAAGCAGACCCAGAGTGTAGGGTTGCTGCATCCACACTCTTCCACCCCTTCCACCTGGCTGTTTCTGAGCTGTATATTTCACATGTCCAGGTAACCTAGCAAATAAACTGTCTTCCTGTGTTCTGAGAGCCGGAGGAGGGGATTGTGGGACCCTCCAAGGTGAAAACCTGCAACCCGTGATGGGCATCTGAAATGGAGGGAAGTGTTGGGCTGAGCCCTTGTCCACAGGGTCCGTACTGACCCACGGTGCTGGGGGCAGCAGTGAATTGGAGGAGTGTGTGGTAGGGAAGCCCGATGATCAGCGCATAAAGGACACGTTCCTCACACGTTCTCCTCCCTGCTGCAGCTGGCGACGTTAGCAGCCCTACTTGGTGCTCACCCACCCCGGACTGTGTTCCCACTTGCTTTTACTACTGCGTGCTTTTCTGAGTCCTTCTTAGGACTCACAGTCAATTTCTGGCGTTAATATAACTTTCCCCAGAGAATCCTGAATATGTCACGGCAAGTGAGAGGTCTGAAAGCCTCCCTCGGACACGACTCCTAGAAGGACTTTATGGCCCCCTGGGCAGATCAGCACTAAAACCCGACCATCCCAGGGCGAGCTTTCTTGAGACCAGAGTCCCAGTCCCCCTGAAGGCAAAAGTGGGACAGAGATGAGCCACTGGTGTGGCACTGACAAAAACATGAGGTGAAGTAAAGGACATCTAGTGTACTTCTGCGTAACCAAACCAAATCACTTTCTGAGACACACAGGTGTTTTGGTTTTGTCTTCATCTCTGCAAGCAGCCCGAGCAAAGAGGAAATTGTCCTGGAATACTACTTACTGATTTATTGTCATCAAAAGCGTGCTCTTCTATTTCTTCCTCTAGACGATCGGCGGCCTTTCTCACATCTTCAAGAATTTCATCAAGTATGGATAAACTCTTGTTTTGATGTTGCATATTTTTGAGAGCTTCAACTTGATGTTTTTCTGCTGCAAGAAGTTCCACATATTCTGTCTCTTCCTGTTCATTGGTGAGAAATGAAATGTGGGGCTTATTAAGAAACAGACCAGGTTAGGACTTCCTAGCCCTCAGCTGCCTGGCCCAGCCACACCAACCAATGTGCTCTCGCTGCCAAATATGTTCATAATCATGTAAATCTGGCTCCGGTCAACGAGAGAAAGTTAAGTATCCTAGATCACTCAAACATAATGGAGCTTAGCAAAATGTTCACGGAAAGCTATTTGTATGTACACACCAACAAACGTGATATACTACTGTAACTAAATTCTGAACAAAACCACTCACTGAACAGATAATATTCCAGACATCATGCCTACATGTATGGATGTCCCACTGTACTCTAAAAACACCTGTGATACTTGATCATTGAGCTAAAAAGAATTTTTTTTAAAAGATTTTATTTATTTATTTGACAGAGAGAGAGACAGCCAGCGAGAGAGGGAACACAGGCAGGGGGAGTGGGAGAGGAAGAAGCAGGCTCCCAGCAGAGGGGCCCGATGTGGGACTCGATCCCAGGACTCCGGGATCACGCCCTGGGCCGAAGGCAGACGCTTAACGACTGAGCCACCCAGGCGCCCTGAGCTAAAAATTTCTAAGCAGGATACACACAAATTCCAAGTTACAAAGGAGAAATTGTTCCAGAAGAAAATGACAGCATTACTTGGGAAACTGACGGATGGTGCCAACGATACAGGTATTTTATACAATCATATTTAAGCTCAAGCTATCAATCAAATCAACATCCCTACTATTAAGATACATATTCCTACTTTAAACGGGTGGGGCATAGCTGGAACAGGGAAGCAACAGGACAGTCCCAAGGACAAGCATGACTGTTTGACAGACCTCAACTCAACACCATCCAATGACTCTAAGACACACACTGCTACCAACATCTGGACTGTCTCAGATGTGAGGCACACCCATGTGTAGAGAGCAGCTACCAACATCTGGACTGTCTCAGATGTGAGGCACACCCATGTGCAGAGAGCAGCTACCAACATCTGGACTGTCTCAGATGTGAGGCACAACCATGTGCAGAGAGCAGCTACCAACATCTGGACTGTCTCAGATGTGAGGCACACCCATGTGCAGAGAGCAGCTACCAACATCTGGACTGTCTCAGATGTGAGGCACAACCCATGTGTAGAGAGCAGCTACCAACATCTGGACTGTCTCAGATGTGAGGCACACCCATGTGTAGAGAGCAGCTACCAACATCTGGACTGTCTCAGATGTGAGGCACAACCCATGTGCAGAGAGCAGCTACCAACATCTGGACTGTCTCAGATGTGAGGCACACCCATGTGTAGAGAGCAGCTACCAACATCTGGACTGTCTCAGATGTGAGGCACAACCATGTGTAGAGAGCAGCTACCAACATCTGGACTGTCTCAGATGTGAGGCACACCCATGTGTAGAGAGCATGTGCACTTGCGTCAACATCACTCAAACTCGTGTTAGTTCTCTATTTTATAGTAAACCCACCTCAAATCACTACCACTATGTGCCTATCTTTAAAACCAAGGAGTTTTAATGTCTTAACTGTCCAAAGGATTTGGTAAGGCAGTAGTATCTGTTCAGAGGACGGCATCAGGGTCTGTTTCCAACATACCATCACACATACTGAACAGACAAGCTACCGAATCAAGGTGGCCGAAAACCCTGACTCAGCCATCTACCCCACTACCATGTTTCTACCCAATATACCGTACTTTGGTAAAGAAAGTTTACTAAGTCTGTACCCTCTCTACTTTTTTAACTTGTGATAATACCATCACCTTTCTATGAAGATGAAATATTTCACATACCAACAGTCTCTGACTTACAATGGTTGGACTTAAAACTTTGACTTCACGACCGTGTGAAAGTGATACACATTCAGTAGAAAACACACTTGGGATTTTGATGTGATCTTTTCCTGGGCTAGCCATAGGCAGCGGGACCCTCTCACGATGCTGGGCAGTGGCACGGGGCCACAGCTCCCAATCAGCCAGCGATCACACGGTAAACAATGGACACAGTGACAAGTATTCTGTTTTCACTTTCAGTACAGAACTCAATACATTACGGGAGCTATTCAGCGCTTTGTTATGAAACAGGCTCCGTGTCAGAGAATACTGCCCAGCGTCAGTGCTCTAAGCACACTGAAGGTGGGCCAGGCTAAGCAGCGGTGCTGTGCAGCTTAGGTGTGTTTAGTGTATTTCTGACTTGCTGTATGTTCAACTTATGACGGGCTGACGGGGACAAAACCCCATTGTTGGTCAAGGTAGATCTGTATTTAAAGTGCCTGGCACATAATGAATGGCATAAATGATGGCTTAAAAAAAAATCACAGAAATATCACATCTGATACAATAATAGTTTCATCTCACCATTTTAAAAATACGCTTCATTAAAATCCTTATTTCAAATGTATGTATTTGTTTAAAATTAATCTTTGTATTTTTATTTTCAGTAGATAGACATTAAAGACAGCCAACCTTCACACTAAAAAGAATTGTCAGAAACTCAAAATGTTGATTGGGGTTACAAATATATTTATTTCCACGTCAGTTTACTGGGATAACTTGAGTCACTATTTTAATTACCTGCAGATTTCCACAACAGAGAAAAGCATTAGAACAAGTCCTAAACGTCACGAAATGGAGCTATGCTAAGATATCATGCACAAGGTAGGGACGTTTCCGGTACGTGTTTTGCTGTGACCAGGCGCCTGACAGACCACAGCTACTGGAGAACCCGCGCCCGCCCCGCTGTCCCCGGACTCCTACTGGCCCTGCTATCTGGCTCAGAGCTGGGCGGACTGACCTTTATCGCAGCCTCTCTCAGGGCCTCCAGGCGCTGCCTGCTGCTCTCCTTCATGTTCACGACATCTCTGTAGTCTCCCTGTAGGGCTCTCTGGAGGCCATGGATCGCCTGGAACACTGAGTTTTCACTTTCATTCAGCTCTTTTTGGAAAATTTCAAATGTGTGCACCTGAAACAGTTTCTCTTCATCTGACAGGCTAACGTCTTTTTCTACTGCTCTGATTGCACTTTTCAGTTTGTTCAGAACCACAGTCTTTTGGCGAAGAAGCCCAGAGAGCTTTCTGCAACTATCGAGGACCCACTGTTTCCTCTGAGTGATGGCTGCTCCTCGGCCTCGGTGTAACTTGATGGCATGTTTTGCCACCTCTTCATGTTCTGCAGCCTCGGCCATCAAACGAAGCAGTGGAAGCAACATCCAGAAGTAATTCTTTTCCAATACCTTCATGATCCAGTTTAAGAGGACAGGGCAACGCTGTCCGAAGGCTTCTGCTAAGGTGGGCTTGCATTTTAGATATACATTTTCACCTGAAAAAGAGATCTACCATCACATATAGTTGAACAATGATTCATTACTATTCAGATCAGAGTTAAAAGTATTAAATAATTACATTCAGAAAACTATTACTTTTTTGAAGATGTTATTTTTCCTAGATAAACATTAATATCTGAACTATTATACCTGGATTTAAGTCAAATACTGCATATTAAAGTACAGGGCCTGGTAAAGAATTGAGATTAAAGGTTATGTCGAATTTAAAGGTTGTTTTTTTGTTTGTTTGTTTGTTTGTTTGTTTTTAAAGAAACTTAGCCTCATACACCTATTAAATCTACTGTGTGCATCTCTTCAATAAATGGGGCTGGGAAAATTGGATAGCTATATACAAAAGAATGAAACTTGACCACTCTCTCACACCATACACAAAGATAAACTCAAAATGGATGAAAGACCTCAATGTGAGACAGGAATCCATCAAAATCATAGAGGAGAACATAGGCTGCAACCTCTTTGACATCGGCCACAGCAACCTCTTTCATGACACATCTCCACAGGCAAAAGGAACAAAAGATAAAATGAACTTGTGGGACTTCATCGAGATAAAAAGTTTCTGCACGGCAAAGAAACAGTCATCAAAACTAAGAGGCAGCCCACGGAATGGGAGAAGATATTTGGAAATGAACCTACAGATAAAAGGCTTGTATCCAAGATCTATAAAGAACTTCTCAAACTCAGTAAACGAGAAACAAATAATCAAATCGAAAAATGGGCAGAAGATATAAACACTTTTCCAATGAAGACATACAAATGGCTAACAGACACACGAAAAAATGTTCAAAATCATTAGCCATCAGGGGAATTCAAATCAAAACCACATTGAGATACCACCTTACGCCAATTACAATGGCAAAAATAGACAAGGCAGGAAAAAACAAATGGAGAGGATGTGGAGAAACGGGATTCCTCTTACACTGTTGGTGGGAATCCAAGTTGGTACAGCCACTTTGGAAAACAGTGTGGAGGTCCCTCAAAAAGTTAAAAATAGAGCTACCCTATGACCCAGCAATTGCATTACTGGGTATTTATACCAAAGATACAGACATAGTGAAGAGAAAGGCCATATGCACCCCCATGTTCATAGCAGCATTGTCCACAATAGCTAAATTGTGGAAGGAGCCGAGATGCCCTTCAACAGATGACTGGATAAAGAAGATGTGGTCCATATATACAATGGAATATTAGCCATCAGAAAGAACGATTACCCAACATTTGCAGCAACATGGAGGGAACTGGAGGAGATTATGCCAAGGGAAATAAGTCAAGCAGAGAAAGACAATTATCATATCGTTTCACTCATTTATGGAACATAAGAAATAGGAAGATCAGTAGGAGAAGGAAGGGAAGAATGAAGGGGGGGTAAACAGAAGGGGGAATGAACCACGAGGGACTATGGACTCTGGGAAACAAACTGAGGGCTTCAGAGGGGAGGGGCTGGGGGATCGGATAGGCCGGTGATTGGTAATAAGGAGGGCACGTATTGCATGGAGCACTGGGTGTTATACGCAAACAATGAATCATGGAACACTACATCAAAAACTAATGATGTACTGTATGGTAACTAACATAACATAACAAAAAATTCAAAAAAATCTACTGTGTGCAAAAGACAAAAATCAATTTGACTTAAGAGGGTCCACGTATTAAAGGCCAGAAAATACCATCAACTTCCACTACCTCAGATCAGTGAAATCACCTGGAGGAAACATGCTCCACATCATATCTGAATGAAATCCTTTGAGCTATTATTAGCTAACTCTACCATATTGTTTCCTTTCCAAAATCATTAGGTATTTTGTTGAATTTCCAGAGTCACAGATGTCAAACACAGAAAAAGAAACTTATAAAACACAACCACACCCGGATCAACAGGGCTTTATTAGATGTTCACACATTCTCTATCATCCAAATTTAGGCTCCTTCTCTTTCGGAAGTGCCCAGGCACTGTGTGTGAATTTACCCTAGCAGGTGAAGCACAGACAGGACCCTGACCACGACGGGCTGGAGGTCTCACGGAAGGCTGTGGTGTAGGCAGCAGTGGGTCCTGCGCTGTTCTGTCCTGCTTACACTAGGAGGGAGAGCCATGTCCTCCAGAGGAGACAGTGATCAGGGAGCAGGTACAAGCTGGGTCAGCAAGACCACCAAGAAGGAACCACCTCAGAGGCAGGAAAACGGAGAACAAAGAAGGAAGAAGTAACAAACACAAGACAGGCCAAGCCAGCTGCGCCCTAAAAGGTAACCACTAAACGTGGCAACTAGGTCACTGGGCACAGGTAGCTATATCAAAAAAGAAAATAAAACAAACAAAAGAAAGCCATTTACACAAAACTTGCAGTTTAAAGAAAACAAAATATTAATATAAACGAATCATTAATAGCAGCATCCCACGGAGTATCACGTCAAATGTACCAGTTATTTCCCCTCCCTGGGGATCTGTTTACTCAAACACGTATCTGTACCTCAGTTCCACTAGTAATCCCAATTCTCACAAGTTTAATCTGGTTTCCCAGGCAAAACAGATCAGATGCAGCAAAAATAAGACTGTGACATTTCTAGAGATAAAATTCTGACCAGACCAAGAAATGACAGCCAAGAGAAAGTGGAGACAAAACAGAGCTTCTGAAAAATCAGCACAAGAACTCTGCAAAGACTAGCCGTCCGGGGGTCTGGTGAGGGTTGAACCAACAATACCACTGCTGGAGGACAGGAGGGACACCTGCCAATCAAAAGTCACCAAGAAAATATTATATTCTGGCTCAATATTCTGGTTAAAAAGTCAGGAAACTGCTCAATTTCAATACATTTTTTAATCCTTTGGCTCCTGATGTCACATAGAGAATTCACGTACCTACAATAGCTCCCTTTTTACCCCAAAAAAGTAGGATCCATGAGAATATGCTGTCTAACTCACCCAACTTTATGTTCCAGTTTGAATATAACTTTAAATGTTACCACCTTAAAAATAAATAAATGATTACCTAACCACAGTAATGCCTAGCAACATAGTTAATCTGCCATTTTAATGACTCATTTTATTGTTAAGCTTCTATTGTTTCAGGAGACAGAAAGAATTCAATCACTACTTCAGAAGCACATGCTTTTTTAATATTTTTCAGAACCAAGATAGAAATTTCTGAAGCTTTGTCAATGTTTCCCATTTTCCCTAAAAGATCTCAAAAAGTGACTCTTCTATGGATTTCAAACTTCAGACAAATAACCTCCCACACAGACTATGAACAACACGCCTCTATTAATCTCTGGTTCCTTCCCCAAACAAGTTCCTGAAATTAATTAGTTATAACTCTATCCTACAACACATGAGAGACTATTAATTTTTGTAAGAAATCATTGAGAATTTTAGTTGTGGTCATATCATATCTCCAACCAAAACAATCTTATACCATGAACATGAAACTGTAATTTTATAGACTCTGAAAATATGAATCACTCCTTCTTCATAAATTCAATTTCATCTTACCTTCAAACTTGGCTACCAAACCCCATGGACTACTAAATCGTAGCGTGCTTTTTCTTAAGTAATAAACATTTTGGCTCCAGTGTTTTGTTATTATTACCTTCAATTATTAAAAAAAAAAAAAAAGCACTTTGGATTTCCTGTGTTTTTATAATGAATTCCTAGAATTTCTATATGTTTTTTTTTTTAAGATTGTATTTATTTATTTGAGAGGGAGAAACGGAGCGTACGTGTGTGCCTGAGCACGGGGAAGAGGCAGAGGGAGAAGCAGGCTTCCTGCTGAGCATGGAGTCCAAAGCTGGGCTCAATACCACGACCTGGGATCAGGACCTGAGCCGAAGGTGGACACTTCACCGACTGTGCCACCCAGGTGCCCCCAGAATTTCTATACCTTGATTCACTGATCCAATCTTAGTGGATCTCAAGGGTGCGTGAGGACAGCCTATCACGGAGGCCCTACCACTCCTTTTACACAGCATCGTGGAGTCACAAACTGTGGAGGGGAGAGCAGATAGGGGCTGTCAGGGGTCAGGGAAGGGGAAGAGGGACCCTGTGGATGGAAATGGTCTGCATCTTGGCAGCGTGGGTGGCCCCAGGAGTCCACACATGACAGAGTCGCACCGATGTGAGCACACACACGAGTGCACGTGGAACAGGCCGTCTGAGCAGTGGGTGCAGCGGATCAACGCACTCTTCTGTTTATACCATATGTTTTGTCAGGAGCTATCATTGGGGAAATCTGGGCGAAGGATCTATGGGATTTCTCTGTATTAGTTCTTATAACTGTATAGAAGTTTATAATTATCTCAAAATAAAATTTAAAAAATTCAATATAAAGGCTTACTGTTTCCCACTAAACCCTTATTATGTGTAATGATCACTGTTTACATTGCAGAACAAGGAAAACATGCCCATGACATTTTTTATATTTTAAACTAGGAAATGCCCTAAACCAGAAGCAAAGGTTTTCAAGATGTCTCTGCTACAGTAAAACACAAGGTTATTTTTCATCTAGAGCCATAGCAAAATCAGTACTTTGAACACAACCCACCCCCAAAGGTTTCTATTCACACGTATTTCAACATTAATTAAAATATGTCTCCACAGCTTTGCCAAATTTCTGATGGTTTTTGCTTGCTTGATAAATGCAGAACACGATCCCCAAAACTTACCTTAAAATCGATGAGATTACTTGATCAAGAACAAAAATATTTAATAAACATCCTAAGTTATTTAGGATAAAAAGGCAAATGGGTTCACCATTTAGCCCACTCAAAAAATCAAAAAACATTCATAGTTTCAATTCAGCCAAAACCAAAAGCTTCCAACTCTTGGTTTCAGCTCAGATCATAATCTCATGGATGGTGGGGTTGTGCCCAGTGTCAAGCCCCACACTCAGTGGGGAGTCTGCTTGAGATTCTCTCCCTCTCTTTCTGTCCCTCCCCCCCCACCACGCACACTCTCTCTCTCAAATTAATGAATCTAAAAAAAAAAAAAAAATTCCCAATACGTTTAATTCACTGTTGTATGAAAATCACATTACTCTTATTCCCTTGAAAATCTTTAGTAATTCACAAATGTCACGTCACTTATTGGCTAGAAAGCTCAAAAGCAAAGCACAATAATGCAGTCTAAAACCAGTCTTTTTCAAGCAAAGTTACCCAAGTTAAAGATTTCTCCCACATGCCTCTAACTCTGAGCTCTATCAGGACTGCAGGGTATATAAAGGGTCTTTTTCCTCAGACACGTCCTATGAGACAGAGCTCTAGAGTCCTGGGGTTGCTGAAGTTCCCTCAGGGAATGGGGCTGGGGAGGCAGAGGGAGAGGGGAAACAGAGGGAGCAGCAGCTCCTCGATTTTATTTAATTTTCTATAATGGGCTAAAACTGGAAAACCTCAAGGCTCTGTCTCCCACCCTTCTGCTTACGTGTCACCACAGGATGCTCCATCATCTCTCTTCCTCTGGACCTTCCAAACCCACTTTCTCCAATTTTCCTGATCACAGTGCTCAAAGAATCTAGTTCATTCACCGCACTAATACAGCACCCAGTGTCTGTTGGGCAGAGGCCAACCCAGCCAGGGTCTAACACAACTCTTCGGAGGAACCCCAGCCGCATCCACTCAGCTGAACCGAGGCCCTAAGTGTGGGGCTACTGACCTGGTACCAAATGCGGTGCCTGGCGCCGTGTGCAGGAGATCTCAGAGCAAGCAGTGTGGGTGTGGCAGGAATAAAGTTAACAAGTCCAATACCGGTCACTTAGCTTCTTCTGAAAAAGGAAAACAAAGATCGTTTGTAGGAAATGGTTTAACATTAGAATTTCTTTGTGATACCAGCAACACTTCCAGATTCAGCACAGCACAGTAAATAAACAGGAAACAAAAGCAGCACGCGTGGAAAGGTCTTAGAAAGCAAACTCCCCAACAGAAATAACCTGCCTCAATCTAACTCGTGGAGAATTTTAAATATGAACACATCGAATGACAAAAGTATAATTCTTAAAAGATAAAGCACTTATAATCTTACAAATACAACTTCCAGATTCACATCTAATTTGTAAAATAAGTAGAGAATGAGTTAATAAGGAAGGAAAGAGAACGAAGGAAAATTCTCATGGACATAAGAAGCTTCAAAGTACTTAATGTTATAACTAAACCACAAAAACCATGTATTCCATTAAGTAATCCAATCATTACTATACTACTTTTTAAAAAGTTGATATATAAGAAAAGACCTAGAACCAGTAAGACACTCTGATCCGAAGATGATCAGAAAAATGTTTAAATATGAGAAGGCTGAGTTACCTTGCCCCTAGATAACTGTATCATCTCACAAAAAGTGAGCATCAGAGCTAACCATGTTCCTTTCCGTTTCCATCTACTCGGGTGCTATCAGGTAAGATCCGAACAGGACTTAGGGCAGAGCCTATAAGAAGGCACCTGTCCTTTCCCTAGAGCCTGGAAAGCAGGCACAGGGTCAAGGAGGAATGGTCGCGAAGAGTCCGCGGCTTGGGAGGAGTCAGCTGATGCGCGCGGGCCCCTCCCAGCTTCTTCGGCCGGGACTGGAGCCTGCCTCCGAAATCCAGCCAGCAGGGGGTCTCCCCGCCCTTTCTCCGGACTTGCTGGACCTGCGGGGCCGAATGAGAGAGCCTCCAGGGGCCAAGCTGGCAGAACCTGTTCGGTCTTCCGTGTGACTCCCATTTACGCGAGTAACTACACGAGTAGGAATCTTAAAGCTGAGGCAAGAATGAAGCCTCTGCTTGGGGAACCTAGGAACTGACCTTAGGTGCTTCCCCGTAGACTTTGGCAGCTTCCACAGTTTTACCAATAAACCCAAGTCATGGCGTTGCAGGAGACCGCCCCGATCACAGCCCCCCAGGACGACAATCCTAGGGTGTCCACGGCCAGGGAGGAGACCACGCAGGAGCAGACGTGGAGAGCGGGACTCGGAAGGGAAGGGAAGGAAAGGGCGCCCCGAGGAGGGGAGACCCCGAGCACGCAGACTGGGGGCGAAGGAGAGGGGGAGGGACACCCGGGAAGGGGAGAACCCCCAGGAGGGAGCCTCGAGGCCCCGCGCCCGAACTGCGAGCAGCGCTCACCTGGACGCGGCACGGCAGACGTGCGTCCTGGGCCCGGCTCTCCGGCGTCGGGAGCCAAGGAGCGAACAGGGTCGCGCCTTGACCGCATCCCTTTCCAGGCGGCAGGTCCGCCCCCGGGGCGGGGACCAGGACGCGTTCGGGCGCGGGGAGGGTCCTGGCGGTCCGTCGCTTTCTCCGGAACGCCGTCGCCGAGGACGCGGCCTAGAGGGAGGTGCGTCCCCCGCCCTTGGAGGGCAGGGCCTGCATCCCATCGGCCCCCAGGCGGCGCAGTGTACTTCGGGATTTGTAGGAGAGGGCGGGTTTGGGTCCCGTCGGCCCCCGGGCGGCGCAGTGCACGTCGGGTCAGAGGAGGGAACGTCGCCCGCGAGTCTCATTGTCCTCGGGCGGCGCTCTGCACGTCGGAGCCCCCAGGGAGCGCGGGAGGTGGGGTCCCGCAAGCCCCCGGACGACGCTGTGCATGCTGGGAGCTTGGGGGCGGGGCCTGAGTGCCGTCCGCCCCCGGGCGACGCGGTGCACGCTGGGGGCTGGGGCGGGGCCTGAGTGCCGTCCGCCCCCGGGCGGCCGGGTGCCCGCCGGGAGTTGGAGTTCCGCCGCGGGTGGACCTGTCGCTGTCCCCTGTGCCCCTTCTCGGGCGGGTGTCCCGGGTGCCAACGCCGAGGACAAGGACAGCCGGGCCGGGGCGCCTGCGCAGACGGCCGGAGCCGGCGAGAAACTGGGATGCGTCGAGGAGAATGGTAGGTGGCCCGCGGTGTCGCGTCCCGCCGGGCCCCTCCTCCGTACCGGGGGCCGAGGGAGCGCCGGGGTCGGGGCGGGGGCCGGGAGCCGGGAGCCGGGGAGCGCCGGGATCGCGGCTCAGGGCGCGACTGGGGCAGAGACTGGGGAGCCCGGGGAGCGCGGGGCGCGAAGGTCACGGGAGTGGCGGGGTCGCCTGCCGGCCTCAGGCCCGAGGGGCTCTGAGGGGAGGCGCGCAGGTGGGAGCCTGCGGGCGGTCTGACGCGGTGGAGGCGACTCTGAATAGGGTTCGAGCGGGAACGCGGGCAGCCGGGGGGACGAGGAGGGAAGCCCCTCGCCAGGGATGAAGCGGGGAAGGTGGCGCCTTGGAGCATTACCGCTGATGCAGAGCGGCCGGCAGGTGGACTTGGGAGGCAGGGAGGGTAGCGAGGCGCAAGCAGGGCCTTGGAGTCCGTGCGCGGGAGGTGGTTTGTCCAGGAGACGAGGGCTGCACGGGAGGTTTTCAAGAAGGCGGCGTGTGATGTGCTCCTGCTTGTATTTTGTCAGGAGGACAGGAGTTGGACCCGAGGGAAGACCAGTTGGAAGCTGTTGTGATAGTCCAGGCAGGAGGCGTGAGTACTCGAACCCGAGACTCTCCGTAGGAATAAGAAGGCGGAGGGGAGGGGGAGGATCTTCGCCGAATTGTGAGGAGCCGGCTTGCCAGCTCCTGGCTTGGGCACCTGAGCAGCTGGTGACATTAGTGACCAAAATAGGAAGTATGGAGGGAAGAGCAGGTTTGTGTGGGAAGACAATAGTCATGAGGAAGGAAGAGAGACAGGTGCAGCTCAGAAGAGGTTCTGGAAAAAGACTCCTGTTTTGAAGTGTAGTGGAGACCGTGGTAGTCGAGGGGTTTCACCGCTTATTCAATAAATTCAGAGGTTTCTCGGCGCAAGGAGGGTAGTGGACAAGGTGCGGGGGTTTGACGGCGCGCAGGACAGATGTGGCTTTGCCATCACGGAGCCGCTGTCTTCGCAGGGGAGACAGGCACTGACGCACAACTGTTGTGTTCCAGTTGGAGTAAGGGCTCCGAGAGGCACAGGTTCTAGGAGTCTGCCGTGGGCTGCGGGATGGTGCCCAGGGCTGAGGCAGCGAGGCGCCACCAGAGGAACACGGAGTGTCATGCGGTGTGGGCTGAATTCTCCGGGATGAGAGATGTGGGAGGGGCGGCCAATGGGTGCCCTACTCCATGCAGAAGGAACGAAATAGGCGGCGGAGACGACAGATCCCAGGACCCAGAAAATCCGCCCGGCTGGAGCGCTGAGAGGCAGAGAAAGTGTCCGTAGGAACAGGTGAGGGAACAGGAGTCAGGTGTGCAGAGTCTTCTAGGGCACAGGAAGAAAAGGTTCGTGTTTGTCCTCACGTCTCGGGGGGCTGGTGGGAGGGTTTCCAAGAGGAGGAAGACGGTCCAGGAGGAATGTGTAGGGGAAAGAGTAGAGGCCTGAGGGGGGAACTTCAGGGGGCGAGGAGTGGAGAAGGAGACGGAGGAGGCTGGTCTGAGAAACAAGGCCAGGGAGAGTCGGCTTAGAAGTCCAGAGGGAGCACGGTCTTCAGGCAGCCAGAAGGCTCTGGGCACACTGCCCAGGCAGGATGAGCCCCCCGCAGCAGGGCGGGCTTCCAGGGAAGGGGCTCCGTGGGCAGGGGCATCACTTGTGGAAGAGCACGGAGCCATCACTGCAGAGGCTGAAGACCCAAGAGTGTGTAAGGGGACACTTGGATTTAATGCCACCCAGGCTGCTGTATACCAAAACAGCAAAGCGGAGTGACGAAGCTTATGTCATTAATTTGATCAGTATGGTTGCCCTGGCTGCCCTAACCAAAGATGTTGTCATATTAAGTGTCGGTGGAAGGGCATTGCAGCAATAACTATTTTTCAGGGGGCGCTTGGGGGGCTCAGTCAGTGAAGCGGCTGCCTTCAGCTCAGGTCATGATCTCGGGGTCCTGGGACCGAGTCCCACCTTGGGCTCCCTGCTCGGTGAGGAGCCTGCTTCACCCTCTGCCTCTGCCTGCCGCTCCCCCTGCTTGTGCTCTTGTTTTCTCTCTCTGTCAAATAAATAAAAATCTTTTAAAAAGAAAGAGTAACTTTTTTTTTCCATTTTGTATCAGGGCAATCATGGTGCCCAGATTATATAGGTGATTTTTTTCAAAGTCACAGTTGAAATGTTTTAGACTTTTCCTATAGTTTAGAGATTTTATTTGATTTTCTACTGTATTGTCCATATTTTTATTTCAAGAATTTTATATATTTTAACAAAGTAAAACAATTGAACATCTCCCCTCCCCCCCAAAAAAGCTGCTCTTATGTTAATTTCCTTGATGCAGTAAGCCTTAATGAGGGCCATGAGCTTGAAGAGTAGGCCCTGGTCCTGCCAAATATGGGCCTTCATTAATTTTACATGGATTTAGCCCATCTAAATGGATCCAGATCTTGCTTCTATCCCTGTAATTTTTTAGTTTATGAGACTTTTTTTTTCTAGAAAGCTTTATGCCAGTTCCCTTTTCTACAGATTGCAACTTGAGTCTCTTAGTCCCTTTCGGACATGAAGCACACATCGTCTTTATACTTAGCCAGCGATCATTGCTTCAGTCACGGCCACTTCCCGGAGAAGCCTGTGAGGCGTAACATCGCACTGTTGCATGTTTATTCAGAATCCCTCTCCTGTTCATTCTGGCCACAGACTTGTTACAGGCTAAGCTTAGACCCATGGCTGCTGCTCCTCACGAGGAGCCAGCGCCTTGTGACCCGCGAGGCACTTGGAATAGATGGAGGAGGGATGGCCTTGTTTCGCTCTCTGCACGTCTACCCACTTGGTAACTTACATAGTAACAGTTCAAGCCACTTTGCCTGGCTTGGTCCATACAGTCCTGTACCTCTTTTTCTAGAGTTTTCAGAGAGTATTTTTCTTTACACCGTTGATATAATTATTTTGTCGTGTATTAGGAGAAGCTTCAAGAGGTGATTATCGGGAAAAGTACTCAAGACCAGACATCAGATCTTCCAGGTGCCTGCCAACATTTACTTGGCACAGATCCATCAGCTGTGTGATGCTGGTGAAATAATTCAGTTACCTGACAGTTTGCTACTCTGTTGATTAATCTTGGAGGTTCTAAGAGTGCTATGTTGAATTTTTTTTTTGAAGTAGAATCCACATAACATAAAATTAGGTATTTTATTTATTTATTTTATTATTTTTTTTTAAAAGATTTTATTTATTTATTTGACAGAGAGAGACAGCCAGCGAGAGAGGGAACACAAGCAGGGGGAGTGGGAGAGGAAGAAGCAGGCTCATAGCAGAAGAGCCTGATGTGGGACTCGATCCCGTAACACCGGGATCACGCCCTGAGCCGAAGGCAGAGGATTAACCGCTGTGCCACCCAGGCGCCCCTAAAATTAGGTATTTTAAAGTGCATAGTTCAGTGGTGTTGAGGACATCCACAGTGTTGTACTACCACCACCTCTGGTGAGTTCCAAACCGTTTCATGACCCTCAAGGAAAACCCCATGCCCATTGAGCAGTCACTCCCCTTTCCCCTTTACCCCCCAGGCCCCAGGCAGCCTCTGGGCTGTTTGCTGTCTACGGATTTGCTTATCTGGATATTTCATATAAATGGAATTTTCATGTCTGACTTCTTTCACTTGGTATAATGTTTCCAAGCTTCATCCACATCGTAGCATTTTTCAGTACTTTGTTCCTTTTTATGGCTGAATTTCATTGTGTATGTGCACAAATTTTATTTTACAACCATGACAGAATTTTAAAATCTAGCGCTGATGGCTATTTGCATAATACAGATGTTATGAGCGCGGCTAGTGATGCGCTGGGTGGGTGTCAAACATCTCTCTCCACTTCAGTTTCTGAGGGAGTCCTTGGCTTTACCCACCCTCCCTTGGGGAGCCATCACCTTCATGAAAGATGCTGCTTTCCCTTTCGTCAGCTTACTGTCAGAGCGTATGGGACCTGTTGTAATTTGGCTAAATTCAGTCTTACCAGAAACTACAACCTCAAGCCCTTTGTCTATTTCTTTTCAGTGGCTCAGTTTCAGGAAATAGCGTCCAGAATATACATTCTGTATGTTCCCCTAGAGTCTACATTAGGGTTAGAAACTACAGCTCACGGGCTCATTGCCCATGTGTGTAAATATGGTTGTATTGGTGCACAGCACATCCATCATTTACACACTGCAGAACCCACTAGCTGCAACAGAGACCAGTGGCCCCTCATCTACCTTACTGGGCCTTAGAACCTGTTTCACCTTCCCTTCACCGTTGAGGAACCAAGAGATAGGCTTCAGTGATCTGTGAAAACCCCCAAATTTTATGCAAAAGCACGTTTTGCTGCAGAGAGGATCTGATTTTCACCAGTTTCCAGAAGGGACCCAAGACCCCACGTGATTAACAGTCATTGTTCTAAGTAGCCAAAAGGACAGTGCCCTGTGTTATGCTTCATCAGCAGTTCTGAGACTTGCTAGGACCAGGCTCTCCAGGCACTTTAAAAAATTGCTGGAGCCCCAAAGAGCTTTTGCTTATGTGAGTTGTAGCCATCGGGATTTACTGTTTTAGAAGTTACAATGAAAAGTTTAAAAACATTTGTATATTTAAAAATAACAATAATCAGCGGATTGCATATTTACATTCTTGCAAGAAGCACAAGTCACATGGCCTCCACTGCATTCCAGTGAGCCTGAGAAAGGCAGATAATGGCTTGGGATTGTCGTGAATGTAGTTTTGTCAGGTGGAACCCCTGAGAGGTCTCAGGACCTGTTATGCCCAGACTGTACCTGGGGAGCGGTGTGTTTGAACGGCATTATGTTATTCTCCGGCTGAATTGTACCCAGCTGTTTTGGCATCAGCATGCAGTAAGGGATGCTGTAAGAAGCAGCTTTGGGAGCTTGCTCTGCTGTTCACGGCACTGGGGGGACGGGCTGGTCTATTGCGAAGGGCAGGAAGGGCAGGAAGGGCACGAGGCAGTCACCCTTTCATGAGTGACCACAGGGGCCACTCCTTTGGGTTTCAGTGCCGGGAAGAGCTGGGCCACCTCTGGGCCACTGGAAGGTTTTTAAATCTTATGAGAACAGATTTTCCTGACCAATCCTGTTTTCATCTTTCATTTGGCAACTAGGAAGCTCAGAGCCTGATTTTTAGCCTGTGTTCAGCTCTTGGATGTGGTGTGTGTGTCTGAGTCTCACCCCTGACTTTCCTGCTTTTTCCCTCCCCAGTCTCTCCATTGGCATGTGTATTGCATTTACATATTTCTGTAAGCTACGGTGTGCTCTGTGTGGTTTTATAGACTGTCACATCCTTTTTTGAACAAGATTGACTATAAACCCTTTCAAGTGAAAGTTTTCCTCATGTTATTTTGTGAAGTGTTTCAGAGCATTGGCATCTGGAGGTTAGAGTCTGCTGATTTACAGAGGGAGTGAGTCACTTTCATTGCTGTGTCCTTTTCATCAGGTTACCTTAGATAAGTCCAACCCTAACCATCCCATATCTGGAAGGACGGGGCCGCTGTTTTGTTTCCTCACATACTATATATAGTACAGTTACTTGGCAGTTCTGTTATTTACTGCCTCCCTCAGCCTCTGCCCTATTTTTCCATTTTATTTCTGTCTCATGTGCACAGATATTTCTGTTATTCATGTTATTACATTTAGTCATAACAGGCTTTTTGTGGCTGCTTTGGAACTTTTGTAAGTGGTGCTTAACACTATTCTTAGTTACCTGTATATGTTTTCATCGGTGTGGCTCTGTTGATTTTAAACAGGGAGAAACTTAACACATGGATGTTCACGAACTGTGTGAAGCCCTTCTCCTGTTCAGTAGAGCCTGAAATTAACTGAAGCCGAAGAGGGTCCTGCAGATGGTGATACAGTCACGCCTTGGGTCAGATACCCAGCCTCACTGCATCACAAGGCTACGTGTGTAAAAGAGGGATCTTAGGAAAAAAAATAAAGTTGTGTTTTGTGCAAATTGAAGTGGGTGGAGATCAAAATGTATTTTGTATAAAATACGAATTCTCATAATTGAAGACTACACTTTGCATACTTGTTATTAGATTGCTGTCATTTCTGTTTTCGGAAGACCGTGCCGTCTTCTTGACTAATGAAGAACAAGGCGTGTTGTCCCGGGGTTCTGCAGTGAAGTTGACCCAGTGAGACACAGCTAGGCTCAGTTAGAACACCGGCAGCAGTCACGGGACGCTGAAACAGTGCTCTGGACCAGTGGTGTTGGCTTTCCTGCTGCCCCTGTGTCCAACACGAACACGTAGGTCATCTTGGAAGAACACGGTCCCCAGTTTATGGCATTTCCTCACCGTGGCCAAAGAAGTGCCGTCTGCTGCGTAACGCAGGATGAGTGGAAACTAGACGTGGCCGCAGACGACTTCTCACCGAGCCCAGACTCCTTCCCCAAGGAACCCATGAGAAGCGCAGTGGACAAGAAGAAGCTGGAGCAGCTGTACAACAGGTACAGAGGTAAGGGGAGGCCGCGGCCGCGGGCAGACGTGGGCAGCTCGCTTCCATCTCCGGGGAGCAGAAGCAGTATTCCAGCTCCTGAATTTCTTATGCCGTGTTTACAAGACCTCCGGAAGGCTAGTCCTCCTCTTCCTGGTATCCGCCGCGGCGTCCAGTCCGTTTCAAGGGACCCTGGACTGGTGACCGATAGCGGCTGGGCTGGGATGACCGGAGAGGGGTCTGCAGACGCAGCTGTGGTGAGTCTGCCCGGGGTGGGGTCTGCGGCAGGCACGGCCAGCTGTGGCATCGTCTCCTTGCTGTGGGGTGTGCTGCTCCGGCCACACGCCGATTTCCCCGGCACTTTTGTGTGTGATCTGGAGGACTCGTGGTGAGGGGGCAGTTGAAGAGGTAACTCTGACCTGAGGGTAGAAGTCATCCTTCTGCTAACACAGTGCAGCCACGTGGTGGGCCTGGAGCTGACAGGCTGTTGAGGAAGCTGGGGGGGGGGGGGGGCAGCTCTTAGCAAAGAAACGTTTGTGTTGTAAATTGGGGACCATTGTTGTTTTATTGAAATCAGCCTTGGAATGGAGCTTTCCCTATCAAAATATGGTCCTGCTGCAGGAAGAGGTCTCTCTGATAAGTCTGTACCAATCGGAATCACTCAGCAGGCTGTCAGATTTCATATCACATGTCCAATCCCTGCTGTAATTGGAGAGGCAATAACTATTCAAGAGTTTATATTTTTCTTTCTAGTACTTTCTAAGGTTAGCCTTCTTTTCCAAAATTTAAAGACAAAAACGAAAACCTATTTAAACAAGTATTAACCCAAACAGAATAATTCCTTGGCTTTAAATTCTTGTTTATGTATTATTTTCATTTTTTACTTTCGAAAATACCAAGTATATATTTTAATCTATTTAGATCTGAAAATTACATTCTTTTTTTTGTTTTAAACTTTGGCACAGAAACATACTAAGCGGTAGAAAGACCAGATTGTATTTGAAAAATGAACATTGGTTTTCAAAATGAAAAATCATTGTTTTTAATAAGCTTTAATGTGCTTTACATTTTTTTGGCTAAGTTAATTGTGGAGCTAATTTTGTGAGTC
Organism: Ursus americanus; assembly: GCF_024610735.1. Classification (NCBI taxonomy): domain Eukaryota; kingdom Metazoa; phylum Chordata; class Mammalia; order Carnivora; family Ursidae; genus Ursus; species Ursus americanus. The sequence goes on from NC_142136.1 coordinate 680,911, forward strand.
ACGTGCTATGCAGATTTCTGAAGTGATTCAAGTATGCCTAGCGCCTTTAAAAAATACTTTGTGAGAGTTATTTCTTTAAACAACATCTTTTTATCATTTAGTTTTATTCATGCAATTCTTGTCATTTAAAGTAGGCACATTGTGCAATCATCTAGGGGTCTAGAAAGAAATATATTGTTCAAAGACTATTGACAAATATAACGTTGGTTATTATGTTAATGTATGCAAATGAACGAGTACTTCCACAATTACTTTAAAATAGTTGGTATTATTGCATGTGAAATGTATGAGGTGAAGGCACCGAGGGCAGTTTTGCTCTTCTCCTGAAGGTCTGTAACTTTGGGAAGGTGGGTGAGAGGCAGAAGCCCCTGGGGCGCCCACCCACTCATACTGGACAACAGGTGGGGAGGAAGCTGTGCTTCATTTGTTTCATTGATGGGATACTTTTTCTTTTCTTTTCTTTTCTTTTCTTTTCTTTTCTTTTGGTAACAACATGTCTATAAAAAGGTATCATATAGTACTTAAGTGACCAAAGTTAAATTTTGTGTGATGGAAGGAAAGTGTATCACACTTAATCTTCATCTGAGCAAAGCAGCTACAGATCTTCTATTCGCACTTTCTAAACCAGCAGGATTAACGCATACCTCATGATGATATATCAGTATAGGCGCATTCTGCTGGAAATTACCAGACCTAGTTTGGTGAGGTCTTGCTGAGATTTTTCTAATAGATTTTGCTATTTGATTTTCTTTCTTTTTTTTTTTTTTAAAGATTTTATTTATTTATTCGACAGAGATAGAGACAGCCAGCGAGAGAGGGAACACAAGCAGGGGGAGTGGGAGAGGAAGAAGCAGGCTCATAGCAGAGGAGCCTGATGTGGGGCTCGATCCCACAACGCCGGGATCACGCCCTGAGCCGAAGGCAGACGCTTAACGACTGTGCCACCCAGGCGCCCCTGCTATTTGATTTTCTGATACAGAAATGCTGAGTTCCTTAATTTCATTTCTAAACCAGAAATGGGGAGTAAGGGAGGCCTGAATTTCTAAGACATTAAATGTGGACGAATGAACTAAATGATCTTGCAACCTAAATGTTGTATAGTAGCATTAAAATTATAGCAAATGAAATCAGTTTAAAAAGAAAAACATCAGTTTCTCTATTGTTTTGGCAGGGTTGTCATAAAAACTTATTGTAAACACTTTACAAATGCAATATTTTTTTAATTATGGATTTTTAAAAATTTTTAAGTAATCTCCACACCTAACCTGGGGCTCAAACTCACGACCCTGAGGTCAAGAGTCAAGATCTAGAGTCACATGTTCCCCCAACCGGGCCAGCCAGGCACCTCACAATGCAGTATTTTTTTGTAGCAGTTTGCCTTTGGGCAAACTAGAATTGTATAAACTTGAATTTTTATTTTACTTCATGGAAATTAAATTTTTTCTTAAGGATGAAGTCTTCTCAAAGAAGTTGCCGTATTCTTTTTTTCTTCCCCTAAACTCTACTAATCTAGATTTTTAAAATACGGCTTTTTTGGGGCGCCTGGGTGGCACAGCGGTTAAGCGTCTGCCTTCAGCTCAGGGCGTGATCCTGGCGTTATGGGATCGAGCCCCACATCAGGCTCCTCCACTATGAGCCTGCCTCTTCCTCTCCTACTCCCCCTGCTTGTGTTCCCTCTCTCGCTGGCTGTCTCTATCTCTGTCGAATAAATAAATAAAATCTTAAAAAAAAAAAAAAAAACGGCTTTTTTGCTGGATAAATTATTATTCGTTGCTGTTTCACATACAGCAGAAATTTGTGGTCCATTGATTGATGTGTCTGAAACATGCTTGCTACGATTCTAAGCACCCATTTGAGTGGTACTTTCCAAAATACCAAATTTCTTTCCCCCTTGATTTTACCTGTAGACCCACAAGATGAAAACAGAATCGGAGTTGATGGGATTCAGCAGTTTTGTGATGACTTAAGCCTAGATCCTGCCAGTGCCAGCGTTTTGGTTATAGCGTGGAAATTCAGGGCGGCGACGCAATGTGAATTTAGCAAAAAGGAATTTGTAGATGGCATGACAGAGCTTGGGTAAGTAAACTGGTCTCAGTTTAAATTTTTTCAAAAAGGAAGATGCTTTCAACATTAATTATTTTTCAACAACCTATAAACATTAATTTCAAATTAATTTATTTCTGTGTGTATCTTATACATTTTTTGTGCCTTTGCTCTATTAAGCCTTTGGTTTCCTTTTAAATTCCAGTTAAAGTTTTATTTGATACTTTTATTCAGATTAATCCCTTTTGTAATTAATTTTTTTCTTTTTGATTTTTATCCTTCTGGTTTTGAATTCACAGTAAATATCAGGGAGTCTTTGTTTGTTTCCAGCCATTCAATTTATTTCATGACACTGTGCCCTAAATGTATTATTTGTGTTGCTGTGTTAAACATCAGTGAAGTGTCATTTTGTTTTTTGCTTGTAATACTTCTGTGTTCTACCTACAGGGTTCGGATAAAAGCTTCATTAATAACTTAAGATGTTTCTCACTTGTCAGGTCAGAGAAGTAAAGGAAAGCATGTAACTTCAATGTCTTGTAGTCACTAAGCTTACTGAGCTATTTCATAGAGTGATATAAATGCCAGCTTGCTTTATTTGCTGATGTTGTGATATTTCAGTATTGACAACTTAAACTAGCTTATTTTTAGCTGCTGAAGGAGCTTGAAAGTCTAAGGTAAACATGTTCTTAAGGCACAGACTTACAGCATCCCAGGGGAAAAAATAGAACATCTGTTTTTTCCACTAAACTGATGAATCTGTTACATTTATCAGCCTTGTCTGTTTAGATGATAACTCTACAAGACGTGCCCTATTGCTGGAGGTTGTATAAAACCAACCAAAGACATCACCGTGACAGCGGTGTCACGGCATGTCGCTTCGCGTTCTGTGCACGCAGGAAAACCGAGGCGAAGTACGGGGATTTTACAATGGAAAACCCCTATTAAAGAAGCATCCTCTTGTCCTTGTAGTACACTTTATCCCATCTGCTAAAACCTCCCCCAAATGGGAGATTTTGGACATGAGTGCTTCTTGTGGAAACACTGGCATTTCTTAGGCATTATCTAGAATTATGTTGTACAGGTAAATTTTAAAAATTCCTGTCTGCTATCCTAAGTGCTATAAGTTAAAAAACGTATTTTAAAGATTTTGAGTGTGAATCTTTCCAAAATGTGATAGATAAATTTATGCCTCCTTATATGAAGTATACAGAATGTAATTTAAGATACAATTAAAACGTAAGGGCACAAAACAGTGTGAAGGATCAAAGTTGATATAATTTGCAAACATTGAACCAAAAAAATGTGGTGTCGCTATGTCAATATTAAAATAAGCTTTAAGGCAAAAAGTAATTCTAGAGATAGTGAAGGACATTTCATAATGAGGGAGGCTTATTTCACATGGAAGGCAGTGGATTACTTAAAGGAAAAATAAACACTACAAAGAGAAAGATACAAATGTACAATCCAAGTGGGGAATTCTCACACACATCTTACCAACTGAGAGAATGCGTAGGTGAAAAATCAGTAAGGAAATAGATTTGGACAACACAACAAATGGCCTAATGGGTGCACTTAGAGCAGCGATGATGAAGCATACGTATGCTTTTCAGGAGAAGAACAGACCATTTATAAATATCAGCCATCAACTGGGCCATAAAATGAGATATGCGACAGATTTCAAAGGATTGAAATGATACAGAGTATACTTTCTGACCAGAATACAATTAGGGGAGAAACATAACAAAAAGATAACTTGATAGGTTGAAATATGTGTGCATATTGTATACTCCCGAATAAACCTTGGGAGTAAGAAGAAGTTACAGTGGGAATTAGAGAATATTTTGAATGATGAAGAAAACACTACACATGAAAACTTGCAGGATTCAACTTCTTAAATGCATATTTTAGAAGGAAGAGTTAAAAATCAGTGAGCAAGGAATCCATCTCAAGAAGTAGAAAAAGAGCAGGAAATTAAAGAGTGTAGAGGGAAGGGATTAATTTTTTTAAACAGGCAGTTATTTAAGGAAATAGAAATGAAGTCAATAGGAAGAATCCATAAAGCCAGAAGCTTGTTTGAGAAGATTGATAAAAGTAATAAGTAACAGATAACAATATGGAATGAAACGGGAGACATCACTGTAGTCCCTATAGCTGTTAAAAATAAGAACATATCACCAACGACTCTGTGCTAGTAAATGTGAAAACCTGGATGCAAGAGAGGAATTCTCTTAAAAATACGATTCACTGAAATGGACACATAAATAGTTCTGCAACTCTCACATTTGAATCCATAATTTAAAATCTTTTCAAAAAGAAAACAGTTGGCCAGGATTGGTGCACCAGCACCTCCTACAAAACATTTAACGAAGAGAATACTTTACACAACTTTACACAACCGCTTAGAAAATCATACAGGAAGAAACAGTTTCTAATTTGTTTTGAGGCCAACACAACCTGGATAACCAAACCTGGAAAGGATATTTTGGTGTGTGTGCTGCTGAAGCAAGCAGAAGAGGATATTTTGAGAAGGAAAATTATTGGCTACTCTCAGTCCTAAGGTTCAAAAGATGCATAAGATGTAAAAATCTTAGACAAATTATAAGCAAACTAAATCCAGCCCCCAAAACAAATCAACCAAAAAACCAGGTTAATTTATCCTGACAAAGTTTATTATAGCCCAGGATTGTGAGATTTAGCATTACAAAGTCAGTCGATCAATGTCATTTATTAACAGAAAAGGGGGGATTATCTCAATGCATAAAACGGGTTTAATAAAATTCAATTCCAGTCATCATTTTTTGAAAAAGAGAGAATTTAGCACAAATCAGGAATACGAGGGACAGCCCTTAATCTGACACACCCACCCCCCCTCACACACAAACACACACCGCCTTCCTGCCAAATCCTACAGGATGTGTACTTAACCGGAACATGAATGCCTACGTTTATTTAGCTTTGAACAGGAGGTATTAGCTGGTCTGATCTCAGGTAAAATATTCAAATCAATAAGTGAGGACCCAAGATCAGCACACAAAAATCAGTCTTATTTTAGAATACTGAATGCAACAATACAACAAAGCAAAGTGAATTTTAAACATTTGTCATTTTCAGTAGCATCAAAAGTACAAAACACCTAGGATAAATCTAATTAAAGATGTGTCCAACTCCATAGAGTAAATAACTCATTGAGAGGCAGGAAACCTGAATAAATAGAGACATAAACCTCATTCATAGATTGGAACAGTCAGTATTTTATCCCTAAATTTGTCTATGAACTTGGTGTGATATCAGTCAAAACCCCCATACATAGTAGTTTCATATGTGCGATCTGACAGATGGATTTAAAATGCATATGAAAATGCAGTCAGAATAGTTAGCAGTTCTTGGGGCGCCTGGGTGGCACAGCGGTTAGGCGTCTGCCTTCGGCTCAGGGCGTGATCCCGGTATTATGGGATCGAGTCCCACATCAGGCTCTTCTGCTAGGAGCCTGCTTCTTCCTCTCCCACTCCCCCTGCTTGTGTTCCCTCTCTCGCTGGCTGTCTCTCTCTCTGTCAAATAAATAAAATCTTTAAAAAAAAATAAAGTCTTTTTAATGTTCTTTTTTTATTTTTTTAAAGATTTTATTTATTTGAGAGAGAGCATGGGAGAGGGAGAGCATGACCAGGGGAGGGGCAGCAGCAGAGGGAGGAGGAGAAGCAGGTTTCCCGCTGAGCAGGGAGCCCGATGTGGGACTCCATCCCAGGACCCTGAGACCATGACCTGAGCCGAAGGCAGACACTTTACTGACTGAGCCACCCAGGCGCCCCAAGGCTTTTTAATAGTCTTAAAGGTTGTTGACTTTTTGGAGGAAAATCCAATTTTATTATTTATTTATTTTAATTTATTTTTTAAATTCCAGTATAATTAACATATTGTTACATGAGTTGCAGGTGAACCATGTAGTGATTCAGCAGTTCTGTACATGACTCGGTGCTCATCCTGATAAGTGCCCTCAACCCCTCACCTATGTACCCCCTTCCCCCACCCAGAAAACCCAATTTTAAAGCAATGGAGTTGTGTTTTATCATACTTGGATTTTTTAACTCTAGCCTGCCGTAAGGAAGTGACCACAAGATCAGGAGCTCGCGGGCTGGCAGAGTGGCTCGGCTCCACGAGGTGGCTGAGGAGATGGGGTCTTTCCGCCTTGGTCATCTGTCATCCCAGGGCCCTGGCATGTGCGTGTGTCTGTATTCCAACTCACAGAGGAAGGCAAGCAATTTTGGTTTTTGTTTTTTCCTTTTCTTCTTTTTTATTAAGCTATAGTTCCTATACTGTAGAGCTCGTCCACTTAAAGTCTACAAGTCAGTGGTTTTGGTGTCTTCCCAGAGCTGTGCAGCCATCACCACAATCGCTTCCGGAACGTCAGAGTCCTTCTAGCCAGGGCGAGGGGCCCCCAAGCAGTGCGCCTGGCCAGACCCGAGCGGACGCGAGTGAGCGTCAGGCCGCTAAGCCCGCAGGCACCGGGGAGCTGCTGGCAGGCGGGGAGGCATGACTCCCGCCACCACAGCGCTGTCTCTCATTGCAGGTGTGACAGCACCGAGAAGCTGAGAGCCCTTCTGCCGAGACTGGAGCAGGAACTGAAGGACACGGCGAAGTTTAAGGATTTTTATCAGTTTACCTTCACCTTCGCTAAGAACCCCGGGCAGAAGGGTTTAGGTGAGTGTAAAATCCACACTCGTAAGAAGCCACATCTTCATGAGACTGAAAGTGGGTACGACCAGCCAGGTGTCATTCCTGCCGCTACAGTGTTCCTCCTTAGGGTCTTCTCTCTGCGGTTGCACCACGCGCAGGCTAGCGCACTTGGTAGTGAACTAATCTGCAGATGCTCCCTGTCCCGTCATATTGATATCCAGTTGACTCATGGGTTAGAGAGGTCAACAGTTAGTGTCCACAGAGCGTTTGTTATCAGCCAGGTGTGTGATCGGCAGACGGCGTTGTTGGGACCAGCCAGGGGACCTGAATCCTGTCCCGGTCTGGAGATTTACAACAATTCTGAGGCGCCTGGATCCCATTTTAGTACTTCCTTCAGAGTTGTACAGTTTTGCTGTAATGTAACTTGTTTATTACCACATATGGTACATTTGGAAAATTCCTAACTTAAATTTTCAATCTGTTTTGATTTCTTTGAGGGTTTTCTTCTGCTTATTTTCATTTGTTTTTCCTCCTAAGTACTATACAACTTATTTCTGTTTAATGTAACAGATACGGTTAGTTCAGTAAAATATCTTACAAGTTTGGAGCGGGGACTTACATGGCCTTTAAATAGGGATTAAACAGGTATGTTAGAAAGAATGTTTTGAGGAAGAGTTCTTATACATAAAGCAGTATTATACAGTAACCAAATTTAGGTAGGAAACCGAAAGGGGATTGAAAATGCATGGATTTCAGGGCCTAATCTCACCCATGGGTGTTTGCAGGTGTGTGTGAGTAGTAAACACTCTTGTCCCTTCTGTCTCTGACATTCTTCCTTTCCTTCTCCTGTCACCATATCAAATGCAGGTGCAGGTCGAGGGAGGGACAGGCTCTTCCCTCCCAGAGCGGCGGGGGTGGGGAGGGGCGGGCTCTTTGTGGGGTGGGGGGTTGGCACTGCCCTGTGCTCCAAGCTTGTCTCCTGTTCTCCTGTGGCCTGCACATTCTCAGGACACTCAGGACCCACCTTTAGACAGGGTCTGGCCCAAGGTACTTCCCAGTTTGCCCACATCTTGTAGGCTGTCCCTCAATCTCAAATTACTTGTTTCATGCTAGGCTTATATGTTGTATGAAAAAAATATATCACAATTTTTAAACTCCTGAAATAGTCACAGTTCTATTTCTATACAAATGCCTTCACCTCATTTTTTAAAAGCAGCAAACATGGATCAAAACCATGGTGATTTGCTCAGGTCGTGTTGCTTCATGTGGTCATGTCATGGTAGGCACCATGGAAAGCAGTGGGCCACGTCATTGGCTCCTGTGTGTGGTGGACAGGAGAAGCTTTCTTGCTGTCTCAGAGAGCGGCCACAGAGTGCCCTGAGGACGCGTCCCCTGGCGGTCACACAGTCTTAAGCCAGATGACAAGGCTAAAGTGTCCCCTTAGGTAGGAGATGGTGTGACTTTGGTCAAGGTCGCTGTAATGGTTGGTTGGTTGCTTGGTTGGAGCGTCATCTTGCCTTGTGCATGGCGCTGTCTTGATGACATCAGCCCATGCATTTTGCTCTCGCTCTGACATAGTAGACACACTCACCTCCTGCCTGCCTCGCAGCCAGCTGCAAACGCACCCTCCATGGACCTCGCTGTCTGAGGGCGCTTTCCACCTCCGCGCTCCATTCTCAGCGGTGCAGACGGGACACACCTGGAGGAACTCCTTCTTCACTGCTGTTTCCACCGTGGCAAGGTTAGGTGGCTGCCAGGGGAGGCAGCGTGGGGTGTAGGGGCGGCTTCTGAGCTGTACGTGGCCCTCAGAGGGGCCATCTGAGAAAGAGGGACAGGCATATGGGAGGATAGGGGGTCCCAGGTCTCTTCGTAAATCACCCGCCCTGCCATCTGGGCTACCAGGGCCCGCACTGCCGGCCTCTGATTTATTTAACAGGATGAGTAGTGCTTTTATTAATTATGTTAGGACCACTAAGAAAAATAGGTAAAATGCTTTTGGCTCCATGACATCCCATGAGGTGGCCGGTCCGCTGCGTGGTGGTGCTGGTGTGCGCCTGGGGGTGTCCCAGGTGGGCACACACTCGCCTTCCAGCCTCTGGGGAGACTGCAGGCACTGAGGGCTGTCTGGATCAGACCTCGCCTCTGGCCATCTTGTGTTTGGGACGCTCGCCGCTCCTTCTGCGGCTCACTGCCTAGATCCGTCCACCCGCCGTGGCCAGCTCCGTCAGTCTTCCATGTATGACGTGGACGAGGCCTCACACCCAGCAGCACAGGTCATCTGGGGACAGCGGGTGGACACTCGCTTCTGTGCCACTGTCCCACATCAAGACAACAGACTGTTTCCCTGGCACCCTGTGGAAAGTGTCCATCAGTGTGCATTTTTGTCATATCGCTGTGAACCCAAGGACTGAATCACAGGGGAAGGTTTCAGCTGACGCTCAGGGATAATCATCCTTCCCGTGGCCGGGGGAGCCGGGGGACCCTGGGGGAGTGTCTGCGCGTGGGCCCCGGCATCCCCTTGATGTCACCCGGGGTGTGTGGCTGTTACCCCGTCTGCCAGGACAGGCTGCTTGTGGCTCATCTTCCTGCCCCACATAGGACGCTGGCCCTTTCTGCAGGGAGCCCTGGTTTCTTTGGCTGAAGAAAGCCATCTCAGGACCAGAGTGCCGTCAGCAGCAGTGCTCGTGGACACCGACTCGGCCACTATCTCTAGATTCTTCAGTAAACACAGCTTCACGCTAGTGCTTCTCATTCACAGTCAGGACTGCAGGACTGTTTTTAACGTAAGGTTCCTGTATGATAACCGCATTTTCTTTCTTCTGCCACCAATATAAATACTGAGGGATGTTTTTAAAGGTTGCATGCGCTTTCTGAATAGCAGCCTGCGTGTTCGCTGCGCGCACCGACTAGGTGCCGCTGGGGCTGTGCGGCCGGACAGGGAGCCGGTGCCGCCGGCCTCCATGCATGTCCGCAGGGAGCCCTGGCCCTGGCGTGCTCGAGCAGTCGTCCTGGGCACGAGGTCTTGGCTCAAGTGTTTCCTTCCTTGAGTGTCTTATATGTGTCCTTCCACTCTTTTCTGGTCCCGAATGCAGACTCCATCCTCTGAGGATAATCTGACTGCCCTGCCCAGGGCGCCCCCCAGGATTGTTTTCCTTTCTCCTCGAAGTCAGTGATTGTTGCTGACAATGCCTGGGTGCTGGCCCTGCAGGACCAGTGCCCCTGCACCTGCGACGTGCCGTCCCCCCAATCCTTTCTGGTCTTTCTTCCTCCAGAAGGGCTCTTGCCCCACCCCTGGCTCCCCTTTCTCCACCTGCCAGGACTTAGATTTCCAGACGGCTCACTTCCTCTGCAGCCCTTGTGGCTCCTCGCTCTTTCCTGGAAGGACTGCCTTCCCTGTCCCCCTCTTTCCCTCCAGCCTCCATCTGTTGAGCCTCTTTGCTGGGTCCCCCCTCTAATTTGGCTATTTCTGAAACAGTTTCTTCGATTCCCGGTCCCTGAGCTTTGTCCTCTCCTCCCAAGTCTCTCCGTTGTGTGTGCTTCTCCCTGTGTCTTGTCATTTCTCGATCTCTTCGCCTGTTTGAAACGGAAGGTCTTGTTTTCCTGGGTGACAATCTGTTTGCAATTGTTTTTTCTTAGGATAAAGTGTCATGTTTTTTGCTCGCTCATCTTTATGTGAAATTACTTTCTTGGGCTTCTAAGAGGCTGGCTCAGGCCACTTTCCTCATCAGGCTCACGCGTGTGCGTGAACTTGCCCGCCGGTAGGTCCCTGTGTGCACGCATGTGCGTGTCATGTGCAGTAATGTGAAGTTTGCTTCCTAAGGTGCCCTGCCTCTGTCGCTCTCCCTACCTTGTCTTTTCCTATCTCTGGTGTCCTTTGCTGGTCACCTTGCCACCCATTCCCCACTGCCTGTGCGGTGAGGCCCTATTTGGGAGATGCCTGGTGGGTGGGTTCTGGGGTGCGTGGGGGCCAGCTTGGGGCAGGTCCCTGCACCCACCTCCTGCTGGTTCACCAGCAGCCCAGTTCAGGGTCTTCGTCCCCTTGTCCTGGCAAGGCTTTGTGGGGAGCACCTGCTGCTGCCCCGAGGCCCCTGCTGTCACATCTGCCAGGGACCCCATGCTGCTCTGACCCCCCCATAGCCCATGCAGGTCGTGTGACTGCTGATGGGTCATCCTCTCCTGCCTGGACAGCACTGTAAATGTTGCCTTTGGTTTGGGATATGCTGTCCAGGTGCTTTTTCTGTTTTTATGTGAAGATTCACAGAAATTTAAAAACTATGCTGCCTCTCCCACTACCTTTCTAGAACCCTTCCACATGCCCATGAATGTTCCTTGTCATCAGTCGTGTAAGGGACAGAAAGTAGGGGCACCTGGGTGGCTCAGTGAGTTGGGCATCCGACTCTTGATTTTGGCTCAGGTTGTGGTCTCAGGGTCATGGGATTGAGCCCACAATGGGGCTCCATGCTGGGGGCGGAGCCTGCTTGAGATTCTGTCTCTCTCTTCCCCTCCCCCTTCCCTCACTTTAAAAAAAATTGGGGGGCGGACAGAAAGGAGGGGCTGAAGCACACAACTGCTCATCCTAAATCTTCATCGGGGTCCGGGGGGGCTTCTCCCCGGACTGTTTTTCCTCTCCTCTCCTTCCTTTCTTCTTTGCCATTTTAACTGTTTTAAGTGGGCAGCTCAGTGGCACCCCCACTGTTGTCCAACCACTGCCCCCACCCGTCTCTGGAACTTTCCTAGCCTGAGAACTGCACTCTCCCTACCAAACAGTGACAGCCCCCCAGCCGCTGGTGCCAGCCTGTCTGTGCAAAGTTGGCTCCCACAGGTAGCTCGCAGCACGTGTCCTTCTGCGACTCGTTTGTTCCTTCGATCACAGTGTCCCCAAGGCTCTTCCTGGTTGTGTCGTGTCAGTATCCTTCCTTTTGAAGCCTGGGTGATACTCCCATGTGCACGGCACACATGCCACATTTTGCTCACACATTCATCCACAGTGGACACTCGGGTCGCTTCCAGCTCTTAGGTCTTGTGAGAAATGCTGCTGTGAACACGGCTCTTCCCACGTCTGCCCGAGCCCCTGCTTCTCCGTTCCTTGGGCTTATTCCCAATGTGGAATTGCGGGGTTGTGTAGTAAGTCTGCATTGAATTTCCCGAGGAGCCACCGTACTGGTCTCCGTGGTGGCTGCCCCACCTGACCTTGTCGCCAGCAGACCACAGGTGCACTGGCTCCACATCTTTGCCGACACCTGTTACTTCTGGGGGTTTTGATGTGGGGTTTCCCCCTTTTCTATGATAACCCTAATAGGTGTGCCCAGGACTATTCTTTCCTGAGCTGCTTTCTCACTTGTGGAACTACAGCTTCTGCTGCATCATCTTCCCTGTTCCGATCTGTTCCTTTCTAAGAGGCTGAGGCAAATTAATGCCTGTGACTAGCCAGTGACTGCCGTGAGCGTTGTCAAGACAGCATCACCGGGCTTTTCTCGAGATGACGCTCCATCTTCAGCTTCAGCCCGAAGTCGCCCCCTCAAGTTCAGGTGTAATTCCAAGCCATTTTCAGGAGGTTGTCAATTAAGAGTCTGAATTAAGTACCTGACTTACAGTCTGTAAATCTATTTTCTTTCTCCATGAATATTTCAAGGAGACTCAGTGTGAGGGGAAGGAGTGTTTTTGGAAGATGTTTGCGACACAAGCTCTGGTTTAGAGAGCTCAGCCTCTGCATCAGGCGGCAGAGACGGGAGATCTCCACTCTCACCTGTGGCCCCTTTCCTGAGTCTCAGGCCTGTCTGCAGACACCTGCAGGACACCGACACCTATAGGGACGGACACCTGCAGAGTCTTAGCAGCTTGGGGAGAGGGCAGGGAACTGCCAGGAAGCAACAGCCTCTTCAGGAAATCAGATTATTCAAATACATGACCCTCCATTTAGAAGTTTTTTGAAGGCTTAAAAAAAAAAAATAAAGCCAGATGAATAATTTTATGACTACATACCCAAAGCAGAACAATTGATTTTACAATTTCCAAAGCATATTATGTGGTCTGTCTCCTGAAGGATTAAATATAGAATTTTTTTTAAAGATTTTATTTATTCATTTGACAGAGGGTGAGAGAGCACAAGCAGGGGGAGCGGCAGAGGGAGAAGCAGGTTCCCCGCTGAGCAGGGAGCCCGACACGGGGATCCTGAGATCAAGACCTGAGCCAAAGGCAGACGCTTTACCGACTGAGCCCCTCATGTAAAAACGTTTTTACATAGATAATACTAAATATGGAAAATGTGTACATTTACTTTTAGTCACAAACATGCGAATCAAGAACTTTGAAGAAATGTTTCTAGGACCAGACTAACCCCAAAATACCTAGATGAGATGTCTGCCATACGGCTCGATTCCTCTTTCCTCCCAGGTTCACCCCCACTTCTCGGTGTGGTGTTGTCACCTTGAAGCTGAGTTGAGTGTAGATCTCAGTTCACGTTCTTTCGAAGTCACAGGGATGTAGCCCTAGCGAGACAAGAGGCTCGTCTCCGCGTTAGACCTCGGGCGGCGGGCAAGGCTTAGCGAGCCGTCCCACCCGTCCCGTCCGGTCGGTCCTGCAGACTTCCTGACCGTCTCTTTCTCATGAAGCCTCCAGCGTATTTAAGGCTGAGAAAGTCTGTGATGGACTTTAAACAGGGGGAGTACAGGCATTTTACTTAAAGCTGGTGCCACTTGTACTTCCCTTTGCGTATGCAGTTTTCCTGGAAATCTCAGGTTACGGCTCTACTTTTTTATTTCAATTGTAAGTAAACTGCACCCCACATGGGGCGCAGACTCACAACCCTGACATCGAGAGTCTGCGTGCCGTGCCGACGGAGCCCCCAGGCGCCCCTACGGCTGCTTCCGCCATCCGCCCACGTGGGGCCGACCAGGGATTTGACGAAAATTTTCTGAAAAGTGATTACTTGGATATTTTGCACTTAAAAGAATCTGTTACCTTAAGTATTTATTTGTCTGTTTTTCACATTAGCCCATCCTGACGTATGTATGCAAACATGTAATTAGGAAATTGTTTTATTATGACTGTTCTCTTATGGTCTAGAAGTGCTGAGCACTTGTGGCTAAAGCACGTGATTACAGGTTGTTGGTTTTAGCTCAGCTCAGCCTCTTAGTACACTTGCCATCTCGAGCACACAGAAAGAGACAGGTATGAAACTTACAGTAAGCAGAGAATGAGTCAGCATTCCAAAAATTACGGCTTAGGACAGTATTCTCATGCAGTCCTAAAACTCAGCGACCCTATCCCGTAAGACCTCATCTTCCCCCCGAGCCCTGCGGCGTGGGTCTGTGTCGGGGAGGACGGGGGATGTTGACTCTCACTGATAACCAGTTTAGATTCTAAGTGTTCTCCCGTCAGTGGAAGTTCTCTCCCTAGCTGTGGTCTTGAGAAAACGTGGAGCCCTTGTAGCGCGCGTGCGGCTTACGTTTGCGTCTGACTCTTTCCGCTCCCACGGTGGCAAAGCACCGATAATAAATGGTGTGCACGGGTTGCATCCAGGTTGGCTTGGCCAGGTTTGAAGGTAGCCCGACATAGACGAAAATGAGAGTCCCCAACACTGATGTCCGTGCGGAACAGTCATTTACACGGCTGACTCACAAATGCATAGATCCCCAGAGTTATAAGCTTAGACTACACACAATTTCAGGAACACCTATGTGGGGGGTAGGCCTCCTCTGACCTTGGCTTAGAGTGCTGAGTTTTATTGATTGAGGTGAGAATCAGTGTGCTAAGAAGTGATCACGTTTTGTGCAGTGGAAAAAGAAATTGGGATTTATTAACTGCTCTTTCTCTCTTTTTGCCAGATTTAGAAATGGCTGTTGCATACTGGAATTTAGTATTATCTGGAAGGTTTAAATTTTTAGATCTTTGGAACACGTTTTTATTGGTAAGTGTCCTCCTGCTTCTTGCTCTGTGTGCCCAGTGGGAGGGGGCCAGCAGTTTACGTGGCTGTCTGTGTTATGTGGCCAAGGTGTTCTGTACGGTGCCCACATGGCCACTCAGCCATGCAGAGCGCCACGGCCACGGAGCTTTAGGCAGGGCTGTGCCAAGGCCGATGTCCGAAGCAGCTCAGGGAGCCACACACAGAACCCGCAGGCTAGGGTTTCAGATGCCCTGCAGACCTGGGCCGTCATCCCTCCACCACCTTCTCTGGGGAACTCTAACTAATTCTGCGCTTCCTCTGAGAAACTTGGAATTCCTGAAGAAAGCACCAGTCACACATGTCCTGGACGTTGATACTGGCTTCAGGCCATGGACTGTAACCCAGAGTCCAGCGCGCTCGCTTCAGGCTATGGACTGTAACCCAGAGTCCAGCGCGCTCATAGTCTGATACATTTTAAACGTGTTTACGATGTTCAGAAGGAAAAGGGAGGGCTATCTGGCCCCTTGGGAGAGGGTCTGTCTGTGCTGGAGGCGGGCCTCTGAGTGGCGTTGGGCCTTCTTCATAGGGGGGCTCCTCCTCGTCGGGAGGGAGGGAAGCAGGTGTCACGGTGTGATGCGTGTGGAGCACGGGGTCTCGCTGCAGAATAGAGAGTCACATGATGTCGGTGTGCCCAGACCTACTGTGTCGGTTCCTCCGGGAACATGTGAGGGGGCAGGCCTGATCACGGCACAGACCCTGGCCTGGCCGAGGTCCGTCCGTCCCCTGGGGCTCCATGTGGTTAGGGGCCTCCTTGCAGCAGCGTGGGAAAGCCGAGACACGGCTTCAAAGCCGCCCATCACTTTTACTCTGCTCCCCCACTTACTAGTTTGTGGCCGGCGACCTCGGTTGCAGACGTTCCCAGAGATGGGGCGGCATCATCACAGCCGCACCTTGGGGACGCACACAGAGCCCCAGACAGGAGAGCGGCTAACCGCTCAGCAGAATGCTCCCAGAGCACAGTGAACTCCCCTGAGTCCAGGCCTGATGTGGAGCGGGAGAAAGCGGCTACACGTTCTGGGGGAGCTTTAGATAAATGCCCAGAGAGGGGGTGAGCGTGGTGCGTGGTCCCTTCAGGAGGGGAGCGCTGTGCTAGGAGGGGAGGCCAGGGAGGACAGTGCCCGCCAGGACTGCGAGGTGGAAGCTTCCGCGGGTGGTGCATCCCAGCACAGATGTGCGGTGTTCTCCGCATGTTTGCTAGATCTCAGATGTTGATCACGTGCTTTTAGACCGTCACCCCATCCTAGTAGAGAGAGAAGTACATCGTATCCAAGTGCAGTTTGCCTGTCCTCCTGCATTGTGTCTGAATCAGTGGGAGTTAGGTAGAGATTTAAAGGGATGCCCTCGTATTTGACTGGAACAGATTATACACTTTGTATTTTAAATGTTTACTCTGTTTTTTAATAAGTCTGCTTCTCCATATTTGCACGTTGGCATTATGTGGCTCCTAAGATTTCTCCGGAAGCCTCTTTCTGTCACTAGTGTCCGCAGTGTGAGGGTGGTGCTTACTCTGCGTGACTGCGCACCGAGCCAGCTAGACGGTGGGACACCCGAGGGTCACGTCTGCTCCTCAAGTCTCGTGGGTTTTTTCTCTTATGTATTAGGAGCAGCACAAAAGATCAATCCCAAGGGACACCTGGAACCTTCTGCTAGATTTTGGAAATATGATTGCAGATGATATGTCTAACTATGACGAAGAAGGTACGGGAAGTCCTAGTGCTGCAGATGCTGGCCAGAAACGCTGACGCGCGGGCTGCCTCTCCCTGCCCCCGGGGCGCAGGACGGTGCCGACCAGCTCCTCCGACTCCGGCCCCACCCCTCAGTGCAGTGGGGGTGACGGCGGTAATAATAGGACCCACTTCAGTGTCTGTCAACCTCACGAAAGAAAAATAGGGCTTCAGATGTAGTCTCCATCCAGAGGACACTGTCCCCTAAACTAGAGCATTTCCGGGGTGGCCGTGCCCAGGGGCCTGCGGCAGAGCCGTGGGGGTGTTGGAAGCTGCCGCCCCAGGTACACAATCCTGTGCGAGGCCCTGTCTGTCTGAAGATGCCGGCCGGTGCCTGACGTAAACATGATTACGTATCTCGTGGGCCCTCCCCCCAACATCTCCGGACAGCCAGTCGGGGAGCATCTGCGTGCCTACCGCCCTGGGCGCTGTGCCACTTCAGGGAAGGAGCACAGGCTCACCCGCCCACCGTGTGCTTCCTCAGCGCTACCCTCTGGGCACCGTCTCACCTCCCTGTGCTTTGCTCTGGACGGTGAAGGCTCACCGCCCTGGCGTGTGTGTCTGTGTGTGTCCTCCGCACTGGGCACAGAGCAGGCATTTACTAAACATGTGTGAGTGAACGTGGACAGTGGACCGTAGACGGAAGCCCAGTTCCCAGAAGCTTAGCTATGGTAGCGAGACACAGCTCGTCTGCAGAGAAGCAGCCAACAGCTTACAGCGAGCGTGTGTCAGGCCGGCGGGGGGGGGGTGTCCCAGGATCTTGGGTGGTCCGGGCCACTTGAGAGTGTGGGGGTGGCCTGGGCTGGAGGGGGAAATGGCCCAGGGAGAAAAAGGCACCTGGGCAGCCAGGAGGCCGTGTTCTGCAGGGAAAGCAGAGGGCCCTGTGCCTGTTCCTGACGGCCTGGGACGGGGGCCGGGGCCTTGTGGCCAGCCAGCCCCGCCTGCCCTGTCGTTAGAGGCAGTGTCCACACAAGCGCACCCATATTTGCACCTGGGTCTGGCCAGAGCAGGAGGAATGGGTTTCATTGGCCAATTCCTCCAGAGAAACAGGCTGGGAAGTTTAAATTCACTTGAGTTCTTGAAATACAGACACTGACTATGAGAAGAATGCTCTGAATATAAAAGTATTACTCTAAACTGTTGATTTTTTTTTAAAAATCTGTGTTTGCTTTCCTGTAGGCGCATGGCCTGTTCTCATAGACGATTTCGTCGAGTACGCGCGGCCAGTCGTCACGGGCGCTAAGCGCAGCCCTTTCTAGGCAGAAAATGAAGACGCATTACGATGCCGAGAGGAAGCACCTCCTGCAAGGTCGGTCGGTCACTGTGCCCGTGTCGCTGGCTGTGCAGTCACCCTTGGCCAGCCGGGGCGCTGGAATGACTTCCCCTGCTACAGAAAGGGCTGAGTTGGACGCCGGAAGGAGCTCCTCAGAAGACGCGGCTTTGGGATGCCTGGGGGTGGCCCCGTGGCTGTTGCTTTAGGGGATTTCTGCATGATTTTTATTATACTTGTGAAAAAGTAACTCAGAGCCTGTTGGCCGAGTGGCAGAGCATATGCTGTTTCACTCATGATGTCAGGGGAACGCCAGCAGTGACCACAGCTCTGCCGGGCTGCCTTGTAATTCCACTTAAAAAGCGGTGTTTGTGTCCTCGGCAGGATGCGCGGTTTTCTGCAGGTCAAAGCCGGTATCCGTGTGGCCTAAAGAACATCTGACATGGATTTGAACATCTTATAAACTTGGTGCCAGGAATTCAAGATTTCTATTTTCTGAATTATCAAATACCTAGATTTATTGGGTCTATTTTTATTTTAATTCCCTGTAGGTGTTCATGTGAAAGTCTTTCGGCGGTTCTTGGTGTGACGGTTTGCGCAGTGATGGCACATGCGGGCGGGGGCTCCGGGGACGTTATTGTAAACTCTTGACAAGTCGCGGGTCTTTTCCTTCCAACGTCATTTGAGTGAGCTTCCTAAAAAATTTTGTAAAGATTGTTTTTTTAAAAGATGTATTTTATTACATTTAAGAAGACATTTTTCCATGAAAAGTATTTCTTTTACAAGCAATGGATTATGGATTTGAAAGTCCTGTGAGTTGGTCCCTTCCAGCGGTCTGCGAGGCCGGTCACCTGCCCTCTGGCCGTGTGTGTGGTTGCATACGTTTCGTTCTCCGAAAACACCCAGGGGGAAACCTCCACCTCGTTTCCATCCGAAGCCCGTGCTCATCACGTTGTTGTCTACGTTCTTCTGGTGTTTGCTGGCCAGAGAAGACCGTCCAGCAAGGCCCAGAACCTGCCATCCGAACGCGGAAGGCCCATGATGCCGCCTGCTTTCTGTTTGGAAAAAGCTGCGCGTTCCACAAATCACTGTGTGGACCTACCTCATACGTGGAAATATCTTCATGTCACAAGTGTGCCTGCTTCCTGCCCTCAACCCAGTTTACGAGACAGATGAGTTGGGGTCACTTCACGGGGAGAGGAAGTTCACTTTGGATTCCCTGTAAATGGACGGTGTGCGTAAAATGTGTGCTTGAGTTGACCTTCACAAATGTGGTTCCGAGTTTCCGGAAGCATCTGTGCCCAGTGGGGGGTTTTGCATACTTGCGGTGCGTGAACTATGTATACTTTCGAAAAGGAGTCATTCAAAGAGACAGCAGGCTGTGGGGGGAGGAAAGGGGGCCTGAGGCTGGACACCACCGTCGGGGCCGGGGCGGCCCCAGCGAGGTGCACGACCGAGTCCCGAGGCTTCTCCCAGGCCTGCGCTTCCACGGCTCCCCAGGGAGGAGCAAGGCTGCCTCTGCCTGTGAGCCTGGGGCTCTAAGAGAGCGCGTATTTGCAGAATAAAAACCTCCGCGATTTTACAGCACCCTTCGAGGCTCCTGCCACGTAAAGTGTTGTGCTCAGACGAGTTGTAGCGCTTGGGTAATCTCGCACAAATCGGGAGGTCTGTTCGTTCTCAAGAGTCAGAGGTGTGGGGGAGGTTCTGTGTGGCTGTTTATCAGAGAAAACAGAGCCCTGTGCTTGGACACAGGCTCTTCAAAAAACCGGGTTTCTCTTTCTTCTCTTATGTATGTGTAAGGCATGCATGCTATGAAAGTGTAAGAGCTTCGGAAACATTAAAATAAATTATTTTCTCTGCTGTGATGATGGTGTCCTTCCAGTTCTGCTCTCGGTTGCTAAGATGCTGGGCGCCACGGGACCCACAGGAGCACAGCCCGTCTGGGGACGCCCCACCCGTGTGCGGCCCGCACTCCTGCTTAGATGCTCGAGAGAACAGCCTGGCCAGGTGCTCTCCTTGCCATCACCACGGAGTGTGCCCACTAACTGTGGTTGTTTCCATGTGAAAAGGAGAGACTGTCCTTGAGCTGATGGGTATCCTGTACCAGAACATACTGGATTGCAAACTATATAAAAAATACACAAACCACCCAAATTCAAGAGGCTTAGTTAAGACACGGAGCGCCTGCCAGGAATTTCTGGAACAGGTGGGACCCCATCTTCCCATGTCGGGGACGCATGCACGTCTGAGTGCAGCACTCCAGCCCTCAGACAGCAGGCTGCATGGGGGGAGGGGCGCCCACGGCCCCAGGCACATGGCCGGGCTCGGGAATGCTGCCCCACAGGACAGGGAGTGCCCACACAGGCCGGAGGGCATGGCCACTTCAGGAAAGGTTTCCACAGCCTCAGAGGCAGCAGAAGAAATGAGCCACAGACCCTCCGTGTAGCTGTTCCCACAATGCCCTTCACCCGTGCTGGGTGCTTATCTGAGTGCAGTGACGGTCTTGTCCTGCTGCACAGGGAGCGCACGTGCCTCCCCCCCCCCCCCCGCCCCGGCCCCCCGCAGGACCCTGCTGGCTGGAAGAATATTCTAGAGCCTCCTTGGTAACACTGACTAAACACCCTGAGCTCAAGTGCCCTCGGCATCTTGTTATTAGTGAAAGAATTGCTATTTCTATCACACGTGTTTCCCAGATCCAGGGGTGATGGGTCCCACTTCTGGTCTGATGAGTAACCAGGTCCCAGGGGCCAAGGGGGAAGCGCAGGCCCATGGCGGGGCCAGCGGCGGGCGGGGACACTGCTTGCTAACTCCTGATTCAGCCCCAGAGCCTGATGTGCACGTTCGCACCCCAGCTTCCCGCCGTGGAGCGTCCTCGGCACGGCAGGAGTCCGCGCCCAGAGCCCAGCCGCCGCAGGAGAGCCTGCCTGCTGTGCGCGAATGGTGAGCCGGCCGCTCGCACCCGCGCTGGAGGCGCACCTCTCCTTGGCCCGCACGTTGCCGAGGCTTTCTGCCAACCACAGTGTGTAATCAAAAAAGTTTTCCAAAAAATAAAACCATGCATGGAATGAAACTCAGTGTTATGCTAGTGAGAGACGCCAGAGAGGCCACAGAGAGTCTACGATTCCATTTACTGGAAACGTGAGGAAAGACCAAGCTGTCGGGGCAGAAAGCACAGGGTGCCTGGGGGCGGGGCAGCAGTCAGACGGCACGCTGGGCGTGTGCACGTCTCCAGAACTCTGGCAAGGGCTCAGCGCTCAGAGGTCGTCGCTCTGCGGGGAGGCGGCCGCAGCTGTTGCGACGCTGACTAAGCCCTGGGCTCCTCTGCCCAGAGCTGGTGCCTGTGCTGATGCGGAAGGGAGGGACGCTGTCCACGTGGCTCCTCGGCAGGCACGGGGAGCAGAGGGGGCTGGAGCAGTTCTCATTGGTGCCACCTGCAGAGACAGAAAAGGCGTGCCTGGCCACTCAGGGAGCTGCTGACAGCCGCACAATGACCAAAACAGAGGTCAGTGGTGCGCACTGAAGGCCGCTGCCGCGAAGCACAAAGGTTGTGCGCGGCCAGAGGAGCGGACTCCCACATGGAGAAGTTCAAGGCTGCGATGCTGCTGGGGGCTGTGGGGGACGCGCTCGGGCACAGAAACACCCGCAGGGACAGCAGTGCCTCAGGCAGGAAGGTCCAGGAGGGGCTGCAGAGGAGCACGGACCTGGACCACCTGCTGCTCTCCGCGGAGACGTGGCCGGTGAGTGACAACACCATCATGCACCTGACGACGGCCGGCGCCCTGACCACAGGTAAGCCCCCCTCCCCCGCCCTCAGCCGCCAGCACCCGCTGCTGGGCACCCGAGCCCTGGAGGTGCCTGGCATTTCTGCCACGGCAACCCCTGACCTCCCAGCCAGCAGTGTCCCTGCTCGCGGCCCCTATGGGTCGTGTCCCTCTGCCTGTCTGCAGTCAGCCTCTGGAATCGTGACTCTTGGTTTGTGTCTGTAAACTGTCCACGAGGCTGAGCCCCGTGTTCCCGGAGTTAAACCAGTTGAATTTCTCGCTTTGGGGCTGTTTTGGGAGAGGGTTCAACTTTTCACTGCAGATAGTAAGCCCTCTGATTTTATTTCAAAAGAATACAAAATAATAAGCCCGTTTGAAATTTGGACCCCATTAAGATAATATTGTTTGGGGATTAATTCTAAATCCCAACGAATTTGAGTCAAAATGCCACCTCCCAAAACAGGATTCAGATACCCGCGTAAACAGAACAGGTCCTGGGGAGATGCTGTGAATTCGGCTGGACGGGGCGGGGAGGGGAAGTGCTCTTCGGGGAGCAGGTGCGCGGCAGGATCGCGAGTTGGCACGACTTTCAGGGAAGCCGCGGGTGGGTCATGCACCGTTCCCGACAAGGTTCAGGCTGACAGCCTGTGCGCCTCATCCGCATGTGGCCGCAGAGCGAGTGTTGGGGGCGACGGTGAGGCAATGAGGCTGGGCCCGGGCCCCGGGCGCACTCAGCTTAGCTCTGTGCTCATCCTGCAGGAATGCCGACCGCGCCGTGGCCCATTCCAAAATAACCCGGGCGACGGCCGAGGCACCAGAAGAGATAAGATAGCGCCACAGCGCACTGGGGGGTGAGGCGCCTTCCTGAGTCTGCACAACTGTGCCATCGAGGATCTCCAGTTTCTCGTGTGCTCAGACTCACCCGAAGCAGGGGTGCCGGCCCGAGAACTTCGCGTTCCCCCCCCGCCCCGCCAGCAGAGCCGGCCTCATTCGGGCTGCGCACAGCCGGTCCTTGCTCCCTCCACGGGTGTCTCTCCATGTCCTCTCCGTGTCTGCCCTTGTCTCTTTTGTGAATGGCGGAGTCCGCGGCGTGCCTGCACTGGCCAGCTGACCGTGACGTGCTGAGATTAGATTAAGCCCTCTTGACAGAAATAGGACATAATCTGCCCCAGTGTGAAATGTGTGCATGTGAGAGGATGGGGGTATTTGGGGTCTTGTTTCCCAGCAGAGACGTGCCCCCGCCTCCGGCCGCAGGGGTGGCTGTGCACCCAGCATCCTCTGGTCTGCCCGCCTTGAGGGGACACTTCTGAGGATCACCCCTGACTCGAGCCTCCAGAAACTCAAGCAGGCATCTTTTTCAAGTCACTAAGAATCTAAGTTGAAATTTTATTTAAATGTAGTTGTCAAACAGCTGGATCTTTTTTTTTCAATTAATAGCAAATTGTGGGAGCTCCTGGGTGGCTCAGCCAGTGAAGGGTCTGCCTCTGGCTCAGGTCACAATCCCAGGACCCTGGGATTGACCCCCATGTTTGGCTCCCTGATCAGCGGGGAGTCTGCTTCTCCCTCTCCCTCTGTGCTCTCTGTCTCTGACAAATAAATACATACATACATACATACGTAAAATCTTTATTAAATAATAGCAAATTGTGGCCTATAAAGGGGCCTCTGAGCCCCGTTCACAGGGACCGCCAGCCCTGATGCGGCGCTAAGTGCTGCCCGGTATGTTCTGGTCCCACATGTGTCATCATCTGACCCTCACATCACCCTGAAGGTTGACATCATTATTACAGTTTTACAGACAGAGGAACGGACGCAGAGAGGTCAGGTAACTTGCCCAGTGCCCCACAGCCACGTGAGTGTCTGAGCTGGGACGGGACCCAGATAACTTGCTTCCAACACATAAGGTTCTCAGCACTGTCCCGACCACCTGCAGTCATGGCCACGCAGGGACTCCGAGGGCCCCAATGGACAGTGGTTCTTCACTACTTCTCCCAAAGACCCGCAGACTTTCACAAAGCGGGACCACAGGTTGGCATTTTGAAGTACGTCCTGCTGTTCTGCGCTGTGAGATGATGGGATCCTGCTGTTGTGAGGGAGATGCAGGGTCACGGACAGCCTGTGTGACCTCCTACTTTGGGCCATGTCTCTGGAACGTACAGAATTGGGCGAGATCAGATAGTGGCCCCCAAAGCCGTGTCCCGTGCCCCACAGGCCGGGTGGGCAATCCAGTCTCCATAGCGTGCCCCGCGAGCTCACTACACACACTTACCACAGGCTGCCTTGTGCGTGTGGCCCTGTGCCCATCACCCAAGGATGGGAAGGGGGCTCCACCTCGGGGGCCCTGGGGCCTGGCGCTCCCTGGCCCTGAAACTCTTGAGCTGGCTTTCCCTCCTGCACTTTGGGACGATGATGCCTTCGTCATAGGGTTAAGTGAGATCAAGTGGGGCAGCGCGGGCACGTAATCAATTATTAAGGGAAGGTGGCTCATGGCAAGATAGTTACTGCCTGTCTTTCTAAGTGTCCTGGTCTGATGGTCAGCCACTCCAGCTGCTGTGGCCGGACAGGAGCAGTGGGGGCATGAGCCACCAGGGACTACGGCAGGTGCCATGGGCGTGTCCATACCTGCAGGGGAACGTGGGGCCTGGCCCACGTGTGAGCGGACCAGGCCGTCCAGACTCCCCCTCTCTCTTCCTCCATCACGGGCTCCCTGATGGCAACAGCATTTTGAAAAGTTGACATTTTTACTATGAAGCCCCTCGATATGGGTGGTGTGCCTTTTCTTTATGGTGACATTGGTTGGGAGACATACAGGGGTTTCATGAGCCACCCTGTCTCAGGGGAGACTGGATGGGAAGGCGGAGAAAAGTGAGCTGAAAAGCCACGTCACAAAGTGGAGGAACCACGGCATTGCAGCTTTAGAAAAAGCTGTTTCTAGTTTGAATTCTAACCTGAAACAAACTGAAGACTGTTTGTTGCCATTTTGCTTTTTTTTTTTTTGTAGTTCTTTTTTTTCAAATAATACTATTTTTTTATTATATTAGTCACCATACAGTACATCCCCGGTTTTCGATGTAAAGTTCGATGATTCATTACTTGTGTATAACACCCAGTGCACCATGCAATACGTGCCCTCCTTACTACCCATCACCGCCTATCCCATTCCCCCACCCCCCTCCCCTCTGTAGCCCTCAGTTTGTTTCTCATAGTCCATAGTCTCTCATGTTTCATTCCCCCTTCTGATTACCCCCCTTTCTTTATCCCTTTCTTCCCCTACTGATCATTCTAGTTCTTATGTTCCATAGATGAGAGAAATCATATGATAGTTGTCTTTCTCTGCTTGACTTATTTCACTTAGCATTATCTCCTCCAGTGCCATCCATGTTGCAGCAAATGTTGAGAAATCGTTCTTTTTTGATAGCTGAGTAATATTCCATTGTATATATGGACCACATCTTCTTTGCTTTTAGGGAGGTTTATTTTTTTTTCCTTTAGAAGGATGTGATTCCAGAATAAAACGAATTATTTGAGGGACTCCGGAAAGGCCAGGCTCACTCACCCCAGATGGAGTTAAGAAAGGCTGTTTGTAAGGGAGGTGCTGGTGACCCACAGGCAGGATGCCCCCACAGCCGCGTGCCCTGCAAAGCCCACTCCTCCCGCCACTGGGTGTGGCCACGGGCTCTCCATCCCCACTCAGATCTGGGCCATGCGTGGCACGTCCCACACGGCACCAGCCGTGTGCAGTTGGGGACAAAAGGACTGAAGACGAAGTCCTGCCTCCAGAGCCCCAACTCCAGGGCCAGAGGGCCCACTGGCCCTGATGGCGGCAGGAACGGCGGCTTTCATCCCGGAGCAGGGAGAGACTTGGCCAGTGTGCCTGTCTCCCTCACCCCCATGAGGGGATCCTGGCCCTGGGGTGGCCGAGAGGGGGGCTCCCTCCCAGCGTCCTCCCCTCCCCCACACCCCCCAAAGTTAGGGTATGTGCCCCAAGCAGAAGAGGGGCAATCCCGGCTCCTGAGGCCAGCCCGAAGGCCTGAAATACAGTTTGGGTACAGAAGGAGTTTGTTGGTAGCTGTACAAGTCACAGTGGCGCCCTCCACTGGCCCAGCTGTCCCTCCACCACCTGGCCCTGCTCTCTGATGGAACAAGGCAAATCAGAGGCCCCGTCTGGAGCTACGTGGCCTGCACCCGCCACACTGCGCATTTATTTAACGACAGCAACGCCCAGGCCTGCAGTCGGACTCCGTTTACAGTCTCTGGTCTCGGGCAAGTCGCATAACCACCGAGCCTTCCCGGAACCCCAACACGACAGGACTGACGGTGTTGGCAGGGGCACCTGCAACCGGCGAGGGGCAATGCCCGCCAGACAGCTGGAGGGCAGCGCGTTAGCGCCTCTGCCCTCCACATCCCTGATCCTCCAGGGACTTGAGAATGCGCTTGTCCCCAGAACGCCGTCACACACTGGGTGCAGTTTGGGACGAACTGGGAGTCCACTAGGCTGCATCACAGGAGGGAGAGGCCAACGGAGGCGCAGAGGTTCAGGTTCCTGTATGGAGATGTGGGTTTGTGAAAGCCCAAGGGACGGGCAGATTTCAGGCCAGTTTGTCCTCGCCGTGGATAGAACTGTCAGCAGGAGATGAGGACTGTGGGTTTTGTCTAGACTCTGCTGTGTAACCAGAATGAGAAGCACAACAAACTATAATATCTGAATTCTGCATAAAATCTAGTGAGCTGTGTGCATGCGACGTGTCTCTAGGGAGCCAGGACCGTGGGAGGTGGGTCCCCTAAAGCTTCCTCCTCTCCTACCGACGGGGTCAGGAAGCTTACTGCCCCCTGCCTTGTCCCTGCTGCCCTGCGGGCTTACGGGGCTGCCGCCCTTCCTGCTCAGTCTGACCTTGTCCTACTCCTCTCTCCCCAGACTACTGGTGCCTGGACGACCTGTACCGGGAGATGGTGAAACGCTACGTGGAAGTCCTTGAGAAGCTTCCGGAACATTGGGCAGATCCAGCCACCCTTGAAGGCTGCTCACAGCTGAAGCCGGACAACTACCTCCTCGCCTGGCACACACCGTTCAACGAGAAGGGTCAGGGGTGCTTTCTCCTCCGCGTAAAGCGCATGCTGGACAGCAGTCTGCACACTAACCCGCGTGTCGCCCACTAACCCGCAGCGGTGCAGGTCTGCACGACAGAGGGACTGGCGGGGGCTCCTTTGTGCCGCACCTGCCACCCGGGCGTCTGTTCGACACCAATCCTGGCTTCCCCTTAAGGAATACTTTCAACTGCTTTCCCTTTAAGTTTGTATTTTGCCAAAAAGTCAGGAACACATATACTAGCAGCATAAAGGTCTGTCTCCAGGGTGCTCTGATGTGTTTATGGTGATATATTTACATCGCCAGGGTCTCTGCCTCCAGGGCACCTGCTCCTGGGGTCCCAGACCATCCCTCTGGGTTTATAGGGGACGAACTTGCCCCTTGGGGTTTATACTGAGGTTGGACCCCCCTTGGGGTTTATACTGAGGTTGGCATCCAATCATGTTACTTGGCATAAAAGAAGCGGACAATATAATCTATAATGAAGAGGAAAATCAATAAATCAAAACCGATGAATCCTGATGCAGATGTTAGAGTCATCAACCAGGTATAAAATAGTATGTATGCCAAAGGCTGAAAGAGTTAAGTAAGGACGTGGATGTATAAAAAGAACCTAAATCACATTTCCAGAAAAAACACTATAATGTCTGAGTTTCTAAATGCATTGGCTGAGATTAACAGCAGATTAGACATTTTAGAAGAAAAACAGTGAGTCTGAAGGCATAGCAAGAGAAACAACCCAGAACCAGACATGTAGAGAAAAAAGCATCCAAAAATATGAAAAGAGCACTAGTGAGCCATAGACGACTCACAGCGACCTCATGTGCCTGTGAAAGGGTCCCTGACAGAGCGAGGGCAACAAAGAAATGATTTGAAGAACTAGCAGCCAAAATCTCAGAAGTCACGAACAGACACTTCTCCAAAGAAGACATACAACGGCCAACAGACACATGAAAAGATGCTCCACATCTCTCGGCATCCGGGAAACACACATCAAAACCACAATGAGACACCACCTCACACCAGTCAGAACGGCTAAAATCAACAAGACATGAAACAACAGGTGTTGGTGAGGTTGTGGAGACAGGGGACCCTCTTCCACTGTTGGTGGGAATGCAAGCTGGTGCAGCCGCTCTGGAAAACAGTAGGGAGGGTCCTCAAAAAGTTAAAAATAGAGTTACCCTACGACCCAGCAATTGCACTACTGGGTATTTACCCCAAAGATACAGTAATATAGTGATCCGAAGGGGCCCCTGCACCCCAGTGTTCACAGCAGCCACGTCCACACTAGCCAAACTGTGGAAAGAGCTCAGATGCCCATCGACACATGAATGGATAAAGGAGATGTGGTTCATACGTACAACGGACTAGTACTCAGCCATCAGAAAGAATGAAATCTTGTACTTGCAACGATGTGGATGGAACTAGAGGGTACTATGCTGAGCGAAATAAGTCGGTCAGAGAAAGACAGTTATCATATGATCTCACTCATATGTGGAATTTAACAAAACAAAACAGAGGCTCATAGGGGAAGAGAAGAAAAATAAAACAAGATGAAATCGGAGAGGGAGACAAACCATGAGAGACTCTGGACTCCTGGAAACAAACTGAGGGCTGCTGGAGGGAGGAGGGTGGGGGATGGGGTAACTGGGGGATGGGCATTAAGGAGGGGACGTGATGGAGTGAGCACGGGGTGTTGTATGCAACTGATAAACCACTGACCTCTACCTCTGAAACTAATAATACATCATATGTTAACTAAATTGAATTCTAATAAAACCAAAGGAAAAAAAGAAATGGGGGCCAAAATCTCTCTAAATTTAATGAAAATTGTAAACCCACAGATTGAAGAAACTCAGTAACTATCGAGCACAAGAAACACGGAGAACACTACACTATGGCACGCGGCAAATTGCTCACAACTGATAATAAGGCGAAAAGCGCGCTATGTGCTGACAGCACAGCGAGGAGGGTGCGGGTCTCTTGTCGGAAGCAGCGTGACGCAGGCACAGAAGGAAAACACTTCACCCTGGAGTTGTACTCCTAGAACAGCATCCTACAGAAACGATGGCCAAATAGCCTTTTCCAGGCAAACAAAAGCTAAAGACTTCATCACCAGCAGTCACGCTGTGAGAAAGGCTAAGGGACAGACCATCATTTGGGCAGAAGGAACCTAACACAGAATGGAATCCACACAAAAAGAACTTCGATGGAAATCATCATCACATGAGTAAATAGGGAAGAATTTGTAACTTCTTATTGAAATCTCTTTAAAGGAGCACTGACTTCAAAAACTAGTCAGGTACTGCGGGTTTATAAAGCGCTCGTGAGCAGGAGTTGGACACAGTGTGGTTGAGGCTGGCTGGGGAGGGTGGAAGCGAGCGGCCACACGGTGCTTGTCCGAGGCATGAGGCGGGCTGTGGTAAGTTAGAGGCGGGTACTCAGCCCCACAGCAACTACTAACATCACAAAATAGTTATAACTAATAAGCAAACCATAGAGAAAGTGGAATCATTTGGAAATATTTGTTGGAGAAGCCTCCACAAGTGACCTGTGTCCCAGCCCAGAATGCTCCCATCTGGGGGGACCGGGTGTGAGGCTGTCCCTCGGCCTTGGATTTCTCCACCTCATTAGGGGAAACCTTTCCCTATTCTAGGTATGCAGTGAATTCCCTGAACTGCTTAAACTGAGCATCTCACGGCCCTAACCAACCCTGCCAGTGCAGCTGGCCCACGGGGAGAGAACGGGTCTCCCCTGCAGCACGAACCCCACCTCGGCTTTAGGAGGGACCCACCGCCATGGGAGACCAGAGCTTGCTACCAATGCAGGTCTCCCTGCGTCTTCTCATTCCAGAAAGGAAAGCGCCAACCTCGTGTCCCTGTGTTTTGTCCTCCTGGGCAACTCCAGACCAGAGAAGCTGGCCGAGGTCTGAGGGCTCCTCCCTGTGGTGGCGGGCGCTGCCCTTTACATGGTGGGACTGGCAGCTGATCTCACTGCTCAGTAATGTTCAACCCAAAATAGGCAGACAAGAGAGAAAAGGAAGCAAAGAACAGGATGACAGACTTGACCCAGATCACATCAATAATCACATCAAATATAAATGGTCTAAAGACTCCAAGTAAATGGCAGGGGCTCAGCTGGGAGGAAGAAGCAAGTCCTAGCTCCAGGCCGCTCACAGGAAATGCACTTTACACATGAAGGCACAGGTGGGTTAGGGAGAAGAAAGGTTCACCATGTGAACAGCAGGCAGAAGAAAGCTGGTGTGGCTCTGTTTCACAAAAAGCAAGTTTTGGAGCAAAGACCGTTGCCAGGGGAAAAGAAGGCAATTCCATCATGACAATGCACCCATTCACTGGGAAGACACGGCAAACCCAAGCATCTGTGTACTAACAACGACGTAGAACAGCAAGAGAAATAGACACACCCACCCCGGCGTCAGAGTTCAAGGTTAAGGCCTCAGTATTCACGGTGAGAAAGTGGAGAACAAAGGGAAAGCTAAACCCTGCAGATCAGAGTGGAAATCAGTGCCACAGAAAACAGAGAAATAGAGAAAATGGACGCAACCAAATGCTGATTCTTTACGAAGATGAAGATGTTGTTGAACCTGGAGCCGGACTGATCCGGACAAAAGGGGACGACCCAAAGTAGCAGCGCCCAGTGAGAGAGGCGACCTCTCTGCACATTCTGAGAGAAATAAGGGAATGTTATTAAAAATTTGTTCCAATACATTTAAGGACTTAGACGAAATGGACAAGTTCCTCGAGGGACACAAGCTACCAAAGGTCACTCGAGAAAAAACAGATCACGTAAATAGCACTGTATCTATGAAAGAAATGGCCTCGCTGGGGAATTCTACCAACCAGTTAAAGAAGAAAGAGAACCAGTCGTACACGACTATCCCAGGGACTGAGGGGCACACCTGCTCCCCAAATTCATCCTGTTCCCAGAAGACTGTTGAAACAATAACACAGCAAACTACAGATTGGGAGAAAATATTTGCAAAGCACACATCTGATAAATACTCAGAACTCGTAGAACATGATAAGAAAACAAGCAACCCAAAACAAAAAAGAGAGATATTTGAGCTAGCAAATCCCCAAGGAAGAGACGGGGGTGGCCAAAAAGCACATGAAATCATGGTCGGCACCAGTAGTTTCTCGGAAACGCGTGTTAAACTCGCAGGGAGACAGCGCCGAGCACGCTGAAGTGGAGAGCCTGCGAAGAGCATCCAGGGCGCAGAGGAGCCGCCAGCAGAACGTAGAGCAGCACGGCCACTTGGGAAGCCGGTCTGGCAGCTCCTTCCCAGGTGAGCACTCATGTGTCGGAGGAGCTAAGCGCTGTGGTCCGAGGAGTCTCCCGAGAGAAAGGAAGGCATGTGTCTGTACGAAGATTTGGTTAGGAGTGTTCACGGTGCTGTTATTTGTCACCATCACCCCCCACCCCCAACTGGGAACAGCCCAGGCATCTGTCCGCAGGTGGGCGGACAGAGCGGCAGCCCCTCCGCACTGCGCAGTACGCCCAGCGGGAGGAGAAGTCAATCCTTTGGCAGGACAGCCCCAGGGGCATCTCGACGTGGTCACCGTGGGTGGAAGACGCTAGGCAGGAAGGAGTACATTCCGCATGACTCCATGCGCACACAACGCCAGGAAAGGCCTATGGGCCTGTGGCGCCAGACCTGGAGGGTGCCTGGAACCCTTCGGAGCGACTGGCGGGCAGGCCCACCACCTTTATCCAGGAGGCCGCGCTGCAGCTTACCGGCGGGGACCGAGACCCGTGCAGCTGGCTGTGCCACAGCCACAAGTCCGTGAAACTCTCTTCAAAGAGAGAGAATGCATCTGGTTAAAGCATGCTGGGTCTGCAGCTCTGTGTGCCACGTTTTCCTGGGGGAGCACGTTTTGAGCACCTCCCAAGCCATCAACAATCCCGTGTTTCCTGCCAAAGTAAAATCCCAGTGCCTGGAGGCTTTGCAGTTTACTTACTTCATTCTGTTGGGCATTTGGGTCATCTGACGATTTTTCACTCACTTAAATGACACTGCGATAAACATGACATGGACGTGTTTGCACTTTCGGGTTATTCGTGAGAGTTTGGTGGCCAGAGGTGGGGCCATTGGAGCCAACATCTGAAACTGGGTGTTCTGTGTTCCATGTAGGCTCTGGGTTTGGAGCCGCCACCAAAGCCATGTGCATCGGCATGCGGTACTGGAAGCCGGAGCGCCTGGAGACGCTGGTGGAAGTCAGTGTCGAGTGCGGCAGGATGACCCACAACCACCCCACAGGTGAGGCTGCGCGAGCGACGCCCGCGCAGAAACCAGACCCACCGTGTGGGTCGTCTACCTGTGGGCGGACTTGGGCTTTTCCATCTTCAGTTCTGCTTCCGCTCTGTTTTCAATCTAGAAGCAGGCTTGGCATTGACCACAGTGATGCTGGAGAAGGAAGCATCCCCAGCAGGTGCAGTGCCGTTTGCGCCAGGACGAAAGAAAGCACCAGTTATCTGAATTAGGCTAGGCTCCGGGGTGACGTCACGGGCATCCGCATTTATATCTCATGTGTTGGGCATCATCTGCTGCCACATGCTGCGCCCACGTGGGGGCCTGAACCAGACCAATACTCACGGGCCACGTGAGCTTCACTTCACCGCCCGTGCCTGTTTCCCCACCTGTCACAGGGAAGACTGTGGCGCTGGAGCCAGGCCTCCTTGTTCATGAGCAGACAGTGGGGGGAACAATGGGCCCCTTGGCTCGTGCTCCTGGGGGCAGTGGCACCAGCCACGCCCCAGGGTTCCCCGCTGCACGTCCATCACACAGGCGGGGCCCCAGCACCTGACCATGGGTCATGACCTAGAAGGGCAGTCGGCTCCTAAGTTTAAAAAGAAACCTGTAACCACCCTTGCATCATGGCAAGGTGGGTAACACGCCCTCCCACACCCCTGTGAGTCCGCAGATGGCCAGCCACTGTCCCAAGACTGTTCTCTCTTTCAAGGCCACTTTAAGATTTTATTTATTTATTTGAGAGAGAGAGCACGAGCAGGGGGAGTGGCAGGCAGAAAGAGAAGCAGACTCCCCACTGAGCAGGGAGCCCAACACAGGGCTCGATCCCAGGATCCTGAGATCATGACCTGAGCTGAAGGCAGATGCTTAACAACTGAGCCACCCAGGCATCCCCTCAAGGCCACTTTCAATGTCCCCTGTAACTGATGCAGCCACACTGTGCCCTCCTGGCAACACCCTTGTGGGTGTTCTTTAGACCCTTAAGTCTGTGTGAAAGGCAGAGAATTTGGGCAGCTGGCGGCATCTCAGCTGGCTGGGGGGACTCCGTGCTGTGCACCTGCTGCTAGCAGTTCAGCTAGAGGCGGACTAAACACAGGAACCTCCAACCGTGACGGTGCCGAGTGTCTGGAGACAATATGGGGAGCACGAGACTCGGGGTCCAGAACCCAAACCTCTAGAACATTGGCTGATATAGTGCCCCCTATTATTAAAGAAATGTTTCACACAATTTGTTTCTAACGGAAGATCTGATGAAACACTGAGGGACACTGAGGGTTTGATGGTCTGCGGGCCACACCGGGGAAGGCATGTTGGGCCCTGTCCAGTGTTCCAGACACCACTGGCAGCAAGCATCGCGGTCATATTAACCTGTGCACGTCCTCAGCGCTGGATACCCCCCAAGAGGGGGCAGGCGATGGCAGGTGGTCCAAACGGTAATGGGTCTGAGAAAGGGACACTCACTTTCAGCCCGTAGCGATGCCTTCCAGAGTGGCCAGTGAGCCACCGAGAGCATCTCTGGAGATGGCCGTGCCTTTTCCCGTGTGGTTGCAGTCTCTGTGAGTCTCGGGCTGGCCTGGTGGGCACTCCTCTGTGCTGAGGACCGTCTGCCCCCACGACAGCCCTTGCTGGGGGTGTGGCACCCCTTTGTGCAGGAAACAAGTCCAGCGTGCACAGAGCCACGGCCCAGCACGCTGAGCTCAGAGCCGGCGTGGCCCAGATGCCATTGTCGTTCTCCTGTTCTGCCCTGCCCTGCAGGCTTCCTCGGGTCCCTGTGCACGGCCCTGTTTGCATCGTACGCTGCACAAGGAAAGCCGCTGGAACAGTGGGGCAGGGACATGATGCGGACGGTCCCGCTGGCTGAGGAGTACTGTAAGAAGACCATCCGGCACCTGGCAGGTGAGCCTGGCCTCCCCTCCTATCACACTTGAACGGGCTTGTCTGATTCAAACTCAGAGTGCATTTGGACAGACCAGGTTCCCAGACAGCTTGAGGTTTATTTGCCCCACAGTGAAACCAAGGGCCCAAGGCACCCCTGGCAGAGGGCAGCACCTGCCCAGGGGGACCCCAGTGGCCAGGAGACCTGGTGCAGTGCAAGCCGCTGCACCCCAAGCCCGGGCCTCCTGCTGTCTGATGGCAGCGGAGAGACGAAAGGAGTGTGCACTCCAGTTCGATGGTCTTTAAGTAGCCCACTCCCCGGAGAGGGACGAGGGACACCCACACTGACGTCTGCACTACTCCTCCACCTTGCGGATTGCCTGACTCGAAGTCTGCTGCCACCAAGGTCAGATGGGCATCCGTGCCCACTGGTGACATCTATACCCAGGAATGTCTGTCTGTCCTCAGTTACCCCAAATCCACTGTCAAAGGATACACACCCTCCTGGCCACCAGTGGGGTGTCCATCAGCTTGTCCGGCAGAGGTCCTAGGGGACTGTGGTGTTGCTGGCAGTTGGGCGAGTGGTGGTGACCTGGCGGACCAGAGGCGAGAAGCAGGTGCAGGACTAGGAAGCCCACGGCTTCTCCTTGGGCCGCCGACCCTCCGCAGGGTTCTCTCCCTCTAGGAAGACGGGAGCTGCATGCAGATGTTCTGAAGGTGTCCAGGAGGATTTCTGGCATGAGTTGCCATGTTTGTCCCGGGGCAGAGGGAGCTGAGGGTGCGTGTAGGAGCAAAGTTGTTGGTTTTCTGGGCAGCCCGAGGCTGAGGTCTTGAGACAGGAAACCCATGAGTCACTGTCACCCTCCGACGAGTGGGGACTCATTCTAAATATCTTGGAGAAGCTTCCAGAACAACTTGACAAGGAGACCTCTGCCAGCTTGTAGTGCTGGGAAACTCTTATCCACCGGGCCCCGTTCCGATGGGAAGCAGAGAACCTTGTGTCCACCATGAACTGAAGTGTCCCCCTATAAACTTAATTATAGAACAGAGCTCCACGCTGGCCTTCTTTTCAACTGGCTTAAGTCACTCTTACCCGGAGGTCTCTGCACCAGGCGAGGCTGTCTGTGGTTACCTCCTCCCACCTGGGAGAGACAGGTCAGCAAGGCCGAGTGTGGGCCATGCAGTGACTGCGTTCACGCTGTGTCAGGGACGGCCCCCAGAGCACTGGCCTCCCCCAGGATTTCTCACAGAGCAGCCATCGGGGATGCTCCTGGACGGTAATGGGGAGGACAGGCATTGGTCAGAAAATTTGACACTTTGTTCTTTGATTTTAAATGTGTTCAACCTAGAGTTTTATGACCTCCTATGACACATACCCTTTTTAACAGAAACCCAAAATTATCCAGAGAAAATCATGTTCGATTCTTCCAGGGCCTTCTGCTTAGTGGGGACAACGCCCATTGGCAGTAGAGACAACGGAAAATCAGTTCCCTGCTTTCCTGCCTGGACTTCTGTTCCTAGAGTCGGCTGCCCAATGGCCAGGGCAGAGGTGACCACACGCAGGCCCAGCCCTCGTCCCTGCGGGGCAGCTGGGACTTCCCGTCTGACCCTGTCATCTTGCCTCAACCTTAGGTCGGCTTTACTTTTAGTTTTGTAAAGCAGACTCGGGCCAGCTTTTCCAGGGCCCTGCGGTTCCCTCAGGACCTGGAGCCCCACCCCAAGACCTGTCTCGGGGCCTTTCTCCAGCCCCCGAGCCGTCCCCTCTCTCCAGAGCAGTGGCTGTGCCTCATGGGCCAGGAGCTTCCCTCATCCTGGCAAGGAGGCTGCCACAGTGTGCCGGCCCAGCTGCCCGCCAGAGGGACACCCAGGGGCTCGTGCCCCCATATCGGCACCCGCGTAGCTGCTGCCATGAACGTCCTCGTCACCCTGTGATTTTGCAAGTCCTTTCAACACCTCTGGGGCTTGGGCGTCAGGTAGTTGGTCAGGAGTAAGGGTTGTGCACTGGGCGGTCAGCCGGGAGTAAAGGAACGTCTCCTGCCAGGCTGGGTTGCATCAGGGAAGGGATACAGCTTGGAATTTTCAAGAGGATGCTCTTGGAAGGACTGCAATCCCACCTGGGCTTTGGAACAGAGTCAAGCAAGGCTTGGGGTCACTTTGTCCCCCATCTCCACCTTCCTCACTATGGTTTCAAAGTAGGTGCAGACACAAGCATTGCCGAGCCGCAGAGCCGTCGCCGCGGTGGGGCTCAGCCCTCCACCTCCTGCTCCTGCCCGCGCGACACCCGCTGCCCCCACGCCCCAGCTGGTGGCCCTCGTGTGCAGCCCACCCTATTCTTTATGTTTAGAATACCAGGAGCACTGGTTTTACTTTGAAGCTAAATGGCAGTTTTACTTGGAGGAGAGAAAGATCAGCGAAGACACGGGAAACAAAGCCACCTTCCCCGACCGCTATGATGCAGAGGAGAGGGACAAGGTAAGTCTTCCCACATCTGAGGGGTGGGGACAGGAGTTGTCTGGGCCTCACTGCCCAGGGTCCCGCTGAGGAGCCGCGGCAGTGGGGCTGTGTTTCTGCCGCATTTAGAGCCTGGCCTGGGGGGCTCCCCCCACAGCAACAAGGGGCCTGGAGCAGCTGTGGGGGTGGGGGTGGAAACCTTCCTGGAGGAAGCATGTTTGAAACAGATAAAACTTTTTATTTTTCTGTTTTCTCTCATTAAAAGCGTGGTATGTGCTAAATAATTTGAAAATATGGTTGTTAAAGATGTTCTATTCCACTTCACTTTTTCTAGGCACTGGGACTTAAAAGTGTACACGATGCATGAGGTCATGCACACCGTCACCCTTCCTTGTGCTGAGACAACCCCTAACTGGCTGACGTTGTCAGCATCGGGTTTGGTAGCACAAGGGAAAACACTGAGTCAGCGTGGCTTAGCCAAGATAGACACTTATTACCCATAGGTCCACGGATCCCAAAGCAGAGTGGGAAGTCCCTTGCAGTGAGGAGCTGAGGACACTTCTGTGTGGCTCCTCTGCCTTCTGAGGGCACCACTGTCGTCCAAGCTGGCTGCTCCAGCTCCGGCCAGCACGTCTGCATTCCAGGTGTCAGGAGGGTGCAAGGGGAGGGGGAGGGGGAGACCCACCCTTCCTCCTCAGGTGCTCCCTACCGGCCCTCTGTGTGCCCCCCATGCCCCCCCTCCCCGGATGCAGGAAGGCCCCCATGTGCGGTCCTGCAGGTGGTGGTGCTACTGCCCCAACCAGCACTGAATCTGTGGCCAGGGCACAGGGGTGTGACCAGCCAGTCTCCACCTCGCGACCCCTGCCCATTCCCAGCTCTCTCCAGCCTTCCCGCTCATGGCGCACCCGCCGGGCTTCATTTGGAACCACCACCCAGCCCTGCGTTAGGGCCTTGGCACCCGCTGCCCCATGCTCTGCTCAGACGAGGGTTGCATGGGCTCTATCACTGTAGACTTGGCGGCTACCCCAACATGTGGTCAGGATTGTTTGTCTTTGGAATGTCTGCCTCCATAGGAGCCATAAGAAGTGGCTCTTTCCTGTGCACGGTCACCCCCAGCCCTGGGGCAGGACCTGGCACACAGACGGTGCTCCACAAGTGCGCAGCGAGTACGTGGACAGCAGGGCCCTGGACGAATCCAGGAAGCATGTGCTCCAGCTGACACTGGCTTGACTGTCATGCATGACCCTGACCCCCGGCTCTTCCTTCAGGCCTACCGAAAATGGAGCTCAGAAGGCCGAGGGGGCCGGCGGGGCCACGATGCCCCCATGATTGCCTACGATGCTCTCCTAGGAGCTGGGGACAGCTGGACGGAGCTCTGCCACCGGGCCATGTGTCACGGAGGTGAGATCGCCTTCTTTAATGGTCTTGGGTTCCGGGCGACCAGCACCCTCTTCTCACCCCAAAGCACCCTCCTGGGATGTCCAGGGCTGCAGGCGTCAAAGGACCGGCCTCCTGACCCCCCTGGATGTGTGTCCTTCTCTGGGCGGGGTGCTGCCTCGAGTGGCCATTTGAGTCTGAGCTCATAAGAAAACGGCATCTGCAGGAGCCGGGGTGAGCGTCCCTCTCCTTCAAGGCTGCTGGGCTAAGAGTGGGGGTCCTGCTGGTACGGGCCCCACACAGTTCTGTGGACTGTGTAGCCAGAGAGAGCTCTGTAGCACCTTACATCAGGCAGCCGCCGGTTCGAGCCCTCCAGGAGTGGCCGTGACTGTCCCACGGCTGTGCAGGCGGGATTTCCCCGCCTCCCGGTGCCTGCTCTCTCCCGCGGGTGTGAAATGAGGGGATTCCTGGCAAGCACCACCTCGTGCTGAGCACGGGGTCTCCGTGGGCATCAGAGCCCCTCGGGTCCTGACACCATTACTGCCCCGCAGACGTGGTCTCCCCGAGCGCCCGGACCCCAGGACAGCACGGGCATCTGCACACACT
The DNA here is from genome assembly GCF_024610735.1 of Ursus americanus. Classification (NCBI taxonomy): domain Eukaryota; kingdom Metazoa; phylum Chordata; class Mammalia; order Carnivora; family Ursidae; genus Ursus; species Ursus americanus. The sequence goes on from NC_142136.1 coordinate 718,989, forward strand.
CAGACGTGTCAGGGTGTGCAAAGAGGGAGGGAGGGGGCTGCCCAGAGGGTCTCTGAGATGGTCCCTTGGCAAGGCGGACCCACAGGCAGTGGCTAGTGCCAGATCCCGGCGCCACACCCGTCGGCCTTGACCCTGGGGCCCCTGAGGACCTGTGTTTCTGTTCCAGGCGAGAGCGGGGCCACAGGGACTATCGCGGGCTGCCTGTTTGGGCTGCTGCACGGCCTGGATGCGGTTCCCACGGGCCTGTACCAGGACCTGGAGCACAAGGAAGAGCTGGCGCGTCTGGGTGAAGCTCTGTATCGCCTGTCCACGGAGGAGAAGTAAAGCCCTCCCACCACTGTCCCTTTGCGGGGAGCCGCGTCCAGCTCTGGCTGTCCCACGGCCCTCCTGGTGTGCGCCGTGCCTAATTGGCCATAATTACATTTTAACTCTTTCCTCCCCCTGATGTCACAACTACCTGCTGTAGGAAATGCACTGTCTGTCCCACAAGGATGTTTGTCCTGCCCTCACATGACCCCAGGGCATCACTGGCCCCACCCTGGGTCTGTCGCCCCGAGGCTCCAAACAGCAGCACAAACAGTCTCGGGGACAGTCCGTGTATTTCACTCTGTGCACAACTAATGCTGCTCGCTCACTGATGCCGACAAAGCTAACCACGACGGCCGTGCGTGGACAGGGCGTGTGCCCGCCCGCTCCTGGCCTCAGACACCGGCAGCCGGAAGCACGCGCTTAACCTCCAGCCGACGTTTTTAATCACACTAGATCTTAAAAACCAACCCGTTTGGAACGAGTGCCTGAGAAAACCGGGAAATAAAGGGTCCGCGTGCATCTCCCGCATCTCCTTCCACGTGGTCTGCAGTTGTCATGCGGGCCTGACAGGCCCAGCCTCGGCCCCCACCTGCTCCACCGGGCCCGCTGCTAAGGACACGGAGCCGCTCCCCGTGGCTGGGGTGTCTCTGGCGGCGAGTCTTGAGAGAGAGAACGCCCGCTCTTGCTAAAAATAACCTCAGACACAGTCTTTCTGAAGTAGCATCTGGTGTGAATAAAAGAGCAGTTGGTGTTTCACATTTAACACGGCGCTTTGGCGGCTTGGCTGGGGCCGGCCCCGCGGTGGCCTCCGAGCGTGGCCGGTGGCCCCCAGAGCCCACGGGGTCACCCCCTCGCTTCTCAGGACAGTGTGAAGGCTTCACGCCGGCTGGCGGGCAAAAGATCCAGGGGCGGCCGGCAAGGAGGGTCCCAGTAACTGAACTAACCCTCGCTGCTGCTGGGGCTTTTCAGTGGGAAGCGGCAGAAAGCCACGCGCAGGGTGGCCCCTCGGATGGGCTGCCCAGGCTGGGGGGCGGGGATGGCACCCAGCATGCCCTTCAGGAGCAGAGGCCCGCAAAGGTAAGCTGGCACGCTCACTGTTGCCGAGCCACGTCCCGCCGGCCATGGGAGCCAGAGGCCGGCCCCAGGGGAGGAGCCGGGGGGGGGGGGGCGGCGCAAGGACACCCGGGCTCCATCACGCTGGCAGTTTAGGAGAACCCAGCCCATCCTTGAGAATCAGGAAGTGGGTCTATTTACAGGTTGATGATAAAACATTTAAGCAAAAATTCACAGGACTCCTGAAAGGAGTGGACTGTCTCCCCATCTCACTGCAGAAAAATGCATGCACTGAAGAAAATGAGACCATAAACACGGTGAGGTGAACAGCGCACCCGCTCAGATTTTACGTTAAATACTTGTGATTCCATCCTTATTGCAAATGGGACGCAGGCGCACAGCTTCTGAAACTCGTGCGTCCACGGTGGTGTGTGGAGAGCAGGGGGCTCCAAGCCCTCAGCCACAGTAGCACTCCCAGCCCCTCAGGTGGCCCCAGAAGCCGCCTCTCACGTGTAATCCGGGAGCATCTGCACACACATGCACGCGTGCACTCCTTTCCTTTTGGCATTTTTGGACCCCGGTCTTTTTAGATGCCGCACTTTCTTGTGCAACGTGATTCACGTTACTCGGTTGTTCCCACTTCTGCCACCCCCATGTCTATTTCCAAATGTCGCCTCCCATCCCTCCTGCAAGGACATTGGTCCCCGAGGTAGGCCGGCAACTTTGCATTCTGCGTGGTGGGGGTGTCAGGCAGCGGCGGGTCCTCCTCGTGGAGATGGCGTCCTCCCCACGACCCCCGCCCCAGCTCAGCGCATGGGCACGTGGGCTCAGAGGCTGGGGCTCCGGAGGCAGCCCTGACCCTGCCGGCAGCGCTGGGCCCGTCGGGAAGGGTTTGCTTTCTGGCAGCCCCCTGCCCTCAGGGCTCCACTTTCGGAGCAGGTCCCCTGCTCTGCTCCCAGGCGTCTAGACTTCAGGCTGATGGATTAATGCATGTCCCCAGGCTCTTGGGTTAAGAGGTTTGGCATTTAGATTTTGAACCCTGTTCCCAGTGTTTTTGTATCTGGAAGCCAGATGGGAGGTTTGGCAGACGCTCTGTCCCTCTGACAGCTGGGGGCAACCCACCCAGCAAGTCCCCTGACGAGATCGGAAGGGTCCACTCACAGGGTCCAACTGCACAACGGCCTCAGCCCGGTTCTCTGGGTCTGACCCCTCCATGGGGCGGGGGTTCCCCAGGTCGGGGGTGGGACAGCAGTGGGTGCCATCACTGCCTGTTGGGCACAGGACGGTGGGAGCTGTTCGTGAAGTAGACCCAGTAGGCCTAACAGCCCAGCCCCACTTCTAAGCTGCCCGCCGGCCTTCCAGAGGCAGTGGCACTTGTCCTCAGCCGCAGGCCCACGGGCAGCTGGAGCAGACAGCAAAGGAGGCTCGGCCAGGTGTCCGCAGAAGGAGCTGGAAACACCGTTTCCGAGGAGGCCACTGGGGACACAGGGCCTTCTCAGGGCCACAGCCCAAGGGGACACGGACACGAGGGAGACCCCCAGCCCACCTGTCAGCCCTTGGTCCTGCGTTCATCCTGCCCCCATTGTAATCGCTTGTTTTCAAGTACATTAAAACACACAGAAAGCCACAAAATGACCCCAAAAGCTCCCTTCACCAGCTGCACCAGCTGTTCACATTGGGCTGACTGCTGCGTGCGAACACTGGGCCACACCGCCCGCTGTCTCTCTCAGCGATGCAGACAAACGTGTCCAGCAGCAGCCGTGCCCCGGGAACGAGGGAGGGGTGCCCGAGAACCCTCCGGCTGCCTGCATCTACCCCACGGACTCCATCAGCCAGGGCTGGACTGACGCCCCTCTCTCTCTGCAGCCCGCCAGCTGGGGGGCTTGGGTGCAGGGCTGGGGATACCCCAGCCCAGACGGCTGCCTACCATTTCCAGCCGGATTTATTTCTAGGAAAACACAGGGGCTCGGGTTCCCTGACCCTGACTCCTGCACAGTTTCAGCTCCACTACCCCTCACAGCTCCAGGCAGCAGGACTGGCCTGCTCAGAGAGCTGGCCACAGGGAGCGTCTGCAAGGGCTTGGGAGGGCACAGGCAGTGTGGGGCAAGTTGGCGAGTGTGCTGGGCCAGAGGACAGCAGGGGGCCGTCATGAGGGCGCAGCTCTCTGTGTGGAAGACAAGTGTGGGAGCAGCACTGTGGGGGTGATCCTGGCTGGTTTCTCTCCCCTTTCTTTCCAAGGATGCACTTGGCGGGGTTGGGGGGGTCTCTGCTGCCATGGGACTCAGCGGTCTGCCCAACAGGGCCTAGGAGACCCCATATCTCAGAGGAGGACACGGGGGCCAAGGGATGTCCCCTTGTTGCCCGAGGACACACTGATGAGGGCGGACCCGTGCCTGCTGATAAAGCAGATGGTGAAGGCCAGGCGCTGCCTGCCAGGAAGGCCCCACTAAGACCCCCGAGGGACCCGGTGCTACTGGCCTTTTGGGCCAGGCTGAGGTGGAGGGTCTCAGCCAGGGAGTTGTCCTGCACCCTGACCCTCTAGTGCCCCTGTATTTGCAGGTGACCTCTCAGTAGCCAGAGGTGCCAACGGAACCGCCAGGAAAGCTTATCGCGGCCATGCTACTCACAGTGGCCCCAGATAAAGGTGTTCCGGTCCTGTCCCACCAGCCAGCAGGGGCAGCAGCCCAACATGAAGACGTCAACCCCAGACCACCTCTGGGAAGCGCTGACCAGACGGAAACACACTTGGCTTTGAGGAGCAAATGGCCGATGCTCCCCACAACTGTCCTCACCTGCAGTGCGCAGGCCAGGTGTGTGGGGCTCAGAGAAGAATGTGCTGGGCCTGCCTGCAAGTCTGGGCTCAGGCAGCCATGGGAGGCCCCGATTGGGGACCTCACCTCCACAGCTGCGCTCACACCGTCCTGCAGGAGAATTCACGCCCCCAGCCGTTCTGATTCATGGACTGCAGGGCTGCAGAGGGCCGTGCTGGTACCCCACAGGGGACACTGAGGGGCCTCCCCAGGACCAGTGGGGGCAACATAGCCAGGCCACTGGGAAGGCTCTGCCGAGAAGAACATCTGAACTGGGGTGTGAAGGATGCATAGGAGCTCGTCGGGAGTGTGGCTGTTCCAGGCGGAAAGGCTCAGTGCAGGGCTGGGACAGAGCAGAGCAGGGAGCTGAGCTGAGGCACACAGGTCTGCATCCCTCACCCCTGACAGTGATGGGCAGCGTGAGCCAGACCTCAGACTGGTCCCCTCCACAGGTGTCTCCTGAGGGTCTGCTCCTGCCAGGCCTCGATGCAAGCCCCAGGAAAGTGCAGAACAGTGGTTTTCCTGCCCACGTGGAGCCAAACATATGCATGTTTGCAACTGCACTTGAATCTCAGACAATGATTGTTACAGCAATAACGACCCCAGGTGGTGCGTTGGGGGCGCTGAGGGTTGTGTGCGCAGGGAGTGACCTCAGGAGGATCCACGTGAAAGCCCGAGGATAGGCAGTGGAAAGCAGAGGGAACAGCTTGTGCAAAGGTCCAGGGGTAGGAATGAGCTGGGGACCAATTGATGGCCAGTGCTGCTGGAGCAGAGTACAAGGTGGGGTCAGAGGGCCAGATGGGCAAGTTCATGGCCTTAGCACTGGGTAGCGTGTCCCTAAAGGGAGGGCAGGATCCCAGCTCAGCCACGTGGTGAGCACGCATGGCACAATAGTCTTGCAAACAGAGCTCAGCATTTCTCTGGGGGCAGGGGATCCCTAGGGTGGAGGGAGCAGGACAGCAGAGACAGCACAGGGGCAGGTGGAGTCGAGGAGGGGTATCGTGTTCATGGTGACTGCTACGCACAAGTTACCTATTGGAGGAGGCCACATGGTCACCCCTCTGCACTCCCTGCTCCAGGCGTCATTCTGAATCTTCGCACCTCGTGACGTGACCAGCATGTCAGCCCCGCCGTGGGCTGGTAGGTAAACACAATTGGGATGAGTCCCCACCTTGCTTCATGCCACAGAGGGGCGCTCGGCATCGAAGCCATGGCTTGGAGATCGTGGCGGGAAGCGTCCGGTGCCGACAGCAGAGAAACAGGGCTCAGTCCATACCAAGCTGCCCTCACTCTGCACCCCTGCCAGAGCTGCCTCCCATTCAGACTCGGGGATCCTGGCGCCTGTAGGCAAAGGAAGCTGCAAGGGCGCACGAGGCCACGTGGCTGGTCCTCAGGGGCCGTGTTCAGACGTCAGAATGACTCCAGAGCTATTTCAGCCCTCGAGTGACTCAACCTGCAGTCACGAAGGTGAATGGAAGGGCCAAGGGAGCAACGGCCCCCAGCAGGGTGGCTAGAGTTGTGGCTGGCGGTGTGGTCGGCTCCTCCAGGAGGCCCCCATCGGCACCCGCACCAGGCCCTGCCTGCACGCCGAGGTCCTGGGCCCAGAGGCCCCCGTGTAGGATGCAGGCGGCGGGCTCTGCTGCAGCCACCATCCCCATGAAGCTAGGACCCGCACACAACGACAGGCGCCTGGGGCGACTGCGCAGTGACAGTGTTGGCCCGGCGCTCAGTCCCAGCCGTGAGCTCAGCCAGCACCGACAGGCCCTGTGTGAGTCAGGTACGGAGCTAGGGTCTGGACTCCTCAGAGATGGGCGTCTGGTCGTCTGCCCGGGAGTCAGTCTGGCTGGGATGAGCACTGAGGCCCAGGGCTCCAGGTGGGGTGAGGCTTCCATGGGCGTCTTCCAGAGCACGGGTCCCAGAAGGAGGGACACGAGCATGGACGGGCAAGCAGGAATGCAGCACGAGGAGGTGGTGCCAAGAGCTCAGGGCTGTAGCCTTGTCCGCAGCAGGAGTTTGGACCCAGTTGTAGACACGGCGGAGGCCAGAGCACATGGGTGTGCAGTCGGAGAGGTGGCCATGAGGCGGAGGGAAACGTGGGACTGCAAAGCCCGGCCAGGCAGGCGGCAGCTGGGGCCGTGCAGGTGCTGGGAGGGAGTTCAGCCACATGTGACGTGCCTGTGAGACCCTGGTGTCGGGCCAGACGCACAGAGCTGGGCATCCCAGGTGAGCTCCCCACACTTGTGAGCCGCCCGGACAGTGTTCCAGTCCCGGTGCCGCGCTCAGACCCAGTATCTGCACAGCAACGTGTGAGAGAACGCAGTAAAGTGAGATAAGCCCGAGCAAGCCCAGGGCACTGGTGGGGCGCCCAGCAAAGTCAACGGCAGAGCCTCGGGATGAATCGCGCGAAGAGACATGGGGATGCCTGCTGTCTTGTGCCTCTGGGAAACAAAGCCGTGCCGCCAGCCAGCTACCCATCAGAGCAGGAGGCCACGGATCCCAGCGCTCGGTCCAGAGACAGAGCCGTGGGGACAGTCAGGTCGCAGGAGTGCTGGCACTGACCAAGGTCTCCTCCCGGTCCCCGCAGGTCCTGGGCTGCGTCTCCTTGGGGCTGCCTTTGAAGCCGTGGAGATGAAGCTTGTGGGCTCTGGAGGAAGCCTGGACCATGGAGCCCCGAGTGGCCACTGACAACCTACCCTGGCAGGAAAAGTGAGGTCTCTGATGACCCTGCAGAGAGTAGTGGGAGAGAGGATGTCCCCGCACGCCTTGGGGGCCAATGTGTGAGCAGTGTGGGCGCCCATGTGCCTGGCCAGCCCCTCGGCGGTCCTGCGCTGGACGGGTGCAGCTGTGGCCCAGGAATCAGCTGGTGCTCACTGCGTGCACATGTGGCCCGGTGGCCATGCTGGCTCACACTGCTCGGGCTTAGGAATGGATTCAGGTTTCTGTTTTGCTTTAGGGTCCTAACTCACCAAATGCACAGCTGTCTGAGGTTGGGAAAGAGCCCGACCTATCCCTGGGATTCTCCGAGTGGGGTCCCTGGGCCAGCAGTGGCGGTGGCTCGGAAGCCTTGTCGGGAGGCAAGTGCTCAGGCCCCTGGTGGACGAGAGTCAGGCATGGGGGTAGTGCCCCCGCACTCCGGGTCATCACAGGTTGTCTGGTGTCTGAGGACAACTAATGCTGCCCCTCTCCCCGAACTGACCGCAGCTGGGTGGACTGGGGGCTCTCGGGGAGCCTGTGGGGGCAGGCGTCCACGGTCACGCCCCCCGAAACGAGTACTTCCCGGTGTGGTCAGGCTGCTGGGTGACAGACCACCTGCGGCTCTGGGCACGTCCTCACAGCTGATTAAGAAGACGCGTGTGGCGTCTACATGCAGAGCCCTCTTTTCTGGGAAATGCATAAAAGCATGAAAAGTATCATGTGTATTTCCTTTCAATCTGGTATCTAAGTCCACATTGGGCCATGCAGTTTGCCGCTTCACATATGCCGTGAGCACTTTCCCAGCCAGGACAGCGCTCTCGCTTCCGTGGGCGTGTGCCGTGCGTGAAACAGCCTGTTGCTGCACGTTTAGAATGCGGCCAACGCTCTAACGTCGTCCAAAGCAGCGTGAAGACTGTCGAGCAGGATGTGGTTCTGTCGTGCTCCGCGACCATCTGCTTGGAAGGACTCACTAGAAGCCAGAACGGCCGGGCTGTGTCCTGTGCATCTTCACAGATGTGCCTCCGCCCACCAGGGAGGACCTCCTGTGCCAGGCTGTGCAGAAGCCACATCAGGCGCCCGAGACCCCGTCCCCAGGAGGTCTGTCAGTGGCTGGGTTGAGGTCAAGGGCCTGTGGCTGCCGTGCTGATAAGAGTCTCTCGGGGACAGAGGCTCAGGCCCCTCAGCCACGGGGAACCTCTGAGAGCATTCTGGGGTGCCCCCTGTACCTGGCGAGCCCCATCCACTCTGCTTGGCAGCGAAGACCACTTCCTCCAGGGGTTCACCACCCTCCGTTCCTGCCCCTGAGACCTTCCCCAAAGCTGAGGCCCTCCGTGTCTTCCCAGGCCTGTGGTTGTCCACGGGTCTTGAGTCAGGATATAACCGTGGTATTAACTTCATTTCTCATACCTCAAGTTAGATATGCATAGAACCCCACAGAAAGTGTTAATTTCCTATGCTTACTTTTCCCCAATTATACGAGCATCGTATATCCGCTGTAAAAACAGTCCAATACCGCACACACACACATCCACTTTCCAAAGTGCTTCCACAGAGCTAGTAACCCTTGGAAGGACAGCAGTCTTGAGTGGGCAGCAAACGGCAGCCCAAGAGGCCATGCATGTCCCTCGTCTCTGCATCTCCAGGCTCCCGGGCCTCTGTCCTTCCCCCAGATTTTTGGGGTATTTGAAATGTGATTGCTCCACAGGAAATATTCTCTGAAGTCACCTTGGAAGACAACAAAGATAAAATCTGTGACGATTGATTTTTTTTCCTGCAGCTCCAAGCGTGGCAGGACGTACGGCAGTAAGAAGTGCGTGGACGTCCAAGCCCTGAGAAAGAAGGTCAGCAGCGTGACGTGTGACCCGGCAGCCCGGGCCGTCCTCAGCAGCCTGCTGCTCTATGTCACGGATCTCCAGGACAGGCCCCCAGAGCCACCTCCCACCAGGAGGGCAGAGGGCAGAGAGAGCAGGGCCCCACGCTCTCCTGACAGCCAGGACACCCACCGGCGGCCCACGTGCTTCCAGCTCCTGCAGGCCAAGTTCATGGGCTCGGGCCGCGAGCCCCGCCTCAAGAAGGCCCGGGAGGTGGGGAGGCTGATTTCCAAGGACAAGCAGGGCCCCAGCAGGAGCTTGGTGACCGCCACCATCAACAAGCTCCTGGAGAAGACCCGGGAGGGAGCCGGCCGCCCCCCGCAGGACCCGGGGCCGCCCCACGGGCAGAAGCCCCGGCAGGGCCTCCCAACCGGGAAGGGCACCGTGAAAAACATCCTGAAGATATTCCTGGCCGCAGAGGAGAAGGAGGTCCGCGAGGAGCCCAAAGCTGCCAGGGGGCCCCTGCCGAAGTTGGCCCCCAAGAGGGGCTCCATCCTGTCCAAGCTGCGGGAGAAGTTTGAGCAGAGCGGCTGTCTTTGTTCAGAGGCCAGTGTGCTGCCGCTCCGCACAGACGGGAGGAAGAAGAAGAACACGCAGAGGAGGAAGACGCAGAGGCCCAAGACCCGCGTGCTCTGCATGGCCACCATGGCCAGCACCTGCATCCGGACGCCGCTAGCCCGCTTCCTGGCCTGCACCGCGGAGCCCGTGCTGGCCTTCAACATCGCCACTGTTGTCTGTGCCCCCAGGAGCTGGCTGTCCCACTGCGCCAAAATCAGCCGCTCCCATCAGGGGCGCGTGCCCAGGGGAGGAACGGGCACATCCCCCACCGCAGGGGACATAGTGCCCAGGGGAAGTAAAACAGCAGGACAGGGACAGCCTGGTGGCGGGCCCACACAGCCACCAGCACCCTGGGCCATGGCTCCCGGGGACAGCCTGGAAACGGCGTTCCTGGGAGGGGGGCCCGAGCCCATCCCCGGGCCAGCCCCCTCTCCTGCCTCCCACAGGGGTGCGGCCCTTCCTGGCGGTGAGCCCGTGGTGTCCCTACTCAAACCAGCCAGCCCAGGGCATACCAGGGCAACAGGAGGTGACAGGATAGGCCTGCCCCCCGCAGGGGACACTTCACAGCGCACCGGGGGCCCTGGGGAAGCCAGGGTGGGCCTGTGGCCTGGACTCCCGGGCGCAGGAGCAGGGATGGCCCCCGAGGTTGCCCTGATGGTTTGCAGTTCTGAGGATGAAACAGAAGGAGTGACTCTAGGCTCGGAAGGAGACCCCCTGTTTGCTGTCCAGGAGACTTTCCCGGAACAGAAGATAGTGGGACATATCCCGCCCCTTCTGGCGCCCGCCGCCCAGGCTCTGCAACGCGCACAGTCAGCTGTGGAGTCTCCCCAGATAACTGTCACACGGCCAGTCATGTACCAAATGCCACCACCTCCTGCCACACTGCCAAAGGCCGTGGAGTCTCTCCAGGTGACTGTCACCCGGCCGGACATGTACCAATTGCCACCATCTCCTGCCTCGCTGCTGAAGGCCGTGGAGTCTCCCCAAGTGACTGTCACCCAGCCGGACACGTACCAATTGCCACCATCTCCTGCCATGTTGTCCAAGGCCGTGGAGTCTCCCCAGATGACTGTCACCCGGCCGGACACGTACCAATTGCCACCATCTCCTGCCACGTGGTCCAAGGCCATGGAGTCTCCCCAGATGACAGTCACCCGGCTGGACACATACCAATTGCCACCATCTCCTGCCACGTGGTCCAAGGCCATGGAGTCTCCCCAGATGACTGTCACCCAGCCAGACACGTATGAAATGCCACCATCTCCTGCCATGCTGTCCAAGGCCATGGAGTCTCCCCAGGTGACGGTCACCCGGCCGGACACGTACCAATTGCCACGATCTCCTGCCACGTTGTCCAAGGCCGTGGAGTCTCCCCAGATGACTGTCACCCGGCCGGACACGTACCAATTGCCACCATCTCCTGCCACGTGGTCCAAGGCCATGGAGTCTCCCCAGGTGACTGTCACCCGGCCGGACATGTACCAATTGCCAGCATCTCCTGCCACGTGGTCCAAGGCCATGGAGTCTCCCCAGGTGACTGTCACCCGGCCGGACACGTACCAATTGCCACCATCTCCTGCCACGTGGTCCAAGGCCATGGAGTCTCCCCAGATGACTGTCACCTGGTCGGACATGTACAAAAGGCCACCATCTCCTGCCACATTGTCCAAGGCCGCGGAGTCTCCCCAGATGACTGTCACCCAGCCAGACACATACGAAATGCCACCATCTCCTGCCACATTGTCCAAGGCCGCGGAGTCTCCCCAGGTGACGGTCACCCGGCCGGACATGTACAAAATGCCACCATCTCCTGCCACGTGGTCCAAGGCCATGGAGTCTCCCCAGATGACTGTCACCCGGCCGGACACATACGAAATGCCACCATCTCCTGCCACACTGTCCAAGGCCACGGAGTCTCCCCAGATGACTGTCACCCGGCCGGACACGTACAAAATGCCACCACCTCCTGCCACGCTGCCGAAGGCATCAAGTCGTGGAGACAAAGCTTCTAGTCTTCAGAGCAGTGGAGGCGGGGGTGGGGGTGGGCTTGAAATTGCTCAAGTGCCGTTTCCCACAGGGACAGACGGTGAGAGCACCAGGGCAGCCGGCATGGCTGAGGGTGCCCTCAAAGTCCTGAGTGTCCCACCTGCAAGGGGTGTCACCAGCATGGGTCAGGACCTCCCAGCAGCAGTTCCTCAGAAACGTCCCACTCGAGGAAAGGCAAACACATACAGCTTTGGGGATTCAAAGGAGCTCCAGCGCCCTGAGGGTCCGGCAGGAGAGGACGTGGCTGAGCTGGCCTGTGAGAAGCATCACTTGCCAGCATCAGGTGACAGGTTGGTCCGTGGCGGGGGTGCCCCATGGCATCATCCCACGGCCTCAGAGGCTCGGAGAGGGGACAGCCCCTCGGCCCCTGGCCATCAGCGAGAGCTGCCTGCTGACATGGGACACCCGGCGGGCGTCTCAGCACCGCTGGAGGTCACCCCCAGAGACAGGACCCAGTCTGACAGTCCGACCTCCACGGACGAGAAGGTCCTGTGTGAGCGAGAGCTCAGGGGGCCGTCACTAAGGGACCCTGCCCAGCCCATCCTGCGGGCTGCAGGGAGCACCAGCCCCGGCCTCAGCGGCAACAGACCCACCTCCTTCAGCAAATGCCCCAAACTAACTCCCGAAGCCCCTAGATGGGTGGCAGCCACAGGGGCCACAGAGAGTCACGCCACACCAGTGGCTGGTCACGTCCCAAGCCCCATAAACAGCATGGCCAGAAAGGGGAACCCAGTGTGTGAGGAAGAGAGTGGCCCACCGCCAGCGCACCACAGCCTTGCTGCCGTGGCTCTGACCCGGGCCACCAGCCCCCTGTGTGGCTCGGCACCAGCCGGGCCCCAGAGGCATCTGCTCAGAGCTGCAGAGAGCGGCGCCTGTGGGGGTTCAGGGCAGCGCCGGCCGGAGGCCCCCAGGTCCCCGGCCGCTGTGTCACTGGAGGTGGCAGGCGCCCCGCTCATGTTGGCTGAGCCGCGCACGACTGCTGTGGCCAAGGGTGAAGCTAGCGCAGTGGCAGGAGGCACAGGTGCCGCAGCTGTGCACGGGAGCCCCTGGGGGGGCGAAGTGATCCCAGTCCCAGGCTGGGCTCACCCTGTGCCCCCGGGCAGCACTGTGGTGGGGCCTCCACCTTCACCTCCTGAGAACCCACAGGCCAAAGCGGACAAGCACGTCCTGCCCCAAAACCAGGTTCCTCCCGGCGCTGGGGCTCCCCGCCAGCCTCTATCACCGGGAGCCGCAGCAGAAGGGCAGTGGGGAGGTGGGGCGCCCCAGAAGTGCCCCAACCCCCGGGCACACCCGCCGCCTGCATCCCTCATGAGGGCTGGCTCCCGGGAGGGAGTCGAGGTGGGGGTCAGGCATCAGCCACAGGCAGGCCTGGGGGCACTGGAGAGGGCTGCAGGGCCCATGAAGCTGGATGGCCCCCCAGAGAAGGGGGTAGCTCCGTGGGGCCCGAAGCCTCTGTCATGTGCTGCAAAAGAGAGTCCAACACGGCCCAGGGAGGTTGAGGTGGGCCATGGCGCTGAGGTGGGGGCCACTGAAGTGGGGACGAATCACCAACACACTGAGAAAGGCCCAGAACATGCACGGGGACAGCGGGCGTGGCGTGCAGAGACCCCCCCTCGGGGACACGGTGCGCAGGCTGGAGAGAACCAAGCACCTTCCCCCCCAGGGAAGCCGGGGCGCCCAGCGCAGGCCCAGGACGACAGGATGGTGACCCGCATCTCAGCAGGCCCCCCCAGCAACTCACTGGAAGCAGTGTCCACTGCAGGTGCAAAGGGCAGGTCCCGGAGACCAGCCCCCAGGGGCAGCCAGGCGGAGCCCGGAGTACCACACAAGGTGGGAGAAAACCAGCCCACAGTGGATAGGAGCCAGCGGTCTTCTGGCCCCGAGCCAGTGCCTGGCTCCACAGTGCCCGCACCCAAGCTCGGGGGCTGCCAGACGCCCTGTGCCCCAGCCCAGGAGGAGCCCCCAAACACCCTGGAGGCAGGGGGCAGCACGCTGGAGCGTGAACGCCGCAGAAGGCTGGCGCACTTTGCCAAGTACAGAGCCCAGAGCTTTGGCGACCAGCGGTCCTTTGATCTGTCCTTCAGACCAACAGTTATCAGGGCCAATGACACGTTCGAACTTCCCAAGTGAGGCCCTGGGTTCCAGACACGGACATGCCTGGCACCTCAGTGTCAGCGCCTCGCTCAGGCTGCTTTCCTGCCTCCAATCCACATGGCCTCGCACGTGCGTGTCCAGAGTGCGCTGTGGCGGATCCCTTTCCTGCTTGGTAACTGGTCGTGGGAGGGCCACGTCCCCGAACTGTGGAGCTCTGCAGCGTCTTCCTGGGGCCCATGCGGCTTCTCCTTGGGGATGGAAGAGCGAGGACGAGGGACAGCCCAGGACATCCAGGTGCTTGTCCCCACGGGTCCCGTTCTTTACGGCGCTCGAGGGCACCCAGGTCCACATTGCTCTCTGCGCACGGAGCCGCATTGTTTCCACACCTTCATGTTCACCTCTGAGCCTTGTGGGCGTCTCTCCTGCCCTGTCTTGGTGGCTCTGGCTGCCTTGCTCTTTGTGGTGTCACCTGTAGGCCGCGGCCCCTCCGCTCCGCATGGGCGGGTGAGTCGCCCGTGAAGTGCCCGCGGGGCCAGAGTGGAACAAACCACGGGGACACTGTTGTCAGTCCCACAGGAAGGGGCGCTGAGCAGGGATGGATGTTTCCAGACGCACGTCCCAAGCAGCGTCCCTGCGGGTGCCATGTGCAGAGCACCGGGAACCTCCACAGTGCCGTGTCCCACCGCTGCCCATGGGGCCTTGCTGCCTGTCCTCCTGCCCGGGCCGTTTGATCTTCTTCCGTGCTTCTCAGTCTCTATGATGATGCTTCTGCCGTCTAGAGTAGTTGAGTATTATATAGAAGCGTAAGGAAAGAAATAAAAAAAAAAATCCCTGGTAATCACGTGACCTCAAGGTAATTTCTGTGACTATGGCGCAGCCACACTGGGAGTCACATCTCGTGTACGGTGTTCAACTCTCAACGCTATAGTGCACCAGCTTCAGGGCCATCAAGTGGCCTCAAGAAAGCGCCGGCTCCCGAGGGGACGGCTGTCCTGCACACGCTGTGCACATGACGCCCCATCTGCAGAAGGGGGTTCCTGCCTCTCGAATATGCCGTGCTGCTGGCTGCCCTTCAGGTGAGCGACGTTCTAAGCAATGTCTACCCATCCCGTAGAAGCTTCCTTGACGCGCTGACTGGAACGTCCACATGGAGAAGGTGCTTTCTGACCAGACCTTCGGTCGGTGCTCAGCCCTGGTCCTGTGCAGGGCGGGCAGGGTGAGAGCGGCTGCGGCGCCTCCTCCGGGCCTGCCTGATGTGACCACGGTACACGGAGGTTCTTGCGGGGCTCAGCAGGAGGCAGAGGGTCCATGTGGCCAGCGGTGCTCCATCCAGCAGCAGGCCCACTTCCTGCTGCCCACCCCTCAAGCCAGCGGTTCAAAGTCCGGCACATCGGCACTTTCCACGGCGGAGGTGTCCCGAGTCTGGGAGTCCCGGGACAGCGATGCTTGGCCTCCTCTGTAGAGGAGAGATAGTGCCCCCCGCGCACTGCGAGGGCTCATGGCATGACAGTGTGTGACAGTGGCCTGTGTACACGGTGCTGCCCACGCCCTTGTCTGGGCACCTGGGAGCCCTGGGGGGGCACCTCGCCAGCTGCGTCTGGCTCCTACTTGGAGTCGAGGGCCAGTGGGAGACAGGGGCCGTCCCACGTCTGCTGGAGGACGGGGTGTCCCTTCCTGGGGGCTCCCAGGCTTGGGGGGGGTCCAGTGCCCCCCCCTTGGGAATCTCGGGATGGCTGCATCTAGTCGGCTGGCTTCCTGGCACTGCAAACCCCGCGAGGCGCTGGGCACATGCTCGGGGGTGGGGCCCAGCAGAGGCTGTGCTCACACCCGCGGCGTCTTTGCGGGAGCTGGAGGGGGACCGTGTGCCCCTGCGCCTGGCAGGGCACCGCCTTACTCACTGTCCTCCTTCCTCCTTCGTGCCAGAGGATCTGAGGCCATGTTTGGCAAAGAATGTGATGACAGAGGAGATAAAAATATTATATTCACTGAGTGTTCCCTTTTTAAAATAAGCGGTAGGCTTGTGTTGCTATTTTTAAACAGACCAGAAAGTCCGCTGGAGAATGCTCAGAGGGTGTGAGTCCAAGTGCTGGAATCAGACTGTCCTCCAGATGCAGCTTCAAGCAGGTCGCGCTCCCAGCTCTGCTCGACGCCTGGCAAGCGTGGGGCCCTGCTCCCCGTTCACCAAATACGGCCGCAGGTCCGCTGCCTGTGCCAGAGTGGCTGGCGGTCAAAGGTGAATTTCCACGGGGGCTTGACGGTGCTCAGTGTGTGTTCCCATTACACAAAGGCCACGCGGCTGGAGGACCCCACGGAAGCAGGTGTCTCCACGCAAAGAAGGCCCCTGAGCCCACCTGCCCGGGAACAGCTGAGACAGAAGGGTGGCCGCCCGAGGGCAGTCAGCATCGCAACAAGGGGACGTGTATATGAGCTGGTCAGCTGATGGGCGTGCTTCGTGGAGCTGTGGACATGAAGGCCTGCTTCAGGCTTCTTCTGCTGTTTACAGACCCGCTTGTGAGCCAGCCCGTCTCAGGTGCTCCATCCACGAATGCCTGCGGTTAGGACTCCACAAACTCAGCGTCTCTTCCTTATTTGAGTTTCGATCTTGTAATTATGTGATTATGTAATAACCCCAGCTATTCAAGTCTATGTTCTGTTTTATCACTTTTTGTATACTAACATCTATAAAATGGGTTTTTTAGCAAAAAACTACTAACTGTATTTTATTTGTTGTGTTCTTCCCTTTGAATTTTTACTAACATTATTCAGCTAGAGATAATTTCAAAAACAGAAATAAAATATGTTTCCTATCACAGGCAGGGTGGGGTCATCTTGGTGTCGCTTCGGATGCTTCCTTTGTGGCCCTGCAGGCAAGGGGCGGGTCTTTCGGGCGAGGTGGGGGAGCCCTGGGCGCAGCGGAGCCGGTCACGTGGCCACCACAGGGCCCTGCAGCTCCCGGAACTCTGGGGTGGACAGGTGAGGCCGGACCGGGCGCCCCACCCTTTGGTGACAGCGGCTCTCAACTGCACCCCCGGGGAGGGGCCTTTCCAGTGGCTGGGTGTGCACGCACAGGCTCCTCCAGCCCTCCCCAGAGCTGGCCTCTGCACTAGACCTTCCCGTGGGGCTCCAGGACAGAGCCCCGCAGCCCTGCCACAGGCTGGCCATGTGGCCTTGGGAGAGGTCCATGTGTGTGCATGTGTGCACACTGTGGGGGTGTCTGGGAGGGGGAGATGGTGGGTGTGCGAGCGCGTGCCTGCTCCTGTTTTCCCCGCCCTGAAATGAAACCACCACACCTGCTGTGCTGGTCCTCGAGGCACTGAGTTAGGGCCTGGGCTGTCAGCACTTGGCACCCACCCTGCCAGCACCATGACCGCCTGCACGCAGTGTCACTTGGGAGCTGCCAGGGGAGGCTCCGCGCTCCCTGTGGGTGACAGAAGCTCCCTGGCGCTGGCTACCCGACCGGACCCTTATTCCCGGTCCTGCTTGCCGGACACGCAGTCACGGGTCTACTCTGCCCGCCTTGACATAACCCCTCTCTTCAGTCCGCACTCTTGTTTGCGAGAAAGGCATGGGCACCTTGCGTCCCTGGGCCTCAAAGTGCAGGCAAGGAGGGTCACACGGTGCGAGGCCCACAGACGCTCACACCCTGTGAACAACTGCAAACGTGTCATGCTGCCAGGGGGTCACCTGCCCCCATCCTGGGGGGCTTTTCCAGTCCCCCAATCTGTCAGCTCTCCAGCGACCACCCCGTCGGTATTTCTGCCGCACAGCTTCCCTGAGAAGATACTCGCTGCAGGAGGGGAGCCGCTCCCGGCTACTGGCTCGCTCCAGGAAAACCCCCAGCAGGCTGTGCACGGATACCCCCTCTTCTGTAAACACGCTTCCCTCTTCTGTGGCTTCGGCAAGCAGGAGGTCCTGCTGGCACCTCCGAGGAGGCCTGTCTTATCCCACTGTCGCTGAAACTGAAGGCCCGGGCTGCCCATGGGGCCGCTGGGCACATCTGACCCCCACTCCCTGCCCTGGACGCACACACAAAGAGCCTCCTTCTCCCCACACCCTGGCCTGCCCAGCCAGAACCGTGTCGAACAAGCTCAGGGGGAAAGAGAACCGACAAGACTCGGTCTTCAGGTTAAATGGGCTCCAGCTAGTCAGGACCCCCTGGGCTGCCGCGGGACCCGCAGGACATGACATCAGCAGAAATAAGCCCCTCACAAAAGCACAGGTCCCTGGAGGAGCCCCGTTCACAGTGACAGAGAGCAGGAGGGGCCCAAGGGCTGAGGGCAGAGTTTATGGGGACCCAGTTTCTGTTTGGGAAGGTGAGAAAGTTCGGGAGACAGAGGGTGGTGCTGGTCACACAATAACGGGAATGTGTTTAAGGCCCCTGAGCTCTTGGCTCACTGAAAACCGGGTCCAATGCTAAGTCGTATGGGATGTATATTTTAGCACCATTTTGAAAGCAGGAGAGGTCGGTATGTGGCCTTGGCGTCAGTGGGCAGGAAGGGGACGCGTCTGGGGGTGAAGGGACGGCACCTAGACCGCACTGGGTCCCGGGGCAGCTCAGAGCCTGCAGGCGAGCCGCCGGAGGCAGCTGCTGAGAAATGTCAACAGGCCTCTAAAAGTAACGCCCTCCCAGACTTGTCCCGATCCAGCTGCTCGTGTGTCCCGCCTGCAAGCAGCGCTGCCCCACAGACCCGGGAGACCAGCACCCTGTCCATTACTGACTCGGCTCCTCGCACCCTCTTCGCGGGCGGGGACGAGGTGCCTGCTCACAGCTGCGCCATCTTACGCGCACGGCTCCCGGGGCCGGGGAGGCTCTATGCGCACGCCTCCCAGCCCACCGAGTCCCCGCGGCTCTTCCCGACCTGGGACCTGCTTCGCATCGAAGGCGAGGGTCCGTCAACTCCGCGGGGCGGGGGGTTGGGGGGGGGTGTTACAACGTTCAGAGGGAAAAGCACGGAAACGAAGGGGGTGTTCTTCCCGCCGAACAGACTCCCCGGGAAAGACTGAGTCTCAAGGAGAAAGGTCTCCTTACCTCTTGCTCACGGGAATCTGGGTCCCGGGGTTCCTGTGCGTGCAGGCCGGGCCGCGAGCGGCTAGGCGGGCTGCCTGCAGGGAGCGCCCTGCGCACGCGCTTCACCGGGCAAGGCCACACGTGTCAGCTCCACCTCCGTGCCGCCGAGTGGGTTTCCCCGACGTGTGACTGTCGTGCCGTGAACTGGGACTGCCTCTTTCCATCACCGCTCCCGGTGGGCGGTGCCGGCACGTTCGGCAGCAGGAATACTTCTCAAGGGGCTGCGCTCGGACGTCCCGTCTTCGAAGAGGTGCGTCAGGGACTACGGGCCGGCGGGCCGAGCCCTACCCCGGGCGAGGAGGAGGAGGTCAGGGTGCACGTGCACAGGGGCGACCTCGCAGGACAGGGGGAGGAGACAGGGTGCAGGGACCGGCCCTGCCAGGCCTGGATCGCGGACTTCTAGGCTCCAGGACTGTTGCGGACCTGCTGTCCTCGCCGTCGGGCCGGAGTTCTGCACTAACACTGCCCTCAGCTCCGGTCGTGACCCCAGGGGCTGGGATCGACCCCGCGGCGGGCTCCCCGCTCGGCGAGGCGTCTGCTGGAGAGTCTCCCTCTCCCTCTGCCCCTGCCCTGCTCACAGGTGCTCGCTCGCTCAAATAAAATCTTTTTTAAAGTTCATTTTGTCTCATGATGAAATAAAACTTGCTTATGGGCAACATTCCCTCAAAACTGTCTCCAAAACCGAATCCCGCGTTTCCCGCGATGCCCGGAACGTGCCGAAGGCGCGGTGCACGAGGTCTGTCCCGAGAGCGGGAGCCGCCGGCCAACGCGGGGCCGCCTCCGTCAGCCGCTCGCACGCGCCCGCTCGAGCTAAGTCTGGGCTCCGGCAGCTCTTCCCACGCTGCTCGGCGGACCTGCCCTCTTCCAAAACCCGGTTTTCTTCTGGAAGGGGCTTCACGGAAGAAACCCCAGCGTGACTCCCCGCGGGACGGGCTCTCCGAGGAGAACGACCACGAGGCGCCCGCGTCAGCGAGGGTCCGGAACCGGAAACGCTCCGCCTCCGCCTAATCCCTTCCGGGTCCAGGTGAGCCGCCGGCCGGGGTCACGTGCCCAGACATGTGCGCTGGGGGCAGCACGGCTTCCGGGACCCACGCTCTCCCCACTGCAGTCTCCGGAAGGGGCTTCCCGCAGAGAGAGAGGCCCACATCAGGGGACCCCGAGGCCGGGCGCGCTGGGGCGGCCCAGGACGATGGTTCGCACCGGCTCCTGGGCCGGCCCTCACTCGCAGGTCTGGAAGGCTGCTTGCCGTTGGAGGAAAGCGCCCCGAGGACAGGGCCCCACACGCGCTCCAGGCAGGCGGCCGCCCAGATGCGGAGATAGGGGCATTTGGTGGGGTCCCCGAGACCTCAGAGCGCCCCCGCCCCGCCCACTTCCTTAACCCGTCGCTAACAGCATCTGCGAGTGCTCCTTCTGGCTTTGCGGGGAGGGCCCCCGAGCCCCGGTGGGCCAGGCTGGTGGGGGACCCAGGCCGCAGGGCCGCTTCTGGGCCCTCCTGCCCCCGCTAGGGGAGGGCATCACTCCCTAACTGGCTACATACGTTATCAGGGAACTTGTCAGACGCGAGAACCCCTCCGTGGTGCCGAGGCCCAGCCTCGTGGTTTTGCTGTGGCTTCCTCACCCACTCCTTCCTTTTCTCTCTTGCTGGAATATATTTCAAGCCAACTCCAGACGCCCATCAATATTCTTCTTTAGTCAAACAGAGCACGAGGCACAAGGTGCCTGGGTGGCTTAGCCGTTAAGCATCTGCCTTCGGCTCAGGGCGTGATCCCAGGGTCTTGGGATCGAGCCCTGCATCGGGCTCCCTGCTCCACTGGGAGCCTGCTGCTTCCTCTCCCACTCCCCCTGCTTGTGTTCCCTCTCTCGCTGGCTGTCTCTCTCTCTGTCCAATAAATAAATAAAATTTTAAAAAGAAAGATTCTATTTATTTATTGGACAGAGAGAGGCAGCGAGAGAGGGAACACAGGCAGGGGGAGTGGGAGAGGAAGAAGCAGGCTCCTAGCAGAGGAGCCTGATGTGGGGCTTGATCCCAGGACCCCGGGATCACGCCCTGAGCCGAAGGCAGACGCTTAACGGCTGAGCCATCCAGGCACCCCTAAATAAATAAAATCTCAAAAATAAATAAATAAATAAATAAATAAATAAATAAATAAATAAATAAATAAATAAATAAATAAAATAAAAACAGAGCACAAATCTGGACTTTGCACTTTATTGGAAAGGATGATCGGGGGGCTATAGCCATTGCGAGGTCCAGAAGCTTCTCCAGAGCTGGGCCACCTGAGGCTCGCTTGACAGAGCACAGCTGGGCCTGCAGGACAGCGGGCGTGGAGGCTGAGCAGGGTCAGCAGGGGGGTGCAAACGCCATCTGTTCCCCATCAGCGGGGACGACAGTCCAGCCCAGCACCGATGGGGACCCCGAGGCCCACCTGCAGCCCCGGGAGGGGGGTGTGTTCTCTGTGGGGATCTCTTTGGCAGAACACAAAGGGGATGTGTGTCTCCCCCTTCACTGTCTGCCAGGGTCACAGGGCTCAGCAGATCTCAACAGTGTGTTTCCACACGGCAAATAAGGGCTTGACCCCGTCACCTCACTGTCGGGAACCCCCCCCCCACCCAGCTCCAGCGTCCCCTGTCCCACCGGCCACCCGTCCTGGACCAGGCTCCTCCCTGACGACACCGGAGCTTCATGGGTGTGGCTACGCTGCCCCTGGAGGTCCCATCTCTCCGGCCTCTTTCCCCTGAACCAGCTGCCCCTTGACCCCTGTTGAGAGCAGGGTCACAGTGTTGTACAGGCGTGGGCTGTCAGAGCTCGTGAGAAATGCAGAGTCTCTGAGTCAGGGACCGGTCCCTGTCTGGGTGCATCACAGAGCCCCGGCAGTTGTCCACCCCACCCTCCCTGCCCACGGCGCCTGCGCAGACGCTTCCGCGGCAGGCGGACATGTGGCGGCCTGCTACCGTGGTCTCCAGGGAGCGCAGGCTCAGGTGATGCTCCCTCTGCCCTCCAACACCCAGGGCAGCCATGACTGGCCCGGCGGTCGGCACCCCCAGAGCTAAAGTTCTCTGAGGCCCTTTCTGACTTCTAAACAGTGGCAGCTTTTACAATCAGGCCCCGAGAACCGGGGCTCCCGCAGGAAGAAGCCACCGTGGGGTGGTGATCGACACCGGGCTAGGGGCCCCCCTCCTCTCACAGGAGGGCCGGCCACGGCCCCCAGGAACTTCAGCCTTCCCAGGGGCGCCGAGGGGGCGCTCCAGAGAGACCGGGAACTTGCTGGCTGGCTGGGGGTGCGGGATTTGGTGTCTTGGAGAACTGTGGCTGCCAGCTTTCAGGAAAGGGGCTCTAGCCAGTGCAGGTGCCCGGGGAACTCAGAGCCCTCGGCGTGGGAGGTGACACAGTGTCCAGCGGCCTCCTGCTCCTACGTGGGCAGCTCAGGCAGACACTGGGCCCAGTGGCCAGCAGCCCTAAACCCCAGGCTCTCCTGCTGCTGACTGTCCTGGCCACTTGGGCCCCCTTCCTCTTTCTTCCCTCCCCCACTTCCTGGGGTGGTCACTCTTACCTAACGTGCCCCCCACAGAATGCTTGCTGTCCAGTTTCATCTGGCCCCAAAATACCACCATCCCACTCACATCCAAATGCACACGTCCCATGGTCTGGGTGTCCTGCAGCGGCATCAGAGCGAAGGCCCGCGAAGCCCCTCAAGGCAGTTGTGAGAAAGCATGTGGCAGGGAGTGAGCTGGTATCTCCTGATACCCAACAGGAGAGGAGCAGAACTTACAGGGAAGGGAAGGACGCGCGTCCCAGGACGGCTGGGCGGGCTGGAAGCTGGGCAGTGTGGGGGCACGAGGTGCTGAGTACAAGAAAAGTGGGGGGCAGGAGTGTCGGCTCGCTACTAGAGATGGTGACAGGAAGCAGGAAATGGGTTTGGCCCCAAAGAAGACTCAGAACTGGAGGGGGATTCAGGGAGTCATTTCCTTTGGTAGCAACCTGCCAAGGAAAGGAAGCGGCAAAAACAAGAGGGCTGGGGTGGGCGAGGGGCTGGGTGCTTGTCCTGCTCCGTAAGATCCAGCAGGTGCTGTGAGGAAAATTCGCCCCATCTGTGGACTTGAGTCTGTGGAAGAAAGGACCCTTGTTGAGAGTGTCCCAAGGAGGTCAGAGCATGTACTAGGCGGCTTTGGAAGAAGGAACACTGTCTTTCAAAAGCAAAACGCCATGAACTCAGCTGAGCTTGAAAGGTTTCCCCAGAACAAGGAACGCTGGCAGAACTGGCCTCTGAAGTTACGTTCCCCGGAGCACTAAATTTCCTGCAGTCTTCCTGGGTCTGCAGAAGCGTGAAAACACCCGGACGGACGTCTCCAGCTGGAGGTAGGGTGTGTTCCACAATTTCCTCTCCAGGTCCTTTCCGGGACGGACTGCCTCTGAAACATGTCAGGGGCCTGCAGGTTCGCCGACGCCCAGGGAGACTTGCAGTGAGAGCTGTTGTGTCTTCACCACGTCTAGACGTGGCCCAGAGGCACTTCCCACGAGAAAGTGTGTGGGGTGTCCCACAAAGACATGTCCTCAGACAAGGCTGGTCGCTAGTGGAGTGGCACAGGGGTGTCTTTCTATTCAGGCCCGTTTTTTCAAAAAAGACCCTTGGGATAAGGAGGGCTGAGGCTACAAAGTTATCTTATCTTTTTTTTTTTTTTTAAGGATTTTATTTATTTGAGACAGAGCACATGCGCACAAGCAGAGGGAGGAGCAGAGGGAGAAGGAGAAGCAGACTCCCCGCTGAGCACGGAGCCTGAGTCAGGACTCAATCCCAGGACCTCAGGATCCTGACCTGAGCCAAAAGCAGATGCTTGACCAACTGAGCCACCCAGGCGCCCACAAAAGTATCTTAAATCCCCTCCCTTTCTCACCACATTTCTAAACCAAAGTACACAACAGCTTGGGCAAATTTTCAATGGTCTCCCCAATTTGACAAGCAGCTTAGATGTGGTTTTCATGCCACAATATTGAGATCTCAGGACAGAGTAATGGTGCTGGAGACCCCTGGTGCTGGAGCGCCAGGGGGTGGCTGGCGACCCGCTTCGGTGGCCCCCTGTGTCCCGCGTTAACAAGCACATAAAGCCTTGGGTCTACATTGTCCTGGGTTGCAAACAGCACCTGGCCTTGACTCCCACTCCCAAGGTTCTGACCACAAGTTTGGAAAGAGGCACCGAGGAGGGAGCCCCGACTTCTGCCTCCTGGGGGGAGCAGAGTACATACACCCTGAGCTGTTAACCCCAAGTCATGCCAGGGGGCAATCCTACTGGTGCCTCATCTCCTGGGCTGCAGGAGCCACAGACAGCCAGCGATTTCCCCAGGCTTGGCTCCCAGGAAGTTAGGGCAGGGCTGGAACTGGGGTCCCCTCTCCCCAGTCTGCTGTGGGAAGGCAGGACAGAAAGGGGCAGGTCCCTAGGTGGATGCAGGGATTATGGTCTCATTAATACGCTGTTCTCAGATCACAACTGTAGACTGAAAAAGAGCAAGTAAAAAATAAGACTTGCTCTTTTTCTGCATAAAGAAAATAAAGATATGGGTCATAGGTCAGAACTCTGAGCTTTGGACATGCCCAGCACTGAGGTTTGAAGGTATCTCAGAGAAATCCAAACTGAATTTATCTCCAACCTTTGCTCAAAGCCCAGAAGGCCTAAAGGGAGTGAGGGGGACTCCTGATGGCCTACGCAGCCTGGGGGGCGGTGGCGTGCACCCCATCCCACACCCAGCTTCCGCCAAGCACCCCCTCCATCCCTCGGGGCGCCCCCCCACCATCCCTCCCACGGGGCGCCACCTACCATCCCTCCCGCGGGGGCCCCCCCATCCTTCCCCTGGGTGCCCCCCCATACCCCATCTCGCGTGCGGGCGCCCCCCCCGCCTACTCCACCCCGCCCCCGGGTGCACCCCAGACATCGAATCCTGCCCCCAGATGCCCCCCTGTACCCCACCCTGCCCCCGCGTCCCCCCCACACCCCATTCCGCCCTCGAAGGCCCCCTGATCCCGCCCCCAGCCTCCCATCCCGCACCCCTCCCTGCAGGCCTAACCCCTCCCACGCTCCAGGCTCCAGCAGCTCCGGACACCGCCCTCCGCTGGGGCCTCAGGAGCAGGTGCAGCCCCGCCCCCGCCCCTCCCTCGCCGCCCCTCCCCCTGCTCATCCCTCGGGCCCCGCCCCCCGCCCCGCCTCCCGCGCCCGCGGCCCGGCGGAAGGACACGCGCTCCGGTCCCGGGAGGTGGCCTTGGACCCGTCGGCGTCGACCCCGCGGTTCCTGCGCCTCCGGGCGCCCCCTCCCCACCTTCCCGGCATGGAGTCCGCGGGGCGCGCCCGGGACCGGGTCCCCAGGTGGGCGCGTGGGGGCCGGGGCGCGTCTCGCCCAGCCTGGGGTGCGGGGAGCGGGATGGGGACCTGGGGTTGTGGGGTGCGGGTGGCTGTGGGGTGCGAGTGGGTGTGGGGCCGGGGTCCCCCGCTGCGCTCGGGCTCCGGCCCCAGGCGCGCTCGAGGCCTCGTCCCCGCGGGGACCCTGGGCAGGGCCACGGGGCGCACGTGCGCGCGAAACTTTATTTGGGGCTTACAGGTTGTTTTTATTCATGGGTTGTAGGATTGATCCATACGGGTTTGAAAGGCCTGAAGACTTCGATTATGCCGCTTATGAGGAGTTTTTTTCCACCTACCTCGTGATACTCACCAGGAGAGCAATAAAGTGGTCTAAACTTCTGAAGGGGAGTGGTCGTGTCCAGAGAAGTGGGACAGGTGAGTGGGAAACCTGGACCGCCGGGCCTGCCCGCGGAGAGGCCCCGGGCTCCCTGAGCCCTCACCTGGCCGCGCAAAGCTTCCAACTCGCTAGAACTTGCTCTGGTGAGGCGCAGGAGACCCTTCCCTCCCTTCGAGATGGGGACCCTGGCCTTCCTCCCAAACAGGGGCTCAGATCTGGGGTGCGGGGGATGGCTGGCAAGAAGACCGCTTTCCTGCTCCTCAGAAGGAGAGTGAGGGAAGGTTCTCCCTGGGCCTATACCTGCAGTGCAGCCCTTCCTACCTGCTTCCCTCAGGGTCCAGGCCTGCTGCCGCCTCCCTGTTTCCCAGGAGCACCTGGCCTGGAGCACCTGGCCTGCACCTGCCTCTCTCGGGCCTTCTCCCCTCCTCCGGGTTTCAACTGGAATGCCGCCTCCAGGAGGCCCTCCCAAGCTCCTGTCTGGGATGGCAGGTCCTTCCTGTTGCACCACACACCCACACAGTCCTACCCTCTCTCCTGCTTCTGTTGCCCTCTGTCTGTGTAACTGGGGCATTATCTGGTCTGGTGTTGGTCTCTATAATTGCTTCGATACTTGTTAAATGAATGAAGGAAGGATTTGCCCGCCCTGTCCCCAGGCTGCGCATAAAGGGCTGGTGGAACCTGCTGGCGGTGCTGAGGGCGTTGGCAGGTGTGTGCCTCCAGGGGTTAAGATAAGGGACTTTCCGAAATAGGACAGGAATGACGAAGAAGGGGTGAGCTGCAGGGACAGAGCCGTGTGACCAGCACTGGGGATGGAATGAGGGCGTGCTGGACTTGGAACCAGGGTTCCATCACATGACCTGGCAGAGAGAGGCCACCTGTAGAAGGGTTTTTAAGCAAGGGGGTGACAAGATCAATCTTTGCTTGTAAAGGGGTTAGTGAACAGGGCCCAGAGTGGTCCCAGTGCATAGCCCAGTTGAACAGGAGGGTTGGTGGAGGCGGGTTGATTTTGGGGAGGCGGTGCTCGTGGGGGAGGGAGGCTCTTGCTTGACATTGGGTCCCACCACCAAGGGGCCTCTCCCTTGCTGGGGCCCTTCGTTGGATCTGTTACTGATGGGTGAGGGTTTGGTAAGCACCCAGGTAAGCTGGCATCATTCCAGGAGGTCTGCGGTTGGGGGGTGGTGTCGGGAGGGGCTCAGGCTGATCCCGTGTTGCCCTGTGGATCCTGGAGGCCAGCGCACCGTGTGCCCATCGAGGGATCACTAACGGCCATCCCCGCGTCACCCCGGTGTTAACTGTGTTTCCACTGGCTCTATCTGCTTTTGTTTCACTTTTCATTTATTCTTAAAAGTTGACTGGTCTTTTGTTCTTAAAAAAATACAAGTGTATAAAGTAAACATGATTTCTGTACATGGTAAAACACGTTAATCGTGGTGAAAGATGTAAAGTGACCCTGAGTTCCTCTCCTGGCCCACACCCTTGTGTGAAGCAGAGGCGATCGTGGGGACCACCCTGAGTCTCTGTGAGCAGGGCGCACGCACACGTGCAAATGCAGCGCACCCATGGCTGGGGAGTTTGTCTTAACGCAGGAGAAGGCCTCCCACCCACCGTGGCTGGCTCCGGACTGCTGACCCAGCGGTCAGGGAAAGCGCCGTCGCTGTCATGTGTGTGCGTGCATAAGCCTGTGTTTTCACGTGAAACACAGACATGCCTTCATCTTCCTCCGTTTTTGGTTTTATCGTTTGGTTCTAGGGAGTCCCATCCTTCCCTTTGAACGAGGTGGGCCCACTGATTGACGGTCTGCCACGCCTACCGAAGCCACACTCTGTGTCCTGTGTCTGTTATCTAGCATCTGTTCTCGCCAAGCTGGGCAGGAGTGAGAGCAACCAGACGCAGAACGTACCAGATGCTCGTCCTTCCCATCTTTTCAGTTCTCTTACCTGGCTCAAAGGGTTTGTCTTGTTCTTGCTTCTGCTTTCTTTGAGCACTGGTATCTGTCACCTTTAAGGATTTAAGTTGGTTTTAGTGAGATACTTCTTTTTTGCCTTAATGTTTCTTTGACTCCTGTAATGTTAGTGTGTGATTGTGGTGACGAGTATAAGTGGGATAGCAGGTTTGGAAGCAGGAATGTTTGATTCCTGACGAGCCTGCAGTCTGGGGCCTGGCAGTCAGTGTCAGGGGGCCTCGCGGCCTGTTGTCTTCAGGAAACAGGGGCACAGATCAATCTGTGAGAGGCGTGTGGGCTCATACGGTTCTGTGATGCTGGCGCTTGGCGTGACGGGCGGACAGCCAGTTAGTGGCTGTCGGGCGTGAGCAAGAGTGCAGGAGTCATTCCAACAATGAGAATCCAGTTCTCCCGCCGGCTCCAGGCGGAACGCAGCTTAGTCCGGCCTGTGGCATCCCAGGGAGGTGGCGGTGGTGGCAGCAGTGCGATGGGACCTGCAGGTGCAAGTTCACAGCCTGGGAGCCAGTTCAGAGCCTCCTGGCTTCCAGCCGCACCTGCACGCCCCCTTTGGTCCCATCCTGGGGCCCAGTCTTGTTTTCTTCATCTTGCTGTGTTGCTCTGTTTTGGAGGACTTTCATCTGGACGCCGACCTTCGCGTCACCAGTAACGAAGTGACCTCCGGATCTTGGTGTCGGCCGTGTCTGCAGAGGGCAGCCCAGACTTCTGGCTTGGCTACCCATTTGTGGACACGATGAAGGTCTGCTTTATCCTTCTCTTTTTTCTTTTCGTCCATAGCAAATAACCACCGGGAACTGTAAGACGGTGTCTTTCTTTCCCTCTATCTAGGAAACCTCAGTTGGACAAACTCAGCCTGGCCTTGGGCAGTCATCCTTTCTCCTGCTCCCGCCCACGCTGGCACCAGGGGTGTCTCCTGGGCAAGAGCTGCTGGGCCTTTTGCTGCTGCCCGTCTCCTTCCTAGTGGCTCAGAGTATCAACACCATCTGAGTTAGAATTAAGCTGCAAAAACAGACCTTCAAAGGCAAATGCCAGTAAACACAGGGATTCGCTTCACTTGTGGGGACAGACGGTTGGAGGTGAATCGTCTGGCGTCCACCTTCTTCACAGAGGCGCTGCTGGCATTCCCCGAGGTCAGGGGTGCAGCGGGCGAGCCCCACTGGGGAAGGTCAGTCTCTGGGAACACGTGAGCTGGTTTCATTCTGTTCTGAAGAAACACTGTAACTCCAGGTGACCAACGACAAAAGTAGCA
This sequence comes from Ursus americanus, assembly GCF_024610735.1. Taxonomy (NCBI): domain Eukaryota; kingdom Metazoa; phylum Chordata; class Mammalia; order Carnivora; family Ursidae; genus Ursus; species Ursus americanus. Next base: position 747,425 of record NC_142136.1, read on the forward strand.
GAAGCCTTTGTTCTTGGAAACTTGTAACAGCTCAGTGGCCTTGGCCTCTTGGCCTGACTTCACCTCGGGATGGGGCTGGCGGGTCCCCGCAGAGCCCAGTGTCTGACTCGGAGGAGGGGTTTAAGCATTTTGCACTTGCCTTTTTTTTCCCCTTTCTATTAAAAAAAAAATAATTTGCAGGGAAATTCACTCTTACCTGTTTATACTTCCGTGAGTTTAGACAAACACACAGAGCCCCGTGTCACTCCAGCAAGACTGAAAACAGCCCCTCCTGCTGCCCGGTCCCTCCCCGCGCTGCGAGCTGGGGCCTTTGAGGATGGCATGTAAGCAGCCCCACATGGCCCCTGGCCATCGAGGCTGGCTCCTTCCGCCTTGTGCCGCTTTTGCCCCAGATCTTGGGTCTGAGGAACATTCCAGTCTCCTGTGACCACGGGGTCTGCATGCGTGCAGCGGCTGGGGGACCTGCGGGCGGTGCAGGCCAGCGTGGCGAACGTGTCCACGCAGGCTGTGGCGGGAACCCGACAAGCGCTTGCTTCTCTTAGGGCAACGCCCAGGAGTGGGGGTGCTGGGTCGCATGGGAACTGTGTGCCTGACGCACAAGGAACCACAGCCTTCCCCGGTGGCCTCGCGGTGCGCCTTCCTGCCAGCCGTGGGCCAGGGCTCCGGCCGCTCCGCCGCCTTTGTGGGAAAGACCGCTCTGCCTGCATGCGTTTCCTTTGCAGCTTTGTCAAAAGGCAGTTGCTTCTGCTTGTGTGGGACGTTCCACGTGGTGTATGTGTGTGTCCGCTGGCGCCACGCTGTCTGGGCTCCCTTGAACTCAGGGAGCGGCCGCTGCTCGGGCAGCCGCGTGTCGGCGGCTCCTTTGGTACAAAGTGCTCGGTGTGCGGGAGAACCACACGAGCCTCTGCTCCCCGCTCCCGAGCAGCGAGCACGCAGCGGCGTGGACACTGCTGCCACGCGGACACTGCTGCCACGCCGGCAAAGACATTCTCTCCTTCTCTGTGGCCTCACGGAGCAGCACCAGAGTCTGTTCGTGGCCCCCTGCGCGCTCAGCGCGCCTCCTGCGGCTTCACGCCGGGCACTCCTCGGTTGTGGGTCCGCCCGGAGCTGGACGGGCTAGGCTTTCTCCGTGCTGTGTGTCTTGGCTGCTCCGTGCGTTACTCCTGTAGTGTTTTTCCGTTAAAGGCAGCTGTTGCCTTACTGTGGAACTTCTTTCATTGTATGACCTTTTATTTTTTCTTAAAGTCAGTTTTTAAAATTTTATATATTTTTAAAGTGCATTTCTTTTTTAAGAGTGGTACTTAAAATATAATGTGAAAGGAAAACCACAAAGCTTTGAATATTTCCTTTGAAAACGAGCTGTTCTAAGAGTTAAATTAAGGTCATTAAAAGCATAATGTGGCGCCCCGGGCTTACTGTAACCCATTTGAGCATTGGTCTCACAATCTCCCCCGTCTACCTGGGAGATCGGTGATTCATTGAGGTAGCTTGTGGTTTCTGGCTTCTTTTCCTATATGTTCCTCTGGTTAGGAGAAAATTAATGGTTACTTTTTCACATAGTTGTCATCGATAGAGGTATTCTCCCCCAACACAGTAGTTCTCCACTTACACAGTTCAGGTATAGAACGGGACAGTGACCCCTGCTGCTGGAGCCCCGGCCAGCCTGCACGGCCACACAGACCCCAGCCCCGAAACCTGCTGGGCCTCCTCCCGCTCTCTGCCTCCCGCTCATCCTCTCACCACGGTTCCCTGTTTTCCTGTCACTCCAGGGCTGGACCCTGCACCTGAGCTTCTGTCCCTGCCCACAGCTGTCCCTCTGACCCTCACTGCACTGCTGCCAACTCCCCGACCAGCAAGGGCCTCTTCCTGCTTCTGTCCCTTCACTCCGCGTGGCCTCTGTCCCTCCAGCTTTCCTGGTGTCTCCTCCTGTGTGTGGATCCTGGCCTGCATGGCCCTGACCTGGAGCTTGGGGCCTGGCCTGCGGCGTCCGGCGCAGTCCATGCTGGCGGCGAGGGAGGCCCCAGGGCTGCTTGTGTCACGTTCCTGCCTGTCACAGCGTGGGGACGGCGAGCGGGTCTGTGACGTGTGTGTACCAGGCTTCGCCCGTTGGACGCGGGGGGAGTGAGCTGAAAGCACGGAAATCCGCGCCCCTGGCTCAAAGGCCTCTGCTGGTTTCTGAGCCCAGGCAACGCGTGTCTGTCCACGCGTCTGTCCACCTGAAGCAGCCCCTTCTGTCCGTTTCAGTGAAGCGCTATATCCGGAAAGGCGTGCCCCTCGAGCACCGGGCCCGTGTCTGGATGGGGGTGAGTGGAGCCCAGGCCCAGATGGACCAGAACCCTGGCTATTACCAGCGACTCCTCCAGGGAGAGCGGCGCGACAGGCTGGAGGAGGCCATCAGGACAGGTGAGCTGCCCGGAATTGTGATGCTGGAGCAGAAACGCGGGACCTGCTGCTTTTAAGTTGAAGTTTTATTTTTCTTAAAGGAAGACCAAAGCTTAAGCATCGTGAGGGGAGAACGGTGGTTGTAGTTGTGTCGGCAAACGCTGGAGCGCCCAGCTAGCCAGTGCGGACGCGGGTGAGGGAAGGACCTGGTTGCTTCCGTGGAGAACCCGAGGCGGGTGAGCGGGCTGCCGAGCCGGCGGTCAGGACGCGGAGGGTAATCACTGTGAGGAATTTGTGCTGATGGCAGCGCCCTCGGACTTCCAGACACGGGGACGCGCGTGTCCTGACGCTGCACACCACGGCTGCCCGCCTCGGTGTCAGACTCCCGTCCTCGTCTAGGGTGCTGGCGGGTCGCCAGATCTTCTCATTGGCCACATTGGCTCCCCAACTCTTAAATGTCCAAAGTGCCCCAAACAAATACTTAACCTAAACTGAATAATGAGATTTTGGGGAAGTGTATCTGCTTTTCTGATTTTATTTTTGAGAAATACAAACTTAAACACAAAATAATTTTTTATTTTTATTTGAGAGAGAGCACACACATGAGTGGGGACAGCAGCAGAGGGAGAGGGAGAAGCAGACTCCCCACTGAGCAGGGAGCCCGATGCGGGACTCGATCCCAGGACCCTGGGATCATGACCTGAGCCGAAGGCAGATGCTTCACTGACTGAGCCACCCAGGCGCCCCGCGAAATAATTTTTTAAAACCCAATTACTTGAATGTGCTGAGAGGTGGGGCTCCCTGGTGGAGTGAGATTGGGGTGTGTCCCCAGCCTAAGGAAGGGGGTCCCTCGGCCCTCAAGGCAGCCTCAGCACCAGAACCCGGGGAGGAGGGGCCACTGGGCTGCCTCAGGTTGTGGGAGGCCTCGGGTCCAAGGGAGGCTGCCCATAGCAAATAGAACAGAATGTTGCTATTGGTAAAAGTGAACTTCAGGGCTCTGTTTGGTGCTGGCATTTTTGGATAAAAGTTTTTTATTGTGGTAAAATATACATAACAGAATTTACTGTTCGTCTTCCCAAACTGAAAGTCTGTCCCCATTAAACACCAGCGACTTCCCCACCCCTGGCCCGGCCTCCTCCTTTTTGTCTCAGGTAAGTGACATCATGCAGAATTTGTGTCTGGCCCACTTGGCTCAGTGTGGGGTCCTCGAGGTCGTCCATATTGTCGCACGAGTCAGGGTCCCCTTCCTTTTGAGGGCTGAGTACTGTTTGGTTGTCGGGACAGAACCCGTTCGGGGTCTCTGCTTTGCTGGTGATGGGCGCTCCAGTCGCCTCCTGCTCGTGAGTCTGCTGTCAGCAACCGGTGTCCAGAGGTTTCTGAGGCTTACTTCCAGTCCTTCTGGGGATGTGCCCAGAAGTGGGACTGCTGGACCATGTGGTCGTTCTGAGTTGGTTTTTTGAGAAACCCGGAGAAATCACTTTACAGGGACAGAGTATGAGCACAGGCTGAACGTCCCTGTCCACACCTCCTCCCACAAAGGGAAGAGGGGCCATTCCCAGAGAAAAGTTTCAAAACGTGGAAAAGCTCCTAATAAAGAATATTATATAAGACTGAGTGCAGCCGGTCACTCCAGAGTCTGAATTAGTAAAAAACACTAATTTTGGGGGTGCCTGGGTGGCTCAGTCGTTAAGCGTCTGCCTTCCGCTCAGGGCGTGATCCCGGCGTTATGGGATCGAGCCCCGCATCAGGCTCCTCCACTGGGAGCCTGCTTCTTCCTCTCCCACTCCCCCTGCTTGTCTCTCTCTCGCTGGCTGTCTCTCTCACTGGCTGTCTTTGTGTCAAATAAATAAACAAAATCTTTAAAAAAAACTCAAACACTGATTTTCTGCTGGTGGATTCTAGCTTTGAAATGTATAGAATTCCAGGAAAAAACTTTTTTTGTTAACAAACATACAATGAAAAATAATGTGCTTTGAGGCACTAAAATTTAGCTCAGGTCTGTTCTTTGATGAGCAGAGGTTCAGCTCTGGCGCTGTAGGTAGGAACAGAGGCACTGTCCCACCAGTGGTGGGGACGCTGGCGTGAGCAGAGGCCAGCCCATAGGCGCCTCACCCGACGGCGGAGTGGGGAGCTAAGGGTCTGGCATGTCCCGGTCCTTTCTGTGATTGCACCTAGCACGGCAGCAAACACACCACTAATCTCATCCAGGTGGGGTCAGTGGGTTCAGAAGAAAGACACATACCCTCATTTTCCCTTCCACCTGTCTGCAGGGCTAACACACATGGGCCAGGTATTGGGTCCGCATGGGGCCCGGCCTGTCCAGCGTGGGGGCAGAAGGTGGGCCAGGGCCAGGGTGTCCTATGGGCAGAGGGAGGCCGGCCGGGTTTATTCATCTCTGTGTTGAGTCATGTCCTTTATCTCTGAAAGGGATTCTTAGTGTGTTTTCTATCTTCAGAATTGGGAAGATTTTCTAGTTTTGTGAACAGAGTTCACCTGTCACCGGGGGTCCTAGAGTTGAAAGCCCTCCCTGGCTAAGGGAGGGGGGGTGGTACAGATGGGGTGCAGGGCAGAGGACCGTGAGGAGAGGCGGGGGCCATGTGGCGGGAGAAGCCCCCTTGAAGAGAACGTGCTGTTGGGGCCGCCAGGGCCCCCAGGCTGCAGCTGGACAGGGCGGGGGACCCCGCCAACACCTTTGTCTTCCTTCCTGACTCCTGTTGTCGTGGCCCCGTTGCGCATGAAGGGAAGCCAGTGTCGCCAGGCAGGGTTTTAGGCCTCGTTGGGGGTAGACACAAGGACTACTTTGTACATCACAGGCCAGTTTTCCGTCTCCACCCTCTGGATAATTCCGTGTCGTGAATTTCCCTGCAGATATGAACAGGACCTTCCCGGACAACATAAGATTCCGGAAGAGCGCAGATCCGTGCTTACAAAAGACCCTGTACAACGTGCTTTTGGCCTATGGGCGCCACAACCAAGGTGTGGGCTACTGCCAGGTAAGCGCCAGGAAAGTAGCACATGGGGGGGGAAGGTGAGTGTGATCAGCACCCCACAGCGTATAGCAGGGACAGTCTCCTGCTGAAGGCTAAGTGTTCCATCCCATTCCTGAGCTCCCTGAGGCAGAGCCCCAGACGCAGGGCTGTGACCTTGAAATGTTTCCCAGGTAGAGAAGCAGTAAAACATCTACTTATGATTTCTTTTGGTGCCAGACCGTAGAGAGGGGTGAGGATGAGCTTGGGAAGCAGACAGGAAGTCACTTATGTGAACAGGGCTGTAGTTACTGGAATGAATGCCTAGCACCTCCTGGCCTCAGTGCGTAGTGAGTGTGTGCACACGTGTGTGTGTGTCTGTGCATGTGTGTGCATGTATATGTGTGCATGTGTGCACGCATGTGTGTACATGTGTGTGTATGCATGCATCTGTGCATGTGCCTGCATATACACGTGTGCACATCTGCATGTGTACGCATGTGTGCATGTGTGTGCATGTGTGTACGTGTATGTATATGCATGTGTGTGCATGGGCGTGCATCTGTGCATGTCTGTGCATGTGTGTACGTGCATTATGCACGTCTGTGCATGTGTACGTGCCTGTATATGCGTGTATGCATGGGTGTGCATGTGTGCACACGTCTGTGCATGTGTGTAGGTGTGTGTATACGCACGTGTGTGCATGGGCGTGCGTGTGTGCACGTCTGTGCATGTGCGTACGTGTATGTATACGCACGTGTGTGCGCGTGCGCGATGCGTCAGATCTTCCCTGCAGTCGCAGGTAACAGCAAGCTTCATTACCTGCCTGTTTGTTACCTTGTGTGGATTTGCTGCAGGAAGCAGCACGTTACGTGTGGACCAATCATTCCTTGTTCCTCCCAGACGTCACTCTGGGGTGTGGGGGAGGGAAAGAGAGAAGGGCCCGAGTGCGGGGCTGCAGGAGTACTCTCTGTGCGCCTGTGTGGGACACAGCGTCCTTCCCGTGCGGGCCTGTGCTGCTGGGGTGTGTGAGCTGCCCGTGACCGCACCGCACGTTCTGCCTGTGGCCCGTGGTGGGAGCAGCGTCCTGCTTCCCGAGCTCCTGCTTCTGCAGTTTCAGGGATGGGAAGTTTGCATCGGACAGTCATGGGGAAGGCTCCATGAGCTCGCTGGCAGGGGTGGGGGCGGGGGCGAGAGCAGGGGCTGCAGAGATGGGGGGGGTAGGTCCTTTTGCAGAGACCGGCAGCAAACACACGTACCAGAGAGCGCTGTTCGCTGACCTACGCGCCAGGCTGTTTTCCTGTTGCTCTGGTACCCCTGGGCGATGCCAAAGAGGGGCTGCGCGGGGCTTCCGTTACCGCGCTCACGGAGGCTCCCGGCCGAGGACTGGCCTGGAGGAGCCGAGGAGAGCACGTGGCCGAGAAGCTGCCTTCACGTAGCGAAGGAGCCGTCCTTGCAGCTGTGAACCATGGCTGTAAACAGCCCGGACGGCTTTAAGCAGCGGCATGGTGCCGGAGCGCGCGCGCGCGTGTTCGTGAGCGTGCCTGTGTGCGTGAACGCCCGTGTTCGTGAGCGCGCGTGTTCGTGAGTGCCCGTGTTCGTGAGCGCGCCTGTGTTCGTGAGCGCCCGTGTTCGTGAGCGCGCGTGTTCGTGAGCGCCCGTGTTCGTGAGCGCGCGTGTTCGTGAGCGCCCGTGTTCGTGAGCGCGCCGTGTTCGTGAGCGCCCGTGTTCGTGAGCGCCCGTGTTCGTGAGCGCGCCTGTGTTCGTGAGCGCCCGTGTTCGTGAGCGCCCGTGTTCGTGAGCGCCCGTGTTCGTGAGCGCGCCGTGTTCGTGAGCGCCCGTGTTCGTGAGCGCGCGTGTTCGTGAGCGCGCGTGTTCGTGAGCGCGCCGTGTTCGTGAGCGCCCGTGTTCGTGAGCGCCCGTGTTCGTGAGCGCGCGTGTTCGTGAGCGCCCGTGTTCGTGAGCGCGCGTGTTCGTGAGCGCCCGTGTTCGTGAGCGCGCCGTGTTCGTGAGCGCGCGTGTTCGTGAGCGCCCGTGTTCGTGAGCGCCCGTGTTCGTGAGCGCGCCGTGTTCGTGAGCGCGCGTGTTCGTGAGCGCGCCGTGTTCGTGAGCGCCCGTGTTCGTGAGCGCGCCGTGTTCGTGAGCGCCCGTGTTCGTGAGCGCGCGTGTTCGTGAGCGCGCCCGTGTTCGTGAGCGCGCATGCGGGGCCGCCGGGATGGGGCGCGGCGGGTCGGCCCCGTCCCGGTTGCAGGCGGGCTCCCTCGCGGCCTCGGGCGGTCTCTGGCGGTCGCTGGCGTGGGCCTCCGTCGTCACGCGGCCCTCGCCGCGTGCTGTGTCCGCACGCATCTCGCCGGCTGCCCGAAGCCGGCTGTCCCCGGCACCGGAGGAGGACGGGGGAGGCGGGACTGACGAGCAGTCACGCGGACACGTGCCCGCAGCTCGCGTGACCGGGGGTGTCCCCCTCCGCGTCCGCCGCAGAGTCCGTCCACTCCGCACGTGTCAGGCCGCGTTCGTCGTGCTGGGGATGAAATTCGGTCGCGGGTCTGGTTGCCGTGGGACGCGGCCGTGCCCCCGACTGTCGTAGGCGCGCGGCTGCGGGCGGGGAGCGCCGGGGGTGCCCAGGCCGAGCCAGAGCCCGTCACCCCAAGCTGCGCCTCCGCCCCTTCGTGCCCAGCGCGCCCCCGCGAGGCCGCCCGGGACGCTTGTGGGGCGCGCGAGGGGCTCAGCGCCCGCTTTCTCGCCGCAGGGAATGAACTTCGTAGCGGGCTATCTGATCCTCGTCACGAAGAGCGAGGAAGAGGCCTTCTGGCTGTTGGACGCGCTCGTGGGAAGGATCCTGCCGGGTACGTGCACCGTTCGCGCGCCTTCGGGCCGTGGCCGCTGCCCTCGCGGCTGCGCGGAGGGACGGAGGGACAGAGGGACAGAGGGGACGGAGGGACAGAGGGACGGAGGGGACGGAGGGGACGCACCTCAGCCCAGCAGCCGGCCGCGCTGTCTTCGCGCTGCACCGAAGAGCTTGCGTTCCTGCGTCGGGGACTCGGCCCGGTCCGGCCTGAACCGCGTGGGGACACTCGTGCGGCCTCGGGCGGGTCCTGCTGGTCCCGGAACCCGACGGAGGCCCTTGCTCGCGAGTTCGGGAGTCGTCCTGAGAGTAATTGCGCGCTGGGACTGGTACTATTGCTGAGGTGAAAGTCGTTCTTTTCACACCTTTCTACCTTTCTGTTTAGTAACAAATAGTAACTGTTTTAATTACAAGTTGATGGTCACTTCATCGGTTAATAAAAACCATTGGTTTGGGTGATGCGCAGCGTGGATGAGATGGCTTTGGGGAGAGAAGTGGCCGGAGCTGTCTCGGGCAGGGGTAGACCTGTGCCCTCGGCGGCCGTGACGGATCCTGGGGTGTGGATGGCAGTGCCCCCGTCGGGCTCGGCCGCCCGCTCGCGCAGGAAAGCGGGCCGCGGCCGGGCAGCCCCATGCGGACTGCATGGGCGTGTGCGCCGTGGTTTCCGCCCCGCAGCATGCAGCACGTGTCGTGTCAGAACAGCCGTACGGCGCGGCCCAACTCTTGAATCCGTTTTACAGATGGGGACACTTGAGGCCTCGACCCCACGACTGTCAGATCTTGGCACGTGTCTCACGGAAGCGTGAACCAGAGTGGCACCGTGACAGAAAGGACGCATCTAGACAGACGGGGCTTCCTCAGCTCCCATGCCGCCATTCACGAGGGCACAAGCGCCCACGCTTGCACCCTCCCGGATGGGCCACCTTCGAGGAAGGCGTCCCAGCTCCGCTGTGGGGGCCTGAGCTGCGGGAGCGGGAATGGCGAGGATGCAGGGGCAGGACGCCAGGTGACGTGGGGACAGAGCCGCGTCCAGAGACTGAATTATGATGAGTGTTTGGTCCCGGATCAATTCAGTTCCCGTCTGCAAAGATTTGTTGAGAACCTGCCGGGTCCCAGTGTTGCTCTGGGGCCTCAGGAACATCCATGAAGGGAGCGTGAAAGTCCTGCTCTGGCGCCATCCCACGGCTGCAGCCGCGGCTGCCACGCACAGCGTGACTCGGACGAGTAGAACAGGTGTCAGGAGGCTGTAGGCGCCGACTTAGAGAACCAGAGGGGCTCCAGACTGACCCTTTTTTGGCCCATAAAATGTCATTTTCTGTCATCACGAGGTGCTATTGAACCAAACTGCAGTATAAACAGGTCTTGATTCAAAACCAAAATATCCAAATAAAACTGCCAGTTCGGAAGGGGACTGAGGTGCTGCTCGTCAGTCACACGAGCCGGACGGTTCCAGCGCCAGTGTCCTGCTTTGACTTGTTTCCTTCCATGTCCCCAGAGAAATGCGCCGATAGGCCCTCCCGTGAGAAGTTGAGGAGGTGGTGCGGAGCGTAGACTAGAACCTGGGCCAGTGCGCCCGATCCCTTCCTCCCCGGAGATGGCCTGCATGTGCTGTGTGCGTTCCCGGGGTTTATGTTCACACGCACAGAGACACACGGATGGCACAGTGAGGACCAGCAACACGGAGCACAAGCAGTCGGAAAGCGGAGGGGAGATGAAAGCTGATTCTTTGGAAAAACAGGCAGAACAGGCAGGACTACCAGAAAAAGCAGGTCAGGTATTTAGAAATGAAAACGGGGGGCGCCTGTGTGGCTCAGTCGTTAAGCGTCTGCGTTCGGCTCAGGGCGTGATCCCGGCGTTCTGGGATCGAGCCCCGCATCAGGCTCCTCCGCTATGAGCCTGCTTCTTCCTCTCCCACTCCCCCTGCTTGTGTTCCCTCTCTCGCTGGCTGTGTCTATCTTTGTCAAATAAATAAATTTAAAAAATCTTAAAAAAAAAAAAAAAGGTGCTGTAATTTGGAAATCTGTAGAGGCTTTTAAGAACTCCAAGAGAATATGAATAAAATGAAGAGGCCAGATGGAAAACTTTGAGGAAAATACCACCTAACAAAACTGATTTGAGGGAACCTACAATGTCTGAGATGACCTGTGGGCAGACACAGTCACATCAAACCTCAGAGGAACGGATCGTTTCTTTATCAATCTTGCAGCAAATAGAGGAAGAAACGCCCGTCAGGTCCCAGTACGGGCCCGCACCACCTCCCCACCACACACGTGCACACTCGCAGAGCCGGCAGCAGCTGGCGTCTTGACGGGCTAGGGGTTCTCTCGGGATGCAAGCGGGGCCCAACCGTGAGATGCTCGAGGGCGGAGTGAAGCCAGGCAGGCTGGAAAGAATCCTGGGGACGCATCCTGATGCTGTGATTGTGGGAATAGTGTGGTGGCCGGGCAGGGATGGACAGCACAGCGCGGAGCCCAGAAATCAGTCTGCTCATCCCTAAGTCGGTGGGAACTGGTATGGGACATAGGTCAGTTAACGGGGAAACCACAGGCCGTCTACAGCTTCATTCTGTGGCAGTTGTCCGTGTGAAGGGAACAGACCCTCATTTGTATTCCAGATGAATTCAAGACGTAGGTGAAAAAGCAAAACTTTGATACCAAGAAAATAAGACGCACAATGGTTTCACGATTGCTGAGTACGGAGGACGTTCTTGAATGAAATTCTGTAAGAGATGTGATTGATAATTTTAATTACATTAAAATGAAAAACTGATTTTGACACATCGTAAGCAAAGTGAAAAGAGCAGCTGCAGTTTTGGGGAAGGTGTCTGTCATCATGTAGTGAACACGTGAAGGATCCCCTAAGACTGAGCAGCAGCAGCTCCATAGAAAATCCGTCCGTTTGCAGCAGAGGAAGCCTGCGTGGCCGGCCGCGGTCTCCGGTGAGCAAGGAGGAGTGGGCTCGACACCTGTGAAGTAGCTGGCAGAGCCTCAGCACAGCCACCAGCGGCCACCGCCCCGGGCCAGTGACACCCCGGTTTTGGAGTCGACATGGGATAGGAGTCACGTTCTGGAACGTCAGCACACGATGTCCGTACACTCGACTTGGCCCTGCGCGCGCAGACCCGGCAGCTCATGCCAGCCTCCTGTGACGCCAGGCAGCCTCTTCTGGGTTGTCACCACTCAAACCCAGGCCTCCGGCGGAAGGAGGAAGGGACAGGAAGAGGCCTCCTGGGCCTGCAGCTCCCTGGTGCCGACGGCGCTGTCTGACCTCAGGGACGCAGGGGGAGTGCCGATGCAGGACAGCACACGGAGTCACGAGCCGACGCCAATGAATGAATGTATTGGCGTCCTGAGCGGCTACCTCCAAACGTAGGGAAACAGGTTGTTTGTAGCCCAGTTCAAGCTCGGTGGTCCAGGTGAGGACCCAGGCAGTGTGCGTCGGGGAGGCTCAAGGGTCCTGGGGAGCAGAGGGGCCGGCGTGAGTCCTGGGTCCTGTGGATGAATGTGCCCCAGAGGGTTGTCCCGCCTGCAGGCCGCACCTCATGGCCTGTGCCCCTGGCCTGTGGGTCATGCTTTTTGCCTTTGCGTGGGGCCGAAGAGCATCAGTTTTGGAATTCGATTACGCAGGCTTGGATCCTAGCTCTGTTTACTACTCAGCAGTAGTCACTTGGCTCTTTCTCAGTCTGTGCTCCCCACCCCCACCCTGTCCCCCAGCCCAGCCCAGCCCTCCGATGTGCTGATGTGGCCATGAGACTATTTGCAAAAGCATGCCGTCCCCAGGATACCCTGACACAGGGCCCTGTTCAGGGCTATGTAGGAGGTTTCTCCATTCTGCACTCAGCTGAACGCTGGCCCTGACGTGTGCTCTTCTGCTCAGATGGGCCAAGGCATGGGGTCCGTCTGCCTTTGCGTCAGGGTAGGATGTGGGGAGGGAAGGTCTTGGCGCTCCTGCCCTGGTGACTGGCCTGGGCCTGTGGCAGTCTGGGTACAAGTTCAACGGGTCTATTTTTGGAAGCTGCTATAAGCCTCTCTGGGGCCCAGAATGAGGCCACTGTGCTGGGAGCTCAGCAAACCCTCTTACCCATCCAGGGCTTAACCCCAGCTCCCTTGGGGACGTCACTCAGGGAACTGGGTCGAGTGCAGGACACTCCGAAGGGACAACAGAGACTCTGCTCCGGTCTCCCTGGGTGGACCAGGACGTTGCTCAGGTTAAGAGGAGGAGACAGATGCAAAATGAGGATATGAGCAGGAAAAACTTTGAGAATCCCTGTATTTTATAACCAAATTGGCTTCTATTAAATCATTTCCAGGGGCCTTTGGTATTAAATGTGGCCTACTGCATGCCCTTTGAAAATCAGTAATGTGACCATGGTACCGTGTCAGTGTCCTTAAGGATCCTGTTTTCACCAGGCTGGTTAGTTAATTAACATCTCGTCCATTTGCTGCGGTGAACGGCCAGTGTGTGGAGGGGCAGCAGGACCAGAAACTGTCCAGCCAGATTTTCCTATTTTATGACAGAGATTACATCCTGAACTTTAATAGCTAAAACTAAGCATTAAAATTTATTATAATATGTTGGCGTTAATGAACTAAAAAGTTCTTTGGCAAGACGAACGTGCATCCCAAGTAGCCGCCGTGAGAGGCGCGTCCTATCCGAGCTGCCGTGGGCGCCGGCCCTGGCAGAAGGCAAGCGAGTTGTGCTTTCTGTGCTCCCATGGCCTGGGGCCCCCAAGCCTCTAACTCCACTAAGGAATTTCTCCAGATTAAGCCATCGGTTCTCCTTGGGAATGAACAGAACAGACCCCAGACGTCACACTGTCTCTGTCCTTCTGCAGTTGGAGGGGTGGGGATGTTTGGCTCCTTCTAGAGAAATGTAATGTCCTGGGCCCTCAAGTGTGCAGACAGCACATAGGACTGACTCTGTGAGCCGACAGGCCTTGAGGGTGCCAGGGTAGACATTTGTACCCAAGTCCCGTCCTCTGCGGGGCCGCCTGGACCCACAGCTTCTCTGACTCCCAGGCAGGGGCTCGCTGTCAGCACTGTCCCCAAGGCTCAGGTGGCCCCGGCTGTTGGTTCCCACTTCCCGTGTGAATGTGTCAGCTCCAGGGACCGCGTGTGAGAGGGATCGTGCAGCACCTGTCCTGTGTCCAGCGTATTTTGTTCCCTGAGCACAGCATCCTCGAGTTTCGCCCATGTGGTAGCAGGTGTCAGGATCTCCTTGCTGAGGCTGAGTGCTATTCCACTGTGTGCACAATGCACACCTTTTATCCATTCCCCCCGAGGCGGGCACGGGCTGCGTCCGCCGTGTGGTGGTTGTGGGCACTGCTGCTGTGAACGTGGTATGCAGATGTCCCTGCGTACCGCCAGCAGACTCTCGCTGCGGCACGGTGGGGCCTCGCTTTGGGAGCCGCTCCCAGGGCTCTTGCTGCAGAGGCTCCCTGGGACTCGTCTTCAGGAAAGGGCTCTCCGCGACAGCCTTGCTTCCCTCCTGGCGGAGAGGGGGCCAGGGACACAGAGCCTGGGTTTCTGCTCTCGTCCGTGTGGCAGATTACTACAGTCCCGCCATGCTGGGTCTGAAAACAGACCAGGAGGTCCTGGGGGAGCTGGTGAGGACCAAGCTGCCGGCGGTGGCGGCCCTGATGGACGGGCACGGCGTCCTGTGGACTCTGGTGGTGTCGCGCTGGTTCATCTGCCTGTTTGTGGACATCCTGCCCGTGGAGGTGAGTGCGGCGTGTGCCTCGCTGGGACCAGGGCCGCCCGGGCTGCCCCCCATGACACGCTGTTTCTCTACAGACGGTGCTCCGAATCTGGGACTGTTTGTTCAATGAAGGGTCCAAGATCATCTTCCGGGTGGCCCTGACCCTGATTAAGCAGCACCAGGCCTTTATTTTGGAAGCGAGCAGCGTGGCGGACATCTGTGAGAGGTTCAAGGAGATCACCAGGGGGAGTTTTGTGACCGAGTGCCACACCTTCATGCAGGTGAGTGTCAGCCTGAGGGTGAGCCAGTCTGCCTGTCCCTGTGCCCTCTGGGCCTCTGCCTCCGTGGGCCCCTCAGCCCTCCCAGACCCACCTCCTCCCAGAGCCCCTGCTGGGCTGCAAGCCCCATGGCGGGCTCCAGGGCGGCTGGGACCCCGTCGGGTCCGTCCAGGTTCACCGGGTCGGAGCAGAAACCCGTCTGAGCCACCGTCCTGTTTGGAGCCCTTCCCATGCTGCCGGCGTCTCTGGTTCCAGATGGCTGTCCTTGGTCCCAGTGGGGTCACAGGTGTCTGTTTTCTGTCCTACCCCAGACCCGGGACAGGCGTGTATACCACTCAGATCTGCTGAGTGAATGAAGCAGGAGCTGAAAAGCCTGACAGGCCTTCTGAGGAGGCCGTGGAGGCCGGGAGAGGCAAATTTTAGGTTTCTACCTTCCTGTCTGAAAGAATCACCAGTGCAGGGGAGGTGGCAGAGGGTGCCAGGAAGGCCAGGGGACTCTGCCTGCCTCCAGGAGGGAGCAAGCCCCTAGCTCTGCTGTCCGGTGACTGATGGGCAGCCTTCATCGGGCCTACCCTAGAATCGAGGACCTTGCAGTGTGTGCCTGGAGCTTTCTCCTGCTGCGCGGAGCAGCCTAGACAGAGCCAGAGAGAAGCTGGGGCCTCTGCCCTGGGGCTTGGGGGAGGGGCCCTGCTGTAGCTGGCCTTGAGGATGCAGGGTGACCTGCTGTCTGGCTGCTGTCGGGGACCCCGGTCACCACGGGCTACAAGCGTTTTTTGAATGGTGGCGCCTGGATGGGAAACGTGGGACAGAAGCCTGCGGCCGACTCATTGGGAGGCTGGTCAGGAGGAACTGGAGCCCGTCACGCGTGACCCGGTGCCTTGTCCAGAAGGGGTTCTCTGTCCCTGGGAGCCATTTAGTTAGGGGCAGAGTCAAGCAGCAGGGGAGTGAGTGTGGAAACGAGTCTGCGATTTTATGTCCAGTTCAGAGGAGACGGAACGCTGGCCTGGACGGGACCCTAGCCCGCCCTGTCTGCATCCCCACCGCAAGCCCCTTGTGCGCCAGGGGACCGCGATGGCGGCGGCTCAGGGGTTTTCTGTCTGAATGAGGTAGGGCTCCCCCCTTTAACACGTATGACGGCTCGGCGGTCTCCGGTACATTCCCAGGTTGTGTGGCCGTCACCCACAGCCCCGCCCCCCACCCAGCAGCCCCCAGTCTGTCTGGGTTTGCCTCCGTGTGGGACTGTAGCCGAGGACCTGCACGCGCACGCACACACAGCAAGTGCCCCATAAGCGCTAGCTTGTATAGAGCGCCTCAGGTATTCCCAGAGCCGTCTGAGGGAAGCGCAGACGAGCACGGCTGCCAGGCTGGCTCCATCATCTGCCCGGAGGGACAGGAAACCGCAGACGTGCCCCTTCGAGGGAAGTTGGGAAATGGCCTTGGGACAGGAGTCCAACGTGTATTTCTGCATTAAAGCACGCGAGCACGGTAATTGCAGCTCGTGTGTCCGTGCTCTCCGCAATCCCGCACTAGAACGTCTGGAACATTCTGGAGAATAAGCAGTGACCTCACATGAGCTCCCTGCCGCCGTCCTGGAAAGAACGCAGCTCCACGCCCAGCACCCCGCAGACGATGTGCCTGCTCCCCCCTTCAGGAATGCAGCCGGTTAGAACATAAACACGCCACCCTGACCTTAGCTCCAACTTAACATGCACCTATGGAAGAATTTCTGGAATTTCTTTAAAAAAACCTTTTTGATGCTAGCCTTGTGTTTGGCCTAGTTTGTAACCATGAATTTCTCAGCCATAACTGCAAAAATTATTAAATTATTAGGCATAAAAGATGTGATGGCATGGCCCTCCGCTCCCCAAGGGCTCAGGCTGGCTTCAGAGTTGCCACAGGCACTCAGGGTTCAAAGGTCAGCACAAGCACGGCCCCGCCTCCCTTGCACAGCAGCAGGGGTGAGGCTCCCCGCTGCTGGCAAGCCCTTACTTGGCGCGGGTGGGGTGCCACTGAGCTTTTTCTTAAACGGATTCGTTTCTGTTCCAGAAAATATTCTCTGAGCCTGGGAGCTTGTCCATGGCCACCATCACCAGGCTGCGCGAGAGCTGCAGGGCCAGGCTGCTGGCACAGGGCTGACCCGGGGCCCTGCCTGCTGCGCACCGCGAGGCTTCATTTCCAGGGCTGACCAGTTTCTACTGCTTCCCTTCTTAGTGCTGTGAATACTCGGTGTCTCTACACTTGTGAATTTTTTAAAAGAACGATTTAGAATTCTGTCATTCTGTAACTCAGTTATGGGCTATGAAGTCATAAATTTCTAAAAATGTATTTTTACTTGAGATGTTCACCCATAAAATGTGAGATGTACGTATTTATCATAAAGTATGTCAACACTGTGAGTTTGTGATTATCTGTCTTATCTGCTGATTGAAAGTGAAACCCAGAGGGGCGCCTGGGTGGCACAGCGGTTAGGCGTCTGCCTTCGGCTCAGGGCATGATCCCCACGTTGTGGGATCAAGCCTCACATCAGGCTCCTCCGCTAGGAGCCTGCTTCTTCCTCTCCCACTCCCCCTGCTTGTGTTCCCTCTCTCGCTGGCTGTCTCTGTCTCTGTCAAATAAATAAATAAAATCTTAAAAAAAAAAAAAAAAAAGTGAAACCCAGAACCGCAGACTGTCCTTTGTGTGAATGCCGATCGGATAGCCTTCTGCTCCTCCCGCGGCACAGCACTTACCATGATGTGAGGTTTCTGCACACAGCACCCGACTGCTCTTTAGACAGGTGATTTTTAAAATGATTCTTGAAGTTACCGTATCAGGTGAATAAAGCAAACAGAAGTGGGTGAGCTTTAGGGAATGGCAAGCGTCTGCCCTCGGCCTGCAAATGCTAACTGCAGCCGCCGTCAGCCCGGATCCCTGGAGGAAGGCCCAGCGAGACAGCCTTCTCCCTAACCCCGACCCGTCTCCTGGTGCTGACAGTGGCGCTGCCTCTGGCTGCGGAGAAAGCCCCACACAGGAGAGGTGTTAACCTGTCAGCAGCCCTGCGGCTGTGGTTTCACCCCTAACAGGAAGTGCAGCCAAGGCACTGGGCCATGGCAGCCGTGCCCACGGCAGGGGCCTGGCTGTCCTACTTCCAGCCAAGCCACAGCAGAGGCGCTGCCCTTCCCCTGCGTCACAGATGCTGCTGCACTGGGAGCAAACTGCACGCGTAGACGCTCTCGTGGGGAGGAAGTGGTGGCTCGGGCAGGCTGCCAAAGCCTGGGGAGTCCCAGAGGCTGCCCTTCATGGTGCAGTCCAGCATGGGCTCACCGGTGTGGGGGTCGGCACAGTTGCCCGGCGAGGCCTGACACACACCTGCCATGTGGCCCCAAGCCCCTCCCTCCCAGGAAGGCAGCTCTGGGGTGGGAGCTGCTTCTGGACGCTCTAGTCCCAGGGCTGCCTAGCAGGCAGGCTGGCTCCAGCCTCAGCCAGCAAGGTCTGTAAATTCTGGAAGGCATAGGTCTTTGCTTAAAAGGAAAGATTAAAATAAATCTTACGCTTCAGCTCCTGGTCTGAAAGCTCTGAGCACAGCCAGCGGAGCCTCCTGCTGCCACCATTCTGGACGAGATTAAGGTGGCCCATCTTCAAAGGGGTGGGGCCACAGGGCTCCAAACAGTGCCCTGCAGGAGTCGCAGCACCCTCCTCACAGTGTGGGTGGGACACAACGCCCTGGCTATTCAATCACAATTCCTGTTTCTCCTTCAAGTTACCCAGCAGACCAGCAGCAACATCAGCTCTCCCAAAAGCTGGGGCACCGGCAGGCACCTGCCCTCCACCGTGCATCTTCATCCAGACCTCTCATGAGAGCAGACAGAAGGACGAGGTCCAGACAAAGAAAGAAAGAGACGTTTTATTAGCATTGTTACAGCAATGCGTGACATGAAGGGTCCTCGGTGCACAGCCACCCGAGCGCAAGTGGGTGGATCGGAGCGCGATACCCAGTATTTACACCAGCGCAGCACAGGCCACCCCTGGATCGGAGCGCGGTACCCAGTATTTACACCAGCGCAGCACAGGCCACCCCGGACCTCAAACAGAAGACTGAAAGTCACTTTACAAACAGGTAAATAAAAATAACACCCATTTATCTATTTTAAAAAAGTGCCAGCTCTTGAGTGGCAGAGCATGGAAAGACCAAAGGCCCTGACGCGTAGGAGCGCCCGTGCCTGAGGACTGAGCTGTGCCGCCGGGGGGCGGGAGGGCTGGGCCTGTCCTGGCTTCTAAAGCTTAATTTAAGCGTTCCGATTTTCATCTTCTGGAGTACTTCTGTTTTAAGATCTTCTTTCTCTACTAGTTTCTCAAGCACACCAGCCTAACACCTACCCAGCCCTCCTCAGTCCTAAGGTCAAAACCAGGGACCCTCCCTTGGCGAGGCTGAAAGCTCAGTCAAGAATGAAGAGGCCAAACACCAGAATCTTAAAAAGCCAAATGACAGTGGAGCCAGTGCCCTCTTAGAAAAGCACTCTTACCCTCCCCCACCTTAAAGTTCTACTTTGGTAAATATTAACGTTGAACCATTAGCAAAATATTTAACCCAGTTAGCAAAATTAACACCGTCATTTCAAAGTTACTCTTGTGCATAGTAAATGTTGCAAGATGAACTTCACATTGGATAAAGCAGATTTGAAAATCAGTTTGCAAGAAAGTGTGCCTCCCTCAACACCAATCTAAGCTCAGGAAAATGAGCAGAGGCCCCGCGGCGGCTGCCGGTCTGTGCCTCTCGCGGCCGTGCTAGATAGTCTGGTAGCCGGCATGGCTCCTCTTCCTTCCGATGAGGTAGGCGATAAGCACGATGAGGACCAGACCCGCCAGGGCACCACCCACGGCGATGGGGATCAGCATGCTGTTCTCATCCAGCTGGCATTCCTCCACTGCGGAGACAGGGACGCACCGCGCTCACACCACCTGTCACGGTGTGACCTCACGGGCCTCTCCCTCCTCCCTACCCCTTCCCACAGCCTGGCCGGAGAATGGAACAGGACGGGCTCTAATTCTAATCGACTACCACCTGGACACATCACACCACACAGCAGCATTCCTATATCCTGCTTTCCAGGGGATGACACACACCGGTTCTTAAAATGACCTTTGTTCAAACGGTACCATGTGCTCACATCTGTAAGACGCCGGGCCTTTCGAAGGCAAGGTGATGCGGGAAGGGGAATTTGGTCTAAACGATTAAATACCCAAAGAGAACCACAGCCTGCAGACCCCGTGCAGAGTCTGAATTCTGCCCTCGATGTTACTCACCAGACCCAAACTTGTCACCTTGCACCTGGAAAGCCTGGACCCACACTTTGAAGATGTTGACAGAAAAGGCCTCTGTGACCTGCACGCGCTCCTCAGCGTTACACTTGTACGAATTCCCGATGGTGGCCTGAAGTGCCCTCAGAGAGTTGTTGGCGGCCTTAAAGGTGGGGTCTGCAAAGGCAGGTGACAGTGAGTGCTCTGGGGCACCTGGACGGGCAGGTGGGTTGTGAGGGTCTTACCTCTGGCGTCGGGAAGAGTCATATTCAACTGTATTCCTTGCAGGAAATACCGGCTAGTACTTGTGTTCTGAAAGAAAAGAAGATAACCCTTAACCACTTGCCAGATTCACATGTTTACTGTCAAACCTGAAGGGTCAGCTGGTAATAAATCTGACTCCTGTATTTCTAGCTCCGGCATGAAGCTCTGGGGTACGCGGTCTGTAAAAGGCATCGCATAAATCTCGAGAACACGAATGCTGATTAGTTCCTTCTAGACCTTTTTATAGAATCACACTCTGCTAAAAATGGGATTGAAGAAGCCATACTCTAAACAAGCAAGCTTTCCCCAGTGTTTGCTGAACTTCAGGAGTGTCAACTTTATCAGGAGAAGCCCAACCGTTCATCAGCTCATTTGCAGCGTGTACTGTAAACGCTCACGGACAGCACTTCCGTTCTTCCCCTAAGATTCTGCTAACTTCCCAGAGGGTTCATCCCAGATGGGTATAAGGAAGAGAAGACCCATGATCCAGAGACGCTGCCCCTCCAAGAGGGGGTGACAACAGCGTGTGAGGCGGGAGGCTGGGCTGAGCGCGCAGCTGGCCGTGGAAGGCGGCTTTGGGCAGGCCGCAGGCCCTCCCTCACATCTGCTGCATAAAGGACCGACCGAGGCGTTCCTTAGCGAAAACAGAATGGGGGGGGGGGGGCGAGGGTCCAAAACACCCACAAAAAAAGGCAGCTTTTCTTTCTCTAAAGCAGACTCCGCCTTCCTCGCTAAGGCAGAGCTGTGAGTTTTGGCACCTTACTCTGATCTTCACTGCAGCCAGTGCACGCTGCCCTTGGCTCAGCCGCTGCCCCGTGCAGGAGCACGTGAGGGCACGGGGAGAGCCACAGTGAGCGGCAGGCGGAGCCGCGAGGCAGCTCTGACACCAAAGCCCCCAGAGCACAAAGGAACATGGAGACTCACCATTCCAAACTGGAAAGCCAGGAGAGGGACGCTTTCGCTGCGGAGCTCCAGGGTCACCAGCTGGGGGCTGCAGCTCCCTCCGGCAGTGGTCTTGTTGGGGTTGATGCTGAACACTCCCGCCACGGTCTAAGTAAGAAAAGGAGACAAGTGACCGTTCCATTTCGTGCCCTGGGTTCTCTATACTCTGGGAAAAAACAAAAGTAATCTTAAAACAAGAACTTCAAGGCCACAATCATTTTAACCAAAACCAGAAAGAAAACATCCAAAGTTTACTCTAGCGCAGATTTCTGGGTTCCGAAACCATTTTTCCTGCTCCTCCTGGTTGCTATTTTCACAAGGGCGCACACTTGCCCCTCCACCCCATCTCCCCACAGCCACACGCTTCACACCCATCACAAGCATGGTCCCTGCACAGCCCCAAAGACTTGGTCACCAAGTAGGGAGAAATATTATTCCAAAGGAAAGGTATAAAAAACATTGGAGCGGTGAAGTTTAAAGCAAAAGTTAACGTTGTCTTAAGGGTCAATAAACTTGTCCTGCAGAGTGCCAAACAACATGCGTCTTTGGGGACCACCCGACGACTCCCCGATTCAGTTTCACAGAAAAGCAGCCCTGGTATGCAGACAGATGCCTACGGCTGTGTGCCGAGAGGCTGACCACAGCACACGCACAACCATGTTCTCAGACTTGTGTGCAGAGCCATGACGTTCATGTACCAATACTCCAACCAAGAAAGAAGGGCTCTGGGGGCTGAGCCTACCGTGTTGTCCTTCTTCTTGTAGGTGATGTTCAGCTGCAGCCCCATGCTGGCCAGCAGGCAGGTCCCATTGGTGCCACTGACGTTGTACTTGTACACAGAGGGACTCTCCGGTGTTGGGGATGGCGAAGGGTGGGGGGGCGGCGGCGGCGGCGCTGTTGTCGGGAAAGGCCCGTCTTGCTCACAGCGCGTCTCTGGACGGACAAGTGGGAAGAGAGACAAAGTCCTAGTTCCTCAGGCCACCCAGGCTATGGCACCCTCGCAGACTCTCAGCTAGCCGCACCCGCAGAACGTGATTTCGCAGTCTGCCCAAGGATGGCACGTGCCAACCCCACTCTGGAAGTACAGGACAGGCAGGCGCCGCTGTCCCACAGGGCCGTCCCCACTTCTGCCACCACTTCTGACTGGATGCTCTTCCAGCTCAGCCTCTGGGCACCCCTGCCCTCACAGATCTATCCCCTCTGCACGACAAACCTTCCTTCGTACTGTGAAGTTAAGAAAACCTTAACTGTCACCTGCCACTGGGACAGGCAGCCACACACCACTGCAAAGGGCAATAGTTCGAAACAACGTTCTCTGTGCAGCTGCATGCTAGGCACGGTGCCAGAGATCTCACAGGCTCCAAGGGGCAGACAGCCCCAGATACACATGCCAGGACAAAGCTAGTGTGGTCAGCATGGTGCCCGTGGGAGAGAAACCAGGAGGCCCTGAGAGGGATGAGCGTCAGGTGGGTCCCTGCGGCACAAGACCAGAGCTGAGACCAGGTACATGAGTTAGCCAGCGGTGGGTGACTTGGAGCAAGATGGGGGGAAGACACCCACAGGCAGGCACCCTCACGCAGGGAGAAGGCCCAGTAAGTGTGAGTGAAAACTGCCAGGAAGGAGACCACAATCCAGGAGTGAGGGAAGCTGGAGCAGGACAGGCCTTGGTGGAGGACACATGGTGCCCCCACAGGAGATCTGAGGAGTTTAAATGTGATTCAGACTCTCAAGAGTTTGATCCACTATGATTTACAACAAAAATCTATATTCAAAATCAAGGCAGACTGAACCAAAAGCAAAGCTAAATGAACGTCCTCTCCAGGTGTAGCCAGGACCACTGCCTTCCGTGAAGATGACCGACATTCCTCAGCATTTCCAGGACACCGTCATCCCCAAACTCAGCTCTGTTTTACCACCCTGTTTCTTTGCATAATCAAGAATTTTAGAACAGTACTTCTACGATCTCCATCTAATTCCCACCCTGTCCCCATCTCTGCCCCGCTGAGCTGTGGGAGTGGGCCCACCACGTCCAGGGCCACGGCGCCCACCGGGAAGATGCTCAAACTTCCGACCACCTGATCACTTCTCACTCCGAGCTCAAAGGAAGCTTGGCCCCTTCCTTCCCCACATCCCATCTGCCTGGGTGGGGGGGTCGAGCCGGGAGCTGGGGAGAGACGGGAAAGTTCACCCTGTAGGACTTCGACACAGAAGGGATTCCACACACTCTGCAAAGTTCACTCATGCAGTGTGCCTTCACACAATACAATCCTGTGTAATCCAGTGCCTTTCTAGACAGAAGATAAAGATGGGAAGTGCATGATGGAGTGGGTGTAACCTGGGCTCACGGTGGCAGGGCAAATGCTGCCAGGGACGTCCCCCTCAGGGTGTGCTAGCCACACCACCCGCCTCTCCCCCGGAGCTAAGCTGCAGGCTGAGGTTATAGCTGAGCTGTTAAGAACAGCCTCATCATTACTTTACAAATTGTTACACAACATGACATAATTAAATGTGCAAAACAAGAACAGGTGGCCTCCAAATCCTGGCCTAGATGAGCACACCGCATGCACAGGGGAGACTAACCTACACGCATTTGACCAGCACTTTTACACACGAGCCACTGTTTTCATAAAGCGGGCTGCAGAATGTCAGCCTGGGAGCACGGACAATGTACCGTCAAGACAGCGGAAATCTGCATGGACGAAGCTCCCTCCTCCTTCTAGCTGCAAATGCAAAGTCCGCACTCTGAACAGCCCGTCTCAAAGCAGAAACGACAGTCCTGCTTGCAGAGTGCTCAGTCCACGATGAGGAAATCACAGTGTGTGTGCTAAGTGCTACCTGCACTTGAAGAGGCCTCTGGGAAGACCAGGGGCCCCAGGAAATGCAGGCTGTGCCTCCTTCCACGATTCCTCTTCGCATGATTTTCAAAAGCTTCAGTGCCCTGGAGGCCTCAAATGATCTGCCAGCAGCCAACTTCCAGGGAAGCCTGTGTGCTACAGTCAGAAAGAGTCTCCCACGGAGAGAGATACTTTGGCATCAGCCCCTCACCATGAGCCACCTGGGAATCACTCCTAAGGGAGAAATGCTGCCAAACTGGGTGGGACTGGGTGGGACTGGGTGGAACGTGAACTTGGGGTGAACCATACTCAGGAGTTCCTGTTCTGAACTAACAGGCACAGAAGCATCCACAAGTGCCCACGTGCCACATCTTAAAGCTGCAAAGATAAACAAACACGAACCCTCTGCTGGGCCTGGGGCAGGAAACGCTGTCCCCACAGACGCAGAGTGGGACATGCTCCCCCGCTCCGCCTCAGCCTCCAGGCAGAGCTATCCCCAGACCACTCCAGAATGAGGACCCCCTGCCCTCCTTTACAGACCTCTGGGAAAGAAGACACCGCTGCTTTCCTCAGTGCTCACTCTCACCAACAAAACCGACAGGACGGTTCGGCAGCCCTGGCCTGTGCTTGATTCCTTTTAAACTAAAATCTGTAAGTACCTGAGGTTTCTCAGACAGGACAGTGCACGTGGAGAGGCAGAGTGACCAAGGCTCTCTGGTCCAGGCTCCCAATGACACTGCAGATGAGTGAGGCCACAGAAGCCTGCCCCAACACCGACAGTTCATCAAATAAAAACTTTGGTTTTTCAACAATTGTTGGAGAGGATGTGGAGAAAGGGGATCCCTCCTACATTGTTGGTGGGAATGCAAGTTGGTACAGCCACTCTGGAAAACCGTGTGGAGGTCCCTTAAAAAGTTAAAAATTGAGCTACCCTATGATCCAGCCATTGCACTACTGGGTGTTTACCCCAAAGATACAGACGTAGTGAAGAGAAGGGCCATATGCACCCCAATGTTCATAGCAGCAATGTCCACAATAGCTAAATCGTGGAAGGAGCCGAGATGCCCTGCAACAGATGACTGGATTAAGAAGTTGTAGTCCATATATACAATGGAATATTACTCAGCAATCAGAAAGAATGAGTTCTCAACATTTGCTACAACATGGACGGCACTGGAGGAGATAATGCTTAGTGAAATAAGTCAAACAGAGAAAGACAACTATCATATGATTTCTCTCATCTATGGAACATAAGAACTAGAATGATCAGTAGGGGAAGAAAGGGATAAAGAAAGGGGGGGTAATCAGAAGGGGGAATGAAACATGACAGACTATGGACTATGAGAAACAAACTGAGGGATACAGAGGGGAGGGGGGTGGGGGAATGGGATAGACCGGTGATGGGTAGTAAGGAGGGCACGTATTGCATGGTGCACTGGGTGTTATACACAACTAATGAATCATCGAGCCTTACATCGAAAACCGGGGATGTACTGTATGGTGACTAACATAATATAATAAAAAATCATTATTAAAAAAAATAATAATAAATAAAATGAACAGAAGTAAAAAAAAACTTTGGTTTTTATGACCAAAAATTTACTAATTTTTGGATATATCTTCATGTAACAATTCTTCATTAAGAATCCCTGAGTAGATGGGGTGCCTGGGTGGCTCAGCCATTAAGCGTCTGCCTTTGGCTCAGGTCATGATCCTGGGGTCCTGGGATCAAGCCCCACATTGGGCTCCCTGCTCGACAGGAAGCCTGCTTCTCCCTCTCCCATTTCCCCTGCTTGTGTTCCCTCTCTTGCTATGTCTCTGTCAAATAAATAAAATCTTTAATTAAAAAAAAAAATCCACAAGTAGAACTACGAGAATGTAAAACATACTTAACATACTTGAGATGAACTCTTTGCCCTGAAAAAGCTTATGATTTAGGTAACAGACTTCCCCCGCCCCCAAAAGGCCTGTGCCTAAGAACCAAAGAAATGAAACTGGCACAAGAGGAGATAAACAAATGGCTCAACTTTACAGAAGTCAAATATTTCTAAAAGCGATTTATGCTGTCGTGGTACACGTGGTCAGTTACATCACTCTCCTGCTTGCAGGGAAAACACACCAGTTCCTTTGATTGCAAACCATAGTCAGAAACAGCAGCACAGACAAAAAGCGGTGTGACAGGTGCTAGCTAGCCAGGGGGCTCACCAAAGATCAGACCGCAAGCTCACAGGGAGGTGAGGAGCAGTGGAAGATGCTAGCAGCTGAGCTCCAACACGGCTCAGGTCATGTCATCAAGTACAGCTGACCCCAAAAAGTCGAAAATCCACATAGCTTCTGACTCCCCCGAAAACTTAATCATAAAAGCCTACTGTTGACCAGAAGCCTTATCAATAGCACTCAATTAACACACATTTTGTATGTTATAGACATTGCATACTGTATTCTTCCAACGAAGGTAGAGAAAAAAAATTCCTGAGAATACATTTACAGTACTGAACTGCGTTTACTGACACACGTCCACATGTAAGTGGACCCACACAGCTCACACCTGTGCTCTTCAAGGTCTGCTGCAGTAATTTCTGGGAGGACTGCGGCCCCCACCCATACAGCAGACACCCATTCTGGAGCTCCTCCCTGCTGCCCAAACGGCTGCTCTGAGAACTCCCCCAGTCACTAGGCCTGGACCCAGGCCGCCAGAGGACCACCTCCCGGGAAACAAAGGAGACATCATGGGGTAGTGTGTGTGGCAGGGGAAGGGGGAGCCCCTGGAGCTCGGGGCACAGATTTGTTGTTTGCGGATTTCATTTCTTAGCAAGCCAGCTTCTTAAAGACCGATCAGGGTGACTATAGAGGATGTGACCTGATAGTGACAGGAACCCAAAAGCGCTATGGGGACTCCTTCCGGTCCAATGAAGAGTATGCAGGCATGCCAAGATCTCACCAAGCCCTCCAGCCTGTCACAGGGGCATGCCAACTTACAGAGGACATTCTGTGCAATTCTGGGATGCCTCTAACCCTCCTCTTCCCAGCAGACTCACTGAGAGAGTGCACTAGTGTCTTTAAAAGGAAGCAAGTTTCCTTTCCAAAACACGGACACATCAGCAGAGACAGATTTAACATAAAATGAAAGAAAGCTCTGATGAACCGTGGGACACAAGGGGAGGTGGGGAGTGAGGCTGAGCTTAGTGACCAAGTTTCTGATCAACACCTCACAGAATACAGCAGGTAGCTGCCCACCCCCAGGTAATCCTCTGTAGGATGGGAGCAGGCGTAAGAGGGGGCCAGCGGCTGGGACACAGGCGTGGGGAGGGAACGCCTCTGTGAGGCAGCTTTTCCACCTGGAATCACATGCATACATCCTCCACTGGTAGTAACATGCAGGATGCCGACAGTGAGGGCTTGTGTGCGCATGGGGACAGGGCTATGTGGGAACCCTGTGCTCTCTGTTTAACCGTGAACCTAAAACTGCTCTCAAGGATAAAATCTACTTAAAAAACAAAATAATTAACCTTAAAAGAAATTAGCCTCTCCACATTGTCACATGTGATTTTAGACCAGAAGCTGGAGTCCTGTCCTGGGCTCCAGTGCCCTCAGGAACCCCAGCAGCTGGGCACCCCGAACAGGGGAGGCCAGGTCATCTCTGCCTGCGGTCAGCAGCTTTCCAAGCAGAAGAAAACAGGTTGCATAGGTGAGGAGCTCTACTCCACGACTGCCTGAGGCCCAGGTAGTAGTGAGGTCACTCAACAGAGCCAGCAAAGCAGGATGCTCTCATTTCCCAAGGCTTCTGGCAGTTCCTTCTTTTCCCTTCTCCTCAAGGCTGAAGGGAGGACACTGCTGGAACGAAACCCAGTCCCCTGGAGATCTGAGACGGTGAGCATCAGCTCGAGGCATTTTGCATGCTTCTAACCCCTGCGCAGTCAGTCACTCTTCGGCCTAAGCAGGTGTGTGTTAGCGTGCACACTTGGGCCTGCTGACGGACATACACACACGCAGCTCCCCAGACAAGGGGGGTGCAGACAGGGCCCGTCCAGCCGTTCTCCTTGAGAGCTGCTCCAGCTCACACAGACCTGCCTTTATGCCCTGTACACTTGCTGCTGGACGTGTTTTTCCCAGTCACAGACAGCAAACATTTTAGACTCTGTGGCTGTCTGGTGTCTGTGCTGGCCTGGTTCTGCCACAGGAGTGTGAAAGCAGCCACAGAAACAGGTGTGTGAAGGAACATGGCTGTGTGCCAAGGAAACTCTAGTTACAGGCACTGAAACTTGACTTTCATGTCATTTTCATGTGCTGTGAAATGTTCTTTTGATCTTTCTTAACCTTAAATTGATAAGCACAACATCCATTTTCAGCTTACTGGCCATACAGAAACTGGAGGTGGGCTAGATGGCACCTGCAGGCCAGGTTCTGGCCCTGCTCAGAGCACGCATGCCGCTCAGGAGGGCTGCACCCAACCGCATGAAGCGCTAACTGGTCCATTGTGCCCCTGAGCACCAGGGACTTATGGAAATCAGTTACACGCCGGCAGGCACCTCTGAGGATCCAGCCACACCGCTGGGGACATGGCAAACTGAAGGCTCCCAAGAGCGCGGCTAACCACTGAGAAGGAGGGACGACTTCCTCACCCTTCAGGAAGAGGACAGCGATCTGGGAGCTGACTGGTAGGACTGAGGAAGAGAGCTTTCTTCAGTCATAGTTGAATGACAACACTCTTTACTACCAACTCTGAGCCGGGCCCTGAGATCAGCACTTTGCATAAATTTCCTTTTTAACCTTAGGATCTGCTAACACAGGCTATTATTCTTACTTCACAAGAGAAGGAAACAAGAGGCTGACCACCTTACCCAAGACACAGAGCTAGGAGGGGCCTGGAGCCTTGTGTCGTTGGGACCCAGAGCCCATCAGTGGAGCTGGGTGGGCAGGTGCCTCCCTGGTGGGTCATCCGCCCAAGCCCCCCCCCCCCAAAAGGCTCTCAAGCTCCTTCCACCATCTGCCCCTTGGCCTACCAAGCTGGACAGAGATTAAGCCTAGATCTTGGTGAAAAGACATCTGGCTTGAACTGGAAGAGACCCTGCGACCCTGACCTCATCAGTTCCCCAATAAGGGATGCAACCGCTTTGCCCTTTTAAATCAGTTAATTGTCCAGCATCACCTAAAGAGATCACCTTCTGTAGAGAAAAATGTTTGGTGAGCAATTCTAAGTGCGAGCTGCCAGCTCAGTCCCTGGCTGCACGCATCCTCACATACACATCTTCCTCAGGCATGGGCTCAAAGCCATGTCTGCATGCACTGGAGTCGGGCCTGGGCACCCAGATCAAAGGCAGTGTCCTACCTTCCTTGCTGAAGCTACTGTTGGCAAGGTACGCCTGGATGGTGGCATCACGGAGCGTGATAGTGACGTTGCGCATGTGAATCTGGTTGTTGCTCACACATCTGTATTTTTTATTTATGTCTGCCCTGATGTCAGTTGCAGATTCCACAGTCTTGATATCTGTATTAAAAAAAAACCCAACTTTTAACTACTTGAAGTACTTAGTTAAACTTTTAGATGCTCTCCAACCCAATTTTCTTAACTTTATAACCGGTCAGTTTTGGTTCTTACCCTTGGAGCTTGCATTGGGGAAAATCTGTGTGTCAGACAAGTTGTAAATAAAACTCATCAGCCGAACACTGTAACGTGTTGCATTTCTTGTGAAATTGAGGGTCAGCTCATGTCCTCTTCCAAAAGCAATGACAAGAATGGGGTCAGAAGCTCCCTGTTTACCACAAGAGCTGCTATTTAACACTGCTGCATTGGACGGCAGGTCGAAGGTTACATTCTAGAACAAAGGATGACAGACCCAGTCAGAATGCAAGTCACGAAATGGATTCAGATGCGCCGAAGGAAGACATTCAGGAAGTCGGACCTCAGCTCCTTCCTAGATGCCACCGTTAGCGTATTCATTTTTATCATTAATAAAATCACAAACGAAGTCAGTATTACATGTCGGTACAGACTGAAAAACAAGTAAGACAAAGCTGACAATTATTCAAATAATTAAATGTTCTTTGTTAACATAATTTTAATTGATAGCAGAATTAAAACTAAAATGATTTTGGTAAACTGAAGTAATTCTTACCAGGCTTCAAGTGAGCTGTGTATTTACATCTGAAAAAGTAACTAGTACTACTTTGCTATAAAAATGTTTAAGAAATATGTCTCTTTATGGGACAGATGACAGCTACACGTGCAGGGAGCACAGCATAATGGACACACTTGTCAAATCACTAAGGTGTACACCTGAAACTAACACACTGTGTGTCACTTGTACTTAAAAAAAAGTCGTCTCTTTAAACAAAGAAAAGAGAGTGTGGGGCGCCTAGGTAGCGCAGTCGTTGGGCACCTGCCTTCGGCTCAGGGAGTGATCCCGGCGTTCCGGGATCGAGCCCCACATCGGGCTCCTCGGCTGGGAGCCTGCTTCTTCCTCTCCCACTCCCCCTGCTGTGTTCCCTCTCTCGCTGGCTGTCTCTCTATCACATAAATAAATGAAATCTTAAAAAAAAAAAAAAAAGAGAGTGTTTGCTGCAGAAGTATTTGAGCGGAGCACTACAGGCAAACTGAGCCACTACAAAGCCACCTAGAGACCCCAAAGGAACTGGACTGGCTAACCAAACCGCAGTGATGCTGCCCACTAATGCTGCTCCCAAGGAATGACAGAACCCCACGAGGTGACAGAGATACGGTGATAAAAAGTAAGGTACACAGCAGCACGCAGGTGATCCCATTTGTGGACATAATATATATCAAAATGACGTTAAAAAAATCCAAACACAAAAAATGTAAAGTAGCAACGACCACAAAAGGTGTCTGGACTGGTCTCTGTAACTTGAGACGCTTCTGCGGGACAGAACCTGCCCAGCCTCTTCCGTCTTGGGTGCCCAAGCACGTTTACGTGGAGACCAGCACACCGAGCTGGTGAGGCCTGAGCACCTGGCACAAAGTCCCGAGTGCTCCGAAGAAGAGCTGTCCTTCCCACCAACGGCAGGCCCCACTACTGCCCCCGAGTGGTAGTAAGATGATCCGATGCTGTCAACATGGCGAGGGGCAGGAAAAATGGTGGTTTCAACAAAGAACTGAAAACATGCGGTTTAGAGATACATTTAAGAGTCAACATTAAATAGAAGTGAAACGTCCACCAACAGGTAATTAACAAAGAAAGAAATACAAATGCAGCTTATTTGTTAGAAATCTACAAATGCAAAAAGCGTCTTTTATCCTGCAGAAGTACAAGCTGTTTTAAGAGGACAACTGAGGGGCATCTCAGAGGAGCACAGAGCTTGCAGACGGCTGGGCAAACAGCAGACACAGCTGTGCCCTGTGCCTGAAAGAGTATGTGAGACCACCAGGGTCCCAGGACAGGCTCTAACACATCAGGCTGGTCAGCACTGTGACCACAGAAGGGAACCGTGCACGAGTCTGGGACAAGGCTCCTACTGGACAGTGAGAGCAGATGACAGGATGGTTTACATGTCACGACTGCAGCTTCAGGGTACACAGGAGCACACAGGAGTCCCCAGCAGGGCACATGCATATGCCAACTGTTACAGTGAGGTCCTTTTCCAAACACTTATTTAAAATAATAATTAAAAAAACCCACACACTGCATGAAGGACCCGGTGTTTCCTACCTTAGGCCCGCTTCTGGTGTCATAACTGGCTGTGAAGGCAGCGGAGAAGTTGGCCATGATGCAAGCTGTCCCGTTGGCATCCTTCACCACAAATATCGCTGCTGCGCCGTGTATGAGGCCTGCTAACTCCAGGAAAGACAGAAATATCCAAACACAGTTTTGAAAATACAACTGGGTGCTTCTGTTGCCTCTACCCGTGGAAATAATGGGCTTTATCAGGATATACCACTGTGCTTCTTAAAAAAACGAGATACTTGGATTACCCAGGCTGGGTTCAGCTGGGTCTTCTGTCCTGTCCCTCCCAGATACAAGTCTGGAAACGTTAACTCTAAACTCATCGATCAGTCTGCCAACCTGGTCGACAGCTCTTTAATGCTCGATGTCAGGATACTGCTGGGGAGGTCGCCTGTCAACTTCCAGGTCACCCTGGGCACACACTGCTCCACGCTCAGTCCTCAGAGGGCCTCTGGAAGATGTGCTAGGGCCCTGGAGGCACAACTCAACCTAAATACTGACCTTCTGCAGAAGCCCATGGGAGAATGGGTGCTATCTTTCGCTATGGTCCTAAACTACGATTTAAAATCAGATCTCATTACCTCTTGTGGGCTGCTGGCATGGCAGGAAAAGCCATGGGCTTACAGATCTGAGATTGAGAAGGCTTCTCAAAAAACAGCGATTCGACTGAACCTGGACTTGGCTGTGTGACGTTAGGACATCAGTCGACATGTTCAGGAAGGGCTGCCATATCCCAAAAGGGAGGGACAGAATGAAACCTTCACACGTTCCTCCACCTTGGCAGCGATGGTGGCTGTTTCTCCCTTAAATTCTCAGGGTCAGTGCAATGTCTGGCTTTGCGACATACCACAGCCTTGAGCAGGTTAGCAGCAAATGTAATCTGACCACTGTTGTAGAGCAGTAGGTAATTCTTCCAAGCCACGCGGGTTAGTACACTCCTCTCTTATACATAGGCAAAAATAGGTGTTTCCACTAGTTCGAAAGCCAAACAGCTGTCAGCCAGCACCAGGTACCATATGGTTCAGAACTGACATGCCCTCCCCTCCTTGCTGCTGCCAGTCCCTGCATGCCCTCTAACCGTGCCCTCACCACTCCAAGGGTCAATGTGACACAGGCACATTGTGAAGGCATATGCTCAGTAGACACTCAATTAACTTTTCATTCTAAAATCTCTGTCCCTAGCAAAGTAAAATGATTCCAACAAACAACTCATTTTACCCTTGGAACTGTCACAAAATAAAATTTTTAAAGCCAACTGCTATTCAAGCACAAAGCAAAAAGTAGCCAGAAACCCTACATACCCTCCCATAAGCTTCTGGTACATGAAATACCAAAATCTACATTCACAAGAAGCTGCTGCATGAGAATGAAGCAAACTGGGCAAATAAGAAAGCTGTGTAGTTTCTGTTTTGCTTTGCAAAATTTTAACCTACATTCCAGAGTACTCAGGCAAGACTACACTAAAGGAAACTCTGATAAATGAATTTCCATTGTAAAACCTAAAGAAAATTCCACAGCTCATTTCTGACTCAGTAAAGATTTTAGAAAAACAGACAAATCATCCTCATGCCTTCAGAGAGGGACGGGTTAAGTGTACCAGTGGTCCAGAGAGACACCAGCAAGGCAAAAGCACGTTCACCAGGCAGGAACATGTGTGTTAAAGCATGGGCACTGAAGCCAGAGAGACACTGGACACTGACCCAGGTCGTGTGTACACGGGCTACTCCCTGCCCTGGTCAAAGGCTCTCTCGGGCCTGAGACGCCCTCACATGGCTGTGGCCCTAGCCTGGCTGCTGCAGAGTCATATGTGAGTGTGCATGCCATGCACTCAGCAGGACGCTGCCCTCATGGGATCATGCACGTATCACTTTTTACCAAGCTGCACTTCCATAAATGAGTTCCCTAAATCATTAAAACACTTTCTACTGACTCAAAGCACTTCATTAGGAAATATTTCACATTAAATAAGTTTTCAAACACAGCATTTTTTTCACTTAGTAAATATGCTGAGGGTACGAGGCTTCAAAGTAACACGAAGAAGTAGTACAAAAACAAGTTTAAAGTAAATTTTACCAGCACTAGATACCCACAATTATTTTGGAGAGATCCAGAAATTTTCAATTGTTCAAATAAGAAACTTAGCCCCAGAAGCCAAATTTTGGTCAAGAAAAAGAGGTCTACGAGAGCATTAGAACATAAAATTATAAGAGAAGCGTGTGTATGCTAATGGCCAGAAGTTTTTTGTTTTTTTTTTAAGATTTTAAAAAATGTATTCATTTGAAAAAGAGAGAGAGAGGGTGTGTGCGTGTGAGTGCACAAGCAGGAATAGGGCGAGGGGCAGAGGGAGAGGGAGAAGCAGACTCCCTGCTGAGCAGGGAGCCAGACGTGGGACTTGATCCCAGGACCCTGGGATGACAACCTGAGCCAAAGGCAGACGCTTCACTGAAACTGAGCCACCCAGCTGCCCCTAAAGATCTTAAGTTTTTTTTTTTTTTTTTCTTAAATCTGTAACAGTGATAGCCGCTTAAGAAGAAAAAAACTCTTCTTAAATTAAAATGTTGCAATGATTTGAGGAGTGGGTGTCCTTCTTCAAAGCTAGGTCCCTGGCCTGCTGGCAATGGCTAACCTCAAGCAGTCCTTCCCACAGGCATGAACTTGATCATTTCTCCAGGAATCATACAAAGGAGTAACTTTGGCTTATTCCTTCAAAGTACTCCCACTGGTAAAAATTCCATTCTCTAAAATAAACAGAGCTGTGAGAAGCATGACTATGACAGACTCCTCCATCACTTACCAGTTGTGTGACCTTGGGCCAGTAGCAATCGCTGCCTCCAGTTTATGCGCCTGTGAACTAGAACAAGCGTGCTGACCCCTCGGGGTTATCAGAGTATCAAATGAGCTAGTGTACACAGAGCACTCAGCACAGGACATTAGCACTGGCTTTAGTGCTCACTGACGTTATTTAAATAAAACTGTTCAGACCTCTGCTACCAAGTTCATCACTGAACCCTCAGTACCTGACACAAGCACTTGCTATGTGCTTTATTTAACAAGCACTTGCTATGTGCCAGGCCCTGCTCCAAGCATTCTGCAGTTAATTATCATGACAACCTTAACAGGTAAATGCTATTATGATTCCCTTGTACAGCCGTGGAGACTAAGAGACAGGGACATTAACCTGCTCAAGGTCACATAGCTAGTGAGTGGTGCTGAGCAACCTGGAACTGGTGCCACATCTGAACTGTGCTTTCTCTCCAACACTTGCCAAGTGAGCAAGTAAGTTTCAAATTATGAAACACTCATTTTTGAAATGAAGAGACTGCCATCCAAAGGAACACGTCAATAAATTTCTACATTAAAATTTTTATAAGAGGGGCGCCTGGGTGGCTCAGTCAGTTAGGCATCTGACTTTGGCTCAGGTCATGATTCCAGGGTCCTGGGATCCAGTCCTGCACTGGGCTCCCTGCTGGGCAGGGAGTCTGCTTCTCCCGCTCCCTCTGCCCCTCCCCCCTGCTCATGCACGATCTCTCAAATAAAATCTTCAAAAAAAATTTTTTAAAGAAATACTTCCTAGTTTGTCTTGGATTGATGCTTCTAAATCCAATATTTTTCTTCTTAATCATTAATACATAATCATCTACAAAGATTTAAAGGAAAAAAGAAAAAAAGACCAAGGTTCCATCCCTCACAGGGAATCACAACCCACAGAGGCAGGGCCCAAGTGTGGACACTTCTGAAGACCTGACGTATGCACATCTGGTAGGGACTGCTGCTGTAAAACCGGGCGTCTATGCGTATATACGGAACACTTACTATGTGTGAGACACAAGATGGGCGGCTGTAAGATGAGGAAGGGAGACCTGTGTGTAATCACAGCACAACTGAAATGATGTTCTAGGAAAAGCTCATACTACATATGCATGTAGTCAAGTTCCGTGGATGCAGAGAGAAGGGAGCGTCTAACGATAGATTCGAAACCACGGTCCTCAAATATAGTTAAGTATTTGGTCACCAACCCAAGTAACTGACAAAAGACCCACAATCAAAAATAATATTAATTAGGGGCGCCTGGGTGGCTCAGTCAGTTAAGTCTGACTTTGGCTCAGGTCATGATCTCAGGGTCCCGGGATCGAGTCCCATGTGGGGCTCCCTGCTCAGTAGGGAGTCTGCTTCTCCCTCTGCCTCTGGCCCTCCCCGCCGCTTGTGTTCTCTCTCTCTCTCTCTCAAGTGAATAAAATCTTTAAAAAAAGAGTATTTTTTTTTTAAAGATTTTATTTGTTTATGTGACAGACAGCCAGCGAGAGAGGGAACACAAGCAGGGGGAGTGGGAGAGGAAGAAGCAGACTCCCAGCGGAGGAGTCCGACGTGGGACTCGATCCCGGAACGCCGGGATCACGCCCTGAGCCGAAGGCAGACGCCTTAACGACTGCGCGACCCAGGCGCCCCCCAAAAAAGAGTATTAATTAGAAAACTTTTCAAACTTCCTAAGTGACAGTTCTTCATTTGGAAAGGGGAAGGAAGTCATCTAGTTGACACCAGTGGTTTAAAGAGTCACATTACGCAATGTCACCTAATCCCAAGTGTCGGACGCTTTCAGTTCACCCTCGCCTTTGCTTTCTACCAAGTATTCAAACACAAATGAAGCTTTAAGAATTATCTAATTATAAATGCAGGAAGAATTCATAGTTTTGAAGCTTGAAATATTTTTTAGAAAAGATGCTTTTTGGTAAAATTATTCATCAAAATAAACATTTTAAAAAGACCCAAATCCAGGGGCGCCTGGGTGGCACAACAGTTAAGCGTCTGCCTTCAGCTCAGGGCGTGATCCCGGCGTTGTGGGATCGAGCCCCACATCGGGCTCCTCTGCTATGAGCCTGCGTCTTCCTCTCCCACTTCCCCTGCTTGTGTTCCCTCTCTCACTGGCTGTCTCTATCTCTGTCGAATAAATAAATAAAATCTTTAAAAAAAATAATAAATAAATAAAAAATAAAAAGACCCAAATCCAAATGAATGTACCTTTTCTAAAAGTTGGATTTCAACTGAATATAAAACCTAAAAAGACGCAATGGAATAAGCATTAGAAAGCTTAGGCCACGGACAGTACTCCCGGCTACCATGATGCAGGGAATGAAGGCTATTTCTCTTCATTTTCAAGGTGAGTTTTAAAACATAAAATATGAATATTCTAATGCTTGTGAAGTCTTCTAATAAGGAGCAGTGCTACCGTTCTGACCTGACAGAACTTGTTCCAGCAACTTCTCCTGTAAGTAATTACACCTGCCAGGGAAGGGCAAAGCTCCGGGTCTGCTGCTGGAATATGGTCATCCCTGTGGCTATTCATACAGCTCAAAGAACTCATTTTACACAATAGGCAAAACAAAACGTGGAACTAAAATCCATCCAGTCTCAATAACAGAATTGTAGAGTTTAGAGGCAGAGATGGAGAATTCGTGGGCAGGTAGGTACCGTAATGTGTATCCACATCCACGTCACTCATGGGAGCTCCCACGAGTTGTCTTCTGTATCACATTTCAGACTCTGCCTTTTAGATAATCTTCCCGTATTCACTGGGAGGGGGCTCACAAAAAGTGCCACAGACAGGTTCATCAAGGGCATCTAAACAGACTTGAAATCAAATCACGCAGTGACTCCCCTTTAAGACACAGCACATATTCTTCTTACCGAGACAAGAAGGTAAGAACATAATCCCTCACTCAGCAACACACTGAGCACCCCCGGCTGCTTCCGAGGTCTCTACTGACGGAGTCCCACGTTTTGACTCCGGAACCAGCGCCCACGGAACAGTGGCAGCGCTCTTTACGACCCCTCACTAGAAATGAACGCTGCCATTGTGAGGCCGAGGCCCCGTCCTCCCACCCCTCATTTTACCACCGTGCTTTCCCTGAACATGGAGGGACAACTTTAAGCTCACAGTCACACAAGCACACGCCGGGAAGCGCTCCGAGCCCGACCAGAGGGGGAAGGAGCTCACAGCACAAAAGACTAATTCTAAAAGGCGGGGATCACCGCGCCGCCCTACTCTCCTCTCGGTGAGACCCGTGTCACCGGGGAGGACAGAGGGACCACGCAGGTCCTGCCGCCTCGGCTGCACTGCTTCACGTGTCCCCCGTGGATAAACCACAGCCGTCCCGAAACCAACAAACCACTTATTTTCCAACTTAACACCCAGAACACGAGTTCAGTGACCCGACAGCGGAACTGGCCCTCAGCTGACATCTCGACCCAACTCCTCAGGCAGCGGCCAGAGGGCTCCGCGCCAGACCTCGGGCGCCGACCTCCGCCGGGGCGAAGACGACTCGCGGGCCCGCCGCCCCCCTCCCCGGGCCCCTCATGTCTTCGGCCTCCCCACCCCCGGCCCACCCCAGCACGCCCGGGAACTCCCGCCCCGCAGCCCCTCACCGAGCAGCAGCAGGAGCAGAGACCGCCGCCGAGCGCCGCCGAGGGCCGCCATGGGCGCGAGGGCTGCCGAGGCCGGAGCGGGAACCGAGGGGGTCGGGGGCGGTTGGGACGCGGGCGGGCGCCAGAGGCAGGCGGGCGGGCCGGGGAGCGACGTGAGGGCGAGGGTCCCGCAGTCCAGAGGCCCGGCCGCTGCGGCGCCCTCGGCAGGTAAGAGACCCTTCGGCCGGCGGCGCCCGTCACGTGAGGCCGCGCCGCGCCCGCGTTATCACGTGACCCCGCAGATCTCGCGAGAGCACGAGGACAAGACGTCTTCGTCCCGGCTAGCGCCCGCCTCGCACGTGACCCACAGGCACGTGACTACAGACACGTGACCGAGGCTCCACGTGACCCCTGCGCCGGCTCCCCAGCCGGGGAGGGGCCTGGCGGCTTGAAGCGAAAAGTGGATGCAGCCGGCGCACGGGGAGGAGGGTTCCACAGCGCCCTTTCCGGCGTCAGCCGAAGGAGGAGACGGGTGTGCCCCGAATGGCGGCTCTCTGCTCAGGCCCGGGCCCGACACGCGTCCCCCAGGGACCGGTCTCACCGAGAGCAGTGAGGGTTTCCTCCAGGGCCTCAACACGAAGCATTTCCTCTCTTGTGGCCCTGGACTCTCTAACGGGGGTGGGTGTGAGAAAGGGGACGACTTGAACACGCGTATTGAGTGCTGCAATTCGTGTTTGAGACAAAACATCAGCACCTCAAAGGACGGAATTAAGGCGGGACAAAATCCTGGTTGAAGGGAATTCGAGGTCACAGGAATTGCCAGCTGTGATACCCTCCTAAAGGACGTATGGGGGTGGGGGGCATCGTTCATCAAGAAAGTTCGGGAACACTGGTACAGCGCGTATATCCCTACAGGCCCCAGGAAAGGAAATGACAGTCTCCCTGGTCCTAGAGCCTTCCCGAAATACCTCTCCTGCTCACGCCCTATTACCTGAGCCCTCGGTTTGCCTAGAGGCTTTCTGGGTCTTCTCTTTCGTTGCTGTCTGGAGCTCTGGCCACACTCCCCTTCCTTCGCCCGCCTCCACCCCTTGCTCCTGCAGTTACGCAAACCGGAATGTCCCGGCTCCTCCTTCCTTCTCCTGTCCTCCTTCCTCACTGAGGCCTTCGCCTCTCATCTGCTCTGGAACCATTCCTTGAGCCACTTGGGCCCCGGTTTGTTGATTACTGTTGCTCTACCGAACAGTCCTTGATTCTTGGGGTTTTTCCCCCTTAGTTTTACATTTGCTTGTTTTTAGTAAATTTCGTCGTCTTGTCATTTTTGTCCAGCTCCCCTCCCCTTCCCTCCAGCTTCTAACATATGGTCAGACTTCAGCTGGGTCTGCAGTTGAGGACAGAGGCAGGGCGTGCCCCCCCCCCAAACCCCCAGACTCCACTCTAAACCAGATTTCCCTCTATTAATGTTCACAGGGGCAAGAGTTAGTAGTTCTTGGGGCGCCTGGGTGGCTCAGTCGGTTGAGTGTCTGCCTTTGGCTCAGGTCATGATCCCAGGGTCCTGGGATCAAAGCCCCACGTGGGGCTCCCTGCTCAGTGGGAAGTCTGCTTCTGCCTCTTCCCCTGTTCACGCTCTCTCTCTCAAATAAATCTTAAAAAAAAAAAAAAGCAGTTTTTAACTACTTTGTATACTTACTGGTGTTGAACAAATAAGTAGATGCTTCGCAGATAATAGTAATTTGCAGGTTTCTCCCTGTGAAGAAAGAAGTTACAAATAAGGAGGGGTGAGAATGGGCCCTGTGATGCTGGAACTGGCAGAAGATGGACAGAGGTGGAAATAAACAGAATAAATTTACTAGGTAAAAAGTAACCATGTTTAGAACCTATTGGCAGTTTATACCCCCACCAGCGACCATTAGAGGGCATGACGTTTTCTTTTGC
Organism: Ursus americanus; assembly: GCF_024610735.1. Classification (NCBI taxonomy): domain Eukaryota; kingdom Metazoa; phylum Chordata; class Mammalia; order Carnivora; family Ursidae; genus Ursus; species Ursus americanus. Next base: position 786,917 of record NC_142136.1, read on the forward strand.
CTGGTTGTTCATCACACAGGCTGGATCATTTGTTCATATTTCTGTTTCATGGAAAGTATCTGTCATTTTTCCTTTACCCAAGAACTAGGTGGCAGACACTCACAGAAGGATGAGGTTTGCCAGCACTGGGCCTGCGAGCAGGCAGGGCAGTCCATGGTGCCGTTCAGGGTCACAGCTGGGTCTGTGCCACGCTCCTATCGTTTACTACCAGGGGACAAGATTTTTCACTTCTCTTTCTCTTGCCTCAAGAATATTTATTTTGGCTTACTGGTACAAAAGGCAAGTAAATCGTGGCTGGAAAGTGTAAAAGCTATAGGGTAAATTAATGAGGGACACGTTAGAAAAATAGAAAACCATCAACTTTTCAAGTGAAACGTGTGCTCACGAGTGGGGAGAGAAGCGAGAGTCTGTCACACGGCGCTTGTGAAGACCAGCCCTCTCCTTTAGGACACTTACACTGCCTGTCCTTTTTTGCTGTTTAAAATAACGTCACTGAGAACGTCTTCTCTGCACGTCTTGTGGACATCTCTGACAACTTCCTTTTGATAGATTCCTTGAAATACCCCAATCATGGTAGTCTTCCTTTTAGATGCTTATGAAAAAGGAACTCTCCCATTAAAAAAGAACCAAAACACTTACTTTCTTGGAAAGCAGGGTAGCTCACACAGTCCCAAGTCATTTGCTGCAGGAGTAACTGCGTAACTTCAGTTAAGCTCATGTTCCCAGTGACATGCTCACCTGGTCGTGGTCTGGGGGCCCTGGGGTCGGGGGTGACGTTACCGAGGGCCTATGCTTGTTTGAGAAATGAAATGTGGTTAACCACAGCCCTTTCCTAATAGTGGGAGACAAGATGGGAACTGAAATCAGCACAAAGATATTTCAACATTTGTAACCCACGACGGTGCTCAGAGGGGATGGGGCGGATCCCACTGCAAGGCCATGAGCTCACCTGAGCACCTGCAGAAGGACATCTGAGTCGTTACCACCAATAAAACTGTGATGAACAATCAAAACCACATCGCTGGATGGACAAGGCTTTCATTTCTCTTGGGTAAATATCTCGGAATGGAGGAGCCGGGTCATCAGGGAATGCATGTTTAAGAAGAAACTGTCAGATGCTTTTCCATCCATACCGTCCTGGTCAACGCTCTCTTTCACATCTTTTCCGATAGCTGTGTGATTCTCTCATCGTGACTAGTTTGCGTTTTCCTGAGGACTAGCGAGATGAAATGATCCTTTCACGCACGTCATCACCATTCACGTATCTTCTTTGGTTAAGTGTCCCTTCAAACTTTGTCCTAATTTTTAAAAATGGTTATTACTTTTCTTGAATTCTAAGTGTTTTTTTAAAAAATATGTTCTGAATGTGCTACTTCCCAGTATTGTAAATATTTTCTCCCATGATGTAGCTTGCTATTTTATTTCTTAATAGCATCTTTCAAAAAGCAAGCTTTCAATTTAATTAAAATCCAACTTATCAGTATGTGTTTCATGATTCATGCTTTTTGTGTCCTAAGAAATCTCTGCATTTCCCAATATTATAATAATTTTCATCTATGTTTTCTTCTAGAAGTTTTATGGTTTTAGCTTCTACAATTGGACCTGTGATCAAATTAAATTTTGTGGATGGTGTGAGATAAAAATCAGTGTTCACCGCCCCCCCCCCACGGACAAACAGATAGATAGCTCTTTGATACAAAGACTCAGCCTTAAGTTCCCTGGGCACCTTTGCAGAAAGTGACACAGCGGCCCACCGTGGGCAGCTGCCCTGATGCTCCCCGCTCCCTTTGGCTCATCTGTGTCTCTTCCTCTTCAGAGCAAGTCTCTAAATTAGGGAGAGTTAGCTCTACAGCTGTTCTTTTACAAGTTGCCTTGACTCATTTCCACATATATTTTTTAAAAAAAGATTTTATTTATTTGACAGAGAGAGAGACAGCCAGCGAGAGAGGGAACACAAGCAGGGGGAGTGGGAGAGGGAGAAGCAGGCTCCCAGCAGAGGAGCCCGATATGGGGCTCGATCCCAGAACGCCGGGATCACGCCCCGAGCCGAAGACAGACGCTTAACCGCTGAGCCACCCAGGTGCCCCTCCACATATATTCTAAGACGAGCTCATCATTGTTCTATAAAGGAAAACCCCGTTGGGATTTTGGTGGGCACTGATTGATCGCACATACCAAGTTGGAGAAAACAGACATGATGCAGCTCTTCGTTTGCTTTCTTCTTTGAATAATTTTCAGCAATGCTTTGTAGTTTCTAGTGAATGTGTTTTTGTGCGGTTTGTAACCTAAGTATCTCACACGTTTCTGGATACTGTTGCGAATGGGGCTGCACCGTTAAGTTCCATTCTCCAGCTGCCGCTAGAATGTGGAACTACAGCTGACCTTTGTTTCGCGACCTCCCGTGACTGCGCTCAGTTGGCCTATTGGCTCTAGTAGCAGTTTGGTAGATTTCTTCCTTTCCCACATGCTCCTGCTGTGTGTGACTGAAGACGACTTTACAAACTGCCTCCCACCTGTTTGCATTTTCTTTCTTTTTCCCGTCTTAGCGCGGCGGCTACCACCTCCTTCCACGCCCTCGTCCCAGCCGCAGGGGGAAAGCTTTCCGTCTGTTTGAGGCATGACGTCAATGTCCTTGCTCAGCTCAGGGAAGTGCCTTTCTACTCCTACTTTGCTGGGAGCTGTTCTTTAAATCAACACTGTTGAATTTCATCACATGCTGCTTCTATTGAGATGATTGTTATTATTTTGTTTTTTAGATTTTCAAATGTTAAGTTAACCATGCACTTCTGCACCAGATTTCACTTGGTTTTGGTGTATTACTTATTTTATATATTGCTGGATTCAAACTGCTAATATTTGGTGAAGGGCTACTGGCCTGTCATTTTCTTTTCTTGTAATATTTTTGTCTGGTTTTTGTGTCAGGGTAATGCTGGACTCATAAAATAGTTGTGAGGTATTCTCTCCTGTGTTTCGGAAAGACTGTGTAAGATTGGTGTTGCTTCTTCCCCAGAAGTTGAAGAGAATTCACCAGTACACCCTCCAGTTGTGGACTTTGCGTGTGCATGTGTGTGTGTGGAAAGATTTAAAATGACAAATTCAACTATTTTCTGTTTCTTCTTGTGTGCATCTGGACAGCTTGACTCTCATGGAATTTGGCCTTGCCAGCTATAAGCTGTACAATTTACTGGCGTGAACGACTCAGAGCCTTCTCCGCAGGACCTGGAACCGTGTCCTTTCCGTCCTGGTATCGCTCGTTTTTGTTTCCTCTCCAACTAGGCTGGCTAGAGGCTCGTCAGTTTTGTGGGTCTTCTCTATCTGCTCGTATTCTAGTTCTTTAATTTCTACTTTTATTATTTCTTCCCATTTACTTTGGCTTTAAGTTGTTCTTCTGTTTCTAGTTTTTGAAGGTGGATGCTTCGGTCACTGTATTTAAAACTTCCATCTCTTTTACTGTAAACGTTTGAAGCTATAAATTTCCCTGTAAGCATTTCTTTAGCTGTTTTTTAAATAAACTTTCACATGTTGTGTTTTCCTATTTACTCAAAATACTTTCTAATTTTCCTTGTTTTATTTGAGTCATGGGTGACTTAAAAGTGTGTAATTTACTTACGTTATTTATTTATATTAGAATTACTGGATTATTTATTTAGACGTGTATTGCTAGGGGCACCTGGCTGGCTCAGTCAGTGCAGCGTACGACCCTTGATCTCAGGTTTCTGAGTTCAAGCCCCACATGGGGTAGACATTGCTTAAAAATAAAATCTTCAAAAAGAAAAAAAAATGTATTGGTTAATTTCCAAACATTTGGTTATTTACAGTAATCTTTGTTAGATTTCTAATTTAATTTGTGTTCAGATGACATATTCTGTATAATTTTATCCTTTTAAACCTGAGACTGTTTAATGTCCCACCGTAGGCCTCCCTTGACGCATGTCCCCGTGCACTCGAAAAGAATGTTCTGCTGTGGGGGCAGTACTCTGTAAGGGCCCAGTCACATTTCGGGTTCTTCATGATTTTCTGTTTCTCGAGTACTGAAAGAAGAGCGTTGACGCCCCCGCCTTCCAGTACGGATTTGTCCGTCCCCGTTGCTCCTCTCCCGCTCCGTCGGGTCTTGCTCCGTGCATTCCGAAGGTCTGTTCCTAGAGGCCTGCAGTCAGGGTTCAAGGTGACCCATGTGTCCTTTCTCTTTCCGAAGTGGGCCCTCCGTCCCTGGGAGAGCTCCTTGTCCTCGGAACTGCCTGGCATGAGTGAGGCCACTGCAGCTTTCCTGATCCGTTTTTGTGGTAGGTAGTTTTTCATTGTTTATTTTACCCCATGTGTGTTTTTCTATTTACCCTGCCTGTCTGGTGGATTATGGAGACATAGGTCTTAATTCTCGGTCTGGGAATCTTTGTCTCTCAGGGTGTTTGGGTCACTTTATTTCTGCTCTTTATTCCCTTCCCACACTTCCCTGCCCTCCTGCAGGCTGGTTTCGTCTGTGATGTGCACTGACCCCACTCACCCTTTTGTGGCGGGCGGTACGTAGTAGGGGTACCTTTGTACGTGTTAACTCAGAACAAGCCCACCAGCCAACCAGCACTATGCCCTTCAAGAAGACAAGAAAACCAGGTTGAGAGAGTTTAAGTAATTTTTGTAGGGGCACCCGATGGTGACAGAGCCAGGCTCGGACCCCTGGGCCGTCTGACTTCAAAGCTGCAGCCTGAAACCATCTCTCTGCACGGACTCTGGTGCCTCAAGAATGTGCCATCATTGAGAAGCAGACCGAACACCGCGTCCATGTAAAATGCAAGGTCTCGGCTACAAAGCAGTTGACCTTGATCTGCACATCACTGATAACAGGGATCCTTACAGACCTCCTCAGGTCTTCAGCCTGTTGCTTTGCATTCATCCGTATCTTTGCCTATGTTTACATGAGGGCCTGTCTTAGCAAGAACACGCGCACATGCACACACGTGTATACACAAATGTGCACATGTGTGTATACACAGAGGCACACGCACACAAAGAGACATGTGCAAACTCGCTCCCACACACGTACACACACATATGCCCCTGGGCTTCACCCCTCCCCTCCGCAGCCCCTTCCTCCCAGTCTGTACACCTGCTCGATTCCTCATCCAGAAGAAACGCTGCCTGTGCCCCGGCCTCCACCTGCCACGGGCTGTCCCAGCAGCAGTGGCCCCTGGTTGCTACAAAAATTGGATGTTTCCCAGCTCCTGGTGCAGGAACCATGTCTTTGCTCAAACTCCTTCCTCAGCTCCTCAGCACCCACACTTGTGTTTATTCTTTGGCTCTAGTCCTTGCTCGTGTGTCATACCGGCACCTCATCACTCACATCGGTGTTTATGGAATGTGGACCGTTCACCAGACGCTGCCCGTGCAGGGCCAAACTGGGCCGGGAAGACTCTCCTCGAGGAGACAGTCCTGCCAAGCTGGGACCGGAGGGACGCAGGCTGTGAGGGGGGTCCCGAGCCCAGCCCCGTGACCCCGACACACACCGCAAGTCAGATAAAGGGGGAGACACAACAGCGACTGCACACAGCCAACCGAGCCTGAGCTCCCTACCGTCCAGCCCTTTACCAACCCTGAGAACCTGAGAACAACTTTGAAACCGGGTCTCTGAGGTACAAGAAGATACCGTGGCCATAAAAGGGGCTGCTGTTAAGACGGAGAGCTCAGAAAACAAGAGATAATAGTCCGACGCAGAAACACACGTGGAGCAGTGCGCCACGGGCAGGGGCGACAGGGGCCACGGCTGCTGCTTCTCGATACATCTTGTGGCCTGTCTGCTGAACGAGTTTCTCTCAAAGAAGGTGGGATGGGAAGATGCAAGGTAGGGAGAACACTTCCCAGAATGGAGCCAGGAGTTCTGGTGGAACAGCAGCACAAAATTCAGGAACAGAAGGCTTCAAAATTTTGTGGAAAAACTCGAAACAACAGGTTAGTTACAAAATGGCAGTAGACTTTAGCTGGAAACTTCAGAGCAAAGCCTCCACAGTCCTGAGGAAAACGACTTGGATCCTAGAGCTTTCTACGCAAACAAGGAGACCGGCAGGGACCCAGAACGGGCATCCCCCATGCCTCCTCTCCGAGAGTCACCGCGCAGGGCCGCGAGGGGGCCCGCGGGGGGAAGGGCAGGTGGTCAGGACACGGCCGACCCTAGCGACAGGACGAGACATGCGCTTCTCTCGTGGGCAGAACAAGTGGAGACCCCGAGAGAGCACGAAGCCAACGCCCACACAGCGCGTGCCCGGGACGTGGACTCTGAGCGCCGGGAGCTGGTGTGTCTGGGACTCTGAGCACGGCGCTGAGCGGGGCCGTGTGTGGCGGATGCAGGGCCAGGCCGGCTCCTCGGCTCTGGGGTGAATCACAATACCACCACGCCGGGGACGAGCATTCGGCTTTTAGACAAAAATGTGCAAAGTCTGATTAATACAAATACGTACAGTAATCTGACCGAAGCGCTCAGAATCGGGACAGACGTAGGGGAGAAGCGCTGGGGGCAAATACGGGCCTAACGTCCTCTTGTTCACAGATTCTCTTGAGAAACAGCAAATTTGGTTTCAAGGAATCGGAGGTTCGAACAATGACAGGAAGTAAATGACGCAGCTGGGGTGTGGGGCCAGAGGGGGCACCACTCTGTTTTTCTTCATTTGTCATTAATGGTACTTACGTTGTTTTGACAGAAATTCAGACAGTGGGAAGGGTACGCAGTGCAAGCCCACTCTGCCCTGTTCCTCGCCCTCCAGGACGCCATGCACACTCGCCCCTCGGTCCCTCGCACACTCGCTGGGACACACACTGAAACGTGCTGGTGGACACCCAGGAATTCTTCTGTAACGTGACGGCACCAGAAGTGCTTCCAGGAAGTGAGTGGCAGCACGTCGCACAGTAATTACCTGGAAATGGAATCTCTTGGGTCAAAGGTACGGGCACCTCCGAAGCTGAGACAGGCCTGTATGTTCGCTGAGACCCCGTCACTCCACATCACTGCCAAGGGCACGCCTGGTCTGCCACACGTGCTTCCCTCCACGGCCGCGTGGCCGCCCCAACCTCCCGCCTCTGCTGGCCCAGCCCCCACGTCTGCCCAGGTCGTGGTTCTTCCCGCCAGGCCTCCTCAGTTCCCGCGGGAGGAGGGGGGGGCAGGGGAGGCGGGTTGCGCACCTCCCCTTCTCCCCTGCGGGTAGTGACGGCATCGACCAGGGACGTTGGCCACTGGGCCTGGACACGGGGTATGGGGCTTCCCTTCCACTCACTGCCCCCGTAGGCCAGTCTGACCAGTCTGTGAACCCTGGCTTCTGTGTGTAGGCCCCAGTCGTCCCAGCCCTCCCATCTCCCTCCGCCCCTCCCTCTCGGCCCAGACCCTCACAATTCCTCACCCGGCGGCCAGCCTTCGTGGAGCCGGCTCACCCCCAGGGGCAGACTTGGCCTGTCCCCCATTCCAGGCCACCCAGGTGGCACCCCTTCTGGCTCAGGAAGCCTCTCCGCACGATGGTGCCCAAACATCTGCAAAGCTCTGAACTGACGTGTCTCAAAACGATCCCTTGGAATCCACTCTGCCGCCAGCCGTGGCTTCTCTCCTTTCTGGAAACCACAGTGGGTGGGCGCTCATCGTAACCATCTCCTCGGCCTGGCCCCTTCTCTTAAAGCTCACCCAGAGCACGCACCCTCCATGCACACACAGGTTGCTGGCCTACGCTCGTCCACCGGCCGCTGTATGCACACTCAAGTAATGAGTACTCGAGTCCTATCCGGAAGCCCCAGGCACACCGTTCCCCATGAAAACTTTCAGAACGCTTGTCACTTGAGAAAAGAATGTATCTTAATTCATGGTTAGACTTTTTTCCAATGAGAATTAAAAAAAACTTGTATCTCATGTTTTCTTCTTCTATTTATGGCTTCGTTTTTTTTGCTAACACTTCAATCTTTGACCACGGCAATTTAGTTTGGTGTCAAGAAGGAGATGATCCAACTGTGGTTTTCTCGAGGTGGTAATTCAGGTCCCGCCCCACGACGCGCCCCTCACGCGGCACCGTGCCAGGAGCATGTCATTTCATTGACACCACGCTAGGACAGGCTCTAAAACAACTTGTGGCAATTGCCCGTCTGTTTTCTCCTGCGACTCCAGAGTCACCTGGTCTGTCTTCTACGGTGAGGGCCGTATGGCGTCCTCAGACGCTGCAGATAAGCGTAAGGTCAGCCACTGCGTTCCTTCCTCAGGCTTTCTCTCTGCTCCCACGTCATGTAAACACGCTTTTCATGTGCATATTTCCCTGTTTGCTACTAGGAATTTTGTCACGGTTTTGTGGCTATTGAAAACATGACTTTCCATTATATTTTGGCTTTTCTGTTAATTTTGTGTTCTGTTAAAAACTTAGTTCTTTTTTTTGGTCACAGCTTTTTCTCTGCTTCTCTTAGATTTTCTGGACTCGCCTCCTCTCCAATTTCACGGCTTCTTTCTCCCTCACTTCCCACACCATTTGTTCGGCCACATTGGCCTTTACTGCAACAACACCGTCCCCGAGCCCTGATTCATGAGAGGACGGGACAGCTCAACTCCCGAGACGGTGGCCCCGTCTGCCCCACTTCTGTGTCTCTCTGTCCGCTGTCCTGGACGTGGACTTTAAGTTGAAGAGTTATGAGGAATGTGCAGCTTGCATACCACAAGTTTTATTAACGTAATTTTAAGGCCAATTAAACTAATTTTATTCAGAGTTAAATCTACATTAAATTACAAGATTAACAATCTCTAGAGACAACGAACGCAGAGTTTAAGAAGTAGAAATCTATTTGGTCTTTTACAGACCACGTATTATAGAACTAACAAATGAAAATTTACAAATATAGAAATAATGATACTTCAAGGGTGAGGATTTTCACATGGAAATCCACAAGATGTCGTATTTTAAACACGCATGTTTCAAAAAGGGAGAAACTTTTAATAATTTAGCACAAAATTAAATTATATAAACTTGGTATATCCCAGAAAATATTGCTTTAAACACTTATACCATGATCAAAATTCCTTTGGTAGCTTTTAATCAAAATGAAACATGCTATTATGTAAAATATAAAGTACTTTTAAATGTTACCAGAAAAGTATCTTTGTTACAGTTACGGTACTAACATCATCGCCCCCCTGCTCAACCTCGCCTATACACACACAACACGAAACCAGGTGCCAACAAAATCCTTTTAATCTTTTGACAAAATAACCTCTGCTTCACAATATCAAGACTTGGAGTCTCCTATAAAACTTTTTACACTGGTCACAGCACAGAGAGCAAACGGCCGTCCCTGCGCAGGACTGTAAAAACAAACCAAACTTTATTCGAGCAATTAAACAAATCAAACAGCAGTTACCCCGATGCAAAAACAGGGGCTGCTGGACGCAATCTTAGCAGAGTAAACACAAACACACCGCCCCAAACCCTAAACAGAAAATTCACAAACAACCCAGTGGAAGTAGAACAAAGACGCGCGTGGGCTCCCGCAGCAGGCACGCCCGACCCGGTGTTGTCCCAGCACACGGGACAGTCTCACCGAGAAACCTCGCTCTGAAGTCAATCATCAGAGCTTAAAACGTATGGAAAATAAACAAACAGATGCCAGTATGAGGTTGCATAATCGATCAGCCAGTGTCTGACACCGACTATTTCTTCCTAACGCTCACCCACGAGGGGCTCATTTCTAACCCAAGCGTCCCGCCCACCGAGAGCGCCTGCCTTCAGGAGTCCAGCAGCCGCTTCTGCGGCCCGCACATGCAGCACGGAGGTCTGTTCAGCTGTGCACTCATGATCACACACACCCCAAACCAAACCTTCAGCCTTCCGCCGCAAGAGCAACATCTTACAAAGGAAACTCTTTTAACCAATATCTTCTTGTCCAATCTCAGTTATTCTGCAACAGAGCAACAGAAACGATTTAAACACCAAAGAGAGTAAGAGGAAGAACTGGAGGGAAAGACACATATGCCGTTTGCAAACCCTTAAGCTTTGTGAAGGGTGATCCAAGAATCATCTCTTTTCCTTCTAATCCCAAAGTCTCCGTGCTGGCTGTGTCAGAAGTCCTGGAAACAGCACGGAAGTGCGTCACTGCTCTGAAGATACATTCTAGTGTCTCGCTGAGAGAAAACAGCTGGCCGACATGTCAGGCCACATAATGGTACTGATTCGGATTGTCCTTGTCTCTCTCCATATAGTCTCTGTCTATAAGAGATTCAATTCTCTTTTTCAAATCTCCAGGCTGAAAAAGAAAAACAAAACCCCTTCATTATAGAGGCATTAAATTTACACACATAGGGCAACAGAACACCACGAAGTATGTGGTTTTAATTATGTACACATATTACATACATAATTATAGAAAATGTACGAATCTATATGTAAACTATTTATAATCATAAGCTAATTATAAAATGAACCCAATGGAAGTCCCTACACTTCAAAGACAATGCTAACGTTACCTCTTGATGGAAGTGCTCCTGTGTGCACTGACAGTCAGAGCAGCCACAAGTGGTCAAGGGTGAGCGCACTCTTTGCCAGCACTCACTCACTCACTCACTCACTCACAAGCACGGCAGACCCTACTGCAGGGTAACACATTTCGTTTGTCTGATGGGGAAATGTGATGACGTCTCAGGGCATCTTCATCCTCTGTAAGGACCTGTCTCCTTAAGTACTGTGTTGTGTTAGTGTGTACTGACTATCTGTGCTCTGCGGAGGGAGGGGGACCCCAGACCGCGAGTGCTCCCGAGCTGAAAGCAGGTGACGGCATCAGGACGGGGCTGCTCGGGAAGGGCGCCCCCGGCTCTGCTGTGGTAGGAAGCACACTTGTGTCACTTATGAGCAGCTTCTCCCTGTACAAGAGCACACGCTCTCTCTCAAAAGGCCTAACCGCTCAGTGACAGATCATACGTTCACAAGATATGGATCAGGGCTGCACTGCCACTACGGCTGCCGCACACCTCACCCACCATTTAGCCCTTTACCTGCTGGGTCTCATTGGCAAAGGGAAAACGAACACTCGCCCTGGCTAGAGGTAGGAAAGCATGGTGTCTGCAGAAGGGTTTTGTGACTGCGCGAGACTGCGGAGAACGCGCTGTTGCTGCAGGGCACAGCAGCCCCGTGCTTGCTCAGGTAAGACAGCTCCGGCCGTATCGGCGGTCTGCTCACTGATCCACCTCAACTCGACCCCCTCGGTGAAGATGGAGGCTCAGCTGCTCCTCTACCCAACTGGACAACACAGCATCAGGGAACTTCCAGCCCAGAGAAACACAGGGCCAGGCCCAGGCGCTGAAAAGCCAGGTCTCATGCGAGTCCCATACTTTCTAGGTGGAGGCTCATGTTTTAAAGAGCTTTTCCTAATGCTTCCCTAACTGGTTTGTACTCTACATACATCCCTATGCCCAGGGCAGTAGCTCTCAGTCCTAGAAACACGCATGGACTGAGCGGTTTCAGGGTTGTCTTTCTCATGCACAGAAATAAGAAGATATGTCAAAACAGAAAATGCTCTGGAGTTTGTCAATGCTGAGTAAATGAGCTGTCAGCAGGATTTCCTCAAATTCCCATGGCATAACCTGAACAGCTACACTACTGAGAAACACCGACTGGAGCACCGCCACGCACCTCCTCTTCCCCTCCTGAAAAGGTAACGAGTACAACATCCCTACAAGGGGGAGTTTTAGGGACTTCTCATTCCTATGACGCTGATGAACCACATCTGAGATAAAGACCCTACTGTCATCACTTGCCGGTTGTTGGACACCTGGTGGGCACACAAAGGTATATTTGTGCAGGAAACCATCACCTGTGACACAGGACAAAGGGGTCTATGGTGTTAAGAACTGATTGTGCTTTTCAATGTCCAGCACCATCCTACAAGTTTAAGTAAGCTCATACACATTTACCTTTACTGGAAATTTCAGCTGATTATACAATTCGGAAACGAGAAGATTATGGCCAAGAGTCTTTCTCATCTTCATTATTCTGACAATAGCAGCGTCAATCTGATACTGTCTGTCCTGAAACACGCGCTCAGTGGTGCTGACTTGTTCCTCCACCTGCATACGCACGAGAGAGTGAAGTGAAAGGTGTATTTCAGTGTCATTTCATATTGCTGAGTTTGATGAGAAACTTTTTTTTTTTTTAAAGATTTTATTTATTTATTTGACAGAGATAGAGACAGCCAGCGAGAGAGGGAACACAAGCAGGGGGAGTGGGAGAGGAAGAAGCAGGGTCATAGCAGAGGAGCCTGATGTGGGGCTCGATCCCAGAACGCCGGGATCACGCCCTGAGCCAAAGGCAGACGCTTAACGACTGAGCCACCCAGGCGCCCCTGATGAAAAACTTCTGATGCAAAGAAAGACCAAACTTTGGGTAAATTCTGTTCTGCTGTGTTCTGCATTTTTACCTGTTCAAGCAAAACCTAGCTTCCCAAGGACAGCAAGACTTCAACATCAAACCTTGAAAAATAAACTTAGGTTTCTCTTCTAAAAAAGCTACAAAATACTACATCAACTCTATATAATCCTGGATTAGATCTGGTAGCCAGGAAAAAAACAAATCAAAATAAAAGTGTAACAGCTAGCAGAGTTTATTCTGGAAGCTTTGCTCAACATCAGGAAACCTACTCGTGTAACTAGTATCACAGCAGTTTCAAGGTTAGAGTACATGACCCTCTTGACAGATGCTGCGAAGACACAGTAAAACTCAGCCTAGTCTTGACCTAAAACAAATGTTAACATATAAGGAGCAATTAAAAAAAAACCTCAACAGGATAAAAAGCTATTATCAGAAGCAAATGGCAAATACTGGTAACAACTTCATGTTACAGAGCAACCTGATGGAGATCCGCAGATCTCGGGCAGGCAGGGGAGAGGCAGGGCCGTGCACGTACGCGAGGTAAGTACGCTTCAGAAAGACAGAAGCCAAGCTTTCCAAAGGGATCCATGACCCCAAAAAGGTTAATGTTTCCTGTACCTGAGATTTAAAATAAATAAATCAGGAAGTGAAGAAGACGCCTGGCCGCACTATTACTTCCTAAAAATGTTATTTCGGGGGTGGGGGTGCACGCCCGGGCGGCTCAGTCGGTTACGCATCCGACTCTGACCTTGATCCGCACCGGGTTTGGAGCCTACTTAAAAACAAAGTCATTTCAGAGGTCCTAGCTACGCACTGAGAGAACTAGAGAGGCTACTGAGAAGAAGCAGACACATGGTAAGTGTTTGTACAAGAGCTACAAATCCAAAACGCCAAGAAAACCAACGGAGAAACCGTCAAAGATGATGAGAGTTTAGTGAAGTGGCTGGATACAAGATAAACGGTGCTCATATATACATACTGGTAATAACTAGTCATGCATGTCAACAGAGAAGATGCCCCTTTATCCGGTGCATTTTCTTGGCCCTTCTTGCCTCAAGTCTTCGGCGCCTTCCCCAAACCCTTCGTAGGTGTGACCAGTCTCTACAGAGCTGTCTGTGACCTGCCTCTTCAGGCCTCACCCGGCTCAGCTCTGCCTTTGGTGGGAAAGTCTTCCCTGGCCCACGGCATTAGCCTTTCCTGTACTTCTCCACCCTAACTTTGACCTCAAGTCTAACAAGTTCATCAATGTGTAATCATCGGGTACCTGTCTGCTCAAAATTCCTTGAAACAGAGATTTGTGAGAATATATTATTGTTAATGGATGAATTCTCAGTGCTTCACAGAGGACCTGGCCCAGAGAAGGTGCTTAATAAGTATTTGTTGAACTATCTAATAAAGAAATATGCAAGACTCTAAGTAGAACACTCCCACGGAGAGAAGAGATTTATACTCCTGTATATACAAACATGGCTATGAATCAGATTTAGTATATGGTAAAAATAAAAACTGAAAATTAGTGTAATGCAGTCTGAATAAAAAATGCCCATGTTATTTGAGGGACAAAGACAGGACAAAATTAATCTCAAGCTCACTGGGAGAATAAATTTATAGGAATAGGTACATTAATGAAAAGAATTTGGGTGCTGGCTATGGAACAGATCAATAGAATTTATAGAACAGAATTGAGAAATTGACCCATAACATGTGAATTTAATAAATAAAGGTGACAATTCAAATAAGTTGTCAGAAAATGGTATTTTCAATTCAGTTTTAGAATAGAAAGAGTGCTTTTTGATATTAAAATAATTTCTACGTTGCTCAAAGAAAAACTTAAATGTAAAAACTACTAGAAAAATACAAGTAATTATTTTTAAATGTTGGAGTAAAGGAAGGTTTTTCCTAGGCACGATCCTGAAGTCAGAAACTATAAAGGAAAAGACTATACTTAAGAACTTAAAAACTTCCACGTTGGGGAAAGGAAAAAAAAATCTCAAAACACAAAATTATCTGTCACAAATGATGAAGGGTCAATCTCTTTAATATATAAAGGACAAGCACTAAGGAGAGAAGAATATGCCAGCATGTGCGCCAGTGACTTGAACAAGGAATTAATTAGACAAAAACACAAATGGCTCCTGGTACTAGAGTCATCAACGTTTCTAAAGTGCTGACAGGTGCTTGGCCAAGAGGGTTTGTAAACACTGTTATTTAATTCACACGACCTGTGGTGGTATTATGTCTACTTTAAAAGACGAAGAATTGAGGATCAGAAAAGACTACATAATTTGCATAAGCTACCAAATGGCATAAAGATGCTCAAAGAAATTCAAGCAAAAATGGCAATGAACTATTTTTGTAAGAACAGGGTGGGCAAAGGGCAGGTGGATGGAGGGCTGGCCCCCCTGTAACACTAGACGCTGAAATCTGGTAAAAATCTGTCAGACTTCCATTTGGCAAAGGGTGGTCAAACTAACAAAAGTACACATTCTTTGACCCTGTAACTCCAGGGAAACAATTTTATTATTTATTTACTTAGGTTTTAAAAGACATGTATTAGAGAGAGCGAGCGAGAGGGAACACAAGTGGGGGGGGCAGAGGGAGAGGGAGAAGCAGACTCCCCGCTGAGCAGGGAGCCTGATCTGGGACTTGATCCCGGGCCCCTGAGATCATGACCTGAGCTGACGGCAGACGCTTCACCGACCGAGCCCCCAGGTGCGCCAATGGGCAACGATTTTATACTAAAGAAACAATCTAACAAGCACATAGGAATCTCTGTGCCAGGATGTTTTACGTAAACTTATTTCCAGCAAAGATGGAAGGAACTTAAATGCCTTTCAACAAGGGCACTGCCAAGCTCC
Organism: Ursus americanus; assembly: GCF_024610735.1. Taxonomy (NCBI): domain Eukaryota; kingdom Metazoa; phylum Chordata; class Mammalia; order Carnivora; family Ursidae; genus Ursus; species Ursus americanus. The sequence goes on from NC_142136.1 coordinate 802,137, forward strand.
CGTACATTCACACAGCCAACTACTCTGTGCCCATGAAAAACCAAGTCCTGACATGGAAAGAGGCCCACAATAGAGAATAAGAACAGGTTACAAGATATACACACAAATGGCATATACAGAGTAATCCCATTGAAGAAAGAAAAGATTATATATTTACATCACAGGAAAGAGCTACGAGAGTGCAAATGAAAGTGGCAGTAGAGGTTACCTCTAGGGGAGAGAGAGGACAGTCCCACTTTGAAACTATAACTCCAAAACTGTACACCTTTTAATCACTCTACCAGAAATCCCTAATATTAAAAAAGATGGAGCAAAGAATATATGCATTTAAATCTTTAACAAGTATATCAAATTGCCCACTAAAAGCATCTTTTAAAAAATAAAAACATAAAGAAAACGCCTGTTTTCTCACATACTTGCCAACTCTGGATACTATCAAACTTCCAAACATTTCCTAATTGATAGTGAAAAGTAGAATATTATCTTAATTTCAATTTAAAAAAATTCCTGATGAGAATGAACATCTTTTATATAGTTTACTAGTCCTCTGCATTTCTCTTCGTATAATCTAAACTTACTTCCAGCCGGGCTACACCGGAACTCCTGCTGGTAGTGAAGTGGCCAGTATCCACTGCTGGGAGCAGAGAAGCCGGGAAACCACCCGAGATCAGCTGAAGCTGCTCTTGTGTTGTCTGAGGCAACCTCGTGCCTCACAAGGACGTTCCCCTCATTTACGTGCTCGGAGGCAGCTGGACACCCTCTTACGTATGTGGGACCAGGGGTGCCAGTGCCCTCCTGGCCTCCGTGCACAACAGCCCAGGGGCACGAGGGCCTCCGCATCAGGAAGGGCCCGAGGGCAGTGGTACAGAATGCGCTCTGGATACAAGACAGCTGAGCATCTCACCAAAGCTAGAGACGCTCCACCGCACAGGCCGCAGCCACGATGTCAGTGGGTCTGTGACACCCACGACCCTCAGCACTTCTAGCCCAGACCCTGGTGAGGCCAAGGCTGAAATGCGCTGCACAGAAGTAAGAAGGCAAGTGACTGGGCTTTGGACACAAGCTCTCGACGCGACGAGAATCCGGCACAGAAGAGCTGGCTCTCACTCCACTTTTGTGAAGAGGGATGGTCACTCACGCGCATTCCTTTCTCACGTTCATTCCCACCGTGAATACGAAGTTAAGCAACGCCACATTAGGGTGCTCGGAAAGGACTCTAAGCACCGAGGGCCCCTCAGCGAGTGCCCGGCTGATAAAACAAGGAAGTCTGTACGTACGGTTTCCTTCATCTGGATCTGGTTGATCTTTATCCGAAACAACTTGTGCTTGAACTCCCCGTTGAACGTGAACGTGTCCCCGTCTTCCACCTCCTTCCCTTTGGGACTTTTAACCAGAACTCGTGCTTTGCCACACGCCAGGGACTGTAGCGTCCTTCGCAGTTCGCTGTCCTCTGAATGGGGAGAAAACCAGGCAGCGGCCACCATCAAAGTGAGTGAGACTCGGCAAGAGTGAAAGGAGCCACGCTCTCGGTGTGGCTGGCAGAGACCAAGCCTGCATCTTCTCCTCAACGACATGTTTTAAGAACAAGGACACACAGAAACCACACATTTACCCAGAGAGGAGGACTCTTACCTATCCCTGTGGCCATTTTTATTTCTTCGAAGCTGAACCCATCCCCTTCATTGAACATGAGGAGCACCAGCGTCTGGAAGAGGGACACCTGGAACTCCTTCTTTCCCTTAAAGAAAATGGGCGTGTCACGTGTGAAGCTGTCTGCATAATCTTTGGAAAAGCTTAAGAGGTTTCTTTTCACTCTCAAACTTTGTGGGGTATGGGGCTAGGAAATTATTAATCAGCCACCAAACAAGAAAAAATTAAGTAAATGATTATACAAGAATAAAATGACTCGATATTGCATTTGAAAATTCTTTTCTTGAAGCATTTTTTAACGTAGTAAAGAGATTCTTCAGTAAATCGTGAACAAGAGGATTATCATTACTTTAAGTCACATACTGCTGACCCATGTCCAGCAGCAGCCCCCCCAACCCATTTTTAGCCTGTAGAGGTCCTTTTCATGGTGGTGGGAGTGCCGCTGGAGGGGGCAGAACACGTACGAAGACGCTGGCAGAAGATCCAGCCGACACCTTGGTTAACAGGCCGAGTGAACGCGCAAACACGGAGGTGACCATGAACTTGGCCTAGCCTCCCCCTGTGTGTGCCTGTGATGTGCTCAACCACGCAAACTGGGCCTTGGACCTCACACCGTCTCCCACTCTTATTCACCGAGTCCCCACGGCAGAGGCCCACACACGCACGCAGTGAGCTCCGTGCGAAGGAAAGCTGAGAGGATCTGGGGGAGGGTCACGTGTGCAGAGGCAGGTAAGGGTATGTGTAATTTACACACATTGTATATATGCTTGCCTCATTTATAGGATACAGTGCATTAGAAAGAACTAGCAAAACAGAAATTTTCTAAATTTTCTGCCTCGTGTATCCAACCAGATTTTATTTATAAAACTGAAGTTAAACGGACACCAAGGTGCTGTTTTGTGACCTGCTTCTTTCTGTTATCAATACATGGTGTGCACTTTCCTGTATCTTGTCCCTTTTCACACTAGCACTGCAACCAGCAGGTTTATTCTTTTTTTTTTTTTTAATGATTTTTTATTATATTATGTTAGTCACCATACAGTACATCCCCGGTTTCCGATGTAAAGCTCGATGATTCATTAGTTGCGTATAACACCCAGTGCACCATGCAATACGTGCCCTCCTTACTACTCATCACCAGCCTATCCCATTCCCCCACCCCCTCCCCTCTGAGGCCCTCAGTTTGTTTCTCATAGTCCATAGTCTCTCATGCTTCATTCCCCCTCTGATTACCCCCTTTCTTTATCCCTTTCTTCCCCTACCGATCTTCCTACTTCTTATGTCCCATAGATGAGAGAAATCATATGATAGTTGTCTTTCTCTGCTTGACTTATTTCACTTAGCATTATCTCCTCCAGTGCCGTCCATGTTGCAGCAAATGTTGAGAATTCGTTTTTTCTGATAGCTGAGTCATATTCCATTGTATATATGGACCACAACTTCTTAATCCAGTCATCTGTTGAAGGGCATCTCGGCTCCTTCCACGATTTAGCTATTGTGGACAATGCTGCTATGAACATTGGGGTGCATATGGCCCTTCTCTTCACTACGTCTGTATCTTTGGGGTAAACACCCAGTAGTGCAATGGCTGGATCATAGGGTAGCTCAATTTTTAACTCTTTAAGGGACCTCCACACTGTTTTCCAGAGTGGCTGTACCAACTTGCATTCCCACCAACAATGTAGGAGGGATCCCCTTTCTCCACATCCTCTCCAACAATTGTTGTTTCTTGCCTTGTCTATTTTTGCCATTCTAACTGGCGTAAGGTGGTATCTCAGTGTGGTTTTGATTTGAATTTCCCTGATGGCTAATGATTTTGAACATTTTTTCATGTGTTTGTTAGCAGCAGGCTTATTCTTGACTACGAGAACGTCTCGTTAAGATGGATTTTCAGAACTGGCACTACCGTGACGAGGCCTGGGACGTCAGGGGCCGGGGCTGCGCTGCCAAACTGCCCTCCCTAAAGCTCACAGGCTCCCTCTCCCACTGGCGACAGGTGCTGTGCCTTCGAGTTTTAGCCTTGATAAGGTTCTGTAGGTAAAATGTGGTATTTTACTGCATTAGTCTGTAACCCTTTGGCAGAGAAGTAGAACATATTTTCATTGACTTCGACTTTTTTAGCCTGGCTTTCATGAGGTACCTCTACACGACCTGTGCTCTTCCTGACGTACGGAACGCTTCAAGTGCGTCACCTTTGCGCAGAGGTCGGGCTAACCTTCTGTGTATCGTTCCGCTTCTAGTCTGCGTGCTGCCCGAGCCAGCACTCCTTTGCTCTTTTTTCAGCCACGTGAATGCTCTTCTATTTTTATTGATTTCTTATTGACTTTTATCGACTGGAATATTACTCCTTCAACTATTTAATTTTATTGACCCAGAAAAGCCAGTACTGAGTTACACTGAATAATCTTTTCCTTTGTCACCAAAGTTCAACAATTTAAAAAATGCTAGTAACATATTTATAAAAAAGTGAAACAAAGAACTTACTTCCTTAAACTCTGCTTTTAAAACGGCATGCCCCAAGGTAGTTTGCCACTGAAGTTTTCGACCACTGTGCTTTCCGAGATAAAATGTCTTAAATACTTCCTGAAGTTTAACCATCTGCCAAGCACAGGAAAACAACAAACGTTAATTGTGCTAAATAAACACCGTTCATCTACAGAACCACATGTTGCTTAGTCTACAGAGTTCACGATTTTTCACAGCTGAATGGAGAGATCAGTTCTGTATCTTGAGCACTGTTTTTCTGGATTATTCCACGACCTGTGAACACGTGCGCCATCTGGGGTTTTCCTCCCGCCTGCGATGCTGCCTGAGGTGGTACCCGAGGCACTTGCCGTACACACAGGCTGCGCAGGGCAGCGTCCACACCGCACCCCGGGCTCCCCGGCCAGTGGCACGTACCCGCCACACCACCGAGGCCGTCCCCGATCAGAGACGCTCTCCGCAGGCCTAGCCGCAGCGTCAGGTTTCGGTGCTCCGACCGTGCACTCCGGGGCTCTGGCACTGGCCGCTGGCCGGGTGCTGTCTGATGCCGCGAGCGCCCATGCACAGGAGGCACGACAGGCCACTGTCTCCATCATTACTTTCTGCGAAGATTTCTCGCACCTTCCAGACTTCCTCCCACTTCTGTACTGCTGTGATCTCACTTTAAGTTCCTGAGCCCCTCCTCCTCGTCTGGGTGCCCACGCCTCCCGCACCCCAGCACTCTGCTCTTCCTAATGGACGCCACATGACCCCTTCTCCCTCTCTCTGCTCGACTCCCTGGACGTCCCCACCACTCTGGACCCAGGACAGCCGATGGTCTGTGCTGCTTCAGGCTTCAACTAGTGAAATGACCCTGCCTAACAGTTTTGCACACAGCAGCCCCTGCCCTCCGTGTCTCCGTCTCAACGTCCACTCCTTCTGAGCCTTCCTCGGTTGGTCTCCCACCCGCCCTGGACACAGTGGCACCCTCAGCCCATGGTCCTGCGTACCAGCTACTCGGCTCATTCCCTTGTCAGTATCCCTTGGCTGCTTCCAAGTTCTTAGCATAAAGAGCAAACTCTCTCGAGGCTTGCCACGGTCCCTTCCTTCCGAACCGCTGACTGTGCTGGCCTGTCCTGGGCCTCCTCCACTTGACCAAGCACGCCGTGCTGTCCTCCCTCAGGCTTCCAGTGGGAACCCGACGCCATGCCCACTCATCTTTAAGAGCTCCTTCCTCACGGAGGTCTTCTCCAGCTGCTCTTGGCTCTGACAGCATCTACAGAAACTTGTGAACGCCGCTCCTGCTGCCTGCTGCACCCCGTCAGTTCCTGCGTGCCCCGTCCAAGCCAGAATGCCCATCAGCCTCACATCTGCGTGGCAAACCTGTCCTCACGCTTCCAGACTATCACCCGCACCCGTTACCCATCGTCAAGAACAAATCCCAGACACGATTGTCATTTTGTTTCTAAGTCTTTTAGTATCTATCTGAAAAGCAGTGACTCTTTCAGAACACGTATTTACCACTGTATGACCCCCAAACAATAAAAGCTAATACTGTGATACACTTCCTAAAAACTTTTTCCCTGAGATTAATTCCTGGGAGCAGTAAGAATAGTGAGAGGACAGCAGCTAACACTGGGTGATTACTATGCGCCAATTACAACCCCAGGCTCAAAATGGATCGGAGACCTAAATATGAGAGCTAAGACTATAAAGCTCTCAGCAGAAAATATAGGGGTAAATTTTCATGACCTTGGATTTGGCAATAGTTCTTAGATATGACACGAAAAAGTAACAACAGAGAAAACAGATCAGACTTTATCAAAATTCTAAAATTCTGTGCAAAGAACACTATCAAAAAAGTAAAAAGACATCTCACAGAATGGGAGAAGATATTTGCAAAATCACATACCTGATAAGGATCTAGTGCCCAGAATACAGAAGAACCCTTATAATTTAGCATCAGAAAGACAGGTACCACACTCACAAAACGGGTAAAGGCCTTGCACAGACGGTTCTTCAAAGAGCTACAGCGGCGATGAGCACATGAACTGACGTTCAACGATACCGTTCTTCATCAGGAAAAGCAGATCAAACCAAGATGAGACACTGAGTCACACCCACTAAGACAGCTAACTAACAAGTGTAGATGAGGACGTGGAGACACTAGAAGGCCTGTGTGCCTCCGATGGGGGTGGGAAAGGAGGCAGGTACTGTGGAAAACCAGCAGTTTCTCCAACAGTCGAACAGGATTATCACGTGACCCAGCACTTCCACTCCCAGGTGGAGACCCCAAAGGAACTGAAAGCAGGGACTCCGGTATTTACACGTTCCTGTCACGGCAGTGACACTCACAGCGGCCAGAAGGTGGAAGCAACTCAAGTGTCCAGGGAAGGACGGATGGACAGATGGACAAAATGTGGTCTATGTGCACCCCGGAGCATCACTCAGCCCTAAAAAGGAAGGAAGCACGACACAGGCTGCAGCATAGATGGGCCTTGAAAACAGGATGCCGAGTGCAGGAAGTCGGACACAACAGGCCACAAAGTGTGGTTTCCATTATGTTCATACCCAGAACAGAAAATCCAGGGACAGCAGGTTAGCGGGTGTGTAGGTCTGGGCAGATGGAACAGGAGGGAGCACACAACGGGTGCAGGGTTCTGTCTGGGAGGAACTAGACGAAGGCGCCCACAACTGCACAGCTTCGAGCGGTAAACTGTAGGTACGCTCCACCTACAACTGATTTATTTATATTTATATTGTAGGTATATTTTTAAAAAGGCACAATATGGTAAGCCTCTATGATCTTTTGCTAGAAAACAAAAGAGTACCAAAAAACCCGTAAGGGCCTGTAGAAGGACAAAGGGCCTGTAAGGCGCTCCACCAGCCGGATGTGGGACAGCACGGACACTGAGGCAAGTAACCAAGAGTCCGTACAGATAAAGACAGAGAAAGCCACTGTTCATGAAGGTGAAAGTGGACTCAGGCAGGAGAGTCTGATGGGGAAGAAGGAGTATCTTCCCACAGATTACTTCAAAATTACAAAAGGAATAATACTAACCAGTCGAGAACCCAGCTAACACCTTAACCTAATGATGACCTGGACCACCACCAACAGACAGGGGCTGCCGGACAGCATGGGCCTCCTGACGCCGGGCTGAGCGAAACCCGTGTGCAATTCTGGCTGGACAAGCGTGGCCTGGATTGAATCCCACATGGCCAATGGAGATAATTCGTGAACACTGCATGCGGTTCTCAAACGCATGAGACTCCAGAAAGAAAGAGGGTGGCGTAGTAGCTGTGACGGACGAAGACAACCATGGCTAAGAGCAGTGTGGGGCCTGGGCCAGGTCTGGACAAAAACAGAGAGAGCTCCCCATGGGATAATCGCCGCAGCACTGGCAGGGGCCTGACTCAACCATGAGCGTGGGGAAGCACCGGCCAAGGTATCCAGGGCTAGGAGACTGCGTCGCACGTGGCAGGAACACACCGCCCATCCCGCAGAGAGGCGCAGTAGCACCAGCAGCGGGCTGCAGACACGGGCATCAGCTTCTGCGGACGCTCCAACTATTCTCGCCAAGTCCCTAGAGTCTCCACGACCTGGAAAGCAGCAGCAGACAAACTCGGCAGCACCCCACGAGGCACAGCAGTGACCTCCCCGGCCTGCTGAGCGCGGGCGAAAGCAGCAGCAGACAAACTCGGCAGCACCCCCACGAGGCACAGCAGTGACCTCCCCGGCCTGCTGAGCGCGGGCGAAAGCAGCAGCAGACAAACTCGGCAGCACCCCACGAGGCACAGCAGTGACCTCCCCGGCCTGCTGAGCGCGGGCGGAGGCGAGGGATGGTTTTCTGCAGGAGGCTCCACCTTGCTGAGGGACACACAGAGGCCCCGGAGAAGGTGGGAACTGGGGGTGGGGGCGTGGAGCCCTGCAGGCCGCTTAGGACAGAGCCTCCGCATCTGTAGACAGCAGACGCGCTCCCCACAGCGTGGGGACTCCGGCAGGGAGGAGGGGATGAGCACAATCTGGGGTGCTGAGCCTGGGACGTCCGTCCGTGTGCACTCAGGCCCAGGGACCCACAGGCTGGAGTCTGAGGGCCTGTGTGGGCTGAGAAGGGAGCTGAAGGGCTCTGGGAACGTCAGTGTGCAGAGTAGAGGCAGAGGAAAAACAGAAGACAATGTGTAATATGGGAGGTCAACTGTACTTCAACAATAAGTTAAAAACAAACAAACAATAAGAATAAAACGACAAAGGCAACCAGTGGGGTCAGAAACAGAAGAAAGTCCTGAAAGACATGGTCTTGGAAACAGAACAAGCAGCCCCCAGAGGAACTGTTTCCACCCTGGGCTCCCAGTCCCTGCACTCCACGCCTTTCTGGGCCCTTTCTAGAAGGCCCTCGTCCCTGCCGTTTCTACTTCCTGGTGCCACACCGGAAGCAGCCCTCTTCCCCGTCACTGGGTATTATAATTAATGGTGCTGGGGCTGACTTTAAGTTCCCGAGCCCAGTGTCCTCTCTCAAATCTGCAAATCCCCAGCAGGCCTGAAGCTGTGGCTGACCTATGAAGCCCTGAGCAGTGGCGCCCATGAGACCCACCGTGTGCACACTGGGACGGAATGACAGCCAGCAAGTCGTGCCTCCCAGCACCTGTGCCGCTGCCGCCTCAACAGTCACCCAGGGGACTTGGGGGGGGGGTGCGGGGGAGTCAGAAGGAGCCAGACAGGGACACAGGCAGTCACGGAGCAACACTGCTTTCCAGAGACTACAAGGACAGGGTGATTTAAAAAACCCTCTCAATTAAGTATTTTGTGACACGTCTGCACATGGGAAGCGTGTAAGGAGTCTACGCTGATCTATAATGCTCTTCCGAACACTTACTTCTGGAGTTAAATGCACTTCCATAGGCGTGTATGTTGGCCAGTATCCCATCGTAAGTATATTCACTGTTAGGTCTATAGAGCCCGGGTCACTTTGATTCTGCATATACTAAAAACAAAAAAAAACAAGATAAAATAAGTATTGTAGAGTATCATCAAAAACAACTAGTTCATACAAAGGTAACCACAGTTCAACACGTTTGCACTTGGTCCTGAGAACACATCCCCTGAAGCCACGCGACGCGTCCCAAAGTCATTGGGGGTATCTTCCCCCCTTCGAAGGGAACGCTACCAGCACAGCGCACTATTACAATTAGTTAAATCAAATTTCTGCTACACATTTTTAGGGATTATTTTTCTTTTTCATTTTGAATTTCAGTTACTCAAATGTGTGGGACGCGAGGAGGGTCATTTTTAGGGCCAAGGGCTTGACATAACGTAGAGTGAGACTGCTTACATACAGCCGTTTTACTTGAACAAAAACACGGCTTGCCTGCTTGAACTGGACCATGATGTCCTTGGAGAGCTCCATGTCCTTGAACATGCCTTCCAGCTTGCTGGTGAAAGCGGCACCGCACTCTGGGACACAAGAGAGGGCGTGAGCACCACGGCGGACAGAGCCCAGCACAGAGGAAGGGCAGACCCCGGGGCCCGCATGCTCACCATGCTTTAGTTTTGACAACATCGATTTCTCAGCATCCACTGAGGCGCTTTTCCCAACAAGGAGTCTTTTTGCCAAATCTTTTTTATAAAACGCTTCAAAGACATCTTTCCCTATTTATAACCAAATGAGAACGACATATAAGACATCAGACTGTTAAGACACAACTCTTCCCTGCGGCTGTGGACGGTCTAAGTGCCCGCTCTGTTGCAAGCCGCTCGCGCGGGAGCCTCCTCAGCCATCGCCCCAAGAGCGGGTTGCGACGCCATCAGAGGGCGGCCATCCCTCTACTTCCTGTGTTAGCAGCGAGGTGGAACTGTCTCAGTCAAGCTTCCTCAAGAAAGGACAGGGCCCAAATACAGAGGTGTGCACGAGGGTAACCTGTTCTCCACGCTCAGTGTGAACAGGAGCAGCGCAGACTGTGTCTCACCGTGAATGAACCGGAATATTATCATGACCTTGTCAAGAATCCTCTCCAGCTCTTCGTCTGTTGCTTCTTTATTACCCGCTCTCAATTTTGAATCAACGTGCTTTGCTGTGAGATTAAGAGTTTAAATTATCTGAAGAGTATTTGTTATATGATACATTTTCTAAATAGAAAAAAAGAACATCTTCAATTTCTACAAGCAAAAGCAGATGGCAACACTCTGGAACCTTTCCAAAATGACATTATTATGTGACAAAAGGCAGGTAATCTGATTTTCTAAGATAAATATTTTCAAATCACATGAGAATAAATACTTGAGTCACATGCCTGGGTTTCATAACGTACTACTGCTCCAGAAACTGGAATGGCCCGTCTTTGAGATGTGGCACCCCTGAACTCAGGGAGAAGAGCAAGCCACTCGGCCTTGCTGCTGAGACCACACGGATCAGCCGTGGCTTCCAGAAGCCCAAACCCCAGGAGTTAAACATCCATCTTTGGAGAAACCACAACCCATAAAGTGGTACAAAGGCCAAACTAAACAGCCTTGTGAGTTCCTTTTGTTGCTTTTTTATTTTTTTAAGAGTTTATTTTTTTAAGTAATCTCTATGTTCAATGTGGCACTCGAACCCACAACCCCAAGGGGCAGAAGGTGCATGCTCCACCCCCTGAGCCAGCCAGGGGCCCCTCTTGTTGCTGTTTTATTCGCTTTTTCCTTCACAATTTTTTATTATGAACTCTTCTGAACACACACAGAAGTAGAGAGCTGCATGACGAACCCCACGTTCCCGTCACATATCCTCAACGACAATCAGTAAGCCCAACGTTGAGTCACTGTATTTACTATTTCTTTCCTTGCCCTTTGCCTAAAAGCTTACGCTGAGTAGCGAGAGGCTATGAATCCTGAAATATATTTTGGTATCATGACAACATAATTGGATAAAGTGATCATTTAAAAACGGTTTCCTCTGAAACCATGTTATCTTTTAAGACCTCATCCAGTTTTATCCTATTTTGGTACTGATGAGAGGATGTAAAGGCAGGGACTGAGTAATATCTTCATGCTAAACGTCCTCTAGAGATCAATCAAGTCATCCTCACAACCCAGAGACATTCGTGTAGAACAAATCCTCTTCATCCAGTTTCTGAGCACAAATTACTTACTGTAATCAAGACAGAACCAGGGCTGATTTTTACCAAATACAGCTCTGGAGCTGCTAATGTAGGAAATGCACACACGAATAAATTTTTGTCTCTTGCTTCTGTGACGTCAAGCTTCGTCTTTACAAAATTACTACTACGTTCACCCTTATAAAAATGCCATGTGCTTATATACATACATAATATATACAAACATCTTTAAAAAAAAAACGTGTGTCCTAATAAGGTGTAATACAAATCCTTCCCCACCCTCCCCAAGAGGAGCGTCAACATTTTGGGCAAAACACATTTGCCTGAGTTCTGCCTTATGTTCCCGTATTAAAAACTGTACGAAGTCTGTTTCTCTACCTATCAGCTCTGCGGGCTTGTTTGGCCTCTTGTTGATGAACGTCTCAAAGGACTCCTTCATCAGGTTGACGAACTTCTCGTTCCTCTGGAAACACACTTCGATCACATGGTCCACCCGGTCCTTAAAGTCCAACAGGTCCTGTACCATATCTTTGTCTTTTTCAGGATTGATCACAATCGTTGTCCCAAAAGTCTGCAAGAATACACACACCCACACCAACTCATCCACAGGCCACAGCACCACACATTTTCTCCTGCTCTCAACCATGATATTTCTACATAACTTAATTACTGTTGGTGTTCAATACTAAATAGTTCCAAGTTTCACAGATTCAGCCCACATTCAAAAAATTACGTGAATATACAATTAAAGCTTCAGGGTTACAATTCTGCTTCTGGAAGCACTAATTTATTAGGGTCCACTGTTTTAAAAAAACCCTTTACATAGGAATTCCACAAGCAGAAGTTCCCACTAACCCAACACACCCACTTGGACTTCTTGATTGTACTGCTCTTTCTCCCCCCTGCTAACCATCAACAGGCCAGCTGTTAGCCTGTATTTTTAATGCAAACACCCTGACCAACATCGCTAAAAATCTGTATGTGACAGTAATGGCTGCCTGAGGGTATGCACTCCCAGGGGATATAAACCGTGCTGAGTATAACTCCTACTTGATGTGTTTACAAGGCAAGAGACGGCAGGCCCCAGATGCAGTCCCTGTGCTCAGCCCCACACCAGCAGACGGGGATGTACTGCCTGCCCCTCCAAGGAATGGAGTCCTGGAGCACTCAATCAGCACGCTTGCCAGCACCAGGGAGGTCCTCTGCCAGACAGATCCCTGCTGTCCCCTAAGGAAGGTGACCTTGCCACACTAACCGCTCTTTGCTAGAAGAACTTCCTGTCCCGCCCCCTCCGGCCTATAAGTATCCTGTATCACACTGTCCCTGGAGCTCCTTTCTGTCTGGTGGATGGTACACTGCCCGGTTCACAAATCACGAATACAGCCAAAAAGTTCTTCAAAACGTACTCAGTCAAATTTTGTCTTTTAATAGAAATAATATATATGTTTTGGGAAAATGGCCCTAGTAGCATATACACATATACATAGGTGTCATATATGTAAGGGGGGCAGAGTACTGGTGAAAAGGTACAGATGCCCTCTGGAGAGAGCACCCTATGACCAGCAGAGCTGGGACTTCCTACTCTGTACCTCTCTGCACTGACTACATTTAAAAATAACACACACACACTGCCAAGGGTCAGCTCCTGCGATATCCACACACTGCGTTGCATCACAGTGTGACTGCTTGGCCTTGATGGACACTCAGGAACGGACCTGTACTACCCAGACTGACGCTTGTGCAGGGGCTCCTCCGGTGTTTGGTGCACATTCCTGCTTCCTGGAGGGCTACTCATCAGCAACACCCTCAGCCCCCACCAGACTGTGCGTGACATGAAGCCCTCCTGCAGATCAGCAGGGGTCAGCTAGGACTCTCAGCCCCACGGCTGCCGCACACAACGTCCCGGGGGGCGGTGTGTGTGGCACATGTGCGCGTGAGTGTTCCACGTGCACACAGATGTGCAAGTTTAGGACTGACTGTTTCATAAAGCAGCACGCAAGCTTCCCATTTTTCCTTCTGTTGAACTGAACTTTTTCTTCTGACGACTAGAGATTCACGTGCGGTGGAGAGCAAGAGATCCCCTGTACACTTTGCCGAGCTCCCCCCAATGCTAACATTTGGCAGAATGACAGAGCAGCACCACAGCTGGGGTATGGGCACTGATACCCTGGACCCACCTTCTCCAGGCTGCCTCAGTTTCACCTGTTCCCCCCCAACCCCGTGTGTGCACTGTTCTCTGGGCTTATCCCAGGGGGCACCCTTGTGCACCCATCGCCATGGTCAGGCGCTGAGCACTCCAGCACAAGAGCCCTCCTGCCGCCTTCTCATAATCACACACGCCAACGTGCCAAGAAACGTCCAAGTATTGTGAAAGTAGCAGTCCTGGATGGCTAGGAAATGAAGCAGCATACACACCAAATAGATACAACAAAATGTGTAGTAATTCTCATAAGCAAAGGTAAGGGATGTTTAAAAAGCAGATTCACAAAAATGGCGACTCTGTGAAGACAGTGGTTGGAACTGAGCCCAGAAGATGCCCCCTGGGCACGGGATGTCACCCGCCCAGACGGCCCCGCACACCTTGATGTAGTCACTCCAGTGCTGCAACAGGACCTGCTGGCCGCCCTTCACGCGGCTGAACAGCTGGTACATCTGAGTGAGGTCGGGCACTCTGTTCTCGTCCAGCAGGTGCTCCAGCCCTGAGACCACACGGCACACGTAAGCACATCACAGCAGCGAGTCAACGGAACATAACACTTACAAATGTAGGAACTACTGCTTATTTCTATGGGGCAAGTTGGTGTCCAGAGTCGGAGACAGACCCTGCCAGGCAGGGTCACTCTCTGAGCACGCAGGCAGGTGTGTTCCTTAATTCCTCGGGTCACGGAAGCCCTGGTCTCACCAACACAGCGGCCCGACCAGTGCTCCCCGATCGGCCCCGGCGCCTCACAGCCCCACGTTACCTCTGATCGAGTTCATTGCTCAGAGAGTGGGTCGGTCACAGCCGCAAATGTGGATGCCACACATTTCATGTCTCAACTTTCAGCCGATTATTTTTCTTATAATTTCTAACTTATGTTTATAATTCTGGGCCTTCCCATGATTAAGCTTTAAGGTCTCCAATATCTTGAACTAGATCCTGTAGCTCCAACATGACTTTTAAATGGTAACATTAAATACTCGAGAATTATAAAAGGAAACACCAAGTACAAACGTGTTATAAAAGGCGGGACTGTGCTCACTCTAACTTCCAGGGAAGGAAACACACTTTGAGAGGCAGAAATTAACAAGGAGAGCAGACTGAAGGAATTTCCTTTGCAGCCATACAAGCAGCAGCCATACAAGCAGCAGTGCACGGTTGCTTGAGTCACTCCTCCCCAGGGAGCACCACGAGCCATGTGTTGCATACGCTCCTTTCCAGGAGACTCAGGATGGAAGAGTGCACTCTGGCTTAAGTCCCCAGCCACTGGGCACCCAGCTGGCTTTCATCTGTGTGGAAGGGGTGGGGAGGAAGCCCCACGACAATCTAAGGGCCTGTCCAAGCAGCCTACGCCCGAGGTGCTCTGCGTGGGCCAGTGCCCGTGAGCACAGACCCAGTGAAGGAGGACCGGCGCCGTGCAAGGACCCAGCCACAAGCTGTCTGTGCTTGGGAGGGTCTCTCGGCGGCTTCGGCCAAGAGAGCGTTCCACGGGATTTCTACCAGAGGCCGTTCACTATTTCTCTGAACTCATTTCCCCGAGGGCTAACATGTTCATTATTCTTACTGATTTTTAGTGATTGCCATATTATAATAAAAAAATGTCCTTCAGGTTGTTATGAACAATGTCTCCCTTGCTTTCTTAATATATTAAGGACTGTCATTTGGTCTAACTGACTTAGGAAAACCTACCTTTGTGCAGAATTGCTGTTAAATGTTCTCCTAATAGCTGCTTCTCCACACAAGCAATCAGGGGTTTCCTACATGAGGCGAAAGACAACGTGTCAGATGACGTAAAAGGAGAGACTCTGGTCAGCTGTAAAGGAACAGAGTTTCCAGTCTGTGGACATCGTGTGGAGTCAATCAGAGACCAGCGGACTCCGCAACAGCCACTTCCCTCCGACCAAGAACAATCTCCCTGCTGTCTGAGCAGCCTCTGAAATCTTTCTAAAAATTATCTACTGAACAACAAAAAGAGACCAGGGGTCCTGGGAAAAGGAGACCAGCACACACACACACAGACAAGCTCCCTGCACCCCCAGCTTGGCTGGCAGTTTCTGAAAGGAGACTTTGCCCTTTGAGTGCAAGGCACCTTAGCTCTCCTGTCTTCCACTGCGTGGCGTGCTCCACTCCAGGCCCCGTCGCCCTC
Source organism: Ursus americanus (assembly GCF_024610735.1). Lineage (NCBI taxonomy): Eukaryota > Metazoa > Chordata > Mammalia > Carnivora > Ursidae > Ursus > Ursus americanus. Next base: position 817,685 of record NC_142136.1, read on the forward strand.
AACTTGGACAGACCTGTCCCGTCCCATGACCATTTGTCAAAAATCCTACTTATCAAAGCTCCTATGTGAGGCTCACGCTGCAGGAGTGTCACACAGAACAGAATGTTTGAGAATCTGGAACTTCCATAAATGTGGCTGCCACACGCACAGGGACACGCAAAACTACTCTTCCTGGGTGTATCATCCACAGTTCCTTTAGTTTTAGTTGTTTTTCAAAGATCAGAACATGTGCTTTTGTCCCAGGATTATTAATTTTTTTTTTAAAGATTTTATTTATTTATTTGACAGAGATAGAGACAGCCAGCGAGAGAGGGAACACAAACAGGGAGAGTGGGAGAGGAAGAAGCAGGCTTCCAGCGGAGGAGCCTGATGTGGGGCTCGATCCCATAACGTCGGGATCACGCCCTGAGCCGAAGGCAGACGCTTAACCGCTGTGCCACCCAGGCACCCCCCAGGATTATTAATTTTGGGCATCCTCCTGAGGCTTTGCTTCATAAAGAACTTTCCAACAGAGTATTTTAAACCCCACAGTGACTCTAGACAGAGGCACGGCAGATTTTCTTTCTCCAACCCCCCAGCCCCCCACTCCGCAAGAGGTCAGAGGTCAGAGATGGGGCCTACTGAGTAGCAGAGTGAGGGGCGAGGGGCCAGCCAGCACCTTCCCAGTCTGCCTCCAAGAGGGGGAGAAGAGCCATGGGATTTGGGGGTAGAGGTCAAAGGTCCGAGGCGGACAGCAGGGAGGGCCAGCAGTGCACCTGCTCTTGCTGTAAACAGCGTCACCAACACATAATCAGCTGGCAGCAGGTGGTTTCTACCCTAGACTGTGATGACGGATGCCGCCATGAATACCTGCATACAAGTTTTGGGTGAACGTATGTTTTTATCTACATATTTAGTAGTAGAATTAACGTCGGAAAACCCCGTAACTCCATAGCACGCTCCGAGGGGCTACCACACTGTCTTCCCCAGCAGCTGCCCAGTTTACACTGCTATCGGCGGGGCACGAGTGTTCCAATTCCTCCACGTCCTCGTCAAGGCTTCATACTGTGCCTTCTCTCATCTAAAGCCATTCTGGTGGGTGTGAACTGGAACTACGCTGTGGTTTTGACTTGTGTCTCCCTGATGATGGACTACGCTGAGCAGCTTCTCCTATGTTCGTAGAATCGCTAGACTGGTTCTGCAGGGTGAGAAACCCCATCCCGGTTTCCACCCCAACTGTCCATGCAATGCCTACCCCAGCCTGGGTGCTGTGACAGCTCCCGAGCTGAAGGCAGCTCCTACAGAGTCCTCGTGCCCAGAGGTACAGTCCTGGGGAACTCACAGCCTTAGCACCCAGGTGCCCAAAGACTGATCTCATAATCCATGGTGACAACTCACGGATTTTGTGGTGCGAGAATTCCTGCCAACCAATAGGACAGCGGGCCCTTCCCACACTGAGGGGCAAGAGTCCTAGGGGCACATAGAAGCTGTCCCTGGGGCAGGGCCTGCCAAGTGACCGTGCTGTGGGTCACAAGGTGCAGCAGGAAGCGACGCCCTGCTGCTCTCAAGCACACTGTCCATCTGGACTGCCATCCATCCACTGTGCTCACACTGAGGGCAGGTGGGGCTGGAAGGGGCACTCTGAGCCCAGCCCTAAGGCTGCTGTGGCTTATTTATCCTCAGTCTCCCTCTTCTTTCCTTTTTGTTTTTAATAAATATTTTTATTTATTTATTTGACAGAGAGAGATAGCAAGAGAGGAAACACAAGCAAGGGGAGTGGGAGAGGGAGAAGCAGGGTTCCCACCCAGTAGGGAGCCCAACGCAGGGCTCGATCGCAGGACGCTGGCATCATGACCTGAGCCGAAGGCAGAGGCTTAATGACTGAGCCACCCAGCCGCCCCTCCCTCTTCTTTCCTTAACAACGACTTTTTATTTTGTGATAGTTGAATCCCCAGCATGGCAGAAGCCACCTCAGTCAGTGCTCCTTCTACCCACCCATGCCTGAGCCTGGAGGTGAACCACGTAGAGCTCCTTTGCTTAAATAATTTACATATACTCTTTGAAGCAATGTATTTTTTAAAATTGGGAGGGAGGGGTTTAAAATAGAGCCTACATACACAAATACATCAGCATATACAAATAGAAAAGGACCGCCGTGCCCAGTGTCTGTGGGTCATAAAGGAGAGCGTCCACGCGGCCCCAGTACCCTGCCCCTCCTCCGTCCTGAGCCCATGCTCGCAGCTCCCCCGCTCTGCTGTAGGACCTACCATACACGGAGCTCCCTCATCAGTACGCTAGCCGGCTCAGCCTGTTCCTCAACTTCGTGCTATGCGGAAAATGTCACTAACGGAAAAAATGTAGCAGATACTCAACACTTCTATCCATCCTTGACTTGACCTACTGGTGCAATCTTATACCATCTGTCACATTCTCTCCCAGCCCCTGTATTCACTGCTGCCGGTCTCTAGCCCCTGTGTTCCTCATGCTCCCCAGCTAAAGGTCTGCGTCCCCACAGCACTTCGAATAAGGCTGTCCCGGCTTCAGCACGACTGTCACTCTCTGCACATCCTGCGCTCCCCACAGGGCCCTCAAATGTCTAAAGGCATCCTTCCTCTCATGACCCTCTATTTCTTGTATTCTCAAAGTGCCAAAACTCTGCCCCTTTCTTTCATCCGCCTGCTCCTGGCAAGTAACAAGTTTCACACGTTTTTATCCTTCAGTGTCTTTCCTTTTTTTCTTTTTCTTCCTTTCTTTTTCTTTTCATTAAGATTTTATTTATTTGGGGGAGAGAACGAGTGGGGGGAAGGGCAGAGGGAGAAGCAGACTCCCCGCAGAGTGGGGAGCCCAATGCGGGGATCAATCCCAGGACCCTGAGATCATGACCTGAGCTAAAGGCAGACGCGTCACCGACTGAGCCCCCCAGGCGTCCCTCAGTGTCTTTTCTATCCAGTTTCTGTTCTTACCTTTCCTCACTTGAATAAAGATTATGTGCACAGTGAGAAACAGACATTCACACAATTTTTCCCTTTTTACTTTTCCCTAGCTACTTTTCAACCTCAGGTTTAGAGAGAAAAAAATTAGATAAAAAGAGAAAATAATGTGACTTAGCATAAATAAAAATTATAGCTATCTTCAATGTCTAACAAAGTTTACAACCCAAATTTTCCAATATTCGATGATACCCCATTGATGTAAATAGAATCACTACCTCTAAATTCAAAGATGAAAAGCACCTCAGCCTGAGGTGTAACTTGTTCTAACTCACAAGTGCTAAATGATCACAAGTAACATAACCAAAATGTGCTAACAACAAAAATACTCGCAGACAGTACTGAATGCCAGCCAGAAGGGCTCACTGTGGTCACATTGCAAGAACCAAGTAAATGAATAGTACTCACTGTGTGCTGTGGTCTAGATACGTGATTACTCGGTCTCCTTCTTCCTCTAAACGCTTACTTACATGGTTAAGATATTCTGGAACCTTCCAAATACAACATTTAAACAAGTCAGTAACAAAGATTCTTTTTTCTTTTTTTAAGTAACAAAGATTCTTAGTGTTACCCAAGAAACTGAAACACTGTTGTCCTTATAAAAATTAAAGAATAGATATATATATTCAAGCCAAATATTAACCCAGATGAGTGAGGGAGAGTAAAAGCGGTCAAGTGGGAAGCGTATTGGGGGAAAGGTGGGATGTGTGTAAGAAATTTTCCTTAAACTTGATTCTGGACAGTAAAGTGGACGTCTAGAATGAGACGGGGCAGCACGTCAGTGCCCTGCTCACAGTGGAGCTCAGGGACAATGCCACGGGTCCCTCCCATCACCAAGGCCCTATGGGCAGGTGAGCAGCAGCACCTGGGGCAGAGGGTGCAGGCCTAACGCATCCCCTGGCCCACGGAGAGCAGGGTCAGCAAAAGCTCATCAAAAGACCGCGTGTTCACTCAAGGACACCAAAGAGCCCGGTTGCAGAAGATCTCAAAATTCACTTCACGTTTCCAGGGGCAAAGGGCATTCCTGCTGTCACCACACGGCACAGGAAAGGCCCCATGACACGGGTTGTTGGTGTTCTGAGCCAGTGGTGGAGCAGGGCTGGGCATGGGGCGTAAAACTCCCTCTCCAAAGCCAGGATGAAGAACCAACAGTCGGTCTGATCATGCAATGACAAGTGACATCTGGGGGAGGGTCCAGAGGGCCTCCTTCAGCCCCTTCTCTCATACTTTTGAAAAACTGGTTACCAAGATTTTGGGTTCATATCACTATTTCATGGTTTTTTATGTGGTTTTCTGGATAATTTTTTCGATGTCTCATACAAAGGGAAGATGTGGGGTGTGTCTGACTTATCTTTACTATTTCAGATTTACCTTTATTCTCCTGCTTCAACTTGAGTTACTTTACACATTTCAGAAGCTACTTTACTGGCTTTTTTCCTTGGGGCAGGGGGATGGAAATAAACTTTCTAAGTCAAAAGAAAGAAATGAAACCTTTACTGTAATAAGAATGAAGCTCATTACTGAGAATTTTAGCTAGATTGTGGCTTTCAGAAGATTTCTAATAAAATGTTTACACGGAATGACAAATTTTTAGAAATTACACTTAGATGCACATCTATAAAAAAAAAAGACGATTCAGAAGTACTTCCTTGTCTCACCTCTCTTTCTTGCATTAATCTCTGGCCTTCTGCAGCATATAAACAATTGGTTTCTTCCAAAAATTTCAGTTCAAATGAATCTTTATATACCTAAAAAATGAACAAAGTTATCAACCACCTACAGTAAAGAAACCTACCTTAGGAAGTGCTGATACACCGGAGACGTCCAGGGAGCCCAGGTGCGGTGACCTGTCCCAACACACTGCCTCCAGAGGCTGCGGCAGGGCAGCGGGGCTGGCCTGGGGCTCAGGGACCCTGGCAGCCCAGGCCACCTGATGCTCTCTCCTCTGTGCGTGCCGCAGGCCCTCATCCTTTCCCTGGAGCGCTGGGTTTGTGTCTTAAGGGCTCTCTCCTTTGTGGCTTGTGGTGTAGGACTAGCCTGAGAGTCACTCCCCTCGCACATACTCAACAAACACTTTAATGATTTTGTCTTTTGCCCTGCAATCTTTCATCCTTCCACCTGTTTCAGTGTAAGTAGTTAGGCAGGGAGGCATTACCTGAAGGTCAGACAGCATACTCAGCAGACTTCTCAATAAACTGCGATCCACTGCTTCGCCGTTTCTCTCTCGTTCAATTAATAACAGAATTCCATCAATACTTTTACTCTGAACCATTTTATCACTAATGATATGGTTTCTAAAAAGTTCCAATCCCATATCCCTGTACAAACAGTAAAAACAAAACTATATTTTAGTTTCACTTCTTAGAAGTTCTAGGTAAAGCTACAAACTACACTGTGACTTTCATCCCAAAACTGTTGATCTGCTAACTCTCTAAATCCACGTGTCAAGTATGCTTTTGCTGTGTTTTCCATTTGGGGCCAGCCTAGTATGCCTTGTATTTTCTTTCTTAGCAAGGCTGTTTCCTGGGGTGGGTCAGGCTTGTCACTGAAAAGTACATCGACCTTGCAAACACCGTGGCTCACATCCTTCTTCCTGGGGCAGGATTGAGGAATCTCCACCCACCCAGCCTCTCTGTCCTTCCCTTTTCCATCTCTGGTCCCTCTCCAGAGCATGTCATCCAACTCTTCCTCCCCGGAACTGGGTCCTCTCCTCTATCCGGTCCTTTCCATTGGTGAATAAAACATGAAATGTGACTTTAAAAGTCCATCATCCTCTTTCAGCTTGTTGCCTGGGGAACTCCAGAGGAAATCCAGCCGTCGTCGGTCATTGTGCACAGAAACCGTGGGATAACAGGTTTTGTGCTCTGTTCAAACACCTCCACGAGTCCCTTATGTGCCAAGCACTAAGTAGGCAGACAAAACTCAGCTCCTGGACCCGGCCAGGTCTCCTCACGGGCAGCTGAGGCGAGCACCTGTTGCGGCAAGTAGTGGGCAGGGGGCACGGGTTCTGGGGAGCCCCATCTGTGTGAACGCTCTCCTCCTACAACACATACCACAGGAGGCCTTTCCTGTTCCCTGTTGGAGCTGCAGGCCTGGGTGTTCTGAGCACGTCCAAGCTGCAGCAGTCGAGTGCCGGGGTCAGCCATGCAGGCTCAGCCGGCCACCTGGGTCTGAATCCGGGCCCCACCCCTTGCTCGCAGTGCCTCTGGGTCCCTGCCTGTTCTTCCTTAACTGTAAATGCGGTAACACATATGGCCTTCTGCCTGTAAAGCCCTTCCACCCCGGGCTAGGCAGGTGGCCCATGCGGGGCGTATGAAGCATTCACTGTCCACTCTGCTCCACTTGCTCTGCTGCTGTGAGACGCTGCTTTCTCGAACCTCAATCCCGCTCCCCCCGTCAGCGATCAGAACGCCCCGTAGGCCTCCCGTCCCTGCGTCCCTCACGCACAGCTCACCTGGGGCAGCTCCTGTCTCCATACAGGCTTCCTTTCCTCTAACACCACCTCTTTCTGCCGCATCTACCTCAGCACTCCTGCTCATTCTGCAAAGCTCAGGCATAGGATGAGGCTCGCCCTCCCGCTGCCTCCTGTCTGGGGTGTTTCTTGCGCACCTGCACCATGAGTCTGGCCCTACCAGACGTAGCTTTCCTGCCTGCTGCCATGGTCTGAGGCCAGTATCGTCAACGCTCTAAGTGGTGTTTCTAGTTTCCGTGACATGGTTAGTTATAAACTATGTTTATGAACTAACAGTTCAGACTAGGTAGCCCAATAACCTGGGAACAGCAAATTATGGGAACTCTCTGCCCCAGTTTCTCCATCTGTAAAACGGAGCAAACGGTTATCCCTCCAGAGCCGTACCACAGACTCGGCAAGCAAGCAGGCAGGGGCCGGACCTCTTAGAACAGAGCTTGGCATAGACTAGCAGCGATGCCGTTCGTGTCATCCTCAGTACAGCGTCCTCATCGTTGCTTTCAACAAAGGCCACCCGCTGCATGGAGTCAGCAGGCTGCACACCCATGTGGGTGTCTAGGACAACGTGTATGGGAGCAGAGGCCAGACAGGGAAGAGGAGCAAGGGGGACAGTGGCACTGAGGAAGGGGAGATTTTCAAGGAGCGTCCAGAACTGCACAGAGGTCGGGTAATACAAAATAAAGATAAAAAGTATCCATGGGATCTGGTAACCAGGGGTCACCAACACCTTAGGAAGACCAGGTCCAGCCTCAGGTCAGAGGGAACGGATAATAAAGAAACTGCAAAAGCAAGCCACTTTTTAAAGAACTTGGGTTTAAAGGGAATGGGAGAGGAGCCCAGGAAGAGCCCGTGGACGAGATGAGGGACAACTCCGATCAGGTCAGGCAGGACTTTGTAGAGGCGGCAGCGGGTGCCTAGGGGACGGGCAGTGTGGTGAAGGGCATCAGCACAGGGCAGGCAAGTGGCTGACAGAGGGGGGAGGTCCAAATTCACACTGTGCCTGAAAGATGCCGCACGATGGACAGGCAGATTGAAAGGAGGTCTCCTGTGCGTGTGGTTTGTCAGTGGGATGGGGAGACGTGGGGGGGGGGGGGCTTCAGGACCCTGGGTCTTGACCTCCCCAGCCTCGGTCTTCCTCAGAGCTTCCCCATAGCACTGGCTGGACGGTCACAGAGTGCCCCGGCCTCTCCCTCCCAGCAGAGGTGAGCGGTGTGCTGTTGGCTCTGGACGGCCCTGATGCACAGAGCCCAGTGACGGAAACGGGTCTCCCCACAGAGCTGCCACACTGGCCTGCCACCTGCACCGTGACACTCAACGGAAGCTGGGGCTGCCCCGGGTGCGGCCCGCCCCAGCACTGCCTCCAGGACTAAAGTCCGCCTGGATCTGGACGTGTGCACTCGCGGTTCTGGCTGACATAAAGGTCCAGACAAATGGCAGCAGCAGACACAGCTCTACAGACTCGGACACTCACCAGATAGAAGGAAGCATGGAATTCTGAAGGACGTAAGTGCGATCCAAAAACAGGAAGATACTTCTGATCATGATCTGGCAATCAGAAAAGCATTTACTTACGTAACTTACTAACTCAGTGTCCAAGATTAGACCTTCTGAACCCCAACTACGGTAGTTGTCTCAAACCTAACAATAATTGTTTCTTGACGATGTGCCCGCCCCACCAAGACCCTCATGATTGATGTTTTCCCCCAAATTTAATTGTTCCTTCAAGTCTGATTTTCACCTTTTATCCAGAAAATCTGACTATACGGATTTTAAACTATTTAACCTAAAGAATACCTTTGAAATCTGATCATCTCTTGATGGATATGGTAAATATCATGGGCCTAGAAAGACACTTTAAGCTTTTTAAACAATTAGTCCTTATTACGTTGGCACAAGGCTGTTGGCTACGCATTTGACTCCTTTGCAAGCAGAGCATGGAGGGCACAGGATCATCAGCCACCCTGTGATTCTCCTACCATAGAAGCTACCAGACTTGTGAACAAAGCCTTCCCAACACACGTTCACCTATTCTGACCGTCTACCAGGTGCCTGGGCTGGAAAAGAGGCTCACTCATTGTCCCGTATACCTCATTTAAGAAACAAAAGAATTCAACCCACTTAGCAAAGCTAGTGATACCATGTTTTCACTTACCTTCAGGCCACGCGAAAAATTCATGTGCATAAAATCAATTAGAATCAACACATGTACAGTCTAGTTACAGTAAAACCTGGGAGTGAGGCTTGACTGCCAGGCACAGACGGGGATTAAGGAAAACTTTAGAGCCCATTCAGGAATCAGCTCAGGTACCATGAGACGTCAGGATGTTTTGAAGACCAAGTTAGCAGCCAGCCCCAATCCAGAAAGCAGCACGCACACCCTGCTTTTTTCTGCTCTGCTGTTCAACTACGCTGAGCTGGATGGCGGCATTTGACCCTAAATTGAACTTCCCTATCAGCCCACAGTCTGGCCCACCGTCCTTAGGTGGGTAAGGGAAGGTGGATGAGGTTTGATTAAAAAGAAAAAAGGACAGCTGGATTAAAAGGGGCACATCCTCCCTGCTACCCCATCTCCCTTCTGTGTGGCTACATCGGAGGGTGAGCAGGACCAAGAGGGAGTGTGCAGGGGAGACCAGACACCAGAGCAGCCGCGATGAAGGTTCCGGGACAGCACACCATAACTAAGACCAGGCTGAACAAAAAGAGTCGGTATGCTTACCATTTGTCTGCAATGATCTTGCCAGCACGTGTTAATCTTCTTTAAAAATAAAACACTATCTAGTGAGTCTGTGCAGACCTGCTAAGGAAAACTTGACAAATGCTGGCCTATTTAATTACTGCAGTTTTAACCCCTTCACTGCCACTCTTGACACAGAACACTGCCCATCATTCAGTTGTCACAGGACAGAGATGTGGGTTTCCTTCACCACTGCATCTCACCCTGCATTCGTGATAAATGCGGCTGCACTCTCCTTCCTTTCCCGCGTCCCTTGAGGAGCCCTGCCGGCTGAACTAAGGCCCAGGTCACAGGCTTCATGGGTCTGGATGGCTGGACCTAGGGTACTCTCCCACAGAGGGCAGAGGGGCAGATCCTGAGCCACGCTATCCCCGTGGTGAGGAAGCAGGCCAACTGTTCATAGCACCCGGGGACCGGCAGCTGCAGGGAAGTGGCTGACGTCTAACTTTAACTTATAGCCTCAGTGAGAACCGACGTGAAATCCCATTCATGCACCAAATTAGGAACACTCTCAGCTTGATAATTAGAATATGCTTCTAAAAAAAGGCTCAAAATACTGCTTATAGGACAAAGAAACCCCATTATGTGCTCCTGGAGCAAACCACAGCCAAATGCCTGGAGCACGGCCTTCACAGGTACGTGCAGTCATGGTCCTCAGTGTCTCCCCGATGCCTCAAGGCTTACAAAGCACTCTTCACACATGTGCTCATTCAGTCTCCCCAGCTGCACGATGCAGACGGTGCTCCATCTGTGCAGAAGAACAAAGCAGCTGCTCAGGTGGAAAGACCCGCGTCTCCTAGGCTTCCGTCCCTTCGGTCCCAGCTCTAGGACACTGACCAGCAACGAGCTTCCCTTGGCCTCCGTTTCCTCAGAACTGGTGTGAGGTTAGAAAATCCACAGCACATAGAAGAGAAAAAGCCCACGGCCAGCGTGTGATGAATCAGACAGGCATCAGAGTCTTCAGTTGGCAGGGAGGTGCGCGGAGGGCGGAACACAGCCAGGCCTTTGGGGAGGGGACAGAAGGTCAGGAGAGCCATGAGGGATTGACGGGCACGCCTGCATCTGTCACACTAGTGAGATGAGCTGACTACAACCACAGTGGTACTGGCCAAACATCCTCTTTTCTCTTGAGGCTTTGCTAATAAATTAAAAATAGTTAAGTCCTAGCAAAGACCTACTAGTTCACTGGTTAACACAGCATTCTCAAAGTAGTTTACAACTGCTCAAATTCATAATGGCCTATGACATTAAAACCTTACACAAACTGTCTGAAAAACAAAGAATGGGTCACAACCACATTTAGACAGGTACCACTGCTGCAGGGACCCAGCAGCTCTGGCACCCAGTGCTGGACACAAGCCACTCGCCATGTGGCTGACACCCTGGCCAGTCTTCATGGTCTGTCTGCACCAGTTGGGGGCCAAGCTGTCAGTGAGGCCACCCATGGTGAGATGTACACCAGCCGATTCGGCCACAAGGGATGGCCCAGGTGCTGTAACGAAGCAAGCAGCACCCTGCCCGGTACAGGGTTTCCTTGGGAGGGAAAGGCCTCACGTGCTGAGCTCACTAATGTGAGATTCTTCTCCTTGAACAGTTGGGTCAAGACAGTAAGTTCTGGCCACTTCCCATGAAACCGCACGGAGTGGTCAGCTGGGCCATACAGGGTGGCACGCACTGAGCCAAAGCCCTCCACGGATCAAAATCTAGAGCCTCCCGTGAGCACCGCTGGCGGACACAGCACGCAGCCGCGCTGACAGCTGGTCCAAGGGCTTGCCCTTCACAGGTTCCCAACACCGTCCCCTCCCGTCTGAAGAAAGGCCAGACCGAGGTGAGGGCTTAAGCAGTCTCCTGAGGGGAGTCAGACACGTCTTCACACAGCAAACAAATACCCAGTGGCAACATGCTAATACACCAGAAAAAACGACATCTACCCGTGACAACGACGATTAAACAGAGAAGAAACTGGAAAGGCAGTGCTTACGCCAGAACAGAAGAGTGATAGGTTCTATTTGTGCTACGTTCCCTACAGTGGGTTGTCCTGCTCCGGATGCAGACTGCGCGGCAGCTGAGCTCTCCCGGAGCAGACAGAGCAGGACGGCGGCCCTGCTCCCCAGCTCGGCAGCAGCTCCTCATCCCTCTACATCAGCTCCCTTTCTTAGGGTGGCAGAGAACAAACAACCTCTCCAACGGTTACCAAAGTTTACGGTTGAGGCTACTCAATTCTTGCCTCCCTCTTGCCCTCATCAGTCCACGTAGCTCGCGGAGGCAGGAAGCACCTCGCGTCCGCCTCTGAACGCCAGCACGAACCTGGGGCCGCGCACCAGCTCTGCGCCGCCAGGCCTTCCGGCTGACAGAGGGTGCCGTGAGACCGGCAAGTGCTCCGCACGGTGACGACCCGCCGCCAAGTGTGAGCACAGAGGCTCTTCATAAAGAAGCCCCACGCCTGCTGTCATCTGTGGGGCAGGAAGACACAGGAGATCGTGAAGCTGCCAGTTACCTCCACGAGCAAAAGCTGCTGTCTCCTCATGCATCTTTCTGTTCTGTGAACTGCGCTGTTTCTACGCGGGATTCCAGCACTGACGCCCCACATAAGGCAGCCAGGGGGAGGAAGTAAATTCTGTGTGCAGCTATGTGCAGGCTTAGACTCTGAGGAGTCTGGTCTACCATTTAGGAAGAGGCACTGTCAACTGAGCCTGGGTGCAGAGCATGTCCTTCTTGCCGCATCGTCTGACGCCTGGCTCAGCACACGCGGCTCCTGGCTGACATGTGCAGGGACAGTCTTGGTTTGGGGGAAAGGCCTATCACCAATAGCGGGTAACTTATTTTGAAAGGAGCAGATAAGTACAGAATTCATCAGACATGTGAACAAGTACCCCGAGAAATCACAGTAGGGGACTCAATGCCACCTGCCACCAGGAGCCTCCTGGTCTCCGAGGACTCCTCCTGCTGGCCTCCACAGCAGCATGCGGTCGACGCAGAGGAGGGGCCATCCTTGAATCTTAGAGAGCAGCCCCACATGAAATACAGGAACACCCCAGAGACAAGAGAAATCCGAGTACGCTTACCCTGGCATATCCCTGCCCTGAGTGTCGGGGCATCTGTAGCAGGTCTGACGCTCGCCCCTCTTCACCCACCTCTCCTGCAGGGCACAGCACCTCCTCTCCACAGACTGGCTGCCCTGTCCTCACCACATTGTTTCCGAAATGCGTACTCTACGCTCCCGCCAACCCCCCGGCCCCCAGCGTTTCAGTTCTGTCCTGTATGTTGCCAGGGCCTGGAACCAGTGGACACTGGCCTCCCTTGTCACCAGTTTCATCCTGCCCAAGTCACTGCCAGACACGATCGAACAGCGCTGGACTCTTGCCTCGCGCACCCGTGAGGGCTCTCAGACCCGTGCAGACTGAAGTCCCACCCCTGCGGAGCGCGCACAAAGCTCCAAGCCACGCTGCAACTCAGAATTACAGCCTCGAGCTCCAGCAGTGCTCCCGGGTTCCAGTCACGCCAAACTGCTCTGGGTTTTCACAAGCACCGATGGCTCACTCTCCCTCTGGCCGGCTACACACGACCCATCCTCTCTGCTGCAACTCTGGCACGACTTCGGCGTCCCTCCTCTGGAAGCTCTGACAGCTCGCTGCTTCCTCCACTGCCGGTCCTGCCCCCGATTCTAACCATTACGCATCTTGGAACTCAAGATGCCTCCCACAAACAAAGACACATAGTATGGCAGAATGTCTTTTTATCTTTTTACTGAAATACGTGGTAATTCTTATAACCATGATTTGTCACGGCATCGAGGACATGTGACAAGCCCCTTGCCTCTGTCACAGCGCTGTGACTGCCTGGAGGGCAGAGAGCAGGTGCAGCGATCATCCTGTACCATCTGGTGGTGGTCTAGACAGGAAGTACTTGTTGAATGAGTGAATTCATCAACACATTCATGTAAGCTACAAGGCAGGATTAGCTGGCAGGACGATAATTTTATCAAGTAATCAAGAAGGAGTCTTGGAGTAAGCTGGGCCAGCAACTAGATTAGGAATAATCACACCAGTTCACCCTCACGTGTGGCTGTCTAGGAAGGAGAACTTGGGGATCTGCGGGTGGCCTGGAGGAAGCCTGCGTTCTGGCTACTCTTCAGATGCCAGCATCCTGACCGTGAGTTCTTGGACCTGTCCCCCAGCCTCCAGGACTCCTGAGCTGTGGCACTGGAGGCAGGAAGGGCGCCTCTCTGTGCCCTCAGAGAATGCTCTGAGACATGGTGCATGCTGGCCATCTTCCAAAGGTCCAACAGTATGGTCACCATTGTCCTGAAGGACAGACCAGTGCCAGAAATACTGTAGAGCTATAGTTACAGACGCCGAGACAACAGAACCAGAATGGACTCCGCTCACCCACTCCTGGGGAGACCCCTTGTTCTGGGCCACAGTGGCTTCACAGCCATGGCTAATCCAGACCCTCGACACCAGGTGGCACAGCTTTTGTTGCTGCCCTGAGGGGTTTCGACAAGCTCTGAAAGCTTCCGTTTCTCAAGGTGAGGGTATAGGACAGAAAAGAGTCCTTCAGCCAGAAAAAAAGTCAGAAATGAACAGGCTCCAACTACCTAATTCCACAAATGAAGAGAGAGACCCAGAAAAGTGCAGTCACAGCAGGTGCCTGCAACATGAAACCCACCCATGAGGCGCATGGAAGGGTACAATAATGGGACGGCTGCAGAGGTGGGCTGAGGCCAGACTGTAAAGGACTATGGACAGGATCTAAGGAGCTCCGTTTCCCTGACAGACACCGGCCCTCAAGGAAGTGCTGGCCAAACTCTAAGATGCTCCCGTCCCCGCGTCCTAGCCTGTAACTCCCTCTCTCCACCTTGGGAGGGCTTTGAACATGAGGGTTACATCATACGAGACTGTCTCAGCAGACCAGAGAGGGGCATTCTCCTGTTGGTTCAGATGAAGCAAATAACCATGTTGCTGAAGAAGAGGCCTTATGGCAAGAAGCCGGGGTGGCCTCCAGGGGCTGAGAGCAACCTCAGTCCTGCAACGGAGAGAGAGGAGCTCTGCCACCACCACAGCAAGCCTGGAATGTGGCTTCAGGAGAGACCCCAACAGCTGGCCCCATGCTTTCAGCCAGCCAGACCCTTGACCAGAGAACCCACTGAGCCGAGCTGTGACTCCCTACACATGCAGCTGAGCTTACAAGCAGGTGCTGGCTTACATCGCCAAGTCAGTGGGGATTTGTTACACATCACAGAAAACAAATACAGAGCATTTTTTTTTTCAAGATAGAAAGATGGCAGAATAAAATTAAGACACTTTCCAGAACTTTTCCTAAATACTGCAACCAGACCCAATAAATGGACACTCTATTGCTTTAATCAGATGAGTAAATTAAATGGTAAAAATTCCACTTAAAAAAAATTCTCTTATGTTAGGGGGCGCCTGGGTGGCACAGCGGTTAAGCGTCCGCCTTCGGCTCAGGGCGCGATCCCAGCGTTATGGGATCGAGCCCCACATCAGGCCCTCCGCTATGAGCCTGCTTCTTCCTCTCCCACTCTCCCTGCTTGTGTTCCCTCTCTCGCTGGCTGTCTCTATCTCTGTCGAATAAATAAATAAAAATCTTTAAAAAAAAAAATCTCTTATGTTAGATCACGTGAAATAAATGTTAGGTTTTGTTCTATATATAAATGGGCATTTTGAAAGCTGTTGTTTTAATATTAAGGATATTCATTAGTTCTTTATCCCATTAATGTTCAATCTCAAAGAATTTAAATAATGAACAGAAACTCATGAGCCAAAAAAAGGATATTCTCTGAACTGAAGGATCTGTGCCTGGACATGGTCTTCACAGACCTGGCGCAGCTGTCTGTAGAGTGTTGGGGAAACTTTGTGAGAACACAGATTTTCAACAGCCTAAAAACAAAAGAAACAAGTGATTATTCACCATGAGTAACAAATTAGGTCTTTAAAAAGCCCTGTGTGTAGAGACAGCTAAACTCACAACCATCACAGACAGGCACCTCCCACCCCCGCTTCATACTTACATAACCTACAAGTTACACAGTTAGGGTCAAGTGCAAGGTAATTATTGTCTGAACCCAGGGTCCAGTCCAGGTTTGGTAGGAATGGTAAGAGTGGATGTGGAACACGGGTTTGACAGCACACCTATGACAGCCCACGACAGCCACACGGCATGGCTGCACCACGTCTGAGCATCCACCTCTCAACCTGGCCGCACACCACCGCCACCTAGGGACTTCAAAACAAATCTGGACGCTTCCATGCATTTATGTGAGCTGGAGGACGCAAGGAAGCTGTGTGATTACAATGTGCAACCAGGGCACGAAATCACGGCCTCCGGCCCTCGGTGACAGCAGGGTGGGTTCTGCCCATGATGAGCCAAGGAAAAACTGCAAATGCCCAGGTGACACAGGCTATGATGTGCTGTTTTCTAGTTATCTTTCTTCAGGGTACATGTGTAATTTACTTCAGTTTGTCTTCAATTAATGAAAAAACGAATTTTTTAGGCAGAAACATCTTTCTTACTATATTTTTACCCACATCAAAAAAATATTTGTATGTTCTCACCAGTTCTAATAAAATTTTTCAAATTTCTTGTACAATACTAGCATCTCATCCAATCCAAATGAAATACTAAAAACAAATGTAGTTTTTTCTACTGACTAGTCTTGAGCCATTTAAAAAATTACTGGGGATACACCGCCTAAAAACACTTTAGAATCTGAATTTAACACAAATACTATATTCCTGAGGAAATAAAGACAAGAAATTTTTATAAAGCTATTCATTGTAGTAATATTTAAAACATTAGTAGTCCCCAAACTTAATGTTCCAAGAATTACTACATATTAACCTGAGTTAAAGAAATAAAATAATCGCTGTGTATAAAACACACGTTTACAAAAGCTAAAAGAGAACCGGAAAGGATGACATTAAAAAGTACAACTTGTTTTTTAGCAGGTTTATTATCAGTATAACAACACCACAGTAGGAAAGGCCCCATTTTGTCTTGCTATAGAAATAAAGGCTCATCTACATTCTGTGCTGAAATCCCAGGATTTCTTTCTCAAACTCTGTAATTCCTTTACTTTGCAGTCCTGTCTTTATAATTCAAAGATCTACCCTTTTCCTTCTTAAAAAACCCAAGATAACCTGATGACAAATGCCTTTGCTTCAGTAAGTTAATCATTAGGGGATCCCACAAACATAATTATCATGAAACGTTTTTAATGTAATACATGAAGAAAGCGTATTTTCTTCGGTAAAAATCAAGATAAGCTTAGTATATCCTTCACAGAACGTCATCTCACTGAAGGAATCACTAGGAATGCTCTAATTCCTGAAGCAGGAGTCAATGTCCTCAAAACAATCTTTCCCAGTTGTGACATGCTGTCACTGTTGATTTTAGAGCACTGTTTCTCATCCTATTTGGACATACTTACTGTTTACCCGAAGCACCCAGATTTATTTTGCATTTAAAACTGAGAATTTGGGGGCCTCTTAAAACCACCAGGCAAACCCAGAGAGCCAGGTTTGCTGTGGGTGCTGTCCGTTCTCTGAGTCTTTGCTGAGTCACTGCTGGTGTCTTCATATTACAGGCACCACACAGAGGGCGGCCCTCCCCTCTCGGGGCCCTGGCCAACTTCTCTGTCCATTACAGGAGCACCGCCACATAGAAGTCCCCTCCCCAAAGTAAGTTTGGGAGATTGAGTCCTATTTTAGGATTCAGAAATGCCTTCCCTGGCACATGAAGCACTGAATCTGACCTGTACGGGGCAGGTGCCTTTCATGTCCTCCCTGTTTGCCACTCCTATTTTCAAAAGTCCTAACAGAGAAGAGGAATTTAACTAATCCAATGATTAGAGGTGGGCAAACAGCACCTGTGTCAGGATAAAGGTGTTTTCCTTGCTCCCTCTTAGCCGTGGCATAAACCGCTTGTCTGAACGCCCACAGCTCGGCTCTCTAATCTAAGCCCGCCAGGCCTCCACACCCAAGTCCTCCAGGCTCTTGTCTGTGTTAGGACCACGGAGCATAGCAGCATCAAATGCCTGTTTATTTGCAGGGTCAAAACCTCATCCCTGAGTGCACTTGCCCCTTGGGGGTGGGATATCCAAGAAGGTGTTAAAGTGAGCTGTGAGGGTATGGAGAAAGCACAGCATCCACAAAATGAGGGTATGCCGTTCTGAAAGATGGTCTGTTTCAAGTAAAGACCTCGGGAGCCAAAGCTGAGATTAGAGAGAAAAAGGAGTAAAAGGTGCCATAGCATGAGAAAACATAAAGGAGAAAAGCAGGCTGGCACAAAGAACTATTTATGTAGATGAAGTGAAAATGAGAACTACCCCCCAGCTCTGGGGAAAATCACCCCCTGGGCCAACCCCTATAAAGAAAGGCGCACCGGCCAGTGCCCACAGCAGAGCCCACTTCACAGCAGCACTGGCACAGCGCTCTTCTGACAAACACAGGTGCACATGCACGGCTCAGGGTGGAAGGTGGCAGTGACGGCCCCGCATTACACAATAACCAGTCCTGAAGATGGATCCTACTCAATGGCAGGCCCACTGAAAGGTGATGAGCTCACCATTCTGGAAGGCGGCACCGATGGGGTTCTATGCCACCAGATTCCTACCCATAAGAAATGAGTGAAGAACATAAAAATTCAATCAGAAATGTGATCCGAGTGAGGGGATAAAATAGGAGAGGGAAGTCACATGGAACGAGGGCTTCCAGGAAAACCAGTGCCAGTGTGGCTGTATTTACCAGCCCTGACTGCACAGCACACAGCAGACACCTCATCCCAGACATCAGACATAAACTACCTCCAGAAACCACGGAGCCTGCTTAGTGCTGAGACCACTGATTTATGAAATCCTTTCTTTCTTTAAAATTTATTTGACACAGAGAGAGAGAGCACGCACAAGCAGGGGGAGCAGCAGAGGCAGAGGGAGAAGCAGACTCTCTGCTGAGCAGGGAGCCCGATGCAGGACTCGAGCCCAGGACCCTGGGATCATGACCTGAGCTGAAGGCAGATGCTTAAGCGGCTAAGCCGCCCAGGTGCACCCTATGAAATCCTTTCTGTGAAGCCAAGTAGATTTGAGTTTGCAGATTCTCCTGTTTTTGAAAAACTTATGTACTGAGTTCACTGTTGATTAATCTGTTACTTTCTCAAACTGGTCCATCAAACTACGTGTTTATAAGTGTCTACCATCCAGACCTTTTCACTTTGTCTCATCCGTTTGAGCCATCCTATTAATGCATTTGCTACCTAAGTCCACATTTTCCTTCACTAAATTATCACCAGGCAGGAGGAGTTCAGAGACATTAGTCTGACTCGAGACAGCACGGCCTTCCTCAGAACAGCAAATACCCCATGAGATGGCTTTGTTTTTGGGCATCAAAAAGGCCTGAAATCGAAATTAGCCCTTCTCTGAAACCCTTCTCAAAAATGCAGTCTTCAGTTTTCTGTTGTTTCATTATGCTGACAAAAAGGACTAAAATGTATAGACAGGAGACACACAAGATAAACTTTCTTCCGCAGGCAGTGATTACAGGTCTAAACTCAGGTCTTAAAAAACAGACTGAAAAGATCTACGCATTCAAAATATTCTCCTCCCAGCACTGCAGGAGGGAAGTGACTGCGGACAGTGCATGTGTGTTTGTGAAGACTGTCCCATCACCACACTTTGAACCTCCCTCTTCACTAAACAGAGTGACAGAGAAACAACAGGCAGACTATAGCAGATACACTGGGGTTCCAGGTAGGCCTCCCATGGGGTCTATCTGGGTAACGGACGCCTTGATGGGGAGATAAGAGACCCTACTTTGGGAATACTAATCAACATCAAGCCATCCTGAAAACTTCCTCAAAAAACCCCAAAATAATGTTCACACTTTGGTAAGAATTGCTACTTTCACGTAAGATTCTTCGGCAAAGTATATACCACAGCACCTCAGCAAAAACGGACTTTATTTCAAAACAACGGGTCAAATGCACCACCTACTTTATCACAGATCAGGATAAAGCAAGCGGTCAATAACTACACAACGATGTCACTTACTATTTCTGTCCCGTTTGCTTCCAAAAGATCTGAGCAGCTCATTCCATAGCCCTGTACTTGAACTCGCCGGGAACATCTCTGTGAGTGGCCAGGAGCCTGCCTGCACTCAGATCCCTTCATAAGTCAATCAGCTGATCCCCAGCAGGCCCTCCTGAGGTGCCCCCTGGAATGTGTGATCCCATTTTGTGGGTAAGCACCTGTAGCCCTCAGGGTCTCAGACACGCACATGGACACCCAGAGAATTTACAATAATAACTACGGTGACCATCACGAGACATCCTGCTGGGAAAAAGGTACAGCAAAGTCACTCTACCAGGAAAAATGATGGGGAATCGATACCTGATACTCAAATCTCCAGGAAAAGAGGAATAATAAGCCCTACCTGCAAGGTATAATACTTTATTAAACTAAAAACCTATGAGAGTTTAGACATTTGATAGGACTCCTGCTTCTGGTCAAGATGAAATAAGGAGATTAGGCTAGCCCTTCCGCCTGAATTTGTCAAACACAACACAAAATATATGAGGGGTGCCTGGGTGGCTCAGTTAAGCATCCAACTCTTGATTTCAGCTCAGGGTTTTGAGACTGAGCCCAGTGTTGGGCTCCGTGCTGGGCGTGGAGTCTGCTTTGCTTAAGATTCTCTCTCTCCCTCTCCCTTTGCCCCTCTCCCCCACCCCCCTGCTCTCTCCCTCTCTCTCAAAAAACCAAACCAAACAAAAATGAAACAACAGTTTTCAAAGCACTGCACACTGGCCTATGAAAGACAGTGATCTCTGGGAGTTGGGAAACAAGCCCCAACACTCCGACTTCCTACATCCCTGTTTCCAGGCTGTGGAGCAGGTGCAGTGAGCTGAGGCTTAGTCTCCAAGATGAAGGCCCAGAGAGAAGAGATGCAGCCAGAGAGGAGCTTGGAGATGAGTAAGGAGACCTCAAGGGTCACCCTCGAGGATTCAGCGGAGCACTGACCAGGACCTATATATGAGGAAACTGTCAAGCCCAGGGAAAAAACCACCCAAAAAGTTTAGAGACAACAGTGTCCGGTGCCCAGAAAGGACCTGGAATAGCACCTTCCCACAAGCCAGAGTGGAAAACCACAAGATACTCATTCAGGAAGGTTTTGCCCCAGTCGTGGGGCAATTAGCCTTGGACAAAATACTGCCCTAGTCCTGCCTAGCAAACCTTGAAAGCAAGACTCTAAAAGATCAAACTGTTTCCAAATAATTTAATAGGTCTGCAGTGAAGCTCAAAATATTTATAGAAATACAAAAATATCTATCACACTAATCAAATTCACAATGTCTGACAATCAAAGACTGTCCGACATGCAAAGAAGAAGAAAAACACAACCCTTAGTGGGGAGAAAAGGCAATCGAAGCGGCCTGGAACTGACACCCAAACAGCTAGTCTAAGTCTATTCCCCGTGTTCAGAAGTTACGTAGCGACAGGGAAGATACAGAAATGATTCAAATTGAGCAACTGGAGAGAAAACCAATGCACCAGACAAAAATTTCACCAGATGGCAGTCCTGGCAGATTAGATGTTGCAGAAGATTAGTGACCCTGAAGACATGAATGACCTGAATAGTTCTATGGCCACTAAAGAAACGTGCAGCTTAAGAGCTCCCCACTAAGAGAGCCAATGTTAACGATTCGCTGGGAATTCCCTCAAACATTTAAGGAAAAAATAATACCAATTCTATACAAACTCTCACGGAAAATGAAAGGGAGAGAATATCTGCACCTCTGAAACCAAATGCAAATACAGTACAAGAAAACAACACAGCACTATCTTCTGTGATCACAGGTGCAAAAACTAACGAAATACTAGCAAAACGAATTCAACAA
Organism: Ursus americanus; assembly: GCF_024610735.1. Lineage (NCBI taxonomy): Eukaryota > Metazoa > Chordata > Mammalia > Carnivora > Ursidae > Ursus > Ursus americanus. The sequence goes on from NC_142136.1 coordinate 838,764, forward strand.
TATAAAAAAAAAATACACCACTACCAAGTCAGATTCATCTGAGGTCTGCAGGATGGTCTCACCATCTGAAAAGTCAATCAATGCAATAAACTGAAAATCAAATGAGTTGTATGATCATCTCAACAGTCATAGAAGAATTCGTCAAATCCAACAGGTACTTCTGGCAATTTCTCAGCAAACGAGGAAAAGAAAGGAGCCTCCTCAATCTGACAACGGGTATTTTTGGAAAAACCACACCTAACATCATTTTCATCAGTGATGAAAGACTGAAGGCCTTTCCCACAAGGAGCAGGGGCCCAACAAGGGAATCGACTTTTACCACCTCTGTTCACCATCGTTCTGGAGATTCTGAACAGTGCACGGAGGTAAGAGAAGGAAATAAAAGGCATGCAGAAGTGAAACCAGCTCTTTCACAGGCGACATGACTGTCTACGTAGAAAATCTGATGGACTCCACAAAAAGCCACTTGAAGTGAGGTTAGCAAGAGAGCAGCACGCTAGAGCGATACATAAATAACCCCACTTCTATATACTAGCATGAACCAGAAACTAAAACTTATACTGCTACTTATAACACTGCCAAAAATATCAAACACGCATGGGTAAGTTTCCCAGAAGATGTACAAGACTTACACTCCAGAACCCGAAGTAACCAGAAATCAAGGAAGAGGAAACAGAGCTGTGCCTTGTGATCAGCTGGTAGGCGTGGTCCCATCAAGACATCAACATTCCTTACACTGATCCAGAATCTGACACAATCCTAATCAAAATCCTAGTAAACTTTTTTGTGGAAATTGGCAAACGGATTCTAAAATTCATATGGAAATACAGAGAACCACTACATATGCACTCAAGTGGCTAACATTAAAAAAAATCTGGTAATACCAATTATTACCAGAACACAGAAAAACTGGAGCGCTCACACACTGCTGGTACAGATACAAAATGATAGAGCCATTTTGAAAACAGAAAATGTCCTAAAAAGTTAAATATACACTTATGACTCCGAGACTCTACTAGATATTTACTCAAGAGGAATGAACACTTGTCCACAAGAAACTTACATGTTAACGTTCATTACAGCTTTATTCATAATAACTCCCAACTGGAAACCCAAATGTCCGCTACCCTGGTGAAAGGTGGCACCTGTTCTCCCCAGCAACAAACAAATCACTGCCACACAGTAGGCGTGACACTCTCCAGCACGACCCTGTGCAAAGGAAGCCAGGTACGAAAAACTGCCGGATACGGGTTCCACTGACGAGACTCTAGCACTGGCAGAATAAACCAACAGCAAGGATATCAGTGACCTGCAAGGACTGGGCCAGGGGAGAGGAACAGACTTCTTAAAGTGATGTAAATATTCTATATTTTATTGTGGTAGTGGTGATTTCTACCTCAATACAAAATTTACTGAAGTACATGTTATATGTAAATTATACCTTAAAAAATTTATCAAAAAACATAATAAACTCACACAAACTTAATCCAAAGAAGGGATGTATGTCCATCAAACACAGTCAATAGTGGTCTTCCTTGGGTGGTGGGAGTGTAGGTGGTTTTAATCTTCCTTTGTACTTTTTTGTAACTTCCATAATTTTTATAACATAAACACTTTATGCAAACACAAAAAATTTTTAACTCAAGTCTCTTCATAGAAATTGTGGTATCATATCATTACCTAAAATATAGGTGACTAGTTAATGAACGTTATTCTTGAAAAATAAGGTATCAGAAAAACCAGTCTGTTGATAAATGTAATATCTTTAAATTAAATACAACAAAATCTGTTTGCGTGTCTTAACTGCAACAATCACAAAACAAAACGAAGAGACAAATACTGTCACGTATAATGCAATGGAGTTATAACAGTAATTTGATGCATTATTTGGAAAGTGATGAGAGTTATGTGGCTCTTAGAAACATACCTCTCTCCTGTAATGACATAACTTTAAATACATTTCTGGGTAGCTTGAGTCCAAAAGTAAAAATCCCACAACCACCAGAAAACAAAAACCCTCAATGACCTGGGGGACAGGCTGTCCTAGGACTCCTACGGCTCTCGTTGGAGGCAATTACTCGTATTTCTAGGATTTCCCTCATTATCGACTGTGAAACAATAGCGAGGACCGCACAATCCATGTCTGTATTACCCGCCACTGGACTCGGATAACTGTGTTACCCACCCGTTATATCCAAGCACCCAAGTGAGTGAGACAAGAGACCAGCCCCATCAAGTCTCGCCGTCCTAACAAGATGCCGCATTCTCGTCCCAGTGAGGACCCTAACAACGTCTACCTTTCTCCCAGGGCGGAGCCTCACCTGGTAGAGCTCTTCCAGGTTGTATCGGATGGAGGTGCTGCTCTGTATGGCTTTCACGGCCTCGTGGAGCTTCTGCCAGGTGTCCTGAGTGTAGTTGTCAGGCAGTTTAGGTCTGTCTGTGAATCCAGAGAGCATCAGTGAGGACGAGCATCCGCACGAAATCAGACCTATTCTAGGAAACACTTCACGAAAAGCACTTAAGAGGCACATAGGGAAGGAAGACAGAAATTAGGTTTTCCCGGTCGAAGTACTGTGTTTATCCACGTTTCGGGTTACAGACTCCGAGCCGCACCACCTCTGTTTCGCCACATACCCTTCGGACCAAGAGCAGGGAGACCGACGTACCAAAATCTACTTTTCACCGAGCGAGTCGGCTTCACCAACGTCGGAGCCGCACTAGGCACTGAGGGGCAGGGAAGCGGGTGCAAAGTGCAGGGAGACCCGTTACAGCACCACGAGCTCCGGGAGCTACCCCGTCCCGGCTCAATGGCTCGGCCGCGTTTACCGCCGCGGAGGGAGGGGAGCCCCGTCTCTCCCCGGGACCCTGCTCCCCGAGACAGGGACTTCCGGCGGCCTGGGACCGCCGCTACCGGGACCCCGCTCCCCGCCAAGACCAGCACTTCCGGCGGCCGGGGACGCCCCCCCTCCCCGAGACCCCGCTCCCCGAAACCGGCACTTCCGGCGGCGGGGACGCCCCCCCTCCCCGGGACCCCAGCTCCCCGCGGCCGACACTTCCGGCGGCCGGGGACCCCGTTCTCGGAGACCGGCACTTCCGGCGGCCGGGGACCCCCGCTCCCCGCCGCTACCCCGAACGGGCACTTCCGGCGGCCGGGGACGCCCCCCCTCCCCGGGACCCCCGCTCCCCGCCGCTTCCCGGGACCCCGGCTCCCCGCCGCCCCCACGACGGGCACTTCCGGCGACTGAGGCGCGGACCCCGCCCCGGCCGCCCGCCCCGCACCCACCTCGGAAATTCTTGATGACTAGTTTCTTGGAGCCGCCGCCGCCGCCGGGCTTGGAGGAGACGGCGGCCGCGGCGAGGGACGCGGGTTTGGTGAGGCCGTTGGTGTGCCCGACGAGCGCCGACAGGGCGCCCTTCCTGGGGGTCTCGTCGGCCATGGCTGCGGCCGGGAAGCAGCGGGCGCCCCGCCCCGTCCCGCCTCCCCGGCCGCGCGGGCGGGCGGGCCTCGCGTCAGCACCGCCCCGGTCGCCCAACCGCCGCCCCGCCGGCCCGGCGCGACCCCGACCCCGGCCTGACCCCGACACCGCCCCGGGCCGCTCCGCTCCGTGTGGCACTTGCAACGGTCGAGGGGGGGCGGCGGGGCGCAAGGCCGGTCAGCCCCGGGGGCCCAGCGTGCCCCGGGCGAGCCCGAGCACCCAAGAGGCGCGAACGAGGCGTCCTCGCCGAGGGTCGGCGGCGGACCGTAGCGCAGACCCGAGCCTTTCTTAGCCCGGACGCGCCGCCATGCCGGCCCGGGGCACACGCTCCGGCGGACTCTTTCCCTCCGGAACCAGCGTGCGGGGAAGGCGGGGCCGGGGGGTGCGCAGGCCGGACCGGACCGCGGGCCGGAAGTGAAGCTGCCGCGGCTAGGCGCGCAGGCCCTGCGCACTTCCGGCGGAGTGAGCTGCCATGGCGCACATCACGATCAACCAATACTTGCAGCAGGTAATATGCGCCGTCGGCGGGGTCTGGAGCGGGAGCCCGGCGGCGCTGGCGAGAACAGGTGGGCTGGGGCGAGTCGGTTCGCCCACTGTGCCCGAGTCCTTGGCCGCCGGAGGGAAAGCGAAGACGGTTGAGCAGGCGCTCCGACGGTGTTTCCCAGGGACCCGGGGGTGCGCCGATGGGCGTTGACCTCAAGAGAGGGACGTGCGGAGGGGTCCGAGGGGACTCCGGGGACCTGTCAGCCACGCTCCGTGGCGGAGGGTCAGCCACTGACTCGGGACAGATGCCGGGAGGAGGTGGGGGCAGCGGGTGGTCCGGCTGCCAGCGCTAGTCCAGCCATCACTTGGGACACGCCTCGTGTTCACTTGTGGCAGTTTATAGGCCTTCGGGAAATGAGTCTCCAAGGGAATTCTGTCCGTACAGCCTACAAACGCCAGAGCCATACTTAAAATAGGGGCATTTATGGATTCAAAAATGGGCATTCTTTCCACTAAACTGTGCTTATTCCCAGCACTAGAACCGTGCTGATCGGGGAAAAGAGGGAGTGGATTTTTAAAATGACTGAAGGAAGCATTCCATTGGTGATTAAGAATGTATGGTTGAGGGTCTGGGAGGAGAATGAGTCCCAGGTTTCCAGCCAGAGCAACAGACGAGCAGAACAAATTTGGAGCGACAGTTTACAAACTGCGTTTTGGACATGTTGAGTTGGGGGTGTCTGTTGACAGCCAGGTAAAGATCTCTAGGAGGCAGTTGGAGATAGTCTGCAATGATTGGTGAGAGGGAACAGAAGGCAGGCTGACGACAGGCAGAAGCTGACGCTCCGCAACCGCCACCCCCCCACCATGGGATATATGTGACATTCCTCAGGCAGTTCTGGCTGCCTAAAGGAAAACACATAGTTAATTTGTAGAGATTACAATCCTGCAAGATTTGAGTCTCTCTCAGTTTACAAAAGTCTTAGCAATTTACAAGAACAAAGCATTTCTTTTTTTTTTAATGATTTTTTATTTTATTGTGTTAGTCACCATACGGTACATCCCTGGTTTCCGATGTAAAGTTCGATGATTCATTAGTTGCGTATAACACCCAGTGCACCATGCAATACGTGCCCTCCTTACTACCCATCACCAGTCTATCCCATTCCCCCACCCCCCTCCCCTCTGAAGCCCTCAGTTTGTTTCTCATAGTCCATAGTCTCTCATGCTTCATTCCCCCTTCTGATTACCCCCCCTTTCTTTATCCCTTTCTTCCCCTACCGATCATCCTAGTTCTTATGTTCCATAGACGAGAGAAACCATATGATAGTTGTCTTTCTCTGCTTGACTTATTTCACTTAGCATTGTCTCCTCCGGTGCCGACCATGTGTAGCAAATGTTGAGAATTCGTTTTTTCTGATAGCTGAGTAATATTCCATTGTATATATGGACCACAGCTTCTTAATCCAGTCATCTGTTGAAGGGCATCTCGGCTCCTTCCACGATTTAGCTATTGTGGACAATGCTGCTATGAACATTGGGGTGCATATGGCCCTTCTCTTCACTACGTCTGTATCTTTGGGGTAAACACCCAGTAGTGCAATGGCTGGATCATAGGGTAGCTCAATTTTTAACTTTTTAAGGGATCTCCACACTGTTTTCCAGAGTGGCTGTACCAACTTGCATTCCCACCAACAATGTAGGAGGGATCCCCTTTCTCCACATCCTCTCCAACAATTGTTGTTTCTTGCCTTGTCTATTTTTGCCATTCTAACTGGCGTAAGGTGGTATCTTAGTGTGGTTTTGATTTGAATTTCCCTGATGGCTAATGATTTTGAACATTTTTTCATGTGTCCATTTGTATGTCTTCATTGGAAAAGTGTTCATATCTTCTGCCCATTTTTTGATTTGTTTATTTGTTTCTCGTGTATTGAGTTTGAGAAGTTCCTTGTAGATCTTGGATACCAGTCCTTTATCTTTAGTGTCATTCGCAAATATATTCTCCCATTCCGTGGGTTGCCTCTTAGTTTTTTTGGGTGTTTCCTTGGCTGTGCAGAAGCTTTTTATCTTGATGAAGTCCCATAAGTTCATTTTATCTTTTGTTTCTCTTGCCTTTGGAGTTGTGTCATGAAAAAGGTCGCTTTGGCCGATGTCGTAGAGGTTGCTGCCTGTGTTCTTCTCTAGAATTTTGATGGATTCCTGTCTCACATCAAGGTCTTTCATCCATTTGGAGTTTATTTTTGTGTATGGTGTAAGAGAGTGGTGAAGTTTCATTCTTTTGCATGTAGCTGTCCAATTTTCCCAGCACCATTTATTGAAGAGACTAAGAACAAAGCATTTCTAACAATAACCCAGCTTCCAGGAGGGAATGTAGACACAATTACATGTCCTTATAATCTGCAGCCCATTGGCAAATACTTGAAGCGGGCAGAGTGTAATGTTCCTCCAGGAAGCTCCTATCTTGCTGTGAATGCCTTGCTACAGGGAAAAACCACCTGAACTTGACAATGGCAAAGCCAGTGCTGTGAGTCTTCTCTAACTGACGAAAATCCTTTGAAACCTCCCTTTTCCTCACCTCCCCCACCTCCATGGTGTATAATCAGCCACCCTCACAACCCCGGGGCAGCAGCTTTTTCTGCCCGTGGGTCCTGTCCCTGTGCTTTAATAAACCACCATTTTGCACCAGAGACGTCTCAGTTTTTCTTGGTCATCAGCTCTGGACCTCACCCCACCGAACCTCACCTATATTCTAAAACCCCATCCTTTGGCACCCAAATGTGGGGCTTCTGAGTCTTTTCATCTGGATTCTGAGCTTTGGTGCAAGCTTGGTGAGTACTTTCTCTCCTCTTCCTTTACTCTCGTTCCAGGGGCTCTTCAAGGAGTACGGTTTTATTGGAACACTTCCATGTTGATTGCTCAGGCTGCAGTCCTCTAGCCCATGGCTACTCTATGGGGAGGAGAAAGCCTGACTTTTGGCTGGAAGTCAGTACCCTGGCTGAGATGGTAATAAGACCCAGAGACTTGATGCCCTCTCTTCTTCTGTCCTTATACGAAGTTGTCTGTCTTGGGCATGGGACAGCCACCTAAGTCACCAGGACAGCTGCCAATCTTCAGATCCCCATGTGAGATTTCCTCCTGATTGATCTAATGTGATCCCCTTCACATCCCTGGTCTAGTTGCTTCTGGCCGCAGGACCTCCACTCAGCTGGCTGAACCCAGTACCTGATTAAAGTAAATTAATTTTGATTCACTAGGGAAGTTGGCTGTGAAGACCACATGTACTGGAATGTCACTTAGACCATGGTGGATTTCAGTTTTTACTGTTTTCCGTCAATGTTCTCTAGTACTTAAATTATGAAATTGGGTAATTTCTCCCTTACTTTTCTTATTTTCCATGGGTTAAAAGTGGCAGGGCAGTAACACAGCTTTCAGGGCATAGGACTTCATGGCACAGGCATTTTAGTCTATTCGACAGCATGGCATGGTATTTTAGTCCATTCACCAGGCACCCATCTGTAGCCTAGGATGCAAAGGAGAAGGGGAGGGATGGTGGCATTCCTTCTACCGGGTCTTTTATGGCAGGAATCCCTTCAGGGGAAGGCGTGATTGTGATCAATAACTATTTCTTTTTTTTCTTTTTTTTAAGATTGTATTTATTTGACAGAGAGAGAGACAGCCAGCGAGAGAGGGAACACAAGCAGGGGGAGTGGGAGAGGAAGAAGCAGGCTCACAGCGGAAGAGCCTGATGTGGGGCTCGATCCCATAACGCCGGGATCAAGCCCTGTGCCGAAGGCATACACCCAACCGCTGTGCCACCCAGGTGCCCCTCAATAGCTATTTCTTGTTTAGCTGTTTGTTTTTCCTTTAGGGCAGCCAGAAGTGCCTGAGGAATGTCACATATATCCCGTGGGGCAGGGTTGTGGGGTGTCAGCTTCTGCCTGTCCTCAGCTGGCCTTTTGCTCCCCCATCACCCACATTCTCAGAGGAGTGTTGTTTGACTAAGTGGTTGGGGTGGTGGGAGGAGTAACCACCAGTGCTTGTTGGACTCTTACTGAGAACCAACCACGGTCGTGTGCATAGCTCCTTATTACCACTTCTGGGAGGCGGGCCCGTTGCAAGCCCCATCTTACAGAGAAGGTGCGGTGGCTTTCCAAGGTCACTGGGCTAATAAGTAGCGCATTCAGACCAGACGTTCTGGACTTAGAGTCTGTGCCCTTAAGACAAAGCACACTGCCTCTGTTAACCTAGGTTTCAACCACCATTTCCTGTCCTAGTCAGAACCTACCTATTTCTCGGGGTCCAACGTGTACTGTTTTTGAATCTCAGTGACCCTCTCGGTTTGGACACATTTTTTATTTCGTACTTATAGCATCCTCAGCCAGCAGCTACCTGTGGACAAGTCGTAGGTCTTTCATTTAATTTCTTCTCTGTGCTCGCTTCCTAATAGCTATCAGGTCAGGGGTTTGGTTTTAGTCTCCTCATAAGTTTCTGAGTTTTCTTGTTCATTTCTTGGACACAGGCAGAACACATGTACTCCTGGGTCAAAGACCAAGGGTCTCTACCTCAGTTCAGCGCAGCTGGTAATGTGGGGTCAGCCTGCCAGTTTCCTTGGACCCAGTGGGCCCAGAAGGGTGACTGCACTTGCATCCAAGAGAGAAATCCTGAATTTGGGGAATCCGCCCATTTTGTAGCAGGCTGTGAGCAAGCAAGTCTGCTTTTTGCTTGGGGTTAGGGATGGGGGAGGGAAAGACACTGCTTTCATTTCTTAAAGTTATAAACAGTCCTGAACAGTGGCCTGAGTAAAGGAGTGAGCGATTAAGGCCTTGTGGGGCCAGCACACCGGTTTGAGAGGCCCAAGGAGGGCCGTCCTTCCTAATGGTGGGCAGTAGCTGGGATATCAGTGCTCAGCACTACAACATGCCTCCAGTTTGGTTTCTGTTTGGAGAGGACAGGTTGAATTAATTTACCTTAACATTTTTCTCAAATATTCTACTTTTAAAAATTGTATTAAGAAAAGATCATTTTGCATGTATAGTTGACCCTTGAACAATGTGGGGGTTAGGGGTACTGACCCCTGTGCAGTTGAAAATACACATACAACTTTTGGGTCACCAAAAACTTAACCGATACCATACTGTTGATGGTTAATTACCCTGCTTTTTGTGTTGTGTTCTATACTATGTTTTTACAACTGGGTTAGCTAGAGAAAAGGAAATATTACTAAGACAATCGTAAGGAGGAGGAAATGCATTTATAGCATTCTGCTGTAAAAAGCCTAGGTTCAGACCTGCTAGGCGGGTCAGCTGTGCTTCTCCCCACAGCTGAAGCTGCTCCATATTCCTAGTGTCTCTTCGAGGGCTGGTATTCTTTTGTTTGGTGTCCTTTACTTCATTCTTTTGTCCATTCTACAAATTCTCATGTCAAATGGCAAGTTACTTTTTAAAAACTATCCACATTTAAAATTGTAATTCTCCTCCAGCTTTTTATTGTGAAAATTTTCAAAGCTACAGAAATGTTGAACGGAGAACATTGAAGACGTGGACACCCTCAGCTGGCGCACCACGTTTCCATGTCCTTCCCTCCGGGCACGCGTGCCTCTCTCCCCTGAACCATTTGAAAGGAGGTCGCTGCCGCCAAGGCCCTTCCTGTGGGACTGAGGCAGCACTGCTGTCCGGCTGCAGGGCCTTTAGCATAGCCGACAAGTGTACCGTCAGTGTTTTGAGCTAGTGCGTTTGTGCTCCACATCCACCCGCGGGGCTGTTGGGAGCCTCTCTGTTACCTGCAGGGCCCAGTCAGGTCACGCTCCGAGCGTGGTGGTCTTGCTCTTTAGTCTTTCCTCTATAAGAGTCCTCTTGCCGGTTTCTGGGAGCGGATTTATTTTATGACAGCTTTTTACAAGTGTCCAAGGCAGTGGACTCGTGGCTGTGTCACCATCTGCCTTTACTTGACTCTAGTGAGTAGGTTTGGGTGGACCTGGCTAGTGTAGATGGCTTGCAACGTCAGGAGGCTTGCATCGGTGCTCCTGACTGCCTGCTCCAGCGTCCAGGGACCTTTTCCCATCGTATTGATTCATAATCTGTCGGACAGACTGTGAGAGCCTGAGAACACCCTGCCCCACACCCTTTCCGCAGTGGTTTCAGCTTTCATTCGGGTCTTTTCCCAAGTGGGTTATCGCATGAGCGTTTGCCCAGTGGTGATCATCTCGCTCTACGTTTGTTAGCTTCGTCTGTTAAAAATGCTTTTCCCTGTGTTCCTTTTTAAAAAGTATTATAGATTGTTGTTAATGCCAAGTTATAATCCAGAACTAATAATAAGATCATTCTCCCTATTTTTGAAGCTCAACTTGTCCAGATTTGGTCACGAAGAGCTCCTTCAGACTGGTTTCTGGGGCTTTTTTACATGTCTCTCTCCTTCCTTGAGCTCTGCTTTGCTTTCTGGCATAGTAATATCCATGCCAAGCTCATGGACTTCTTTCCCTATCCCAGCACTGGACCAGTCCTTTCCAGGGAGCTCTAGTTCCTCTTCATGGTAGTGGAGCTTAGGAAACGAAGCAGTGCTGGGTGTACTCATTGCCACGGGGGTGGGGGTGGGGGTGGGGGAGTCATTACTTCAAGGCCTTGTTAGCAGATGGAGCTAGTAAATGTATTTTTTTTAAAACATTTTTTAGAAAGATTTATTTATTTTATGGAGCGTGAGCATGAGCTAGAGAGAGGGCAGAGGGAGAGGGACAAGTAAGACTCCCCACTGAACAGGGAGCCCGATACGGGGCGCCATCCCAGGACCCTGGGATCATGACCAGAGCTGAAGGCAGATGCTTCACTGACTGAGCTACCCAGGCGCCCTTGTATTTTTAAGAAATTACATGTTCTGGGGGCGCCTGGCTGGCTCAGTCGGTGGAGCATGTGACTCTTGATCTCAGGGTTGTGAGTTCAAGCCCCACGTTGGGTGTAGAGATGACTTAAAAAAATAAAAAAATTACAAGTTCTAAGAGTAGATGACTTCCCCCTCCCCACAACCTCCATCTACCAGCTTAGAGCCAGGAGGTCACCGGGTGACTAGCAGTGGCCAGGAGAGAGCTTTCCCTGGGTGTGTCCAGAGTCAGTGAGCTGCACCTGATGAGCTCTGCAGTCTCTGGACCGGGCCTGCAGGGACACCACGTAGATGTTGCCAGACAGGCTCCCCTGGAGTCCGGCTGCATGGTCCACTGGCGGCTGCTTAAATGGAAAGGCCACGACGTGCTAACAGCCACTGAAGGTGACTGGGTGGCTGTGGCCTAGTGTCCCCTGAGCTGCGCACCAGTTCCTTGAGATTTGTCCACGGTCTGTTGCTGTCTCATTTTCCTTTGGCGCCTCCTGTGACTGGAGCTCTGGTGGCCTTTATCAGCTTCCTGGAGGTAAGAGCAGCGATGGGACCAGTGTTTTGTGATCCTTCGCAACCTCACACAACCCTGCACGGGTATCTTTTGTTTCTTGTTGTAAGGTAAATCCTGGAAGTGGGATTGCTGGCTCAAAACGCACGTGCTTCTGTGGGTTTGTTGGACAGTCGAGTGGCAGAGCCTCGATCACGTCCATTGTCTTAGGTGAGGTGGTGTAAACTTTCCCAGTCGATGCCCTAAGTGGTACAACATCCCGGGACCTGGATGCATTTCTCTGGCCACAGATGCCGGGGTGTAGGGTTACTGGGTTGGGGGGAGAGCAGGTGCGTGCCCTCCCTCGAGGGCCGACCTGGCCGCTTCTCACCCGCAGTGTGGGGGAGCTCCAGTCGCTTTCTGTTGTTGGTCGCGGCTAGTCTGGCCTCCCTTGCCACACTTAGCCGCTTCTGGGGGTGCATCTTGCAGCTGGGAAGTGACGTGAGCGCCTGCCGTGGGTGTGCAGTCTGCATCTTCTTCGTGTCTTCCCTGACTGGAGTCTCACATCCATAGACAGAGCTCACCCCACTGTAGATAAATCATGCTGTGTGCGCAACTTTCTCTATGCGTGGTTTCCTCTGCCCATTTGTTCGGATATCTTTGTTCTTGTTTGGTAAATCTTCAAACGTCATTTGGCTTTCTAATTACAGAGGTCTGCTGCAGCACAGGCCCCCAGGACAGAAACCCGTAAAAGCTTCCTGAGCCCCCAGCCTGCACCCCGCGGGCCCAGGGCTGGCATTTCCTGTGCTCATGTGTCACACGTGGTTTCTCTTTTCCTCCCAGGTCGAGTTAGGCACTTTTCCTGTGACCTTGGGGTTTTTTTGTGTTTTGTTTTGGGTTGTGTGTGTGTGTGTTTGTTGTTCTGTTTTGTTGTTTTTGTTTGCTTAACAACAAGCACATTGTGGACACTGGCACATCATCACCGATGGATCGACCTACTTCTTGCTCATGGCACCCAGCTGTGCTTTGGCGTGACTGTGATACCATCTGTTTAGCTCTTCCCTTCCCTGTTTCAGTTCATGTGTAGGTTGAGTGGAATGTGGCTTTTAAGTTCTTTTTTTACCCCGTAAGCTTTATGAGTGAATTTTCAAGTGTCCATATGACCAAGTAAGACTAAAATAACATGCCTTCCTTAATAACCGCTGGCTTACCCTGGTTGCTTGCTGCTTCTAGCGGTAAGTCACCTGTTTCTTTGCCTCCCGAAACGTGGCCCTCATTGACTGCTACCGAGAGCCCGGCTTCTTCTGTGTCCTTGCTCTGGCTCCTCCGGAGTCTGGAAGGTGGACTTTGGAGGTGTACGACGTGTCATTTAGGTTCTGTGAGGGCAAGCTGGTTTGTTTTCTACTCTGCTTATCTCTTTTCAAATGTTTCAGGTCTATGAAGCCATCGACACCAGAGATGGAGCATCCTGTGCGGAGCTGGTGTCTTTCAAGCACCCTCATGTTGCCAACCCACGGCTTCAGGTGGGCAAATGGGCCACGCCCGCAGGTGTCTGAGAGGCTCCGGGGTGACTGGCTTCCTAAGAGAAGCTGAGAGTTTTAAGTCAGAAGGAAACTAATATTGCCACTCTTTTGAAAATTTTAAAGTTCATTTACGATGTCTGTAATTCCAGTTCATTTATTGAGCACGTGTGTTAGATGCCAGGCTGAGGTTTGTGTCTCATGCTCTGTAGTTAACTCCCTCGTGATCCCCTGAGCCTCAGAGATGTGCAGTGTAGCAGGGTTGTCCAAGGTCATCCATTAGACAGGCGGTGGGCTAGGCTGTGCCCAGGCCTGTCTGTCCCCAAAGCCCACAAATGTGTCCTGTTATAAGTAAAGCCTAGTGGGGCAGAGCCACGTGTGCCCATTCCTGGGCTCTCTGGGCCACGGACGTGTAGCCGGCTCGGTGAGCAGAGATCTATAGCCTGGAAAGCCAGTGGTGTTTACCATCTGGCCCTTTATGGAAAGCATTTGCCAAACCCTGCCCTACACCATAAGTGTCCTTGATTTAGCAGATAAATGATATGCAAGCCCTGTCTTCTCCAGAAAGTATTCTTGGCATTTTGGGAAGTCCCATTTCCTCATTGGCTCCCATGTTGATACCGGAATGTGGTCCTGTTGGGGCAGTGTTTCTTTTGAAAGAAGTAGGAGCTCTGTATGTTGGAGATCACATTTGGCAGTGTGTAGGCTGCACCGCAGACCACAGAAACCGGTTTGAGGAGTGGGAGCAGGCTCTTCTTAAAGTCTCGGGTTCCCTGGGCGGCTGTCTTGTGTGACAGCGTTCAAAACCATTGCTGCAAGTGGAGGTTAGTGCCTCAGGCTCGCTGGCCAGACAGTCCTCAGCTGGTGGTGTGTGCGTCCCGTCGTGGCACTGCGGGCATCCAGTCGCAGCACCGCGGGCGGCTGTGTCCTCCCTTTGTTAGCCAGGGCTGATCCCCGTTGGCCTTCTGAGGTGGCGCTCCGTCCACTGGAGGCCGTTGTCTGCCTTGGGTGCTCCACCAGGGACGGGGGAGCGGGGACTGTTATGTCGAGCAGGTGGCTCTCTCCCCGGGAGTGGAGGAGGGGGTTCCTGACATGGCATCACCTGTCACTCACGCTGCCTTCCTGACGGAGCACAGAGTAGCTGCTCCGTAAATGTTTCCTCACTGACTGGCTGGTAGATACTAAGGTCTACGCGCCAGTGCCCGGAGTGTCTCTTGGACTGTGGTAGGCACAGCAGGTGTGTTTGTGCCGCGCCCGTCACAGGCCGTGGCAACACGTACGTGTGAGAGCACCAGTGCCGAGCGTCCACTCTTCCCCTTAACTGTAAAGCGAATGGTCTTTTGAAACAGGTTCGTGTAAATTTCTTTCTTCACGTTGCATTCTTTTGCTGCATTTTAATTTTATTTTTGACACTTTTCCTCTTATCATTTAGATGGCATCCCCAGAAGAGAAGTGTCAGCAGGTTTTGGAACCTCCTTATGATGAAATGTTTGCTGCTCATTTAAGGTAACCCCCTGGGGAGGAAGAAAAATAAAGCAAATCTGGAAATTGCTGAATCGACTAGGGATTTAATTTAACCTCATTTTAAACCCTTGAGACACGCCCCGGTGGCTGTCGGTTGAGCCTCAGACTCTTGGATTGGCTCAGGTCATGGTCTCAGGGTCATAAGATCGCGATCCCCACAGCGGACTCTGTGCTCAGTGGGGTGTCCGCTTGAGACTGTCCTTCCCCTTCCCCCTCCCTCCCCTTCTGCCCCTCCCCCCACTCACGCATACACTCCCTCTAAAATAAATAAATAAAATCTTTTTAAAAAACCACATCATCTTAGACTTGAAACAATGAATAATTTGCTTTGAAAAGAAAAGTGCATTTGTTTTTTTGGTGGGTTTTTTTGGTACTGCTTTTTTAATTTAAATTCAGTTTAGATAACATATACTGTATTATTAGTTTCAGAGGTAGAGCTCAGTGATTCATCAGTTGCATCTAACACCCAGTGCTCATTACATCACGTGCCCTCCTTAATGCCCATCCCCCAGTTAGCCACTCATTTTGTGTTTTCTGTGGAAACATGCCTATGTTTTTACCTCTTTGCCCTGCCGGGAATGGGGCTAGTGCTGCGCAAAGCACACGAAAGACTTGCTTCTCAGTGACATCTCATATCTGCTGTTTTCACCGTTGGAGGTTTGGGCCGGGCAAAGCCAGATGTCCTGAAGCACGAGGTGTTCCATAGCCCTCCTGCCTGTGTGCCTCCAGGGCTTGGGGTAGGGGGGCCCACGTGAGCCCTGGGAAATCTCTGGAGAAATCGGGGTGCCACTGGGCTCCTGGTAGTGTGAGGCTCCCCGCCGTTTCTGGCTCTGTGCGCTGTGTGTTGGGGCTCCAGATGTGGTGATGACGTGACTGCTGCTGACCCTGCCCAGCGGGCGTCCGGTGCGAGCACCCCGCCTGTGGCTGCTGTGGCAGGGCCGTGCTCGTCCATGCCCAGGGCTTGCACTGAAAACCTGTCGCAGTTAGGGTCTCGTCCTGGGGCTGGAGAGCAGTGCTCCAGAGTGTCCTGTGGGTTTCCTCTTCCAACAGCCCGTTTCAGTTCAGACGTCACTGTTGTGTTTCTTATCCTCCTTCCAGCTCCTGTAGCTTGTAGCAGGGTGAGCGGCGTGCTTGGTGTCTGGGATGGGACGTCGGGGCTCACTCGCAGGCCCTGCTCCCGTGTCCCCAGCCCGTTCTGTCTCTGTTGCAGGTGCACTTATGCGGTGGGGAACCACGACTTCATCGAGGCGTACAGATGCCAGACTGTCATCGTCCAATATCTTTGTCGCTTGTGTCACGGTTCAGTTATCATTGGGGTTCAAGATCTGGAGGCATTGGACCACTTTCATTCACACCTTTAACTAGAAGGGAATTGAAACTAACTTCAGAAAGAGAAACTCGATTAGCTATTTCATTCAGGTGCTTAAATGTATCCTGGGCCTTAAGACTGTCATCCAATGAGGAAGAACGCGGTTGACGCTTAAGGGTTTTGCTTAATTCTGTTGTGAACAGTGGTATTTCCTTTAAAGTATTAAGTACAGCTACAGGGACTAGTTAGTCCCTTTGTCGAAATAGGAGCGCTCCAGACTCCAGGCATAGATGGACAAGAGTGGACTTTGCACATCGTCACTGAAATGAGGTCACTAAAGACTTTAATCCAGCCAGTGTCTATTCAGATCATGTAAGTGGTATCTCTGAGCCAAGGCCTCAGTCAGTGGATGTTGAGTGTTCACGTGTATCCCCAGATTTTTAGTTTGCTTATTTTTCAACTTGTTTAAATGTACAAAGGAGAGAGTTGGTTACTAACTAGCTTAGTCTCCTTTGAATTTAAGAATTCCGTAATCAAGGAAATAAACTTTATACTCCAGATTCTAAAGCCTATTATATATGTGATTATCTGGGTTCAGAAAAACCAAATAAAATGTTTGAAGTTGCCATTTAAGAAAATCTTAACATAGTCTTTTACTTTGAAGAACGTACGTGTAAATACTGATTAATACCTAATCATGTCCAGATACTTGTAATTTGTATGTTTTTCCTTCCGTAACTTGCCTCTGTGATGTATAATTTTCTAAATTTAAAATTTAGAATCCTTCATATTTCTTCTTATCATCTGTAGCATTACCTCAGATTTTGTACATTGTTCCTTCCTTAATATAGTATGTCATTCCTGCGTGCATTTCAAGCCCACAAAGAAGAAAACTGGTAAGTATGAACAGAAATAACTGGAAACTGGCAAATGGCAGGGTTTTGTTTTTTGGGGTTTTTTTTTTAGCAGAAGTTTTTTAACACTTTAATACGTGTTGTGTTTTCTACGTGGATATTGACTGCCATGTGTCGACATAGGAAGATACCAGGGTGGATAGTGGAGTTTTAATGGTCATTGTGACATTACGTGACAGACCAACCAGATTGTCTGCCGTGTGTCCACATGAACATGAAGCCTTGTTTTATTTCAGACCTTCCATACCCCAAAATGTTTGTCAGTTGTCAATTTTGAGCTGATTTTTTTATTTTAACTTGGATAAAAGGGCATATCAACTACAGGTCACGTGGAGTGACTAGAGTGAGTATGTGTAACCCTTGACAAACCGACTCTTGATTCTATGGTTTACTAACTGTAGGTAAATACTGGACTTTTGTGTATGCTAAAATAACTGAAGGCTTGCAGATACCTTTTACTGAAAAAACAAAAACAAAGTTCCTCTTTAAAAGTGGAGACTTGTCTTACACATGAAACCAATTCCATCAGCTAAATTTAAAGAATCCTTTTATGACCTCTTGTCTGTTACGTTTTCTGGATCCTGTTACGAAGGTAGGCCTTCGTAAACCACATCTTGCTTTGATTGAGCTGCTCGGAGAACAGTTGAGGGGAAGCAGAAGGTCCTAAACAGTGTGAGGAGGTGCTGTCTGGGGCTGAGGACCCTGGACGCACCAGGACCTGGGCCTCTGGGGAGGGTCCGGGGCAGTGGGTGAAGAGCACTTCAGTGTTGGTCAGGAAGCTCCGGTGCCGCAGCCTGCCTTGACAGGAGGTGAGAAGGCAGCAGGAGCCGCCAGATTCCTGGAGGGACGATGGCCCCCTGTGGATGGATGGGAGCCCTGGTGTTGGGAAGGGAACGTCGGACCTCATGGCCCCTCCAACAGACGTGCTCTTCTGCCTGCAGGGCTCTGCCTGTCATGTACGCTGTAGCGCTTGACCTTCGAATATTTGCCAATAACGTAAGTTCAGTTTTTGTCACTGTTCTTTTAAAACTCAAACTCAGGTTCTGTCTGTTGCTTAATTTCATGTCATCTTCCAAAAGTTGTGAGGGTTAGGATGTGGTTAGCATGTACCTGGTGTAGAGAGCAGAAGGGCAGGAGGTAGCTGGACTGCTTGTTCTGTGTGGGCTGGTGGGTTTTCACGTTGTGGGTGTAGAGGGAGTTTCTCTGTGCGTGCTATAAAGAAAGGGGCGAGGCGGTATCATGAGCAGTTCTGGGTTCTCCTTTACGGTTAAGGTGTGGCTGTCCCCTGTCTCGAAGAATCCCACCCTCATGTCGGTCCCGGCAGCAGCTGGGGGTGCCTGGATCTTTCGAGATCGGTTTGCCCTTGGGGGTCAGCATAAGATAGTTGGGGAGTGGCAGTTCTGAACTTGGTCCTAACACACCTCTATGGTTTTAAAAATTATAACTTCCCATTCTGAACAAGGTGGAGTAGGTACAGTTTCCTTTCCATCCTGCTGGGAATTCTGGAGCCAGCACGGCTTGCAGAGCAGCAGGTGGCGGTCTCCTGCGTGTCCTTGCCTCCTATCCTGGACTGGGTCTCACAGAAGCCTCAGGTCCAGGAAGGCCGACAGGCAGAGACGAAGAGGCCCCAAGGAGAGCAGGAGCAGGCAGCCCAGGAGCACAGACGTCTTCAGCAGTCCCTGCCACAGCCACCCAGACTGTTCCTGTCCCCAGCACTTTAGCAAGGCCCTTGGGGAGCCAGACCCAGACCCAGCCCAGCCGGCGGCAGCTCGCCACCAGCATGGCGTCCACTGCTGATGCAAGATAAATGGGGGCCCATGTGACCTCACGCCCCAAATACCGCTTACGGAGGATCTCAGCCCATGAGGAGGGATGACCCACAAACGCCAGACGTTGGAATTCCCTGACTGGCTCGCACCCCGGCCGTCATAACGAAGCCTCAGGGTGCGGTCACGAACACGTTCGAAGCAAGTGAAAACATAGATGGTCTCAGCGAAGAGGTAGAAGATGTAAAGAACTGATGGAAATTTCTGGAACGAACAATATAACTTAAATGCAAGTTATCTAGGCTCCAAAGAGCTTTGTTTATGTATCTATTTGTATTTACCGTATTAAAAAATTTTCACTGGGATTTAAAAAAATATTCTTCTAAAATAATAAGCCTTTTATGTGGTAACGTAAGTGACATCTTAACTAAAAAGTAACTGTATTTTTTAAATGAACAAACTGTGCAGAGAAGAGTGCTGGATTTTTTACATTTTAATCTTAGAGAAGCCATCTGAGCCCGTGTCCTTTAGGCACGGTGCTGCGGCGTGTTGCCTGCTTGAACGTGTGAAGACGGGCTGGCCTCCCACAGGTGTGGATGGGAAGGAGAGGGGTATCAGATCGTTGTGGCTACTCCGTTCCGCGGTACCAGAGCTCCAGGAGGTGGCGGTTAGGGTTGGTTATGGTGTGGCCTCCGAAGCTTAGCAGCGAGCGTCTTGTGCTGTTGTGTCGGAATCCGCCGGTGTGTCCTGCTCTCGGGATGGCCTGTGTGCTCTCGTGTGATCTGGTAGCATCAGACGTTGGCCATTTGGAAAGTTTTGGTTCACTGAGTTACGGAGATGTTCCAGATGTGGACGTGTTTCATTGTGTAAAAAACCCCCAAACCAGACAGACTCCATTTGTTAGTGTCTCCAGTGATCTTGTCCAGAAAGTTTTGAAGTAATCAGTGCTGCCAAGGTCACGGTGGTTGATACAAGTTACCCAAAACTCTTTTTTTTTTTTTTTGAAAGCAATGACAGATATCATTGGTCACAAATACTGTCAGTTGTTTGCTTGGAATTTCGAGCAAATGGTCCTTCAGATGCCGTCGCCTGGACCCCCTTCCTCGCCTGTCAGTCGCTGGTTCCATGTGCTGGCTGGCAACTCCAGCAGCTTCCCAAGTGCTCTTCCTGGAGAAGACCGACGTGCTTTTGTACATGCCGTCATCTCGTCTCAAAGAAAGTTAGATATATGATATTCAGGAACCAGGATTTCGTATTTACTGTGCCGTCAAGGACAGTTTAAAGGGAACTGAGTGTTACCGGTTGACTGAAGGACCGCACGGGGTGACGTCAGGGATGTGGTGTCGCTGGAAAGGCCCCCGCCGTTTCACCTACCGCTGTGCTCGCATCAGTGCAAGTGACAATACAATAAAAAGACAAATAACGGCTGTTGGGTTCATGACAGTAGTTTTGACCGCATGGACCACGTGCAAGTGTTCTGAAGGCTTTCGGGGCTGCATAGACGCTACTTTGAGAACCTATGTTAGGGGGTGTGAGTGGGAGCAAACGGGTCCCAGAAACAAGGGGAAAGTCGAAGCTGGTGATGACTTTGGTGTCTGTTGGAAATGTGTTTTGGGGTTTTGACTGGCTGCAGGTGGGGGCAGAACGTGAGCCCGTAAGGAAAGTCTTGTGGAGCGGCACGGGCTCCGTGCCCTGGGTGTAGAGAACAGGCTGACTTACTAGCTTGAATTGGTCGAAGAGAGTTGATTTGTATAAGAGTCAGGATATGCTATTGATGTCTCAGTTTTTAACAATGGTAGCATCAACCAGAGGATTTCACCAGAGCCGCTTGGGCCTTTGAACCTTGGTTGTAGCCACTTTTGCTTCTAGCGGCACCGGAAGTTTCTTTCTAAGGAATCCAGAGGAAATTAAACATGAATGTTTGTGCTCTATCAGGCAGACCAGCAGTTGGTAAAGAAAGGGAAGAGCAAAGTCGGGGACATGCTGGAAAAGGCAGCCGAGCTGCTGATGAGCTGCTTCCGCGTCTGTGCCAGTGACACGTGAGTATGGCTTCGGAGGCGGGCGCGCCGGCCGCGGATGTTTGTGTTCCTCCCGCGTGTGTGCAGACCTTACGCTCGTTCCGATTTGCTGAGATAGTCCGCTGCTGTGTCCAGGAAGTGAGAGAGAGGAGGTCGTGTGTGACGTTTGTGTGGCACAGCCTTTCTGGAGCGCTTTCCTCTTGCCCCCTGCTCGCATTTCCACCTGGCGTGAGCCCCGTCCACAGGGAACACGCTCCAGCGGCTTGCGCTGAGTGCAGGTCTGTTGACGCTGAATTCCGCGTCTTTCCTTTGTCTTCCTTTCCGTGTGCTGCGTGGAGGTAGATCGCATTGTCTGTTAGCGCTCTAGCAGGCCGCTCCTCCGGGTGTCCTGTGCTCCTGGTGTGGAGCGCGCTCTCGCCTCTGGTCACACCGCCTCCTCCCTGGGTCTCCCGTCGTGTGACTCGTGGGCCCGCGTGTCTCCATACTCCCCTCGGTTATGGTGCCTTGAGCTTCTCGGATCTGTGCACTGATGTGTTTTGTCACCTCCCAAAGGTGACTGTTGCGTCCTTTCTTCCCCTCCCTTTTGTCCGCATTCTGTCTCTTCTGGGATTCCAGGAACACTGGTGCCCTGTGTTCCCTTCTCGAGCTGTACACCCTTATTGTGGGATAATTGGCTTTCTTGATGTGACACCCAAAACACAGTAATCTAAGAAAAAATAGATAAACCAGACTTCACCAAAATTAAAAACCCCTTTGTTTCAAAAGATGCCGTCCAACAAGTGAAAAACAATTGTAGAATGGGGAAAACATTTGCGAATAATGTAGCTGATGGTAGCCTGTATCCAGAGTGTGCGAAGATAAGTAATCCAATCTATGTGGGCAAGGGACCTGGACAGACATTTCTGCAAAGAAGATAGACAAATGACCAGTAAACCCACAAACAGGTGCTCAACATCCTTAGCAAGGAGAGGAAATGCAAATGAAAACCACAGCAGGCTGCACTTCATGCCCAGCAGCGCGGCCAGCACCATGCTGAGTGTGCAGGGGCCGCGGCAGGTGGTGGTGGTGGGGGGCACGCTGGCTTTGCAGAGCAGTGGGCAGGGCCTCAGAGACTGAGACCCATCAGGGGTTTCTTCCTGAGTATCTCCAGAAGAGACCAGTCACAGGGGTTACAGAGTGTTTTGTTTTCTGCCCTCCGAGGCGGGCAGAGCAGTGTTCGTCGTCTCCATGTTGATTTGAGGTCATAGCACTAGTGAGTGACAAGAGTCCTAGAGGAGCAGGCCGCTATCACGGAGCAGGACTTTGGTGTTAAACGCTGACCACAGTTTCACACTGAGAATTCCTATATGGAAAGGATCTTAGGGACAGTCTTAGGGAGGGTTTCTGTGTCCATGGCTTGCAACTGGCCTGCAGTTCCATACCGGCATGTTTATTCCGTAAGCTTCGACCCCATGCCCTTGGATTTTGAGTGTGCGGGCAGCCTGCCGGTGGCGCCCTCTCCGGCATCCCGTCTGTGGGTGTGCAAGCTGCGCCCGGGAAGAGACATCGCAGGGCGCAGATGCACGGCCGACGCCCCTGTGCGTGGTGTTTGAGCACGGTGTCGTGAAGATGCTCACGTGTCTGACCGTGTGGACAGAATTCCACCGGGAGCGCCTTACACCCACCACCTGCACCGTCAGCGCTTACCGAACGTGCCTCGGGCTGTCTGTTCACGTGTCTTTCCATCTGTGTGTCTGGCAGTTTTCTTTCTTTTTTTTCCTTCTTCTTGGCGCACCCTAAGGTGACGCGTCCATCAGAGACGCCCCAAGATGCCACAGCTTCTCCTTTGTCGTAGAGGTGAAATTCACCAGCAGCAGTTCACACGGATCTTAACTGTATCTTGGCAAGTGTGTACCCGTGTGTGACCCTACTCCTCCTGAGGCCGAGGACATTGTCACCATGCTGTCCCCTTCCCAGGCGGACCCTCACCACGGTTCCAGTCTCTGCGGGTGACCGCGTGTGCTGCCTCTCTCTCCGTGTTGTGATGTATTTCCGTAGTTCCTCGTGTCCTCAGGATAAGCGAGCACATGTCCCGTTGAAATTAACAGACGTCTTGCAGACGAGGCAGTCATTGGCGGCCCACGTGCTTCGTGGTGTCCCCGTGGTAACTGGTGCTTAGACCTCTGCTCTCGGGTTGTTTCACGGGCACAGCTTGAGCTGTGGGGTTTTATCTCAGGATATATTTTGTTGAGGCAGATTTGTGGGTGTGTGTGATTTATAAATACTCATTCATCTGTAACTGAAAGAGTTTTTTCCCGTAGTCGGGCTGGCATTGAGGACTCCAAGAAGTGGGGGATGCTGTTCCTGGTGAATCAGCTATTCAAGATCTACTTTAAGGTGGGATTCTGTGTGGGCGCCTCAAGTGCTCCATGGGCCTCTTCCTTCTGCCTGTGTCCCCGAACGCCGTCTCCGTGCCAGTCTCTGTGGCACTGCCGGGCGCTGACCCTCACCCGGCCGTATTCAGTCTAGTCTGTTGAGCACCTGCGAGGTGCAGGGACTGTCGTAGGAGCTTTGCATGTGTTATCCCGTTGCAGCCTCTGCTCCGCGAGGGGAGCGCTGTACCCCCTGGGGAAAGCAAGGCACCAGCGCCCCGAGCAGGTGCCTGTTGTGATGGGGCTGGGATTTCACGTGAGGGGTATCACCCCAGGCCTTACAGCCGCTGCTATAACAGTTAGCTCTGGGGCAGGTGGCGGGCGGATGGGCGAAGAGGTCCCCCTGCTGCATGAAGTTGGCCGGGCAAGGGGCGGCCCCGTGAGGCAGCGGCACCTGGCACCCGGCCCCCCGGATGTTGTGTGTGCCACGTGGCGTGTTCTTAAGTAATCAGTTTTGACAATGTGATTGGCTTTGTAATTTCCACGTTGAGGAGGCGGATACTTCGTAAAGGGGAAGTTCTTGTCCTGTGTCTCTGAGTTGCGCTTGATGGGCCGTTGCAGATCAACAAGCTGCACCTGTGCAAGCCGCTCATCAGAGCCATCGACAGCTCCAACCTCAAGGACGACTACAGCACTGCCCAGAGGGTGACCTTCCGGTACTACGTCGGCCGCAAGGCCATGTTCGACAGCGACTTCAAGCAAGGTTGGTTGTTAATCGTTTCTCATGTTTAAAGGCACTGGATCCCGAGCCACGTCCCAGCTTGCTCACTGCCTCTTAGCAGTCCGTACGGTGGCGAGCGGGAGGGACCCCCGTCCCGCTTTCCTGGGATCGCGTGTTCGTTCGTTGACACGGAAGTCGGGTAAGTGCAGGAAGGCCCATGCTGGGTCTTGAGAAACCCTGCCCGAGTCACAGTTACCGTGGGCGACTTTCTCTTGGGAGGTGATTTGGCACCACTGTTCTTCTCTGGAACGTGAGTGGTCGTCCTCTCCTGGTGCCGTGCCTCCGTGGCGGCCCCCATCCAGGATAGGGAGCCCAGGCAGCCCGTGGCTCAGCCACCGGCGTCTGCATTAGACACCCAGGGGCCGCCAGAGTGGAGGGTCGCTGCGTGGCGTGTCACTACGCAGTGGTGCTGGGGCACTGCTCGTCCGAGTGGCACTTGCTGGAAACCACGGCACTGCGAGTGTCTGTCCTGGGTTCCCCATGACACGAAGCCAGGTTCTTTCTTTTCCACTTAGTGATTAGCTGGCATGGGCGGTTCTTTACGGTCTCTTCTGCCGTACTCGGACTAGACTTCGTAAAGCCGTGTCCTCAGCAGCCGTGTGCACGTGAGGCACCGTGCCTAGAACGGCTGTCCTCTCCGTGTGTGCCGGCCGTGGACTCTGACGGCGGAAGTGCTGTGCTGCCGTGGGGCATGCCCTGCTTCCTCTTCGATGGGCTTGTGCAGAACAGTGTGTTATCTTTCACAGAAGTTTTAATAGACCCACGTCTTTTGAACAAGGGCTGTCCTGGGTGGTTCTCCCATCTTTTTTTCCCCTTAAAACAGGAACCCTAAGAATAGGACCTTTTAAGTTGTGTTCTTTTGAAGTTTTTCAGGGTGTTGATGTTTTTCCTCCAAAGACTTATTGAGTCGTAATTGTGAATACCTGATAATAGCGAGAAATGATGACAATTAGTGGTAGGAATTGATGGTTCCGGAGACGGCAGAGTTTCAGGGGATGCAGTGGTGGGACGTGGCGCGGGCGGGGCCGCAGTGAGCGCGCGTGGTGTGGAGCGTGGGCCCCGCACGTGGCTTGTCTCTGCAGCGGAGGAGTACCTGTCCTTTGCCTTCGAGCACTGCCACCGCTCAAGTCAGAAGAACAAAAGGATGATTCTGATATATTTGCTTCCAGTAAAAATGCTGCTGGTAAGTGATTTTACTCTGTTCTTCAAAGTCTTAGTGCTCATTGAAGAGGTCGATAGAATTTTAAAAATGTAGCAGATGGTGCATAGCTGCCACTGTCTGAGCCGCGTGTGAGCGCACCCCAGAGATGGGGGGGTGAGCTGCTTGGTGTGTGGCCCGAACCATTTATTTCCACGACTGACGCTTTCTCTTAAAAGTCTCAGCCTCAGAAGGGGAATGAATGTATGTAAAACAAAATAAGTGCATATTATTTCTATTGCCCCTAAAAATCTAAATTAATACAAATGGGTTAGGCAAGAAAGAAAAGCATCATGCCAGCTTGTCTGCAAGTACCTTATTCAGTCACCCAAAGTTAATTTGATACTTGAAAAGAAATGACAAGTAACTAGCAAGTTATTTGACTAAAACTTCCTGAAAGTGGTAGAGCTTCCTTTCCTCTCACTTAAAATTTTTAAAAAATTATCGAAGCAGTACACACACGTGGCTCAAACTTGAGCAGCTCAGGGTCGCTCGTAAGGGAAAAGCAGAGAGTGGTAGGTGCCTCCCCGCATCCCACCCTGCTTCCCAGAGGCAACCAGCTGTAAATGGTTCAGCCAGTTCTTCCAGAAGGTGCTTCTGAGTCCCACCCCTTACCCCGGCCTGTCTTCCGCCATCTCTGCCCCCTTGGAAATGAGCCGCGGGGGCGTGAGGAGGTCAGGGCCGGGTGCCCCCGGGGCTGTGGCTGCCAGACCCACGTTGCTTTGTCAGCCACCGTGTCCGTGGGCCTTGTCAGCTGCTTCCGAAGAAACAGGTTGCAGGTTTTCCAGATGTGACTCCCTGACAGGGATTTGATCACAGGTAATTCTGTTCAGAATGAAAGGCTCTTACTCTGGGAAACGGGCACTCTGTCTCAGGGTCACATGCCGACCATCGAGCTGTTGAGGAAGTACCATCTCATGCAGTTTGCCGAAGTGACCAAAGCCGTCAGGTATGCTGTCCTTTTCCATTTGGGGCTTTCAGATGCGGAATCACTCATCCAAAGCCTCACACGTGCTGTGTGAGGGCCTGTCCTGGACTTTGGTTTTCCTGACTGTGTTTGCACATTTCTCCCCACACCCAGCGAAGGCAACCTTCTGCTCTTGAACGAGGCCCTGACGAAGCACGAGACCTTCTTTATTCGCTGTGGCATTTTCCTCATCCTTGAAAAGCTGAAGGTCATCACCTACAGGAATCTTTTCAAGAAAGTGTGAGCCAAGTGTTTCCTTCTGGTACATTTAAGCTCTAGTGTGACGCAGCCCCCGCGCTGTGACTGTCCATGACCCCCCAGGACGGGCTGTGCGCCTTTGTGGACGAGCCCCAGTACTGCCCTGAGCTTGCGCGGTTGCAGACCTCCGGTCCACCCACGGCCGCCAGCTCTGTGCACCCGCCACCTTGCAGGCACACGCACCAGCCTCTGTCAGGTGTCCTGCGTTCTGTCCCAGCGAGTCTCCTTTATTCCTAACCGACTAAGCCGGCCCCGCCACTCCTGTGTGTCGTGGAATTCTGCATCCGTCGCTTTTCCCAGCTGTGGGTAGAATGTCCAGAATAGTGAGGGCCACGTGTCCTCAAATCCATAGGGCGCGGTTCGTGGTGAGGGGCGTCCCGGTCGCAGAGATGGCGGAATGTGCGGTCACGCGCATCTTGGACTCTGAGGTGAATGTGGATGGATGTAGACACTTAGACCTGCGCTAGGGTCCTGTCTTCCCTCCTGACTCGGGACGCCTTCTCAGCCTTCGGAGTGCTCGTGGCCCGTCAGTAACCCACGTGGCCCTGGCTTGCCCCTCCCAGGTACCTGCTGCTCAGAACACACCAGTTGTCTCTGGATGCCTTCCTGGTCGCCTTGAAGTTCATGCAGGTGGAAGGTGTGGACATTGATGAGGTCCAGTGCATCCTGGCCAACCTGATATACATGGTAAGAGGCCCCTCCTGGCTGGCTGGGTCTGGAACTGGAGGCGCTCGTGTGGTGGCGTGGAAGCCG
Organism: Ursus americanus; assembly: GCF_024610735.1. Taxonomy (NCBI): domain Eukaryota; kingdom Metazoa; phylum Chordata; class Mammalia; order Carnivora; family Ursidae; genus Ursus; species Ursus americanus. Next base: position 865,427 of record NC_142136.1, read on the forward strand.
TTGGCGTTTGTCACGGCATTTTCTGTTAGAACTTGTGTTATCCCGGGAAATGGCCGGGCTTTCAGAGGGGCTGCGGGTGGGCGGACGTGATCTGTGTGTCCCTGTTGTGCACGTCTCCATGTATGCGTCGTGTTTGGAGCAGACCGCCGACGCACACGGCTGAGCCGGGGGTGCACCGACAGGTTTGTTGTGACCCCGGTCTCCTCTCTCCCGCAGGGTCACATCAAAGGCTACATATCACATCAGCATCAGAAGCTTGTTGTTAGCAAGCAGAACCCGTTCCCACCGCTGTCGACCGTGTGTTGAGTGTGCACACGCCCCGAGGACAGGAGAGCCATGTCTCCTTTAGCTTTACCCGCGTGGACGGAATGGCCCTGTGCCAGGACGGTATCCTCTGCAGCCGGACTCGCTGGGGCTCGTTTGCCGGCGCATGCGGATGCCTTGGAATCTCCGTGATCGCTCACAACTAACGTCCACCCTGCGGACCGCTGGAGCTCCCTCTTGAGACTCAGGGCGGGCACGTCCGCTCACACTGGAGCTGGGGAAGGGTCTGTGAAGGGCTCTGGCTCCTTCGGAGGTGCTGTTCACGGAGGCGTCTTTGTCAGTTTTTACGTAACTTTTTCTATAAAACATCATCCTGAATTTATACAGATTGCGTATTCTTTATCTTCTTAACATATAACATTTTTATATGTTAAATTTGAACATCGTACACAATTGAAATGTTTGGTTAACTTAAGGCTTCTTTTGACAAAATGAATTTGCTTCGATAATTTTCCATGCTTTATAGCCCACCATTTTTCAGAGTGTGCACATTTCCTCTGTTTATGCAAAACTTACTAAAGACAACGTCCTGGGCTGTTTTAGCTTATGTTTGCAGCGTTACCGCGGCTGGGAGCCGCTGACCCTCTTGTGCAGAGACAAGCTGCTCTAGAGGGCGTGGGTTCCCGCGCCACACGGCTGAGCTCGGGACGGTCTTGTGCAGCTCCTGCGTCGACTCCGAGCTGCCCCACAGCCCCCCCGGGCGGAGTGGCTCGAAGCCGGCAACCGTGTTTGCTCGCGCATCCGCACTGTGCTCAGGGCCTGGTGGGAGGTGATGCCAGCTGGCCCCACGGGGCTGGTGACCACTGCAGGCGCACTGGCACTGGGCTCGGGCTCCCGGTTCCAGTCCAGGCGGGCCTCACCAGCCGCTGCTCCCCTCACGGCCTGGAACAGGTTCTAAGCAAGTGTCACAGGGGGACCAGCCAGCCTCCCAAGTCACATGGTGTCACCTCTGCCGTAGGCACATCCAGATTCCAGCTGAGGGACGAACGTGCCCTGGAGGGCATGTGCGGAGCGTGTGCCGTGGATTTACGGCCAGCAGGCTCTTGACTGCTGGGGCTGCCTCTCCCCGGGCAGTTCCCGGAGCAGGACAGTGTGGCCACCGGGAGGGCCCAGAATCACCGTGTGCTGGGGCTCACGTGGGGGCTGGGACCCTCCCGTCCTGTTCTGCAAGGCACCTTTCTCTCATGACAGGTGTGCGGCAGCTAGCTTAAGCGGGGTTCCCGTACCACCTGGCTGCTCCTTCAAGCCGTGAGTAGTGACCCCAAGAGTTCGGGGTTGGCTGTTACTGCCGCGATGGAAACAGACCTCAGGTTTGGTGCCTTTGTTTGGACGTGGCCTGTGTGCATAGTGAGGCCTCAGCACTCGTCCCTGCTGTTGGCCCGCAGGGCGTCAGAGGATCAGGCCTCGCCTCTGCCCCAGCGGGAGGCAGTCTGGCCCTTGTGAAAGTCCCCTCATCTTGAGTTGTGCTTGAGTGGTCCCAGAACCCTTCTAGGAAGTTCTGTGGGAGAGGAGGGCAGGGCTTTGGTTTCCTGGTGCCCCAGGTCGCAGCTGCAGGCACGCCGGTGGCACGTGAGGTTTGCACTCAGCAGAGCCAGGCTTGCCATGGGAACGGCGCTGCTGCACGAGGGCGGGGGCTGGGGGGTGCCACGGCGCTCCCCACGGGAACACTGCATCCCCCGTGCTCTGGTTTCTACACCAGCAGCCGTTGAAAGCCTTGCCTCCTGACCTCACGGTCGTCTGAAAACCCTGCTGCCCCCTCTGCCGAGACTTACTTCACTCCCCTCCTCGTGCCACCCTCCCTGGTTGCCTGTGTCACACGAGTACGTTGGTTTTTGCCAGGATCCTTTCCAGGGAATGGGCAGGCACATGTGCGGATTGGCCTCCAAATGTTTAGTTCTGGGGTTAAGGTAGACTGTCAGAAATGGAGAACGTACGTGGTATGTGTAAGGATCGCAACATTCCGAGTGCCTGGCTGGCTCGGGAGTGTGCGACTCTTGGATCTTGGGGTTGTGAGTTCGAGCCTCATGTGGGGCGCAGAGATTGCTTCAATAAAAAACAAGAAACATAACACTCAAAAATCTCAACTGTGTTTAAACTCTGTTTCACTCAAGAGAATATTTAAACCAACATTTTTAATCCCTTAAAAAAGTCCCTTGTCCGGCAGGCTGTGGCCACCCGGCGGCACTTGTGCGGTTAGAGCCACCCTCTGCCGCACGACGGGGCGCTTGGCGTGCAGCTGCTCCTGGCAGCCCTGGGGGACCGGCAGGACCGGCAGCCGCGTGCGCTGTCTGGGGAGCAGCCGTGCGCTTCCTCAAGGAAGAGTGAGGGGTCACTCCGAGGCACGCGTCATTTCCAGCTGTCTGCTCTCGTTGGGCCGTGGGACGGTTGGGGCCGGACCACGCTTCCATCTCTGCACGTGTGAGCCGCGCTGCACAAAGGTGGTGGGCAGTGACTGTGCTTCTGTGCTCTCTAGCTTCGCCTCGGACCTGCCTGGGAGAAGCTGCTCTTCCTGTTTAGAGACGGAGGCGCCCCGATGCTGACTGAGCCCCGAGGGCTGGCGGGCTGCTTCAGGAGCGGAGCAAAGAGGCGCAGCCATGAGCCAGCAGCTCCCAGGCCCGGCAGGCAGCTGCCCCGGGCCCAGCCCACGTGAGGCCTGGTGTCGTCTTCTGACCTCTCGTGCTCCTCTAGACGGTATTCCCCACGGGTTTAGGGGCCTGCAGCACCCCCCCCCATGCCCTCGGTGGCTGTGGTGTGGCCACGGGGGACTGGAGAAGCAGCCCCGCCGAGCAGGATCTTCCCAGCTGTCTTTGGCTCTGATGGCCAAGGGCGGGTCTGTGCTCTGTTGCAGAGCTACTCGGGGGAAGTGGCCAGTTTGGCTAAAGCCCTGGGCACAGGGGGAGGTGCGGTGGGACAGGAAGCTAACCCTGGGCGCAGGGGGAGGCGCGGTGGCACGGGAAGCTAACCCTGGGCGCAGGGGGAGGCGCGGTGGCACGGGAAGCTAACCCTGGGCGCAGGGGGAGGCGCGGTGGGGCGGGAAGCTAACCCTGGGCGCAGGGGGAGGCGCGGTGGGGCGGGAAGCTAACCCTGGGCGCAGGGGGAGGCGCGGTGGGGCGGGAAGCTAACCCTGGGTGCAGGGGGAGGCGCGGTGGGACGGGAAGCTGGACAGCTGGCTGGTGCGTGCTGAGCATCCTCCTTGCGCCAGGGTCTGGCCGGGCGCTGGGAGTTGAGCGGGCAGCCAGACAGACGGTCTCAGGCGGCTGGCCATGTGGCACCAGGACCTTGCCAGTCATCCCACACGATGAACCAGGATTCCAGTCAGAGCGCAAGTCAGGGAGCTGCAGAGAAGCCATCCGTCAGACACCAGGAGAACCAGATGCCACGGCGGCAGGGCCAGCGAGGGCATCCCCCTGAAGCTGCTTTCCTACCGAGGTCGGCGTCAGCTCAGGACCCGGAAGGGTGGGAAGTGGGAGCATTTCAGACGGAGGCAAAAGATGGCAGGGAGCAGCCTCACAGTTCTTCAGCCTGCACTGGGGGCACGAAGGGGGCAGAAGCGAGCTGGGCACCTGGTGCTGAGGGTGGCCGTGTGGCCAAGTGCTGGCCGTCAGGATGTGGACAGAAGAGCCAGGCTGCAGCTCTTGAAAGATGACTGGTGTGGCCCTGGGCTGTTTCTTTGACCCTCCCTCCATCCTTTTGCCTGGGACACAGGTGTAATGGCTGGAGCTCTAAGTGCCATTCTGGAATATGAGGTTAAGGGCCACTTTGCGGAAGACTGAGCAGTGATAGCTGAGGTCACGTTCACCTTTCTTTCATTTTATTTTTTTGCTCCTCTTGGTTTCTTGTCATTGTGCCAGCCCCGTGATGCATTTACCAAAAGTGATATATAATGTCCACTTTCCGCTTTTACTGAGGGGATTTCTGGCTGCCTGTCTGACCCACAGCCCTTCCAGAACTGAAATCCCACAGACCCCCTTTGGTTGAGGGTCCTGTGCCTGTTTTGTGTTGCATAAGATTGTGTACCGTGCCGCTAACGGTCTAATGTCACGTGTGGGCCTCTCTTACAAACCATGCTCTCGCTGGCACGACACGGTGAAGGTTCTGATCGGTGGAGGGACGGGACCTGCTGTGTGGACGGTGTGCTGGACGGGGCCGTCCAGGAGAGACAGGCGCATGCCCAGGGGTCAGAAGAGTGTCCCAGCACCACATTCAAAACATCAACAGGGAGAGGTTAAAATAATTTTAATAATGTACTTATCTAACACAGTAGACCCAAATACTATCATTTCAACATGCAATCTTTGCTTAAAGATCATAAATTGAGGTTTATATTCTTCTTTCTGTGTGTGCAGGAGGGTGGGGGCAGGGCAGAGGGGCTGGTGTGCAGAGCTAGTGGGGTGGTGGCGGTTGTCAGAACCTGCTGTCAGGCCGCTACTGGCTGGACCCTGCGCACCCATGGCCGTCTGGGCGTCACTCCAGGAGGACCCCCACGTGTCACTAATGAGAGAGATGGGAGGGTCCTTCCAGGCGAGCTCGGACCTCGCGGGTCACACTGGAGAAAGCCCTGCCTGCCCCAGTGGCCGTGGGAAAGGCCGAGTCAGGTGCAGCAGAACCTCCCCGAGGGCTCTGATGGGCAGGCGAGGAGGCCCAGGAGCAGCACCGCGCGGCCCGCCAGGCTGCCGGCCCGCCGCCGCCAAGAACAGGTCTGCAAATGCAGGCCTGAGGACGTGGGGCTGCTGAGAACCGCCACCGGCCCCACAGCAGGGCACAGATGGGGACTTTGTTGGCTCGATTCAGTGTCTTCACATCTGCTTTTCCTTTGTTTTCCTGTCCAAGGCAAAGAGCTGAGGCGAGGTGTCGAGAGTGCCAGAGCCGGCGGGCCTCGCAGGAGTGAGGTCCTGGGAAACGGGGGTGGCCAGTACGCTGCATGCAGTGCCCCGTGACAACACTCAGGCTGCGCATCGGCGGCTCTGGGCAGGGGACGCAGGCGGGGCGCAGCCGTCATCCGGAGCTCACCCGCCAGGTGCGTGGGGGACACCAACAAGCCCCACCGCCAGGAGAACAGGCAGCGTGATGGGGGCCCCATCGGGGGGAGAAACCTGAGCCCGGCAAGCAGCCTGTAGGGGCTCGGCCGACCCCATGGATACAGAGTGCCAGCCGAGGGCGGCGTTGCCTGGAGCCCAGTGCGGAGGCCAGAGTCGCGGGTGGGGTCCCCGAGGCAGCTTAGCAAGTGTTTCTGTAAAGGGACCGAGTGGACCACAGCCTGGGGCCTTGCACCATGTGACCAGTGCACCCAGGTGGCGTTTTTAAGAACCAAGTGTATCCCCCAACCTGGGAAGCGCTCTCAGCACCGCGGGGGCACCTCACAGCCCATTCTGGGTCCACCCACATGCTCCCCACGTGCACTGACTCCCAGGGGTGCTTTGGCTCCAGAGAAAGCCACCTGTCCTGTCTGTGATAAAAACGTCCTTTCTCAGCGATGCGCTGAGACTCTGAATATCGTGCTTCTCTAGGACATGTCCGCGAGGGTTTGGTGTCCTCGGTGACCTGCCTCGACCAGCAGTCCCTGTGGCGGCCTAGCTGTGAGGCTGCCCCCACACAGAACCCAAACCCACCCGCCCTCCCGACGAGGCAGCTCCATCCTGCCACCGACCTCGGGCTCTGCCTGCAGAAGCCTCTCCGTGCGTGAGGGCGACTGATCCTTCGCAGAATGGGTGGGTGTTACAGAGCAGACAGGCTCATTGGGATTGTCCTGTGACCCCTGCTTCTCTCTCAGGAGCAACACTCATGCCCTGTCTTCTCTCCCTGTGGCTCCTGGGCCCCACCCCAGCTGCTCCTACCCGTGTCCCCAAGGGACACCGACGCTTGGCTGTAGCAGACCAGCCTGGCTGGGTGCTGTGTTCACGAGGTGGCTCCGGGAGCTCCGTCCCCAGGCAGACAGTGACTTGGAGGGAGGTGAGTGGCACTGGGCATGGGGGGTGAGCAGATGAGCCCCATCCTGTCCCACCATCTCCTCCAGAACCTCACTGAACTGAGTCTACTTCTGGATGAGGGAATAAGCCAACCCGGGGAGGCGACAGGCCTCCCCTTTTTCTCTCTCCCACCTCGGTCTCCCCCTCGGATGCACACGTGAGCCCGGTCACCAATCAGTGGCCAACAGTGAGAGATGGGAGTGGTAGCAGCGAAGACATTTTTCACCTGTGGGTCTTCCGCCAGTCCTCTGGGCCCCAAACCACCTTTGGTGTCAGAACCCGTGCAGGGTGCACCGCCGCACAAAGAGCAAGGGGACTGCAGTCCGCGGCGGGCAAGCCTCTCTCCAGGAGGGCCTCTGATCCACGCGGCCCTCGGCTTTCTCTGCTTTCCTCAGACTGGCTCTGGGAAACTGCATAGCCGTTCACATTGATTTTCCGAACCTTGCGATATCTATTGTTTACAAAACACTCTGCCCAGCTTGTGACATTCGGGGGTCTTCGTCCTGGAACTTTGAAACTTTGCTTAGCGAAGTTGCGCAAAGCACACACTGCGGGGCGTTCAGAAAACGCCCTGGCGAGTCTGGTCTGAGGTGACCCGTCGTGTTTTCTAAAGCACTTTGCTTCTCGTGACCGCTTAGCTGGGGGCCCGGAGAGCTGCGCGCGGTGACGCGAAGGGCTTGCCGCGTCGAGGAGACGAGGTCCCTCCCACAGCCCCGTCAGCACACCATGTGGGGTCGCTGAGGGGCCGCGTCCACCCTGATGTAACGCTGGCGGCTGGGGGCAGCCGGCACCTGGGAGCACAGCTGAGTCCAGCGTGAGGCCAGGAGAAGCAGCCGCTAAGTCCACACAGAAGCGTCCCTGCCAGTGAGAGGCTCTTGGAGAGCCTTCCCGTGAGGACGCATTTCCACCCTGTCTCGGGGCTGGGACCCCCGCCCCACCCCAGGGTGAGGCTGCCCGATCCCTGCTCCCAGAACCTAGTTATTCCAAGTGTCCTGAGCCACACGGCAGCCTACGGCAATCAAAACCGGAAAAGCCCACTGTGCACAGGAACGGCCCATGATGGTTTTGGTCATCCCGGGGTCCAGACTCCTATCCTGCAAAGGATAGCATTTCCCTGAGAAGCACCCCCGACCTGGCGGGGGAGAGGCGGGACCTAGTGTTCCAAAGGAAAATTCTCGTCAGCAGAGTGAGAGAAAACCAGCCCAAGGAATCAACACAGATCTCATGACCGCAGGCAGGAGACGTGCTCCAGGCCGCGGCCGTGTGAACACAAATGAGACACGAGCGGCGACCAGCGGGTCTTGAGGGAGAATGCCTTTAATGGGGGTGAGGCGCAGGGTCCCCTGCCGACGCCGGGGCTGTGGACCGGCCTTTCATGGATTTGTCAATCCACTTGAGGAAGTTGGTGACCTTGGTGTAGACCCCATACTTCCCTTTCCGCGCACATCCTTCTCCCCAGCTGACGATGCCGGTGACGAAGTAGGTATCCTTGAACCGGGTGACGTGGGGGCCCCCGCTGTCGCCCTGGCAGGCGTCCTCGGGCTTGGAGTCGTAGCCGGCGCAGAACATGTTCGGGGTGATGCTGAAACTGCTGGACAGCTTGCAGGTGTTCCTGTCCACGTACGGCACCTCCATCATCTTGAGGGTTCTGGACGGCCGGCCCTTCTCGTGGGTCTTCCCGAAGCCGCTGACGATGCCCGTCTTCTGCGTCATGAGCGTGGACTCGGCCCAGTCCTTCTGGGGCAGGCAGGCGGGGGCCACGTTCATGCGGAAGGTGATGGGCGTCTTCAGCTTGACGACGGCGATGTCGAAGTCATAGGTCTCCCTGACGAACCTGTTGTGCCTGACGACCAGCTCCACCTCGTGGGCGACCTCATTGCCCTCCTCCTTGTCCGTGTCCCGTTCACCTGCAGAGTGGCGAGGACACGGTGGGGCTCGGCCCAGAGTGGGCCGGCACGCACGCGCACGCGGCTGTTCAGAGCAGCTATTCGTGGTGTTTATATAAAAAAGTGAAATACGGTCACTAGAAAATCTGAAAAACGAAGGAAAGCATAAAGCAAATAAAAATGACCTCCAATGTCGCTCGCTCTCTAGGGGTGACCCCCAGTCACACTTTATAGCTATGGCCAGCGCCTCAGGCAGATGTTTCCTGAGACTGTCACGCAGCACGGGTACCAGCTCTGGACCCGCCGTCCTCAGAGGGCGGCCGCCAGCTCGAAAGGCGGCCGGTCGGAACTGGGATGCGTGGAGCGTCAATTCTCAGGCAATGAAAACACAAACTCAAAATGTCTCATTAATACTTTTAAAGTTGATTACACATTGAGATAATAATACTTCAGATATATTGGATGAAGGTCTATTACTAAAATTAATTTCACCTGTTAACTCTAAAAACGTATCATAGAGAACTAGCGATCACACGTGTGGTTGCATTCGTGGCTTGCGCTGGGAGAGAAGGACAGACGTTACAAGATGTGACGGGCCACGCTCCGTGCTCAGACTGTTGAGGAGGAGCTCTGGAAGCCTTCCTGGAGGAAGGGACACTGAGGGGAGGCTCGTGGCCCTGGACCCGGACTGGAGCGCATCAGGGAGGACCCCCTGCTCCGTGACATCCCGACCTGCGCCCTCCAGGTTCCGTTGTGTCAGCTAGTGTTTCCAGCTAGCGCCCGAAGATAAGCAAGTGACAGAGTTCCCTGCAGGGCAGGGGGGTCGTGGCGCCACTTACCTACCCTCACCGTGAATTTCTTGGCTTGTTGGACACAGTGAGCCGCTGTGAGGATGTAGTACTCACTCAGGATGGTCCCTCCGCAAAACCCCTCGTTTTCCTCGTTGATGAGCAGAGCCTGCAAGGGGCACACCCGCGTCCGCCAGGTTGGGTCTGCCTTCGCGGAGAGGAGAGGGAGAGCCTCCCTCCCACCTCCCCGCCTGGTCAGGGCCTCCCGCTGCCGCCCTCCCCGTTGGGAACGGGCGCGTCTCCAGCCTGGAACCCGCGGACTCCCGCGTGTCCCACGGGCGTTCAGCCGCAAGGCCTCTCTCCCTGTGGGGCTTGCGGTCGGGCCCTGGCTGCTTCCCAGGTGCCCCCCAGCCACTGCCCGGACACCGCGGGCTCGGGCAGCTCCTGTGCGCGCAGCAGCGCACTCGCGGACCCCACAGACGTTCGCTGAGGCCCCACGGAGTGGCCGGTGCTGGCGCCCAGGGAGGTTGCTGCGGGGCTTCACCGGCTTTCTGCTCCCGGGCTGCAGGCTCCCAGGACAGGGAGCCCTCACACACCCTCCAGCTCTCTGCAGTGTCAGCCGTAGAAGCACGATTTTCACTGTGAAAACCTTTGCTGTGAGAGCAAGACCAGGCAGGCGCCAGTCCTTGGGGAGAAGCTTCCAGCGCCTGGGCAGGTCTTCCCCTTGGGGCCTCAGATGCCCCCATTCAAGGGCAGTGTCCTTGGAATCCACGTGGCTCCCCCCGGGGGTGACTTTCTCCCTGGTGGGATTTGGGAGGGAGGGAGGGAGCACTGGTGGTCGGCAGGCACCACCACTTTCCCACAAAGAGCGGGGCTTGCAAATCTGGAGACGGAGCGCTTTCTGCTTTTCCTGGAGACTTCCATGTCCAGTGAGCAGGGGTTCCTGGCGGGGGGTGTATGCTGGTCAAGGAACAGCCTCAAGTTCTGAAAGAGCCCTTGAAGACCACCGCGACCAGCGGGAAACGGCAATGCTGCTGCCTTTCTCTGCCTGATTGATTAACTCCTAAGCCAGCCTGGGTGACCAGCGAGGGAGAGTCAGTCTTCCCAAAGCTGGACCCCAACTCCTCGCCCTAACATGGAGGGAGGCCACTGGGCTGGGCTGGGGAGCAGGAGCCAGGAGTCCCCTGGACAGGACCCCGATGCCCAGGCGCATCTTCCCCATCCTCGTCGCCTGCAGACCACCGTCTGAAGCCACCGCCATGCCGCCCAGGGTGGGGAGGAGAATTCCTCCCGCGCATCCCATGGGGGCTGCATGTGCTCCCTCTGGGGCCGCCTCGGTGGCACGTGTCACACACCAGCTCCAGTTTGGGTGGCTCGGGTGGGCTCGCGGCTCTTCCTGGTTCTGGACGTGCACACGTCCCAGGACAGATCTGCGGATCTCACATCCTGCACTCGAGGCCCAGGGCCACGTCGGACCCACAACCATCCTCGTGAAGTGTGCTGCGGGCAAGGTGACCGCACGCTGAAGCGCTCCTCCCTGACCTGGTCATTTAGGCAAATGCACGCCTGTCGCGGAGCCCCAAGTTGGGGCAGGCTGAGCTCATTTCTAAAGGTTGTTGGAGTTTTTCTTGTAGGAGAAGATTTTGGCTTTGGGTACTAAACCCTAAAGCCCAAGTTAGGATGGCCAGATAAGACAGAGGACACCCTGTTAAACTTGAATCAGATCAACAGTAAACAGTTTTTAGCATAAATGTGTCCCGCGCAGTCTTCGGGACGCACTCACATTAGAAATTGTCCGTTGTTTATCTGAAGCTCCAAGCATAAGTCCTGTGTCGTTCTTTGCTAAATTGGGCAACCTTAGTCCAAATCAACAAGCGAAGAGGGATTTTTTGCCTTGGCAAACACACGGATACGCTCTTCTCCAAATTACTACCTGCCTTGTCAGGATTTACATGTTTGGTCAAAAATCTTTTTACCAAATTAGAGAATAAGCAAGGGGAGTGACTCTTTCTGCCGGTAGTTGGAGAGCAAGCCGAGGGCTCGGCCACACCGGGCAGCGCTCCCCCTGACGACCTGAGCCTGCGGCCTGAGCTGGGAGAGGTCGCGGACTACCTTCTCTTTCTTCTGTCCTTCACGGGCACACAGATGGGGTTGGACAGAGGGCGGGGAGCGACAGGGCCCACTTCTCATCTCAGGCACCGTCCGCCCCGGAGCCAGCGGGATGTGTCCACTGCCCACGCCCCCAGGCCCACTCCACGGTCACCTGCCAGGGGCACTCGCCGTCCTTGCAGTCCTGCCCGCCCACGATCCGGACCAGGCTGCTGGCATCCTCCTCGGGGCTGGGCTCTGTCTCGTTGAAGGGCAGCAGGAGCAGGGGGCTCTCGGTGGGGGGCAGGTCCCCAGGGTCGTACTGCTCCGGCAGGTCGGCTTCGGCTTCCGAGGGACCCTCGCCGCTGTGGGTGCTCTCCGCTGACCTCTTCCTGCGCCCCATCGTGGTTTTCCCGCAGGGGAAAGGCTCTGAAAGGACACGGGCTGGCTTCAGTAGAGTGAGACCCTCCCTGTCCCACACGCACAGTCTCCCGACCTGACCTGGGGGAGGAGGATGGGAGCAACAGAGGGGACCGCTGAGAGCCGGGGTTACACGATAGAGGCCGTTGTCACAGGCAGGGGGCACGCGCCCTGATCCTGGAGCGCCCGAGGCTCTGCAGCCCGACCAGAGCTGTGGGCCAGGCAGGGGACCAGGCTCTGAGGAGCACATGGGGCCACCGTGAGAAGCAGCTGAAGTTAAGAGAGAGAGGAGTGGCCCCTCAGAGCTCTGGCCCAGGTGGGCCCTGCAGGGGTGAGGACTCCCTGCTTATGTCCCCTCACTAGGCCATGCCGTCTGTGAGCCTACCCGGCCGAGTCAGGGCCCGGCTTTCATCACAGAGAAGGGAGCTGAAGCCCATCGCTTGGGGCTTGCACGACCTACTCATTCTTGGGGGTCCTTGGTTCCCCTTCCAGCTCCTGTCCCCGCCCCCCAGCATCCACGGCCCCGATAGGCAGGCTGCCCTGCACCTGTTCCGACTCCTGGCCTTCCAGGGCAACCGGACGTGCCCAGGTCACAAGCGTGTCATGGCTGTTCAGAGTTGGCTACGAGCCAGGCACTGCCCCATCCCCACAGGCACCGGGGAGTTAGGCAATCCTGCTGGCCCCATTCCTCAGACGGTTCCCAGAAACAGTGGGTCTATTATCCAACCCTGTGGCCCACCCGGGATGCAGGCGGGCCTGCGCACTCTGGCCCACGTGCCTCCTACCTGTGGAGATGCAGGACTTGCCGTTGTCCCCGAGGACGTACCCGCTGGCACAGGAGCACACCACGGAGCTCTGCTCCTCCCTGCAGAACTGCTCACAGTCCCCGTTATCCACACTGCAGAGTTTCCGCGTGGCTGCACGAGACGCATGGGGGCCCTCAGGACAGCCCAGGGAAGCTGAGGCTCCCTTGGCCGGGAGGAAGGACAGCAGCACCAGGGGCCCATCAACCCGCCCGCCAGCCCCACAGTGGACCCGCCAGCTGGAGCCGACGGCCAGAGCCACACAGCCGACGCACCTTCGCCGTGCCCACGCAAACAGCACAGGCACCAAGAGCAGGCTAGGGGGCCGGGGGACCACTCCCCTGTGTACACGCTTCTCCCGCCCCACTGCTCCCCAGACCCTGTGGGGACGGCATGGCGTCTGCAGGGCCCTGGGCGCCAGACTTCCAGAAGGTCCTGCAGAAACCCCAGCACGCCCCGGGAGGGCCCTGGAGGCCGGCGGGTCTCAGGTTCAGCCCTAAGAAGGGCACACGCTCCTCCCCAGAGCCGCGAGCTGGGTGTGCACAGGCCGCCTACACGAGGACGGGCTCTGGGGCTAGGTGCTCAGGCAGTGTGGCCACGGGCCGGTCCACTGAGGCTGGAGGATCCTCTGCAGCATAGAGGGGCCGGGGCACATCTCGGAGACTGGGGTCCGGGCTCCAGCGCAGCAGTGGGAGGGACGGGCGTGGGTGCGCGCTGGACTAAGGCCACCTGGCACGTCCCGGGACGCTCGTGACACCAAGAGGCCGTGGAGCTTCCGGGGGCTTCGAGGTTGGGCCGAGCGTGTCCCCTGGGGCACGGCGCTCTGACTAAGCCAGCGCTGCCGCTGTGGCGGGCACGCACTCCACACCCAGCCCCCAGGTCCCATCACTGACACCGCCACGGCAATTTACGTCACATTCCGCCATTTGGGCTTTGATGACGAAATAATTGCAGTGAGAAGATCAACGTTAGCGCGACTTTAGAAAACACGCACGGGAGCTCGGGGCGGAACCACGCGGTGAGCAGCACAGGCAGCTCTGGCCTCCGGGCGGCAGGATGCGGAACGGACGGTCCCAGCGGGGACCAGCCCAGAGGAATCCAAGCTCAGAGCACGTTCTGCGGATTAACAGGACGTAACCCCAGAGAAATGCGAGTCTTCCCCTTGGGGGGACTGGCTAATACGCATCTAATTTTTATTAAGTTAATCACCATATCAGGAAAACTCTCAGTGACTTTTCCATGTAGAATTCATTAAATGTATCACATTTTTGTAAGTGGACCATCCCGGCCTTTTGGAGTTGACGTTCGCACTCATGGAGGTGAGTGGAAGGTGGAGATTCAGAGCCGCTTCTGGGACCACAGGGATCGGTAGCTGGTGAGGGGGAGGCCACCCTGGGAGAGGAACGGCCCAAACTCGTCTCTGAGTTATGGGCCCTGCACGCCACGAATGTGCCACAGCCTCTCAGAGGAAGAGGCGAGGCTGCGTGTTTCTCGCCGTACCGTAAAACCCAGCAGAGCGTGGGACGCGCTGGGCTCTAACTTGGCTGCTGTCGCTGCTCCTACAGAGGCACAGTGTGCGAGAGCGCAGACTCGAAACCGGAAGGGACCCAGGATGGTCTCCCTAGAGGTCTGGCTCCTTCCCTTGCTCCTGAACCGCCAGGTAAGCCCGCACTGAAGGGACACTGGGAAGAGAACTCACACAATTCGCAGTTTTTGCCTTCATATCCTTCCAGGCAGGTGCACGTGTACTCCCCAAGGCCGTCTCTGCACTGGCCCTCGTTCTGGCAAGGACCGCTCTCACACTGGTCGCCATCTGCAGAGACAGAGTTCGGGAGCCCAAGCTTGCAGGCAGCTCCCATGACCGTGGAAATGGCTTCGCCGTGTTGATCTTGGCACGTGCTATTCAGATAACCTGAATAAACCCGAAATTCTTCCCGTCTCCCTGTAAACATTTCTCCCATCTGGACTTCATTTTACCCCCACCTTTTGTGGCTCTCTGTACGTGATGCTCTTATCTAACTGGGCCATTGATAAGCTTTTCTATTTCTGCTGAGATGTTGGACAGTGTGTTTTCAAGAGAGTGAGGAGCTCTGGGCTGGTGACCGTGTGGGAGGTCAGAGGGTGGGGGATTGCCCGACACTTGTTTCTAGGCTCGGCACTGACAAGACCCGTGTTCGGGGGCCTCTTCCCACATGGTCTGGAGGTAAAATCAGAACACAAAGATCACTGTCCAGGACTAACATGGGACTTCACATTTCTTGGTGTATTTGGACAACCTGATTTAGAGACATGTCCAATTGCCATTTTGAGAAATTTGAAAGGTGTTATCAGAATGAAACATGAGTCATGATTTATACCATTTCACAAGCTGTAAACATTCAGTTTTCTTAGAAGAACTAATCTTTCAGAATCTATTCTTTGTTTCTACCTAATACCTTGCATTAAGAAAATTAGCATCGAGTTGGGTACTTCTCAAGTGAAAGTGAACTAATCAAATCTACATTTAAGTAAGTAACAAAGCAAGAATTAGCATAAAGTTACAAAAAATGATTTCACAGTAACTAAGAAAACGCTCAGAGAGGAAAAGTCTTAGGTGGGTAAGAAGTAAGCAGGAGCAGAAAGGAAATTCAGGAAGAATTTTCAAAACTCAAAAGCGATCTTATTTCAGTGTCTGAATGAACCCCACTCAATATTAAAATAGAAAACATCTCACCTTTGTATTTATTCCAGAATTCAGTCTAAAAGGGGAAAGAAGATTTGAAAATACATTAGGGAAAACAGACATTTCACACAGCCACCACGCCCAGCCTGGACAGGGTGCTTCCCCAAGGGGAGCCTCTCCTGGCACCCTGCGCTCTAGCGACACTCAGTCTAAGAGGAAGATTTCCAGATCTGCCGCGTCTGTACTGGTGGGACTCTGGTCATCCTAGACGCACCAGCTCTGTTCAATGTTGAAACTCTATCTTCAAGTTAATCTCGGAGGGATTATACTGGATTATACTGGAAATGGTTTGCTCTGTTCGCTACACCCAAGCGGATCAATGAATGGTTTTGAGTTAAGATATCTGGGTCAAAATTCAATAAGGGATCAGACGCTTGGTGAATAATCATGTTAAATTGAAACAATGGTTATTGGTAATTAGGTTAAAATAGGGCACCAAAAACCTGTATTACACTAAAAATGTTGATAGTCTTAAAAATCATTTCTGCTGTGTTCCGTAGTTTGAACAGCATACCCACCCCCCCACTTCACGTGCAACTGCAGAGTGTGGTCTTAATGGAAATAGGGTGCGGACAGACGTGATTAAGGTTGGAGAGGAGACCACACGGGCTCAGGGCTGACCCCGAGTGCTCTCAGGAGAGATGCAAAGGGCACGGGAGCTGCACGTGGAGACAGAGCAGAGGTCTCAGGGATGCGTCCACCAGGCAAGGAGGGCCCAGGACCGCTGGCAGCGCCCGACGCTCAGAGAGGGGTGCGGCACTTGCTCTCCCGCAGACCTCCATAAACGAACATTTCCACTTTCACCGTTTGTGGGCCCTGCAGCTGGGCGCCCAGGGAGGCTACGCTTTCACAGGGATCAAGGTCGGAATGACTCAACAGAAGCTCGGGGCACGCGGCTGTTGCTGCCCCCAGCGCACATCGCATGTCTGCTTCATTAGTGGGTAACGGAAAAGAAACATTTCAAACTAAAGACAAGAGTAAAAGTTTCCCTGGGGCTCCTGGGCGGCTCAGTCGGTCAAGCCTCTGACTCTTGATCTCAGCTCAGAGCTTGATCTCAGCGTCCTGAGTTCAAGCCCCACGTTGAGCTCCATGCTTGGAGCCTACTTAAGAAAATATATACACGATTCAGAGTAAACGTCTTCCTAAGGTCCCATACCTCTGAAGTCTGCAACCTTGCACATACTAACAGCGTAAGATAAAGTTGGAATTTTCTGGAATGTTCTTCATGATGATTTGTAATTCTTGAGGTAGCGAGAAGCATATATAAACCGTATTAAACCTTCCTTCCCCGGAGCCCTCTCTTCTTCAGGAAGGTTGTGTATCCTGGGCAGCGGTCCTCACCTGGGCTTGAATAAGACTCGATTCCTTTGTATTTTTAAAGAAATTCTGAGAGGTTTGTTCATTTCGTGTTGATACCTGCTCACACCTTGATTTGGGCTTACGGCCTCCAGACCCGTGAGAGTGAATGCCGGTGGTTCTAAGGCACCCAGTCCAGTCTGTGGGGTTTTGCTACAGAACCCTCAGGAAACTCAGACACTGTCTCTTTAAAATTTCATTGAGAAGACAATCACACAGCAAAAACGACTATTTTGGTGTACGATTCTGTGAAATCCAACACATGCCCGGATTCATGCCACCACCACCACCACGGTCAAGACACAGAGCGGCTCCAGCCCCCCAACATTCACGGCCCGTAGCAGCCGCGTGCCCAGAACCACAAATCTGCTCCTTGTCCTGGCTGAGACTTCTGAGAGCCTCGCACAACCCGGGGAGACGAGCTCCTTCATTCGGCACGACGCCTCCGAAACTCATCCCAGCCACCGTGCGCACCAGTGAGCGGCTTGTCGCATCACTGGGTTGAACGCGGCCACCCAACCAAGGGCGCCGGCATCACTGCTAGTTTGGGGCGATTGTGACTAGATTGCTGTTCACACCCAGGTTTCCGTGTGAGCAAGTTTTCACTTCCCTAGGGTACACGCTCAGGAGTGGGGTTGTGGGGTCAGAGGGCAACAGCGTTGTGAGATGTGGTCCAGCAGCGTCCGGGCCGCTGCACCTGCCCAGCGAGGGTTCTGTCAGTGGTTTCCAGCCTGCAGGTGGGGTCCGCGCTCCTGTAAAGGCCCAGGAGCTCGCCTGTCTGCCGCGCGCACTTGCCCACGTGCGTCCGCCCTTATGACGTGTCTGTTCACGTCTTCTGTTCCGTGCGGCCGGGCGGTCGGTCATTGACATCCTTCTGCTCAGTTGTGCGAGTTCCTTATAGACTCTGCATACAGATCCTTTGTTGGGTGTGTGGTTGGCAAGCGTTTTCTTAGCTAATAGCTTAGATCTTTATTCTTTAAGACTTTTCACAGAGCAAGTCTTAAATTTTTTTTTTTAACGTTTTACTTATTTGAGAGAGAGAGAGCATGGGGAGGCGGGGAGAGGCAGGAGGCAGAGGGAGAGGGACAAGGAGACTCCCAGGACCCTGAGATCATGACCTGTGCCGAAGGCAGACGCTTAACGCTGGAGCCACCGAGGCGCCCCACAAGTCCTAAATCTTGAGTAAGTCTAATTTACCCATTTCCTCTTTAATGGGTTATGCTTTTGTGTTATGTCTAAGAACTTTTGTCTAACTCCATGTCATGACAATTTTCTCCCTGAAGTTTTATGTTTTACCCTTAGATTTATGATCATTTTGAGTCACTCTTTGTACAGTTGTGAGGTTTAGGTCAAAGTTGACCTTTTGTGTATGGAGATGGCAGTTGTCCCAATGCCGTCCCTGGAAATTCTTCCTTCGTTGAGTCGTTGATGAACCTTTGTCAAATGTCAATTGGCCATATTTTTGTGGGTCAATTTATGGACTTTCCAGTCTGTCCCATTGATCTCTGTATCTGTCCCTTTCCCGAAACGCACACCGATGCGTCTATGGCTACATAGCTTTGCAGGGAGTCTCTCAGTCACGTAGTCCGCTTCCTCTTCTTCCTCAGAATTATTTCTGCTACTCCGATTTCCAAGTGCAGAATCAGCTCGTCTCTGTCTGATGGGATGTTTGTTGGCGATGCCTTAACTCTGCCCGTGCAGCTCCTCAGGTGCTCGCGTCGAATTCGGCGGCGGCTGTGCGTGTGGGCACAGACCGCCAGGCTCCGTGTCCCTGTGTGTGGCCAGCCCAGGGAGGCGCCCCTGAGACCGGGAGTCATTTTTTAAATGAACACCTTACGTTTTAGAGTTGGTTTAACAAAACCTCCAGACGGCCTCATGACCCTCCTACCCGGGACCACACCCTGCCCTCAGTCCCCCCACGGCCCCCGCAGGACAGGTGGCGGAGAAGGACTCCCCTCTCCCCACCCCTCACACACGGGGGGCCTGGGGCTGCTCTCTGTCCCTGGCAGGTGCCCGGCCTGCCTCCACCCAGGGGAGCCCTGCTACACGGCACCCGCGCACCAGCCCTTACCGTCTTGGTGGTGTCCTCAAAGACTTCACGGGCCTCCTCGAAGGAGCACGTCTCCTCCATACACTCTCTTTCCAGGTTCCCTTTCTTCATCTCTTCCAAAAATGAGTTTGCCCTGCGGACGCGCCCCAGGACGCTGCTGGCGCGCTCTGGGCTGAGAAACACTGGCGGACAGGCGGGGACATGTTGCCCAGAGGGCCTCAGCGGCTGGCCTGCTCTCACCCCACAGGATCTGCTCACCCCCGAACTGCAAAAGGCCCCCCTTGCTTGCGCCCACCTCCCTCGTGACACCACGAGTGACCAGGCCCCAGACGCCCTTCTGTGCGGAAGTCAACACGCCCCATCCCGCTGCCCCTCAGCCCCTCCGCATGTCCCACAGAGCGTCACGTGGCCACCCAAGCCCTCCCTCACCTCTCCCTGCTCTGGGGGCCTGGGTCTGCTGCCTCCTGGCCCCGCACCTGTGCTGGTCCCACCATCCAGGGCTCCGCTCCCGTTCAGGGGGGAGCAGCGGTGCCCTTGTGAGCACACTTTTAGCAAGTCCCAGGACACACACACAAAACAGCACTTTCAAAAAACAGTACTTATTGCAACATTTTCTACTTGATTTCTGTTCCATTTCACTTAAAAACCCACTGAATTGGTCTGTGACTCTCAAATGAGCCGTGACCTGCCCGCTGAAATGTCTTGGATCCAAAGGCTCGGGGCCCTTCCTTGCTTGGGCTGCGTGTGAGGCTGTGTCTCTCACGCTCTCCCTGCTCCACGGAGGCCCCGAGGCCCCAGGGCACCCTTTCTCACCCTGCGCTCCCCTCTCCGCCTTCCTTCCCGCCCTCACGGAGGCAGCCCTCCAGACGCTCTTCCTGGTCGACCTGCGTCCTGAGCTCGGTCCTCCCCTCTCCGCAGGGCAGGTGGCATGCCTTTGCTCGGAACGCCAACTCCCCACGTGCAGGCTAGACCCCGGACCGGGAGCCAGGCAGCCGAGCTGCAGACACACCTCGCTCACCTACTACTTACGCTGGCAAACGGGGGGCCGCTACCTGCGCCTCAGAGTCACGTTCGTGTCGAGGTTTGTACACCCTAGGTGCTTAATACGCGTTAGCTTCAAGCCCACCTCAGATCGCTTTCCCTTCCAAGGCGACACCAAGCTCAAACTAGCTTGTAGGCCCCCCCATCACCCCAAAGGTCTGCCCCGCTACCAAGCACATGCGTCCCCCCCCCCCCCGCTCCATCTTCTCTCCCCTTCTCACTTCTCACCGCCTCCTTGTCCCCCACACACCGGTCCCCGCTGCCTGCCCTTCAGGCTCTGGCCCTCCCCTCCATCCAGGGCACGAACGGCCCCCGGCCCCCGCCTGCCCCCGGGCTGCTGCTCCCCTGCCCTCTCCTCTGCTTTGCTCTGCTTCCCCCCTTTCTGGGCCTCTTCTTTCGGGACAGCCCAGGGTCCTGGAAGGTGCAGAAGCCCCTCTCTGTCCAGCCTTGAACCAGGCACCAGCTTCCCCGGCCAAGCCAGCCTGAGGGTAGAGGCACCGGCTTCTCTCTCATTCTCTTTCCTCCATGGAACCTCCACTCAGCCTGGGACCCCCTGGCCCTCTCAGTTCGCTTCCCCCCCAGCTTGCTCTGGCTGTGGAGGGGACACGTCTCTCTGTCTCTCTTGGTCTCTCCCTCTTTCTCTGTCCACGAGCTTCTGTGTGTGACCGCCGGTCTGCCGTCTGACTCCCCACCCACAGGAGGGAGGCACGCCTGGCCCTGGGCTCCCCTTGGCTGAGGCCACCAGGCCCAGCCACGTCACACCACAGGGTGTGCACCGCTCTCCCCACCGTGGGGATTTGGGGGCATCACTCTGACCCCCACCATCCCTCCTCCTCCCCGGGGCCATCTCTGTAGTGTGCAGGGTGAGGGGGCGCTTACCACTGCCCCCCGGCAGCAGGAGGCCGGCCAGGGAGGTGCCGAGCAGGACGAGGCACAGTGGGCCCGCCATGGTGTGGCCAAGGACAGCGCGTCCGTCCCGCTGTGACAGGTCTCTGGGGCAAGGTTCAGTCACCCTGGCTCCAGGCAGCTGGTCGTCTTTCTCTTATCACTGCCTCCTGATTGGAGCATGGGCTGCGAGGGGGCCGGGGGCAGGTGACCACACGGGGCCATGGCTGCCTGCCGCTGCGGCCCTGCGGAGGTCCTGGAGAGCCTCGTCCTCGTCAGTGACTGCGTCCGGAGGGGCACATGGAGCGGTTAGGAGACAATGAAAGCGTCATTTCATAGTTTCCAGATGTTCTGTCAGCTCACTTTTCGTCCTTATGACTGTAATGAGAGCCAAGGGTCATTTCCCGACCGTCCTCCGGGAGCAGAGTGTCAGCCCACGGCCGTCTGACACACACGTGCGGCTCTAACCAGGACTGCGGGCCGCAGCTGTACTGCTTGTGGCCTCTGTCTCTAGGTGGTATCTGGCCATGCCACTGAGTGCCACCATCGCAGGGGTCCTGGGACCTGTGTTTCGCCCGTGCGTCAGGCTGGTACCCCCCCGCCAAAGTCCAGGGGCTCCAAGAGACAGGCGTTTCCTTCTGGGCTACTTCTGGGAGGACTGCGCCTGCCCAGCGTGGCCTGTGCCAGCCTGACAAATCAGCCCGAGGGCAGGAGGGGCTGTGCCCAGGCCATCCCTCTCAGTGCCGGGGCTAAGCCGTGCAGGAACCCTGTAGGCGCATATGCATGCCAGGGGCCCAGTGCCCCTGGCGGGGGCTTTGCCTCATGCACCCTACAGGGGCCTTGCGCACCCTACAGGGGCCTCACGCTGTGTCTGTCTCTCACACCAAGGCCAGTCTGGCCACCGGGAGAGGAGGTGAGGACCGGCCACCCCACGGCCAGTCCACAGCCCCTTGGGGGGCAGGGAAGTATGGGGGGCACCTGGCCAGCTCTCTGCCCACCACAAATGGGGGGGTTCACCTGCTTGGCTTTCACCGAGGGGAGGTCCCACAACCAGGGGCTGCGTCCCCTCAGGACAGACGACAGCACCAGGAATAGCTCAGGTCTGTGCCCACGGAAAGCAGCTCCCCCTGTGGCAGTCAGACCAGGGAGGGAGGCGTGCGGGCTGTGCAGTGGGCGCAGGGCCCCTCGATGGGGGGGGCAGAGACAGGGACAGAGAAGGACAGAGACAGACAGAGACAGGGACAGAGACAGAGACAGAGCAATACAGGGACAGAGAAGGACAGAGACAGGCAGAGACAGAGACAGGGACAGAGACAGGGACAGAGACAGAGAGGGACAGAGACAGAGAGGGACAGAGACAGGGACAGAAACAGAGACAGGTTCAGAGACAGAGAGAGACAGGGACAGAGACAGAGAGGGACAGGGACAGAGACAGGGACAGAGACAGAGAGACAGGGACAGGGACAGAGACAGAGAGACAGGGACAGAGGCAGGGACAGGGACAGAGAGAGACAGGGACAGAGACAGAGAGACAGGGACAGAGACAGAGAGGGACAGAGACAGAGAGGGACAGAGACAGGGACAGAGACAGGGACAGAGACAGGGACAGAGACAGAGACAGAGAGAGACAGGGACAGAGACAGAGAGGGACAGGGACAGAGACAGGGACAGAGACAGAGAGACAGGGACAGGAACAGAGACAGAGAGACAGGGACAGAGGCAGGGACAGGGACAGAGAGAGACAGGGACAGAGACAGAGAGACAGAGACAGGGACAGAGACAGGGAGACAGGGATAGAGACAGGGACAGAGACAGGGACAGAGACAGAGACAGGGACAGAGACAGAGACAGAGAGACAGGGACAGGGACAGAGACAGAGAGACAGGGACAGAGGCAGGGACAGGGACAGAGAGAGACAGGGACAGAGACAGAGAGACAGAGACAGGGACAGAGACAGGGAGACAGGGACAGAGACAGGGACAGAGACAGAGACAGGGACAGAGACAGAGACAGAGAGAGACAGGGACAGAGACAGAGACAGGGACAGAGACAGAGACAGAGAGAGACAGGGACAGAGACAGAGACACAGAGGGACAGGGACAGAGACAGGGACAGAGACAGAGCAAGACAGGGACAGATAGAGACAGAGACAGACACAGAGAGAGACAGAGACAGGGACATAGAGGGACAGAGAGACACTGTACCATGAGCCACAGCACCCACCACACCTGACGCATTCTGCAGGGGGCGAGTGACCACCGACGCTCCCGGTCGCCAGGACATCAGCCTCACCATGTCGAGCTTGCTGCTCTGTGTCGAGCGCCTCCAAACGTCTGGCACACAGCAGGTGCTCAGTAAAGCCTGACAGACTGAAGGCGCCAGGGCCAGGGTGGTCTTCTGCAGGGCGGGAGCTGTCACGTGCAGAGCTGGCCCCAGCGGAGGGCCTGCGGGGGGTGACACAGTCCGTCTCTGTGTGCGGTGTTGTCTCTGGCGCGATCAGCATGCTGGGGAGACCGGATCCGGGGTGAGCCCCTCCCTGTCCCAGGCCCCGGGGGTGGGAGAGGACATGAGAGCCATGAGCGGAAAGAGGAGGTGGTCGGTAGCCACCTGCGTACGGGCACGTCAGGTGTGCTGGCCTCTAGCAATTGTCCTGGCGTCGCCGGGCACCCGTGCTGGGGCAGCTCCGGGAAGCAGAGGCCTGCGTCTCCCACTGATGGCTGGGAAACTGAGGTAGAGCCAGCAACTCCAGGACTCCTTTTAGCCCCGTGTGCGTCTTGGTGGGCTCCCGCAGTAGCCCTTCCGCCCATCCTCCCCTTTTCTTTCCAGGAAGAGGGGTGAGCCAGCCCTGATTCTTGACGCGGGAACTCCCTCAGTGTCCGCAGCCTGAGCCGCGGAGCGGAGGACGCCAGAGGCTTGCAGACTGGCTTCCCCGGCCGTGACACGAAGCAGCCCTCCCAGGACTCTCCTATGCGCTCAAGACCCATCCTGGTGACCAGCGTCAAGGCTCCGTTTCGTAGACAAGGAGCCATGGCTCCGAGCGGGAAAGCAGCTTGGCCAAGGGCAGGAGGCAGAGCTGGTCTGGGACACCGTCGTGCACGCCCCCCAAATGCTGAGCCCCGGGCCAGCGGCAGGCTGGGTGGGCGGGTGGGTGGGCGGCCAGCCTCTTGAGTCAAGGCCCGGACGGCGGACACGTCTGCCTCTGGGGGCAGAGGATGGTCTCTGTCCGAACGGCTCTGTGCTGGGGTTCTGAGCGGCCGAGGATGCCGAGTAAGGAATGGGCATGTCCCAATAACCCCTCGACGAAACCAGGTGACGGACATGGTGGCGGAGAGTGTGGCCCCTGGTCCGCCCCGCACTGAACACGGCTTGACTGTTCAGCCCAGCAGGTCCCAGCGCCCAAACGCACCGGTGTGGAGCACTGTTGGCGCTCCAGGCACTGTCGGGGGGAGTGGGTCCCAAGAGGGGGTGAGGCGCCCACGGGATGTGCTCTTATCCACCTGGCTGGGTTCGGGGGCCCCATTTTCGCGTCAGCTCCCCCCGCGGACGGCTTGTTCCTCACTCCTCCGCGGCCTGTGGAATTGGGCTGAGCAGGTTCCACGCGCGCCTGAAGAGCCTGATAAAAATGTCACCGGGTCCTTCCCCCCATCTTGCTCACGGGGCAGGACCGAGGAACCTGGTGCTCCCGGGCCTCTCCTGGCGGACTGTCATCGACCACGGCCTTGGCAGGAAGAGAACACCCAGTTCTGTACGGTTTGGGGAACCCATCAAGGTGCTCCCGGTTTCGAGCACCGGCCTCCGCAGAGGAAGGCTCATCGCAGGGGCACTGTGCACCTGAGTGCCAGGTTGGCCCCGGGACAAGTGCCAGGGCCTCAGCGGGGTGAGCGTGGGCACGCCACGGATGGCGGGCAGTCCCTGATGTGCGCAGGGCATGTGCCATTACCATTTTATGGTAAAAGTGACATATACAGGAAGATCTGGAAGGATAGCCACCAAAGTGGATGGATGGTGCTTCCAGGGTACGTGAGATGAAGCCGACATGCTCGTAGGAAAGAGAGAGGCACGGAGCATAACAGGCGGCCGTCGGCAGCAGCCCACACCGACAGGTGCACGGTGAGGGCCGTCGGAGGAGCGCGAGCGCCCTCGGGAAGCAGCCCCTCCCTTCCCTGGCCGGCGCATGTTTCCCCCAACTCCCGTCCCCTCCCACCCCACCAAGTGCAGAGGTGTTTCCAGATTTGAGAGGGACAGGCAGCAGCTTTATTCCTGGGCCGGCGCTGGCCCTGGGGCTAGGGCAGCGGGGCCCGGAGGAGGCCTGTCAGGGTTGTGCGCGAGCCCATGAGCCTGCGCAGCCACTCGATGTACTGGGAGACCCTGGTGTACACCCCAAAGTGGCCTTCTGCCGCACAGCCCTCCCCCCAGCTGACGATGCCCGTCAGGTACCAGGTGCCCTGGAACTTGGTGGCATGCGGGCCCCCGCTGTCCCCCTGGCAGGCGTCCTTGCTCCCGTCCAGGTAGCCGGCACAGAACATATTCTCGGTGACGATGGGGGAGCCCTCCCGCCTGCGAGACTGCCGCTGGCAGTCCTGGGTCATCACGCGGGGCACGTCGATGGCCATGAGCTGGAGGGCCGTGGCGCCCCTGTCCAGCAGCTGGCCCCAGCCACTGACGGTTGAGAAGCGGACAGAGGCCAGCGTCCTCTCAGAGAAGGCCTTCTCAGGCAGACACAGGGGCACCACGTGGTCGGTGAAGGTCACGGGCCTGCTCAGGTGGAGCAGGGCGATGTCGTGGTTCGTCTTGCGGGGGATGTACTTGTTGGGGATGATGACCCGGGTCACATGCCTCTCCTGCTCCTCACCCTCATCCTCGCTGAGGTTGTGCTCGCCTGCAGGGGACCAGCACTGCTCACATCTTGCCCCACAGCCTCCTTTTGGGGCAGAGGGGCCCTGTGTCCAGCCCCAGGCTGGCGGGAGCAGCACCCCCAGGCAGCCACCCCTGGACTCTGTGCGGAGGGTGCCTGAGGGGGGGCTGTGGGTGGCTGAGGAGGGGTGCTTGATGACCCTCACCCGAGGGGTGCTTGATGACCCTCGCCCGGGGGCGCTCAGCATCCCGTAGTCCAGCAGCAGAGGGTGCCCGCCACAGCCATGGGGCTCTTGGCCCAAGTGAGATGCGAGCAGAGCATCAGCCCCGTGACTTCACGTGTGTGGGACAGAGGCGGGGGGACCGTGGCCACGGTGGGACCCGAGGGCACTGGGGGTCTGCCCGGACACTGCTCATCTGGTTGTGGAAGCTGGTCCTGTTTGCAAACGGCTCTCAGCGGGCAGAGGAACCGCAAAACCTACCCAATACCACGGTCAGGTTTTTCCAGTTACTGAGTTTTTCGAAGCAGTGCGCGGCAGAGACCACCCAGGAAGCGTCGAGCAGGGTGCCCCCGCACAACAGCGCCCCGTTCACCTTCAAGATCGCCTGCACGGGCACAACACGCAGAGGTCACGTCCCTGCCACGCTTCCCCGGGGACCCGCCTCCCCAGCTAGCGACGGCCACGGAGAGCTCACGGGCGCCAGCCTGACCACGGGACGCGGCTGCCGGTTCCCTGCGCCTGCCCAGCATCACCACCCAAGCTGGCCCCAGCATGCCCGGTCTGCGAAGGCCGGCCCAGTGCGGGAGACAGGCAGCGAGCCGCAGCGCCAAGCGCGATTCCCTGCACACAGCGAGCCCTCCCTAAGTGCCTCCGTTTCCTCTTCCTAAAAGCAAGGACGGTGCTGAGCAGGGCCTGAGCGGAGCTCACGGGGGACTTTCCCCTGAGGTGGCGTTTCCACGGCGATGGAAGGAGCTGGAGTCTCCAGCCTGCCGGCCTGCGGACAGACGGGGAGGAGCTGGAAGGCCAAAGGGAGGCCCGGAGAGGGTGAGGCAGGTCGCTGCGTGTTGTGGCGAGACGGATCCACCAGGGAGGACAGACACTGGACACAGGGTCAGTGTGTCGGAGGCCTCATGTCCCGAGCGTGGACAGCAGGACCAAGGGTGCCGAGAACGTGCGCCCTCCTCACCCGAGCCAGCACCTGCCGGGCCTCTAGGAGACCAGTCCTCCCGAGCTGTGAGCTGCGTGAGGGCAGCTGTGTGTGGCTCAGGCCACACCCCTGCCTGTTGAAGGCAGGACACAGGCGCCCGAAAATGCAGCCAGCCTGACTGACAGCGGCTCTGCGCCGCCCCCTGGAGGGGTGGCTGTTACAGCTGCATCTGGGCCTGAATCTCAGTGGGCCTCAGTTTCCCCCCTGGTAGCCTGGGTGAGGTGGCCCTCTCTCCTGGGGGTGGGGGTGAATGGTACAGAGAGGTCCTGGTGCGCGGGTGGGCGTGCGTGCTTGCTGCGGCCCCCCAGACAGCCCTCCCAGGTGCTCTCCGCTGTAAACACAGAAACCCACCCTCATCACCCCTCCCCTGCCTCTTGGAGGCACTGCCAGTTCCAGGCACTCTGTGGAACACGTCCAGCTTGCGTTACCCTTGAACACTGAAACGTGGGGTTCTGCCAGGCTGAGGAGTGGGCCCTAGACCACGCAGGCCCCACGCAGTCCCAGCGGCCCGCCCCCCCATGTGAGGTGGGATGGGGTGGGGGCGGGGCGGCGGGTGGGCGCCGAGGCTCCTGAGGCAGCAGCGAAGCTGGAGGACTGGGGCTGCCTGAACCCGCAACCAGGCCACGGGTGAGCGGTGAGCCTCCAATGTCCCCAACAAGGTTCTCATATGTTAGAAATTCTTTTAACCTCGGGTGTCCCCACATGAAGGGTCCCGAGGATCACTGGGCCGGGCTCAGAAACCCGAGTACGCACATCCCGCCTTGTGAGATGGAGGTTTTGGCCCAGTGGGTCTGGCGGCCTGAGGCTCTGCTTTTCCAACGGGAACCAGGCCCACGGGTGGCCCCACACCCCTGACTGCGCGCAGGGACGGCCTCCTCTGCCGGCAGGAAGACACGTCGTAGTGCAGGAGGCAGACAGCGATGGGGCTTGGGCTGGGCTCAAACCCTGCCTCTGCCATCTGTCCCTGGAGGCCTCTGTTCCCTCATCTGTGGAGGGGAGTGAGGCCAGCAGCACCGCGGGAGAGGTGGGAGGCCAGAGCTGAGCTGACATCCGGACGGACAGAGGGGAGTGGGCAGGCATGGGCTTCAGAACGAGGAATAAGTGCCCTGCGCCAGCCAGGGAGACGGGGCCAGGGCCCTGCGGCTGACCGCCCACTGTCCCTTCGGGGGCCCCGGAGCCTTACCTGCCAGGGACACTCCCCTTTGGGGCACACCTTGCCGCCCACAATTCGGCCTTGGGGGTCGCTGCCATTTCTCTTTTCCAGAATGGGTATTTTTCCACACGGATATTCCACTGTAGAAGACAAGTCATTGGGCCGGGGGTTCATGCCTGACCTTGAGCTCATGAGGGGTGTGCTCTGAGGGCTGCCCGGGCAGGGCCACCCGTGTGGGAGCTGCTGGGCCCACAGAGGCCCGGGGCTGCTCCTGCAGGAACGGAGGTCCCGCCCTCTGGAAGCTAGGCTCTGCTCATTTCCCAGGGGAATGACATGCTGCCTAAGGACACTGACCAGCCCGTGGACAACGGCGCTGCTGTCTGGAGCACACTCTGAACTTTTGTTCTCCCCAGTAGGGTCCCTGTGCCGAGGAGAGACCATTTAGTGGTGGCAGCTGAAATTCAGGCTCTAGCCTGGGTGGGGTCCACCTCGCTCTGGACAGAGAGGCCTCGGGTGTCCCTGCCGTTGGAACTGTAGTCGTTTGAGACTGGTTTGGGGAAATTTCCATTTTCCTAAAGTGCTTGCCTTTCAGACAGACTTGGACTCTGGACCGTGCCTCGGTCACTGCAGAGCTGGGTGCGGCGATGTGGCTCCCTGCAGAGGGACCAGCGGCGGGGCCGGCAGAGCCTCCCTCTGCGCCTCTGGGCCTGCCTCAAACAGGCAGGCGGCCTCAGACCCTCCAGGGAGCTGCTCACAGGCCTCTGTCCTGCCCACGGCCACTGTGGCCTATTCTCGAGTGGGCATGGAGTGGTCAGCACGTAGTAGATATAGCCCACCCTTCTCGTCTCTCACAGACGGCTGTGGCTGTGCAGGAATGGGTGGCTGCTCCTTGGGAAGGAAGCAGAGCACAGCCCCTGGAGCTGGCCCCTGAGGACCCATTACCTGTGGGCACGCAGGACACCCCATCGTCTTGGAGCGCGTACCCCTCGTGGCAGTGGCAGGAGCGCCCGGCCTCGGCATGGTCACTGCAGTACTGCTCACAGCCTCCATTCTCGTTCATACAGACCAGCAGGTCCTTCTTATCTGAGGACAGGAAGTGGAAAGACTGAGAGGGACCTCTGCCGGTCAGGGGGAGGCCAGCCCTTGCTCCGCACGACCGTTGTGCTTAGCCGCGGCTGCAGAGACAGCCAGGTACCAGCCGGCTCTGTGGTTTCATCCAGAAGGGTGACCTGGAGTTGGGTTTGGCCCCACGTCTGAGCAGCTTAGCCATCTGGGACCAAGGACTGGCACATGGGGCCTCCATGCCCCCCTCCCAGCACCTGGTGGGAGCCGGGGATGGCCCAGGGAAAGCAAAAGTGCCCCGGGGACAGAAGTGTCCGCTGGAAGTGGTGACCTGCTGGCAAGAGGCCAGGCAGATGAGATGGCTCTACAGCCAGGCCCTGCTGCCCCCATGAGCTGGCCGGGCCTGACCACTAGCTTGGACAGATGGAGATGGGGAACATTCCTCCTGACTCTGAATGGCAGTGGTACAGTGTGGGAGATGGGGTTAGCTCACTGTGTCTGTCCAGGACCCCAGCAGGAAGGCCTGGCCTGGAAGTGAGTTCACACCAGGGCTCCTGAACATCATGGTCCTGGAGGATTCACACTAGAGCTACTGAGCATGATGGTCCTGGGGGATTCACACCAGGGCTCCTGAAGATCATGGTCCTGGGGGATTCACACCAGGGCCCCTGAGCATCACGGTCCTGGAGGATTCACACCAGGGATCCTGAGCATAAAAGGCCAGGCAAGGACACCAAGGCTTTCCAGCCTCAGATAACTGGCAGAAGCCTCGTTCCTTAGTCTTGCCTTCCCTCTCCCTGGCCTCTGGTTTGCTTAGAGCAGAAGGTGGTTGTGGCCCAGAAGAGTGCTTTGGGTATAAAAATGTACATTTGTGTGGTAAAGGATTGAACTCACCCAAAGAGCTCCTAGGGGGTGACCTCTACACCCTGGCTGGTTAAGTTGGACACTTTTAATTTAATCTGCCTGATAAGAATGTTGTTTCCCTGAGGGCCTTGGGCCACACCGGATGGTCTAACAATGTGATTCATGGTGGGGTCTTGGGCCACATGGTGTCACCTCCACCTCTGGAGGGGCTGGAGACTAAGGTCAGCTACGTCTACATGAGTGAGCCCAATACAGTCTCTGGATGTGGAGGCTCAGTGTGCTTCCTGGGGTGGTGGTGACACTCCCTAAGTCTTGTCACATATTGTTCTTGGAGAACAGAGGATGTCTATGAGACTCCACTGGGAAAGGACAATGGGAGGCTCTTACCTGTCCCTCTGCTGACTTTATTCTGTATCCTTCCACTGTAATGAGCTGTAATTTTGAGTATATCAGCCTTGAGAGAGTTTTACGAGTCCTTCCAGCAAATTGGTGACCCTGAGATGGTCTGAGGAACCCCTGAACTTTGCAATACTTTAATATTTGAAAGGTGAAAAAAATACCTCACAGTTTTGTAATAGCAGGAAGGGAAGATACAATTTTCCCAGCTGTCTCGTCTGGAAGCTGGGCAGTCATGCAGAGCCCTCACTGGGCTCTTTCCAGGTGTATCTGAATCTCCCAGCACTGGGAACCCAAGGGCTTTCTATTTCCCGGAAGTGGATATGGGGCGACCAAGTTTGAGAACTAGCACCTTAGAACCAAGACTGTCATGTTGGCAGGGGACCAGGCCATGCCCGTGAGCTTGCTGGGGACTCTGTCTGCAAACTGTGGGGTTCCTCACTTGTCTCACAGTTCCGGCCCTGGAAATCGTCGAGGCAGAAGCAGATGTAGGACTGGAGCTGGTCCTCGCAGGAGCCTCCGTTCTGGCACGGGTTTGAGGCGCACTGGTCCCCATCTGTGGAGTGCTGCAGTGTTAGTATGCCGAGAAGAAGGGCTGAGGAGAAGGGTGGGATCAAAATGGGCCGTTTACCAACTCACCAGTGTAAGAAATCCAGAACTGCTTCTGAGGGAACAGAGAGGAAGCAGTGTTAGACACGTTCACCAGAAGCAAATACATATGGTATCTGCAGAATGAACTTGGGAGCTGGGGTGAACTGTGGTGGGTTGGGTGCTTCTGACCTGGGGCCCTTTGAAGTGGGCTCTGGAAGCCAGATTTTTTTCCTTTGGAGATGAGGTGAGTTCATCCAGGGGAAGGAAGTTTCTTCCTAATCCTATCCTCTCCACCTCAGATCGCTAAGCCCATCAGAGGTCACAAATTTCCCTCTCCCAATTCAGAATTCCTGAGTTTCTGCCCCAACTCTGCCACCTCCAAGATGTGAACTTGGGACAGGACATATGTGCTCTCTAAGCCTCCATTTCTTCCTCTGGTGATAAGGGGGTCATCCATACACGTGTGACTGGAGGAGAAGGCGGTAATGGATGCAAAGGTGTTCTATGAATGCAAAGGGCTCTGATAAAATTGGTTCCTGAGGAATCTTTTGGCCAAGCAAACTGAAACTCACAGGATCACTCTAAGGATAAAATGAGAACTGTAGGACATGCTTCGAAAAACTAAGTAGTGCCCAAATGCAAGGAGTGACCATCGTCAATGTACCTAGAAAGTGTCATGTTGGGGCGCCTGGGTGGCACAGCGGTTAAGCGTCTGCCTTCGGCTCAGGGCGTGATCCCGGCGTTATGGGATCGAGTCCCACATCAGGCTTCTCTGCTATGAGCCTGCTTCTTCCTCTCCCACTCCCCCTGCTTGTGTTCCCTCTCTCGCTGGCTGTCTATCTCTGTCAAATAAATAAATAAAATCTTTAAAAAAAAAAAAAGAAAGTGTCATGTTAGCCTCTGCCTCAAATAGCCTCACTTCCTGTTGAGTGTAAGGTATGTGTCCCATGACTGTGAGTTGTCCTGTGAGTGTGAGGTGGTGTCCCGTGAGGGTGCAATGTGTGTCCTGTGAGGTGAAGTGTCCTGTGAGTGTGAGGTATGTGTCCCCGTAGTGTGAGGTGTGTGTTTCATGAGCATGAGGTGTGTGTCCTGTGAGCACGAGGTGTGTGTTCTGTGAGTGTGAGTTGTGTGTCCCGTTAGCATGAGGTGTATGTCCTGTGAGTGTGTGACATATCCTCCCTCTGAGTGTGAGGTGTATGTCCCATGAGTGTGAGGTGTGTGTTCTGTGAGTGTGTGAGGTATCCTCTGTGAGGTGTGTGTCCCGTGAGTGTGAGATGTGTGTTCTATGAGTGTGAGGTATCCTGTGAGTGTGAGGTATGTGTCCTGTGAGTGCAAGATGAGTGTCCTGTGAGTGTGAGGTATCCCGTGAGTGTGAGGTATCCTGTATGAGATGTGTGTCCTCTGAGCATGAGGTGAGAGTCCTGTGAGTGTGAGATGTGTGTCCTGTGAACGTGAGGTTAGTGTCCTGTGAGCATGAGATGTGTGTCCTGTGTGAGGTGTGTGTCCAATGAGTGTGAATGTGAGGTATCCTGGGAGTGTGAGGTGTGTGTCCCGGGAGCATGAGGTGTGTGTCCTGTGAGTGTGAGATGTGTGTCCTGTGTGAGGTGTGTGTCCGTGAGTGTGAGGTGTGTGTCCTGTGAGTGTGTGAGGTATCCTCTGTGAGGTACGTGTCCCATGAGTGTGAGGTGTGTGTCCTGTGAGTGTGTGAGGTATCCTCTGTGAGGTGTGTGTCCCATGAGTGTGAGGTGTGTGTCCCATGAGTGTGAGGTGTGTGTGCTATGAGTGTGAATGTGAGGTATCCTGGCAGTGTGAGGTGTGTGTACTGTGAGTGTGACGTGAGTGTCCCACGAGTGTGAGATGTGTGTCCCGTGTGAGGTGAGAGTCCTGTGCGCATGAGACGTCCGGTGAGGGGAAGTGTGGTTTCGTGTCCTCACAATCTGAGGGGTGCTCCCGTTGAAGGGGCTGGAAGGGCTGTGGTACAGCTTGAATGCTCCTCTCTCAGAATGTGAGGAGAGCAACGAGACCACTCTCCGCATCGGGCCTCGGCATGTGGAGGCCGTGGTGGTTCCCTAAGTGTCTCCTCACACAAGTTTTCCTGAGGAGCCGTCCGCAGGCGGTGCTGCCGTGAGGCTCGCCCAGGCCTGGCTCTCCGAGGTCTGCTCTGTCCGCGGTGCCTCCCCAAATCACGGACAGTTTGGGGATCGGGGACCTTCCCTGGGAAGGCAAGGGACACATCGACTGCGGTTTTCACATTGTATTTTCTGATGCAAAGTTGGGGTGCCCGGTGTGGGAGAGGGAGATGCCTCTGGGAGGGGGCGCGGTGGCCAGGGTGTTGTAGGAGCGCCGACTGACCAGAGTGAAGCTGTCCTTCAGAGGGAGGGTGACCCGGACGCGGAGGGCTGTGACTGCCAGAGCCGCCCGTGCGCGCGCTCTGCAGGGAGAGACGCCTCCCCCAAGCCTGGGTGCAGACCTGCACGGCCCCCGGGGCGGGGGGCGCCCCCTGCAGGGCCAGCTCACCGTGCGGTCCGTGTCCTGGAAGATCTCCCTGGCCTCCTCGAAGGAGCACTGCTCCTCCCTGCACTCTCTCTCCAGGGAGCCGGACCTCAGCTCCTCCAGGAACGAGTTGGCGCGCCTTTGCCTGTGCAAGACTCCGTGGGCTTCCTCCTGGGTGAGGAAGACTGAGAGATGGGAGTCCCATGAGCACGGACACCACCCGCGCGTCGTGTGCCGCTGAGTCACGGCAGTCAGGGCTTCCCGGCCGGCACCGGCAGCATGGCACAAGCTTTGTGTGCAGGCGTGGGGAAATACCTTCGTTATATTCTAACCTAATGTACTCATCCCTCCGGCCCAGCCGCCTCCCTTCTAGGAATTTACGCTAAGGAAGCGCTCAGAGGCGGGCACACAGACCTCGCTGGAAGGAGAGCCTGGCCACAGCAGTCCGAGCCAGTCCACGACAGCGTCCCCCGCACCATGAGACACAACGTTTAAGAAGACGTACCATTAAATGAAATGAGAGATAATAAAATCACACATACTGTAAATAAAATGTAAAAATGCACATATATATGCAGATGTAACTTATTGAAAAAAATGTACATAAAAACTTTGGGGATTAAGTTATTCTGTTTCAAAACGTGTATAATCAACTTCTATAGTGCTGGGTCCTAGCAGCCGGACACTGCGTGGCGAGTGGTGGGATGAAGGAGCAGGGGTCCCTCCCGCGGGCTGAGAGAGGTGGAGCGGCAGGGGAGGGGTGGCTCAGGTGGAGGCAGGGCTGCTGTGGCCAGGGAAGGGCCAGGAGGGGCCTGCGGGCACGGTGGTGGGGAGAGGGGTCTCGCGTCTGCATAAAGCCTCATGTTCCTTTTGTGACCCCGGGCCTCCTCCTCAGCTCTCCTGGAGCTCCAGCCTGTCCCTGCGGCTGGCTGTCCCCCTCCCACCCACCCAGACCCTGGCTCTGCTTTGCTACAGCCTCTCCCTCTCGAAGGCATGTTCTTCACCTTCCGCGGACGTGCTTGCCCTGACTTTCAGACCCACTGTGAGCGAAGGCCACTCGGGGCCCTGCTTCGGAGCGGTGCAGGCTCCTCATGGGCCTTTCTTGGTGGCAGGAGGCCTGCTGACGCTGACCGCCCCAACGCTCCCTGTCTGGCCACAGGGGGCCTCCTTGGGTCCTCCTCCCCGAGTCCGAGGTCCCGCTCCTCGGCTGCCAGCCCTTGAGTTTTGGCCTCCTGCAGGTTTGCGTGTTCTGCTCCGAGCCAGCCACCCCACTCGCACGCCAGCTGTGCCCCCAACCACCCGAGCCTCGGGTCTCTGGAGGCCACCTCCCTGCAAACTGAGGGACCCGCACGCACAGTCACCCCCGCCTGGCCTCCCACCTCCGCCCCTCCGGGCCTGCTTTTCCCGTCCTCGCCCCGCCTCGGAGAACCGCTTTGCTGCCTCCCAAGAGTATCTGAGCTCTGGCACCAGCTCTGCCCCGAGCTCGGTGCATCTGCGCCTTCCTGCACCTGCCCCGAGACCCCCTCTCAGGGGCTGTGCGTCCTCGGGGCCCCTCCCCAGGCCCTGGTCTGCTGTGTCCTTCCAGCCTCTCTGGGGACCCCAGTAGCTTCTTGCACATAGCTGTCCCCCATTTTGCTTATGAGGAACAGGGGGTGAATGGGCTTTAGAGCTCACCCAGGGCCACCCAGTTGGGGGTAATGGGACCAGTCTGAACACCTTGGATTTGAGGCTTCTTCAGGACACCCAGGCAGACATGCAGACTGCGTCATCGTAAGAGAGGGCCGGGTGACAGAGACGAGGACATTGAGGTCAGTGACAACTGTAGGAAGCCGAGGCTGGGAAAGCCCATGGGGCCCGGGGAAAGCCACGCCC
Organism: Ursus americanus; assembly: GCF_024610735.1. Lineage (NCBI taxonomy): Eukaryota > Metazoa > Chordata > Mammalia > Carnivora > Ursidae > Ursus > Ursus americanus. The sequence goes on from NC_142136.1 coordinate 900,250, forward strand.
TGGGGCACGACTGCACCACTGGGGGTGGACTGTGCAGGAGCAGCTGGGCAGTGAGAGAGGCCGGGCAGGGCGGGAGAAAAGCCAAGACTGAGGGGCACGCGCAAGTGGGAAACTGAGTCCCAGAGGCGAGGTAAGTGCAGCCTGGAGACTCGCGGACTCCGCTTCTGGGAAGGAAGGGCTGTGTGGGTCCGATCAGGACCTCCAGCAGGTGGGGAGGCAGGAGGGGGAGGGGCAGCTCCCAGGCCACGTGGCTGAGGGAACCACCTCTCTTCTTTGCAATGACAGCGTTTTGCGAGTGTGTATTCCTAGGGAGCCCGCCTGGTCTGGAAGGAGGGATTAAGGGAAACTCAAGGTTACTGGGGGGGCTCACACCCGCCAGAGGCACCCAGAGAGGGGACGTCTACCCTCTCTACCCTCGGAGGACAGCAAATGTGCACCAGGAAGCCCAGGGAACCAGAGGCAAGTCTGATAACTGTGGGTTATCAGTGAAAGCTGGGCGGGGAGGGGGACGACCCTGGGAAGCACGGTTTTGCTGCCCCAAGGAAGGACAAAGGCAGCCCTGCCCTGCCTGGAGCGGAGGCGCTGTCCTTTGGGCACCTGCAGGTATCGGGTCGGTGCCCCGTCCCACCCAGGCTAGCTGCTGGCGTGGGACAGTGTCTGACCGTGTCGCCACCACAGCCGCCCTGCCGTACTGGCAAGTCTCCATGGGGACCGCTTATAAAGCACGTCCCTTTATCTCCGTATTTAAGCCCCTCGGCGCCATGGTGGCAGGGAGGGTATCTGTGGTCACCACAGTGTCCCCACCCTGTCCCTGGCACTGGCCGACCGAGAACCAGGAGAGCAGAGTGGGAGGGGGGCATCCCACCCTGCACCCCTGAGCTGGGATCCTGGGTGCAGACCACATGGGAGCCGTCGGCAACAGCCGTGTCCACCGTGAGGTGGGCAGTGGGAGGTACGGATGCCAGTGGCCCGGCAGCCCTTCCTACGGGGTTTACAGGGAACCCTCCGCCCTGACCTACCTGCAGCCAGAGACCCCTGCAGGCCGAGGAGAAGGCAGAGGAGGGCCAGCTCGCCCGCCTGGGAAACCATGGTGAGAGTCACACAGCTCTGTCGACATTCCAGGTGGGGGGGCGGGCAAAGTCCTGGCCTCCAAGCAGGGTAGCGGGGTGGGGGAGGGAGCGTTCGCTTCGAGTGGGGCGGCGCCAGATCCCTGCCGGGAAGCGGCAGTACCTCCAGCACAGCTGTGTTTGCGAAGCAGGGGCTCCGTGAGGAGACGTCGCTGTTGGGACGTGTATGGGCCACGTGCACCTCAAGTGCCGCGGGAACCCTGAGGCCCTCGGGACTTCGCACGGCAGCTGATCTCAGAATGAGCGTGGGTGGGAAGCCACGGCACGGCGGTAACTCCGGGAGAGGAGAGAGGGTCTCGGGAGACCACACCGACGCACAGCCTCCTGCACCGGGGCCTGGCTTCCTGGGTGCGCCAGAGAGCCACGTGGGGATGACCAGGGGGAGGGGCACCTGCTGTCCTGGGCCCAGGCCGCCAGCCGGGGCGACCCACCGTCCAGGGTTGGCAGGCGTGGGGGCGTTCTCAGGGTGCCAGTCTTCCCAAGCTGACCTGGACCGTCCTGGGCCCCCCGGCACCGTCGGTTACCCCAACAAGACTGACATGGGCGTCCAGCCTCCAGCGGGCTGGACCCTCTGCAAAATGGTGGAGGCCAGGGACGCCAGCTCTGCTTATCTCTGGCACACGGCCCAGCTGCTTCCCGCGGGGGCCCCGCTCTAAGCCCAAGTGGAAGCATTAGTCCCTAGGGGAGGACATGTTTTGCAGATCGCTTCTGGAATTTCTAATTGTTACTTTCGATAGCTGCTTGGGGGTTTGTTCTTGGTGGGGAGGGGCTTGGCGCGTTCTGCAGGCCCTGAGCGGGGGCCTTCTTGGGATTCCCCCCACGCCACGGATGTAGCAGCAGCTCTCGAATGAGACAGACCACTGGGCATCCGGGCTTCGTTTCCTTCCGGTGCGGGGAGATCCGGTTCACTCCTGAGCCTCCATTCCTGAATCGTGCTGACGTCTCCTCTGAGAGGTGGAGGTGCTGTTGGGCCTGTGGTGTGAGCTGGGCCCTCTAAGACGGCAGGGCCGCGGGCGGGCGGGTGGACAGAGCGCCCCAGGCGTGCTCGCCTGGCCCAGGAGCTGCCTCGTCTCACACTGAGCTCAGGGCCTTCCCAGACTCCAGGCAGCCCCTCCCCGGGGGCTGTTGTGACTCAGGGTTGCACGCCGGGGGCTTACAGCACCAGGAATCTATCCTCTGCCAGCTCTGGAGCCCACAGGTCCTGGAGCAAGGCATCTGTGGCAGGGCCTTGCTCTCTCCGGAGGCCTGGGGAGCACCTGCCTGCCTCTTCCCGCTGGGGGCTCTGGGGGGCCTGCCCGCACAGCACTCTGATCCCGGCCTCGGTAGGCGCATGGCCTCCCAGCGGTGTGTGACCCGTCTCCCTCTCCTTACAGACACAGTCTGTCCTTGGGTCGGGATGGCTTCCAGGCTTCCAGGCAGATGTGAATGTAGGGAATGCTGTCAGCTGGGGTCCGCGCTTCCTCTTGAGCGGAACTGGGGCTGGGGCTGTTCTCAGAGCAGCGTGAGCAGTGTCCGGTTGTGGACTCCGGGGCGCCCGGCTGGGAGGTGCAGGAAAGGGACGCTCCTTCTCTGACCCCCCAAATCTGCGGGGTCAGGTTTTTGGGGACAGCACCTGCCCGGTAGCAGACGTCAGCATGGATTTGGGACAGGTGCTGGACCCAGCCCTCAAGTCCAAGGGTGGCGTGGGTCCTCTAGGGAGGTGGGGGACAGCACAGGCCAGTGGGGGATGTGGCCTTCTGTCCGTGAAAGACGGCCGAGCACAGGCATAGAGCAGTCCTACCCCAGACCCCACGCCGGTGAGCGGAGGCGGAACAGGGCGGCTAGGTGGAGAGGGACCGTCCATGCAGCCCTGTGGGCATGCGGGTGTCAGCGGGCTGGGCTCAGGGAGCAGGAGTGTCTCCCAACCTGGACCCTTCGCTCACGGCCACATGGTCCATTGAGTGAGGCAGGCCCCAAGAGCAGGGCAGGGTTGGATCTTAGCCTGGGGCCGTGCCCGCGAGTCTGAGCGCGGAGGGGCTCCTGGGAGGTCAGTGTTTGCTACATCTCCGTTCTGGGCTTTATGTCCAACCCTTGTGGGATTTGGTTGTACGGTGTCGTTTAGCAATTATTGGTTGCATACGATTTGATCCCCTCCCAACGGGTCGGCATAGCAAGATGCCGGTGCTGTGTGGCCTCGGTGACTCCTCGCTGTGGGCCACGCTTCCCTCCCCACCGCCGTCCCTTCCGTCCCGGCCCTGCCTGGCTCAGGAGTCATCACTTGGACTCTTGTTCCAACATGGTGATTTCACATTTCTTTTGTTACCTTTGCACCGTTGGCACAATACGCGGGTTATTTTATTTCCATCATTCTTGGACAAAATGAAGCGCATGGGACATCCTCTGGGTCATGCTCAGGGCCTGCCCCGTTTCTCACGGGAGCTGCGCGGCCGAGAGCGCAACAAACACGCGGAGCGTGAGGAGTTCTGTGCTTTTACAGACGCAGGCAGACAGCAAGAGGGGCTGATATTTATTCAAACTCCATCCATACAATAAAGAACTCTGATTTTAAAATTTCATTTACATCAGCAGAAAAAAAATAAAGACCTGAAACCGAACAAGAAGAGTTGACGGGAACATGAGGGTTTAAAGTGCCTTAAGAAGAAGGGACCACCAGGGTGGTGATGCGGCCGAGGCGGCGGGGGCGGTCCCTGGACAAGCAGCGCACGGAGTAAACCGTTCTCACCGCTGGACACCGAGGAGAGCTGCTGAGACGCACTGCGCAGGTCGGCCGGCGGGGGCCTCGCGGGCGTGGGGCTCAGGGAGGGCTGTAAAGTGACAGTTTCCAGCATCGCGGAGGCCGCGGGGCGTCCCTGACACGGACACCGACGGACACACACCCACATATGCACACGGATACAAGTATCTGCGCCCACCAGACACAGACAGTGTTTCCAAAGAACAGAATTTGTGTCTGAAACACAAAAAGATAAAACAGAAGAGTTTTCTTTCTGGCTCTGCCTTGGTCTCAGTCACGAACTCCTTACTTCCCGAGGTCAGGGGGTTTTACTGAGCGCGGAGGCGGCCGCGGAGGCAGGCAGACACGCGTGATTTCACGGAGCCCCGTGTGGCTACTGTTTCAGACGGTACCCTGCAAAAACTGCTTGTTTATTCTTCAAAAACAATAAAAAATCTAATTCAGTGAAGCTAGTTAAAAAAATCAAGTTCCCCATTGTTTTGTAGAAAAGAAGCTGAATATTTTAAATTATAGCTTAAATTTTCTTTTGAAAATTAACCTACACAGGTAATGAGCTGTCCTTGGTTTCTACTGCTTCTGTTTGTAGAAACGCTGTTGGATTTGATGGAGGACGTATGTTCACCCTCCTGTTCCCAGGCGGGCCTTGGCGCGGGCTTCGGTCCCCACGAGAGCCCCCAAATCTCCCAGCTCTATAAACACCGTGCGGTAGTGTAAACCCCAGTAACAGAAAATAGTTTTATATCAAATACAGTATCAAATTGTCATTTCATGTAAACACAGTGATTCTTGGTAAAGATTAGCGGCCAAAGTACCACAAAAAATGGCCATGGAATTAATCCCTGCTTTAAAAAAAAACTTGTAAAAGACAAAACAGTCCCCCCACCAAGCTGCTGGGTCAGCGGACTTGTCACTCCCACAACATGCCTATTCCTGCAGGAAGCACCAGACTGGAAACACCCGGAACCAAGCAGAGCGGCTGGGACGGGTTCCTTGCGACGGCTGGCCGCCCTCCGTCCGTCCTGGTTTTCCCGGGAAGCTCAGTGTACCTCGGCCTTCCCATGGAACTGGCTTCTGCACCCTCGTTGGGGGTGGTCCTAGCGTGGAGGCCACAGGGCAGAATCTTCCAGAACCTTCCCTCTGCAGCCCCTGCGTCTGCACCTCGAAGTTCCGTGGGCAGCGGCGGCTCCTCGCTGGGGTCTTGCCAGGGTCCTCCTTCCCCAGGGTCTTAGAGCACCGTCCCCTCACCAAACTAAGCAAGCCCAAGCAAAGGAAAACTTAGAGGCTCGCAGGGTGCTGTCCTGCACGGCCTGGCGCTACCCCTGGAGGTCTGAGAGGGGGGCCCCACAGCTCTCGCTGCAACTGGAGGAGGCGCTCAGCAGGGTGGACCCCGCACTGGACTCTGCAGGAAAACCAGGCAAGAATGGGTGCGGCTTTGCATCTGGACACTCAAGCTCACGGCTGCGGAACCCCGCGGGCTCGGGGTGCGGCCCACACGGGGCAGGGGTCTTACCTGAGCTGCTCAGGCACTGAGCCGAGCCGGACGTGCTGAGGAGTGTGGACAGGCTGCTGGCCGGCACCCAGCTCTCCTTGCTGGAGGTGAGGTTCCTGACATACCTGAAAGGGGCGTGGGCTGGTCAGGGCTCCGGCTGCGTGCCCCCCCCCCGGGCGTCTTGGGTGTGAGCCCACCTCCGGTATCTTACCAAAGGCCCTCGTCACCCTCCTGGACCACCTCCACCACGTCCCCGCTTCTCACAGCAAGCGCCTCTGGGCTTCCCTTCTCGTCGCCCATCACCACCGTGTACCTTCCTGGAACCTGGTGGCGGGGGACGCGGCATATCAAACACAGCTCGGTCTGCCGCCCCAGGCACCGAGTGAGGCCACCGCGGCTGTCCGGCTGTCCGCTGCAAGCCACAGGAGAAGGACAACGAGCGCTTCGTCAGGGCCCTGCTGTTTGTGGGGCTTTTGACAGGACTGTCACCTTAACTGGGGAAGAGCTCCTGGTCGTGAGAAGAGGCCAAGTCTCTCACTGCAGCCGCGTTACAAACCCTAACCAACCCGCGAAGCGCTCCCGACTCACGCCTGGTGGTCCGGCCTCGCTGCAGCAGGCCTCTGCTCCGGCCGGCCTCACACGCTCCGAGACACAGCCCTCAGCCCCAGGGCCTCTGCACCTGCTGCTGCCTCTTCCCGGAACGACCTCCCCTCCTCGGCTCCCGCGTGAGACGGCCGCCGTCCTCACCTAACGTGCCCTGTATTTTACTACCTTTTACTTTGCCTCTTGTGAGAGTGGAGACTTTGTGTCTGGTGTCTAGACAGTGCCTGGCACCCAGCGTACGCACAGCACGTTCACGCGGACGAAGTTCTGTCGCGTGGAGCCCTGGAACTTGGACCAGGGTGGCGCCAGGCACGCACTAAGCATCTGTTGGTATAACCCTGACTCTGACGATTCATACGTGAACGGCTTCTCCTTGCGGCTTGTGTTAGAGAATGGGCCTGTTGAGAAGGCAAACCCGCACTCGAATGGTGGAGTTCTCTAAAGTGAGGGAGAGCCGTGCGCACAGCTTTGCGGACACTGCTGACAGCACTCCCCTTCCCTGGGGGGGTGTGCTCCGTCCCCTCTGCGGGAGAGCCCGTCTGGCAGGGCTCTGATGGTGGAGGCGGGTGGGCACACAGCCACAGCGAGACCCGGCACCCCCCCCCCACGGCCACGAGAGCCACGGCACCACCGTGGTCGCGCTCTGGAGCCCTCCCGCCCAGGGGCCAGCCGTGCCGGACTGACGGCCCGAGGGGACCCAAGGTTACCAGCTTCCTGGGGCCCACTCTGCCTTCCTCCTCTGCGTCCGAGGAATTAATCAGCTCTTCGGCACTGGACCAGCCGTCGTTGTCCTCAGGGGCCTCCAAGGGCTGAGACGTTTTGCTCCAACCTGAGAGGAAACAGGCTCCAGTGAGGACCACCCACTACCACAAGCCTGTCTGAAGGTGGTCTGCACAATGCCCATGACCCTGTAACGTGCCGCCCGGAGGGGCCTGCCCCCTCCCCCGGAGCTGGACACACAGCGGACCTCCGGAATGCCTGCTGACACGCGTGACCCCGCTGTGCACAGTACGGGGCTACAGGGCCCAGAGCACCCACTTCCGTTGCCAGGCCAGCCCAGGCGAAGCAATGACCCCAGCCCCTCAGGGAGGTGACCCTGCAGGCTCTGCCGCGACACCCCCGCCTGCGGTCCCGGGAGCACAGAGACCCCGAATAACCACTAGCTGGAGACGCCAGCGCCCACCCGCGCTGGAGCGAACCCCACCGGAGGGAAGGAGTTTGCCGTTCGCCCTGGAGCGGCAGCACGCATCAGGCCTCCTGGGGAACCCGTCCTCATGGCAGCCGCCCACGCCCCGCGGGCCCCGTACTGGCACCGTCCGGCCCGTGAGGTAAGGGCGCCGTGACCCTCACAGCACAGGCCCGCAGACACCGCATACAGACACAAATCCTGCCTCTGAGCTTCTGCGGCCACGCGGCGAGGCTGGGATTCCAGCCCAGGCCGCTGCCTGCGCGAGCTCCAGCCAGAGCGCGCTGGGCAGCACGTGTGGGGACAGAGCTTCCCGGGGACTTTATAAAATGCGCCCATAGCCCCTCGCTAGTGTTTCCACTGCAGGGCAGCCCTAAAGAATAACACCTATATTTCCCATCTGGAGGAAATTTTGGGGAGAATGCAAGCAAGTTGAGGGGAGACGGGAGATGATGGATTCCCGATTCTGAACACAGTGAGTACCAGCAGTAAAGAGACAGGCGGGAGCCACTCCTGTGGCCTGAGGACCACGGGCACCGCCTGGAGTCGGCGGCACTGTGGCGGGAGGCCAGCGGTTCTGGGAGGGAAGACTGCTCACCGGCTGTGGCCTGGAGGGAAGCGTGCTTTCCCCGAGAACGAAGGGCTCGCTCCCCTCTATGAGGCGGGGCCGCATAGGCACAAGCTGCTGGACAGGCCTGTCCCCGAGGCCTGTGGTGTTTCAAGTTGGCCATGAAACACTTGTGCTAAATGGGCGCCGGGAGTCTCATCATCACAGGAAGGGAGCTGAGGCCTAGAGCTCCCCTCAGCCAGCAGGGCTGAGCCCAGAAGGAAGAGCGTGAGAGCTGCAGAGGTGCCTGGAGCCGCACGAGCCCTGTCCACGCCAGCAGGCCCAGCGTCTGGAGAGCCCCTGAGCCCGGCTGTCTCAGGGCGAGTGGCAGTGGGCTGGCGCCTGTGCAGGGATGGGGCACCGGGGTTTTCCGCTGCAAGCCCCCAGCCATGCGCGCCCTGGCTCGTCTGGGGGTGTGTGTGGTGTGGAAAGGGCAGATGGGGCACAGGCAGTGGGGGGTCTTGGGGTCGTAGCACCAGGCAGCCTGTCTGAGGAGGTCTCCCCATGGCAGCCCACCGCCAGACATGGGGCTCCTGGCAACATAGAGGCAGATGTGTCTGAGAACCCTGAGCACAGAAAGACCACCCTGTTCTGCCTGGAGACTCCTACGGGCCGGACGGCAGCGCCGCCAACAGACCTCGCATGTGATGGGAAACTCCAACCGCTCTGCCCACAGATGCCGCAGAGAAAGGAGGGTGTCTAGGCGCAGAGCAGCCATGGGCCTGTGGTGCTCCCTTCCCTGGGGAAAGCTTCTTTACCAGGCTCGAGCAGCATCCCCGCGTTAAAACCGCGTGACAAGGGCGTCAGGAAGGTACCGAGGGCCAACGCGCCTCAGGCACCGACCGTGGGGCGAGGAGACACGTGTTTGGAACCATAAGTGTTACAAACCCAGACAGACGGCACCCCTTGATCTACGCAGATGTTAGGGCATTTGTAGGACATTACACCAAGGTGGCCATGAACACGCTCCCCTCTGTTCTCCACAAAATAGTCCCTGATATTGACATTGAGCAAAACGAAGGGCAGATGAAGCCTCTCAGGCGGCAAGCGAGGAAGCACTTGCGAGAGTGCCCAGGAGACAGCGGCTCACTGTCGTCTGCCATTCAGTGGGCAACGGGGAGGAGGGGAGCGGACGGGAGGGGGACTGGCCGGGGGCCCCAGGCACCAGGCTCAGGTCACATCTGTGGTGACCTTGCGAAGCCGCCTCATCTTCCAAACCCAGGCGTGGAGACACAAGTTGGCTGAAAGGCGGTAGGAACCGCGGGCAAGTGGCCACAGTGGGGCTCAAGCCCCTTCACCAGCGTCCTGTACAAAGGAAGTCAGCCAGGGCCATGCTCAAGGCCTTAAGTAGAAAACAAGGCTGTCAACGGAGAAGTGACCCCTGTCACAGGCCCCGGGACCCCAGCGGCGGCCTCCGGGCGCTGCCCGCCCACGTGAAGGCGTGGGAAGCTGCTGGCCTCGAGCTGTCACGGGGGGGCAGGTGGAGAGCTGCCGTCTGGGTCCCGGGCGCACAGCCTTGTGCTCGAGGCCGAGGGTGCTGGGTGACCCTGAGTGGTCCTGGGGGTTGTGAGGCCACCCGCACCCCTTGGGAACCTTCACAATTGTTGGAAAATTCACTTTGTGAATCCCTCCCTGCAAACTTCAAACCCTCAGCCTTGGCCAAGGAGGGTCTTTGGATTTTGGGGGGGGGGTGTGCTTTACCCTTGTGATATGAGGAGCAAAAGCTAGAAGCCTGAGGTCCAGTATGGAGCTTGGCTCCACCTGTCTGTACAGCCCGTCATCCTCCCATGAGATGGGGGGTCGGCACGGTCCCATTGACAGCTGTGCTCCCACCAAAAAGCTTCGGGACAACCGGTGACGCAGGGGAGGGGCCGGCGCTTCAGGGGCCTGAGGACGGGGTGCCCCGCAGCCTGCACAGTAGCTCTAACAGCCCACCCCAACCTGCATGCTGACCAGGCATCGGCAGCCTCTAACTGGTGGCCCCTGAGGGGTTCTGTAGGTTCTGGGCAGACCCGGCCAGAGTCCAGCTGAGAAGGGTGCTGTCATCACGGTGTCTGTCGCCAGAGCACCATGCTTTTGGAGAAAACAATGCATTTGCTCCTGGCTAGGAGAGACCTATTTTGTTTTGTGTCCTCGGTGGCGAGAAAAGACAAGGCAGTGTCCCTAACCGGATGGGTAGATGGAGGCCAGCTACGTTCAGAAGGTGGGGCCACTCTACCTCGTAAACCAAACGGCGTTGGGTCGCTCTTTACTTCGTGTCGCTTAGCTCTTTTGTCAGGGCTGGTGGGAGAAGCTGCAGAAGGAGGAAGAGGCAAGAATACAACAGGAGAAAGCGTGAGGAGCTGCACGCAGGGCGTGGAGGGAGCGTGAGGAGCAGAGATCGTGCTGGGATGGGACACAGACACCCACGGGCTCATCTCCACTGGTGCACACAGCAGCTTCCTGCGAACAGAATGAAGCTAGCGGAGGGGTCCCTTGTGCAGGTGACAGGAGAGCCCCGGAGAGCAGGAGGACGTGAGACGGTACCCTCGTTCTAGGGGCCACGCGTCGGTGCGTTTTCTTAATTCTGCACGAAAGTACACAGAGGGTGCATACTTGCTGCGCTCATTAGCCAAGTCTATAGCGCCAGAATGTGCCCTTCCTTTTTTTTTTTTTTTGAAGTTTGAGGCCAACTTAACACTATCTTATAAATTGAAACAAAACTGTCCAATTTTCTGGACCAGTGAAAACCGGCTTTTAGTCGCAGGTGGGGAGTCTTGTAACGATCTTCCGGGACCTTCAGCACGGGCTCCCTAAGCTACCTGCGTGCACTTCCCTCCACGCGGTTCACCGCCAAGCCGCACTGGAAGGCGGTCCCGCTTTTGGAGATTCCCATGCGAGGGAGTCTCTCTGCGCCCTGTGCACTAGCGACCGGCCCTGGAGACAGGCGACACCAGCACTGGAGTGCCGTGCAGAAGGGTGACACCCATGAGCACGAACAGGACCGAGCAGGAAAGGGGAGGGTGGTGCGGGAGGAGTTGCACCAAGAAAAGCAAGTGACAACTCCATTTTCTGAACAAGCCTTCGCTGGAAAAGCCAGCTTCCGCCTTTTTAAACCACAGGCCCCACCGACAGAACGTGGGCTGTGTGTGCCACGGACACGCCAGCGCCAGGAGGACACGCGGTTCAGTGGGGAGAGCTGGGCGGCTGCACGTGGTGATGCCACAGCCGTCTACACGAATGAGCACCACACGAATGGATGACAAACACGCCACCACGGTGAGGGACACGTCCACAGCACGGATGGCAGGCGGGTGCCTTTTACCTTTCTGACCTTTGAGGTTAGCAAAGCCCTGCAGAGTAAAGCGCTTTCTGGAAAGCGCGGAGCTTTCTGAGGTAGAGCTAGTGACCGTGTCATCTACAAAGGAAGAGAGAGGGACGGTGTGGGGGTGGCCGCAGCCCGCGGGGCTCGGAGACACACGTCAGGTCACTCGGGGTGTCCTCTGGGGCACCCCGGCTGCGAGGAAGAGGGCTTCTCTGTGAGGTCCCAGCATGCTGTGCAGGCAGAGGTCTGTGCGTCCCGGACACCTGCTCTGACACCCGTGACACAGATCCCGGCACAGCCACCCACCTCTGCCCTTCTCAGGGGCCTTCGGCAACGGCGTGGAGCTCACGTATCCTTCCAGACTCAGGGGGTCAGTCTTCCTTTCTTCCAACTTCTTGATGTTTCTCGTGTTCCCTTTTGAGGGACTAATGACGTCACACATACCAAAAAAAGAAGTAGAATGTTGCCTGTTAGTTTTGGAAGCCCTCCCTGCGCATGAGGCTGAGCCGTCCCTGGGTCCCACGGGTCCTTCAAGCACTTCTGGGCCACATGCTGGGTGTGGAGTAGGAGGTGGTGGTGGTTTCTCTGAGTTGGGGAGGGCAGTCTCTCTCTTTCCAAACTATCACTCTGCGGATTATGTGCTTAGACCATATCCTGTCCCACCAACGACTAGATGTGGCTTTCAGCAGAAACAGGAGAAATAAAGTAACAGAGCCGCGGAGAACGCATACAGTAACAAAGGAAAGCTAAGGGCAGAGAAGGTACGACGAAGCCAGCGTGAGGCCGGTGTGTCAGCGTGGCTCTGCGCCTCGGCCCCCGACGGTCCCTGTCCCTGAGGCGTGACCGTCACGGAAACATGGCGGCTGTCACCTTCACCAGCAGCACGTCCTGTGCTGACTGTAACAGGAAATAACCCGCAGACGGAAAACAATCAGAGATGGCCACAGCTGGCCTCTGCCAGGGGGTGGGGCCAGAGACACGGGTCCCTGAAGCCGGCCCGCGGGGACGGACCCCCCAGCACGCAACGCCAGAGGACTCTCCCGGGGCCTTCAGGCAAACCCAAAGTGACCCGAACCCCCAGTAAGGACATTCGGGTAACCGGCCGTGAGAACGTGGGGGGCGCGTGCGCACTCCCACTTGCCCACGTCCAGACTGGAGACGCGGGCGCGTTTCTCTCACCTGGTGCTGGACGGCGTGGGCAGAGGCAGGCTCTGGGACTGCTCCAACGCGCGGTGCTGGCTGGCTTCTGCGGGAAGGGACACACGGAGCCGGCTGACCCACTTTACCCCCCACGCGGCAGCACCACCCAGACCTCAGAATGTGGAGGTTGCTTTGGACGTTCGCAAAAATGTGCCTACAGCCAAAGCCAAGAGCAGCTCGTGGCCGCAGCGGCTCCTACCTCTGCAGGCTTGCAGCTGGCTGGTCAGCACTTTGCGGATCTCATTCACCCACGCGGCTTTAATTTCAGGGGTTGGTGCCTGAGGCCGGGAAGGAATGCCAGGAGGTGAGGACACACGTTCCCTAAAGACACCGCTTTACCTCTTACTCTGGAAGGTTCTGCGGAACTTCTTAGGAATGGACAACGAGAGAAAGGAGGCGGCGACAGACGGTCCCCTTGCTTTGAGACGGCCCCACAGGCACAGCACAACGCAGGCGGTGGGCTGACTGCCCGGCCTGCCCCTTCCCACCCTCACTGGCGTCTGACACAGTGGAAACCCTGGGGCACAAACTGCCCTTTGAGAACATGTTTCTCTGGGAAGTGGCTCATGGCATCTTTTTATGACAAGGAAGATGGGAGTCTGAAATTCTGAAGGCAGAGTCTAAACTCTGAGGACGTGAGACGAGCCGGCCGCCATCCTGCCTCAGTACAGCGTGTGCGGCCAGAGGTCAGTGACAGCCGGGCTCTGGAGATGGGGCCTGCAGAAGGCCAGAGTGCCAGCCGCCGTCCCGGCAGCTCCCACGGCCTGGTGCCCGAGCCGGAGCCGGGTGCCATTGCTGCGGGCCTGCCGTGCTGGTGTGCGTGCTGGGGCAGCACACCATGGCCATCGCATGTCCGAGCGTGGAGGCAACCGGAAGAGGCCTGTCCCGTGTGCTGGCCGACCCCATCACAGGGCCCCGGGGACAGGGGGTCACGTCCTCAGGGCTCACTCACAGCCCTACCACCCCCTGCCCTCACCAGCACGGTGGGGGCCATGAGGACAAGGACACACTGGTCATGTGCGTAACATGGCCCAGGCTAGCTGTGCCCCCAGAGCCTGTGTTCCTGGACCTGCCCTTCGTGTACCCTAACTGTGGTTCCCTGTACATCCTCCTGGGTCCAGCTCAGGGCGGTGCCCTTACACGGCCTCTGGGAGATTAAGCTCCACAGAAGCTTCCAGACGCCAGCCCTCGCTAGAGAGACCCGACGAGTCCCCGACGCCCGGCCCGGAAGAGAGTGGGGCCCTACCTGTACGATGTATACCTCCTCCCTGGCATTGTACCAGATCTCAAACTTCCTCACATCGCCCTTCACGGTCTCTGTTATGCCGACGGCTGCCATCTGACCACGCAAAGCAGGGAGACAGAGGTTTGCTAAGCGCGGGATGAAAGCACGCCCCCCCCCCCATCTTTCAAAGGGGTCGGTGCATCGTCAAAATGCTGGAAGCGGTTTTGGGGTGGGGGCTGAGGATGCCAGGGGTCCCAGACTCCCACACCTGAAGATATGAGTGGTGTGCGGCGTGGCCGCAGCTGCTAGAACCTCGACTGGTGGCCCTCTCCCCCCGTAGGGTCAGCAGCTGTGGGGAAGGAGCCTCACTCACGTTCAGGGACTGCTTGTAGCTGTAGGAAGGGGCCTTCTCGTACCCCTCCCCGTTCTCCTCCCTTTTCTTGCAGAAGAGCACGGCCTTCTCGTGCAGGAAGAGGTGCCTCTGCATGGGCTTGAACCTGGCCAGGTCCTTCACCTTGGTGTGGCCCTTCTTGTGGTCCGTCCAGACGCTGAAGGAGCCCTGCATCAGCAGCTTCCCCAGGTCACTCAGGTTCCCCTAAGCCCAGAACGAACGTGGGGCCTTATGTGCATGTCGCCGAGGAGAGGAAACCCGCCTCAGAGGGCTGCGTCCTGCAGGACCCCCGCTACCTAACGTATGGGCAAAGGCAGAACTGTGGAGGCAGGAAAGGGGTTGGGGGTGGCCGGGGGTTGGGGGAGGGTGACAGGCGGAGCACGGGGGCTTTTGAGGTGCGGAGCCCCTCTGTCCGACCCCGTACCGGTGGATACAGGGCACTCATTGCACACCTGCCAAACCCTCGGGTGCACACTCTGGACTCGGGGTGGAGAGGATGGGCCAGCCGAGGCTCACCCCTGTGAATAAGGTACCACCTGCTGGGTGTGGGGACCTGGGGGTGCATGGGGGTGCAGGGGCGTGTGGGAGGTCCTCGTGCCTTCCCCCGTTCTGCTCCAAGTCTAACACTGCTCTAAAAATAAAACCTATTAAATTCAAAAACACAGGGTGAGTGTGAATGGACCTACAGAGAGGCAACAAAGTGAGTGAGCTGACCTAATTCAGGTGCACGAGAAAAGGCAGAGTCTGACCTTCACGCCCGCTGGTCCCCTGTCCCCAGCCCACCAGCGGCGGCAAACACAGATCAGCCCTAGTACCGCCACCCTCGGGGCTTCTGGGCCAACGTGCAGCTTGGAGGGTGAAGGCTCCCTGGTGCTCTGCCGTCTGCGGCTCGCTCCGAGCTGGGGGTCCGTTTGCCCCGGGCCTGCCCCAGACGCCAGCCAGACCCGGGTTCCCGCCAGACTGCAGGGACGCGCATGCACATGGACACTCCCGGGCACAGCTCTGCACTGACGGCAGGAGGATCATCACCAGGCTCCGCAGGGGGACGGGGAGGCCCTTACGTCATAGCCGGTGATGGCAATCAGGTGCATGGAGTCGTTCACAGCCTTGAGGATGCCCAGGATGGAGCTCAGAGCCTCCTGCAGGTCCTCGGCCCCCTCGCAGCTCTTGCTGTATTTTAGCATCTCCTGGGGGACGAGGATGCGTTCACACACCCGCGGGACACGGGACCCTCCGCTCCGGCCCTGGGTGCCTTCGTGGACCCTCAGGACACGTAGCATGGCTTCCTGTGTGCTCGGCCCAGTGTGCAGGCCTCATGGCAGCTCAGAAAGCCACCCCCCATACCCTGCCTGTCCCAGCGGTCCTGCCAGGTGCTGCGGACAGGGATGCCCCCCGAGCCGGACACTCGGCCAGGCTTCCCCAGTGCGAGTGCCCCTCCTGTGGCTCACATCTTCCCGCTCCTAGACCCGTCACTCTTTCCTTTTGAACCCGACACCTCCAAACCCATGACAGCTAAGGGCATCCGTGTGTCCACTGGCTCGCTCACTCGGGACCGAAAAGGAGGCTGGACACAGGCGGCCTTGCAGGGAGGACCGCGTGTGGGCGCACAGCCCAGGGTGTGTGTGTGGAGACCCCTGGAGCATGTGCTCCACGGGGCAGGGTCTGCCCGACTGTTTGCGTCTGTGTCCGCGGCCCCCCGACAATGGCCGGCCCACAGTAGGCGCTCCACAAAGGTCTGCGACGAGCCAGGGCCCCCTCAGAGGGGGAAGGTGGCGCTGGTACGGTGGTGTTTGGGGGCGGCCACAGCGGTGGGCTGGGGAGGGTGCGAGGCTGGGAGGGCATGGTGGGGGCTGGGGGGGGCCAGGTGGGCATGGCAGCGGCACAGAGGGGCTGGCGGCCTGGCGGGCATGGTGGCGGGAGCAGGGGTGGGGGGCAGGCGGGGTGGGACGGGCACAGTGGGGGCGGGGGGTGCAAGGCCGGGAGGGCGTGGCGGCGGGGGGGGGCTGGCAGCGGGGCGGGGGGCTGGGGGGCCGGCCGGCCGGGCGGGCAGCCCACCTTGAGCAGCAGCTGGTACTTGGTGATTCTCTGCACCGGCTTGAGCAGGTAGGAGTCCAGGCTCAGCTTGTGGTCCAGCTTTCTCTGGCACTCCTGCAAGGCCAGAACGCCCACTGAGACCGCCTCACAGTCCCTGTGTGCGAGTGCACTGGGAGGGAGACCGCGCATTCCTCAGGAGGCCCCCAAACACACCTGGAAGAAGGGGCAGTCGGAGCACTGTCTCCACAGGCTCTCGGAGCGCGGCTTGTTCTGACAGTACTTCTCGTAGATCTGGAACTCCTCCATCTGCCCCGGGGACAGAGTGCGTCAGGGGCGCAGCCCATTCCTCTCCTCCATCTCCCACGCCGCGTAACAAACCCACAGGCTTCACTCTGGGGCTTCCTCAGTCCCCTCCTTTACACAGACCAGCACCACACCGCTGGCCTTTTGCCATGAGAATAACGGACTAAAATCAGTGCTAACTTTCTCAAGAAAGAGCTGGGTGCTCAAACGTGCGTGTGCACGGAGCTGCCCGAACGTTTGTTAAAACACAGAATGCCACTGGAGGTTCTGATTCGGCAGGTGTGGGCTGGGACCTGAGAACCTGCATTTCCAGTAAGATCCCAGGATGCTAATGCTGCCGGCCAGGGCACCCGCTTTGAGAACCACTGATCTCCAGCATGACTCCTCCCCCCAGCTCTCAAACAGCACCGAGAAGCATCACCAGCAACCAGACGGAGTCGGAGCAGAGATACGGCTCCTCCTCCTTCCTTCTGACTCTCGACCCCAAGTCATGCTGACGTGTCTTGACCGCCATCTATTACATTGTGAAAATGACTTCAGCTCAGCTACAGTTTCCATGTGGATCAGCTCGCAGCGCATGGAGATGGGCCTGAGAGGAGCGCCCCGTCCTGCTCCCACCGCTTCTCCCAGCCCCGGAAGGAGCTGGATGTCAGCCGTGTCAAGGAGGAAAGGGAGGCGACCCGACCCAGGCCCCCTCGTGCGGGAGGGCTGGTGATCGGGGCAAGGCCAGACGGAGGCAGCAGCTCGAGGAAGTTCGGCTAAGTTCAGCTGCAAGGTCTGACGTGTGCAATCAAGACAGATGCTTTCTAAGTCTGGCTCTTCTGAACCAGTGATGGGGCTTTAGATAAAACGGAGTCAGGCAGACCAGGAGCACGCACTTTGTGATTTCAGTGGGTTAGAAGGAGACCGTGATACGGTGTCACGTCATGATTGTTTTATGCAGTAATTTTAACAAGGAAGGCACGGCAAAGCGCACGTTGAGAAAACACATACCCGTTCCAGGAAACACCTTCCAACCAGCTCTGGGCAGTCTGTGTAGTCTTCCAGCTCCCTCAGGAATATTCTAGACAGAGCAAGTTCGCCTTAGGTCACATGAAGAGCAACCCGGAGGAAACACCAGTCACGTGAATAGACATGATTTCCCAGGTCACGTTTATTTCTAACTCTGGACGGTCAGGACACTGTGAGCAGGGCCCTGCAGCCCAGGCCAGGCACTCTTGGGGGCCCTGCTGCAGCAAACTCGGGTTGGAGCAGACCTGGCCCCTCCACGGGTCGCTTCAGGTCGCTGGTGTTCCCACAGAAGTTAGGACATAAGTCAAGCAGAGAAAGACAACTATCATATCGTTTCTCTCATCTATGGAACATAAGAACTAGGATGATCAGTAGGGGAAGAAAGGGATAAAGAAAGGGGGGGTAATCAGAAGGGGGAATGAAACATGAGAGACTATGGACTCTGAGAAACAAACTGAGGGCTTCAGAGGGGAGGGGGGTGGGGGAATGGGATAGACCGGTGATGGGTAGTAAGGAGGGCACGTATTGCATGGTGCACTGGGTGTTATACGCAACTAATGATTCATCGAACTTTACATCGGAAACCGGGGATGTACTGTATGGTGACTAACATAATATAATAAAAAAACATTAAAAAAAAAAAAAAGAAGTTAGGACAGGGACGAGGAGGCAGGTCCCACTGTGAGAGCCCCGCCCATACCCGGTGAGCTCTGCCCATGCTGTGTGCGCACTGTGGCGCCTGGGCTCGACCCCGCCTCCAGGGAGCGCTCCCCGGGGTCAGTTCACAAGTACTGTAGCTTCGAGCCGCCAGCGGCCCAGCACCGAGGCCTGGCCCGAGCCGAGGACGCTGAGGGACCGGGCCACCGGATCCGTGCCCCCTCCGTGGAGAGGGAGGGATCGGGGGCTCTGGTGGCAGACTGGTGCCTCGTCTATAAGCGAGTGGGTGACAGAGGCTAGTGACCAAGGCTGAGAGCATGTGGTCAGACAGAAGTCCCAATCGCCCCCACAAGCCCAGAAGAGGCTTTCTCAGGACACACGGGTGCGTGCTGTCTGTCCGACTGCCCCCCCGTGCATCCCGCATCACCTCCTCACGTCCTTCCCCACAATGAGGACCCAAGGGTGGGAGGCTGCAGGAGCACTGTTCCTACTTCCCCCAAAGCCATGGCAGCCGCAGACGCCTTTGCAAGGGGAGGAGAGGCAGGGCAGGAAGGTCTGCCGTTGCCTCCTTTTCAAGGACGAGCTTGGGAACAAAACGGGCCTTGCTGAGTGCTGTGGCTTTGGTGCCACCCCAAAGGGCCAAATGTACACACTGAGTGGGGCCAGCCGCTGCCAGCCGGGCAGAAGTGGGGGCCGCTCCTATGTCCTCAAAGCCCCAGTGCTTCCCGGTGGGGGGATGGGCCACCTGTAATGGCCCGGCGGGCGCCTCCCACCTGAGCCCACTGCTCCGCGGCAGCCCCTGAGAGCCTGTCCCCTGGGAGAAGGAAGATATGCTGTCCACCCGCAGGCCGCAGCCCAGGGCCTGTGCGTGGTCCAGCTCCCTGTGGGCGGTGGTCTCGGAGGCAGACCCCACCGCACAGGTGTGGTCAGAGGAGGGCCTGACCTGTTATGAAAGTGGTAAATCTCTTCCATGTTTCCAAACAAAACGTCCTTCTTGTTTTGGAGGCCTGGTGACACGAGGTGCGCCATGAGCGGGTTATCCAGCTCCGCTGCGTAGCCCTGCAGAGGAGGGGGGAGGTTGGGAGGGACGCCGGGCTCTGGGACGGGTGCTGTGGGCTGCGAGCAGGTAGGTGACACCACTCGGGGTTTAGAGAGTGAATCCCCCTTATCTATTCACCGGCCATTTCTGAGATGACAGCGCTGACAACGAGCACCACAGAACGTGAGTGAACCAAGACAGCGCGTCTTTCACGGGTTGTGGGGGTTCCATCCTTTGCCTTTCAACCTCTTAAAACTCATTTAATTGTTATGAAGGAGAGAAATCTTATGCGTGCTCCTTGAAGACTCATTTAAATGTCTACACTCCTGTAACCACCACCCAGACCAAGATCCAGAACATTCCAGTCCCCACAGGCCCCCTACCTTCCTGAACAGCCCCCAAGTCCTCCACTCTGCTCCTCCACCCAGACCAGGCGGCTCAGCTATTCCTTTACGGGAATCACACACAGTCCTGTTTGACTCCTCCTGCTCTTGCCACTCTCCCGGGTCAGCCACGCTCCCGAGTCAGCCACGCTCCCGGGTCAGCCACGCTCCCGGGGTCAGCCACGCTCCGGGGCCAGCCACGCTCCAAGGTCAGCCACGCTCCCAAGTCAGCCACGCTCCCGGGTCAGCCACGCTCCCGGGGTCAGCCACGCTCTGGGGCCAGCCACGCTCCGGGGGTCAGCCACGCTCCCGGGATCAGCCACGCTCCAGGGGTCAGCCACGCTCCCGGGGTCAGCCACGCTCCGGGGGTCAGCCACGCTCCCGGGGTCAGCCACGCTCTGGGGCCAGCCACGCTCCTGGGATCAGCCACGCTCCAGGGTCAGCCACGCTCCCGGGTCAGCCACGCTCCGGGGGTCAGCCACGCTCCAGGGTCAGCCATGCTCTGTTCCTCACTACTGGGAGCAGGTTCCGGAGCAGATGCAGCTGCGTCTCCTTGTCCCCGGTCCCACTGAGGGACACGTGAGTTGTTGCCAGCTTGCGGCCGTCTGAGTAAAGTTGCCACCCTCCTCTCTCTTTGTGTGTGAGGTGAGCTGGTAAATAGGCTCAAAGGGGCGCCGCCCCCCGGCAGAGACTCACCTCCAGGACACACAGCAGCTCCTCCACGTAGACGCGCTCCGTGTCCAAGAGCTCATTCATCACATGCCTGTGAGCAGAGATGCGTTAGAGCCAGAAGGGGCGCAGGCAGAAGACCCCCGGCGCGGGGTGGGTGTGGGAAGAGGAGGGGTCGAGAAAGGGAAGCGGCACCAGCCCGCGGGCGTGGCGCACAGAGGAGCCAGGGGGCCGGTCAGGGGCGGTGGGCACTGCTACACGGCAGTCTCCAGTGAATCCCACGGTCTCATCACCTGGGGCTTGAGCGGGGGGACACAAGCCATTTCAAATCACCAAAATCCTGCCTGAGGATCCAGGGACAAAAGGCTTTTCTAGAGAAAACCAGATTTTCTTGGCTCTGGACGTGGATGTGCCACAGGGACGGACGCACTGCACATCCTCACGCCGTGTGGAGCACGCCGAGTGTGCACTCCGTGACACCCGCGTGCAGCGGACGCGGACGGATCCGGGCCTGTTGATGTGCGGACTCCCCGTGGCCAAAGGCTGAGCTCTGAGGGGTGCGCTTGCCATGTCTGGACCAGAGCCACTCACCTCCTCAAGATGGCCAGGCTTTCCTCCTCCTCCCCCGCGGAGCTGCTCCGGCCCTGCCGGCCCTCGCTCATCTCACTCTGGGGAGGGGAGAGCACGTGGTGCATTAAGCTGAATGTGAGAAGGGCAGCCCTACGTCCCGACTTCAAGGAGCCCAACCTCACTCCCCACTGGGGAGGGATCTGAGGTCCCACGGCACGGGCGGGGCAGAGGGAGCCAGGCGGGGCTGGACCGTGAGGGGAGCAGCCGTGGCAGGGTGGCCTGGATGGCAGCCTCACCTTGGCCCTCCTGTAGGGCCCTCTCCGGAGCGCGCTGCTCTCAGAACTGTTCTCAGAGCCTCTCCGGCTGCCTGGTTTGGGAAGAAATGAAGAAGGAAGGCGTGGCTTCGTATCTCATGCCTGGAGGGGACAGACCGCACCTGGGAGCTGGGAGGCCTGGGACTGTTGCAGGAACCGGAGTGAGCCCCGCACCCCCAGGAGGGGAAGGAAAGCCGAGGAAACGAGGAGCAGAGGAGGGCGGGTGGGAGACAGGGCGGTAGGAAGATGGAGCCCGGGCTAGGCGGGTCAGTGCACACACGGGGCCCAGAGGCCACTGGGCTGGGGGTAAGGTCTCCTCTGACGGATGCTGCGTGCTGTGAAGGTGGCGGGTGGGAGCCAGCTCTCCAGGGTCTCACCAGCTTATGGCACATTCGCCAAAGCCCTGACACAGACGGCAGGCGGACACCTCCCCAGAAGGGGCTCTAGGGAATGGCGTGGCCACGCGCTCGGCCTCCGAGGAGGAGACCACGACAGGCCAGGGCCGCCGGGGGCTTTAGGCTGCAGTCGGAGAACTGTTTAGGCAACAGCACTGAGGACAGATTGGCTGGGGCAGAGACTGGAGTCAGGGAAGAGCCCCTTGATGGCCAGTGGACGGCACACACCGGCCGCGTGCTGATAAAACTTTATTTACAAGGCCGACAGTGGCCTGGAAGGATGGTGACGGCACACACCTGGGGAGGGGCAGGGCGATTTTGTGAGCGCCTCTGGCCGGGGTGCTACGGGCTGCACGGGCCGTGTCTGCTTGGCCGCCAGCTTCTTCAGGCTTGCCTGTCTGCGGTGGAACATTTCCTCCATTCCCTCTTGCTTCTGGAAGACCTTCTGCACGTGCTCCTGAGGGGACATGGTGTACGGACTCATCAGTAAGAGATGCCACCAATTTAAGCAGCATGCCCTCCCATGAACTTGGGACACCGTGCCACGGCTGCCGCACAGCAATCCTGCACGCGCACCCTGGCTGCGGACGGGAGAGGTGGGGCTCCTGTGGAATAGGGGACTTGAAGCTGGGAGGAGAGTCAGCTGGAAGGGAGGGACACGAGGCCACCACGGGTCTGCGGGCCCCTGGAGGAAGGGTGCGGACAGCTGGCTGGGCAGGAGTGGGGCCCCGGGGTCCGTGTCAGACACAGCAGGGCTCACAGGAAGCAGGGCCCCCAGCAGTGGCTGTTCCGTCAAGAACACGCTCCTCGTGGGGAAGGACCCTGTGAGGGAGACGCTGCAGGAGGGGGAGCTGAGCCCCCGACTGCCCAGGACGCTCTCAGAGCTCACGCCGGGATTCTTCCGTGCGCCCCGGAGTGACTCCCCGCCGTCCGCACAGGCCCGGCTCCACGTACCCTCAGGTCTTTGGTGAGGATGGGCTCGTAGTCCTGGTAAATTTTACTGAGCTCCTGGATCTTATTTTCTGCACCAGTCTCCAGGAATTTCTCGATTTCCTGCAGGGCCGCCTCCGCGCCGTCCTGGGACTGGCACTTGTCCACAGGCTGCGAGGCCAGCAGGTAGATCCCCTCGTCACACCACTTCATGGACTGGAGGCGCCAAGCGTTGCAGAGGGAGAGGAGGGCACCGTCAGCGGTGGTGTCTTGGCGTGTCTGGGAGGCATGCTGTGCCCGGGCCCTCCAGCCATCCCACCCACGGCGTGCCACGCTTCTGGGAACTTCTGCAGCGCACCCCAAAGCCACACACATGGCCCGGATGGGACTCGTTCACACAGAGAAAGTGCAGGGAATTTACCGCCGGCTGGCTTTGGGCCTTGGAAAGACTGTCAGTTGTGGCAAGGGAATTCTAGAAAACGGGCAGCCGTGACTGGCTGGGGCTTGAGAAAGGCCCACAGACAGCAGCGCGTGGGGCGCGTGGGGCCAGCTTCCAGCCCGGGGCTGCGGTCCACGGGGAAGGAGTGGGCCACCTGGGAGCAGGAGGGCGTGGGCGGGGGGCTTACTGCTTCCAGGAGGCTGTGCAGCTCCAGGGACTTGCCCAGTAGCCCCCGCCGCCTCTCCACCTCGGCTGCAAACTGGTCACAGAGGTGCTGGAGCTCGTGGCACTTGGGGCGGATGGAGTCCACGGCATAATGCTTGCTGTCGATGAGCTTCTCGCCCTCCAGGGACAGGGCGCGGGCCCTCTCTACGGAGGCCTGGGGAGACAGCCGCCCAGACACACAGCTCAGCTTGTGTTTGTGAAAGCAAGCCGCGTGCGACTTTCTGGGAGGGACCCGTGGGGGTGGGGGTAAGAGTGGGAGGGGGCAGTGGATGGGGCGTGCTGCCATCCCCCACTCGTGGACGTCCCCCACCTGATGGCGAGAGAGCCCTCTTCCCGTGCCTTCTCAAGTGACCCTGGTGGTGCCGTGAGCACCACCCCCAGGCCGTCCCCTGCCCGCACCAGCCCACATCCCAGTCCTCACGCTCGACTTCTCCTCAAAGCTGGCGAGGTCCTTCAGGAGGTGCTCTGCGTGCGCCAGGCTGTTGCCCACGTCCGTGAAGGTTGCTATCTTATGGGCCGCTGCATCTAAGGAGCCTTTGACCTGGAACACAGGAGGGGCAGGAGGCCCGGGCCCATGTCGGGTATGGAGGTACTGCCCAAAGCAGGATGGGCGGGTGCGGAGAGGAGCCAGGTGCTTCTCAGGAAACGGGCAGAGGGACACAGACTCAGAAGTCATACCGCCTACAGGACAGCTGTCAGGCTGGTGAGAACAACGCTTGCCTTCTAAGACTGGGAACAGGGCAAGGACGTCCACTCTCACTACTGTTAGCCAGTGCAAGACAGCAACATAACACAGACACACGGAAACAAGAATACAAACAACCAAAACCTTACAGATGGACGAGGGAAGAATCAAGCTGTCCCTGCTTACACATGACGTAATCTTCTACGTAGAAAACCCCCAAATCTCTACAACACAACTCACAGAATAAGTGAGCTCAGCAAGGCTCCAGGAGACTAGATAAACATACAGAAATCTGTTGTATTTGTACGCATAGGAATGCCTGAATGCCAAAGTTAACACCCTCGACACCTGCTTAAAGATGAGATACTCGAGTATGAATCAGACAGAACGCACACCAGACTGGCTTGCGGAAAACTGCTGAACCTTGTGTTCCTTGATTGCAAGACCCAACGCAGGAAAGACGTTGACTCTCCCCAAATACAGATTCACTACACTTCCTATCGAAACCCTGGGAAAACGTTGCAGATCTGGATAAATTGTTTTAAAATGTATGTGGAAAGGCAAAGGAACTGGAGGACCTAAAACGATTTGGGGAGAGGGAGGCGGTGCAAGGAATGGTCCACCTGATTTCAAGACTTAGTGCACAGCCAGAACCAGCAAGACTGGTGTCGACAGACGGACGGACGGATGGGATGCAGACCCGGGAGCAGACCCAGACGGATATGCCCCACCGATTTTTGACAAAAGGGGAAAACCAGTCCAATGGAGAACAGATAGCGTTTTTGACAAATGCTGCGAGAGCCCCTGGAAACCCAGGGACTAAAACTGAACCGTGACCTGATTCTCACCGTAGCCGAGAGGTAACTCACAATGGATCAGGGCTTCAATGTAGAACTATAAAACTTTTAGGAAGAAAAGCCTAGGAGAACATACTTGGGACCCAGGATTTTGGATGGATGCCAAAAGTATGATCCTTAAAAAAACCCTGATAAATCGGACTTCATCAAAGTGAGAGCCCTTGCCGTGTGGAAAGCCCTGTCAGAGGATGAAGAGATGAGGGGCGGACCGAAGAAGGGATTTTCCAGCCACACGTCCGACCAGGACTAGGACCCAAATCCCAGCAGTAAAAAACCCAAACCCAAACCAAGACTATCTGGTCAGAAAATGGGCAACAATGGGAGTAGAGACATTTCACCAAGAGGATAAACTGATGACCGGTGAGCCGGGAGGGCTGCTCCGTGTCACCAGCTGCGGGCGGGACGGTAAAGATGACGCCGCCGAGCCTCACGCGTGCCGCTGGGCACGGAGGTGCAGGTGCGGCGGGAACAGGCCAGCAGCTTCTCAGAAAGATAATATGCAGCAACCACGACCCACACCCGCACTCCGGAGCCCTTACCTCAGAGAAACGACAACTACGTTCACACAAAAAGCCGTACGTGAGTGTCTATAACAGATTTTTATGGTAGTAAAATCCTGGAAACAGCCCAGATGTCCTTCAACAGGTGAAGGGTGAAACCGTGGCTTCCCTGCACCCCAGGACTCAGCAGTAACAAGAGTGGACTTTCAACACCCTCGTCGATTCTGCCGCATGAAGACAGCCAGGCCCAGAAGGCTACCTATGTATGACCGCATTTCTAGAACATTCTTGAAATGACAGCATGTGGAAACAGCAGATCAGTGGTTGCCAGGGGTCCAGGAGAGGGTAGAGTAGGAGTGGACGTGGGTTCAGGAGGGCAGGGGTGGGTGGGGTGGGAGGGAGGCGTGTCTACAAGAAGGAAACCCAGGTCTGTGTTGGGGCGGGATGTTCCGTGTGCTAACCGCGTCAGCGTCAGTGTCTGCACTGAGATCCGGAGCGTGGTTTGGGAGACGTGGCTCTGGGGGAAGCCGGCTGGAGGGTACGTGAGGTCTGGCTCGTTATTTCACAGCTGCTCGCAAATCTACACCTATCCGTCAGTCTGTCTGTCGTTTGGCGAGCCTGCCTCCGCTCCCCGAAGGAGGAGACGAAGTTCTTTCTGCATGTGCTCCCACGGTGCTGTTCGCACTGGTGGGCTGCGGTTATCTCTCTGGTCCCAACCAGGGAGGCTGGTTCCCCGTGCGCCCCCGAGCTCCCGCACGTGCTCAGTGAGTGCTACTGAACCAATCCCATATTTCCCGAAAGGTGACATCTCAGGACTCTGGGGGGATCGGAACGCTTGGTTCTGCTCACCAGGCCGTTACCCGCGGCCTCTCGACAGCGTTAGCGCTGGAGTCCATGTCGTTACTTATTTCTCGCGCATTTGAGATCCGCCCACCCCCCTGACCAGAGGGACCAGGAGAAATGTTCTGTGGCAGGGTGAGAGCACGGGCACGGCTCTGCATGCTCCCTCACGTAAACACGTGACCAACGGCTTCCGTGGAGTCCCGTCGAGACGATCACCACCACGGCCGAGCGTCACTTCCGCGACCGCTGTGCTGCGGCATCCAGCGGACGGTCGCTCAGGTCTGTGTGCCCAGGGCCCCGTGCCAGGCACACAGCAGGCGCAGGACAAGTGCATGCTGGGTGAGGGAGCACGCAGGCAGCTCCTGGGCTCACCCACAAGGAACGCACGCCGGCGGCAGAGAGCGGAACCTGCTGTGGCAATGGCTCACCCGCCACACACTTCAAGGTCCGGTCCCACCGTGCGGCTCCGTGTGGCGGACAGAGACCACCGACTGCCACGGTCACCTGGGCAGCTTGGCCCGCAGCGGCAGGTGGATCTGGGCCACCTCTCCGGCTTCCTGCGGCTGGAGCGCCAGGTGCCCACCGCCAGCTACCCCTGCTCTGGCCACTCACCTCACGGAAGTTCTGCTCAAAATGCCGGAGCTGCAGACACTGCTGGAGTTTCTGCTGGTGCTTGGCCCAGAACTCATCGAAGGCGGCCTCGGTCTCATTCAGCTGGGCCAGGAGCCTACGAACGGGACAGGCTCGGAGTGGGTGTGCGACACGGGGCGTGGGCTCCGTCTCCAGTGGCCTCCTGTCTACACCCTCGCCACCACTCTCCGGCACTAGACGCAGGATTCGCAGGCCCAACTCTGCCCGCAGGAGAGGCCTTTCCGAGGCATGGCGAGGCGTTCCCTGCCGGGGCTGCTGTCCCACATCTGATTGCAGGGGCATGCCCGCGTCCACCAGGAGCCACACGGCGAAGGGCTGGGCTGAGCGTGTTACAAGCTGAGAGGTCAGCAGTCTGGGCTTCTCACTTCTAACGTCGGTCCGGGGAGGAAGGGTGCAGTGAGCCGCCACCATTCACTGACCCCGCTCCCAGGCCAGAGCCGTGCCAGACACCTTACGTGTTACCGCATCACACTGGGGTCAGCTCTAGCCTCCTCCATGCCTCACTGCACATCTGCATGGGGCCCGCATCCCTCTGGGGCCGCCCCCCCATCCCGGGCACAGAACACCTGCCCGGTGAGTCAACCGCGGCCTAGGGGGGACAGAGTTTAAGAATCTGCCTGGTCTGGGCCTGGGTCAGCCTGTGGTGGCTGGGTGTCGCCAGCAGGCCGTCCAGCTGCTGGGTTCCTGTGGGGGTGCCTCCTCCCCGAACAAGGACCTGGCCTACGCGTGGGGCTGTGGGCGTTCCGGGGCGCTGGGGTCAGTCTGCATGACTTTCAGGCAGCCGGAGCCCAAGGAGGACATGCACATTGTCCCCTGCCCACTGAAGGACAGCAGACCTGGGTCTCAAAGGCATAAGCCAGATGGGCACAGACCGGTGGGTGGGGAAGGGTGAGGGCCCCACAAAACTGCAGGACCCTGGTGCCACCAGTTCCCTTAAACATGCCCCATGCCTGCGGAAAAGAACCTTCGCTCTGAGACGGCTTCCTCTCCAGAAGAGCTGCTTTCTTTGGGGTTTGGAAGAAAAGCGTGTCAGCGGTAAGGACGCGTGGTCCCCTCGTTTCCCGTTAGGATGAGGTGATGGGGGCCCCTGGGTCACCCATTGCTCTGTCCTCAGCCCAGGGCCTACTGCTCCCACCCCTGGCCCAGGCCCTCACCTCTGCACGGTGGTCTGGTTATCCAGCTGGTCCTGGTTCAGGCTCTGCTCTCCACTCTTGGCCAGAGGCTCCCTGATGTTCTCCAAGATGCTCTTCCCCTCGTCCAATGCCAACCTCATGTCCTCCTGCAGGGACAGCGCAGTGCCTGGCACCCTGGGCTCACTCCCACGTTTCCCTTAGAGCTGCCAGAGGACAGCAGGCGTCTGGAGACTCCTCCGGCTGTGGCCAGGGCACAGCTAGGGCTACGGGTCACTTGGGGCAGCGGGAGGAGGTAAAAGACTAGGAGGAAACCAGACCTCTATGTGCCTGCTTCCGTGGCATCCTCACTGCCAGGAGCGAAGGGTGTGCGGGCTTCTGCGGGTGGGGCCAGCCCTGACCCAAAGCCACACCCCGCCCAGCACAGGCTCCCCGGGGGTGCTGGTGGGGACTTGAGGATGGGGGGCTGGCTTACGGATGCAGTCCCCCAGGTCAGCCCACTGTCCCCCACCTGCTGTCTGGGAGCCGTGGGCAGACGTCCTGCCTTGCTTGTGCTAAAAAGCAGAAGCGCCTGGCGAGCAGCCCGGCCATCTGGACAGTGAAGGAACCACTCAGAGGGAGGCTGCTAGCGCCTGACGGCTCTCAAACCCCATAGCACCCAGGCTGACGGACAACGAGCCACATTTTTAATATATATTTTTAAAGATTCTATTTATGTTTTTGAGAGCGAGAGAGCACAGAGGAGAGTGAGAGGGAGAAGCAGACTCCCCGCTGAACAGGGATTCTGATGCAGGACTCGATCCCAGGACCCCAGGATCATGATCTGAGCCGAAGGCAGCTGCTCAACGGACTGCGCCACCCAGGCGCCCCACGAGCCACTTTTAAGAAGCACGTTTCAGTTCTCCTTGGAGAGCTCAACAGCTCACAGGCACCAAAACGCCCCTTTGAAATGGCTCAGGTCGGTCTTGCCCGATGCCCACAGGGCCTCTTTCCCTTCCCCGTCTTGCACAGAAGCCACACGTACCTTCACTTTGTCCTTTTTCTCCGTGTGCGCGAAGAGCACCGAGCTCGTTGACTGCACGTCGTTGGGCAGCTCCGTTTCGGCCAGCTCGGTCCCGAAGGACTGCAGCATCTGAGCCGTCTGCTTAACCATGAGGGCGAAACTTTCGATCGCCTTGGGGAGAAGGAGAACACCATCACCAGGCTGTGCTCACATGCGCCCTCCTGCCGCCTGGAGAGCCAGCATCTGGCGCGGAGCGCACGGGCTCTCCGGGGAGGGGGCAGGGCCCGCATCGGCGGGTGGTCCCTGAGCCTCACGACCTCTCCAGAAACGTACCGGGCACTGTCTACACGGGTTCTCATCAGCCAGAGTCATTCTGCGCTCTGTCTCTCCCCCACCCGAGGGGCTTTCCTTTCTGTTCTGTTTCTGAGCCCAGAGAAAACCACTCCCGAACTTATTACTCATGTTGTTTCTTCAGATGACTGAGGTCCACTGAGACCATCTCCTCATTCTTGGGGAACAAAACTGAGGTTATTGGGAACATGTCTTTGGAAAAGGCAACACCGTCATGCAAAAGCTATTCAGCGGATCAAGTCAGAATGAGGGAGACCCACAGCCCAGCCTGCGTGCAGCAGCCGGAGGGACTCACCGTGCGGTGACACAACCACCTGGTGTGGCAGTAATCCAGGGTCCCGCCCAGGTCCTCCGTCAGCTGGGACTTGTCGATGTAACCGTGCAATTCTGGTACTGAGCTCAGCATTATGACCTAGAGGAGGAAAGATGCCGCCCCCATGAAGAGACCGCCGCAGACGGAGAGCGATGCTCTCCCGCCAGGCACTAACGGCGGCAGCGTGGACAGGAGGCATCTGGCTTTGGACCCGGGCTTAACTCCTGGCTCTGCCACTTCCGGGCTGCTTGACCTCTCTGTGTCTCAGTGTGAAATGGGCCTGTGATGACGGATCTCAGCATCGACGGCAGGCATCCGAGTCCCGACAAGAGCTGGGCACACAGCCGACCCCGGGTGTCCCACAGGTGCGCTCGGCCCCATGGCGGGGGGAGCCTCTGGCGGTACCTGAGCTGTACTCGGACCCGAAAGGACATCGTTTCATCCCTACGCCCACGGAAACCCAGTGGGGTCACCACAGGCACCAGCAGACCGTCAGGGCTGTGTCCTTCCGTGGGACCCGGGAAGCTCTTCCCACAGGACTTGTCTGTGTCTCTCGCCCTTTCTGGGACATTCTGCCCATGAGTTCTGGATAAAGATACAGCCCTTGCTTTGTAAGCTGTTGGACAGACGCTTGAGAGGTTTAGGCAAAACGGCATCGCACAGCATCTTGGGTACTACTGAACGCCGTATTAGTTCAAAGCACGGGTTCTCGCCCGGGCGGTTCTGTCCCCAGGGGACGCCTGACAACATCTGGAGACATTTCTGATTGTCACAATGCGGGGGTGTTGCTGAATCCCGCCCCCACGGGACAGCCCCACCACAGAGGATAACGCAGCCCAAACTGTCCATGCTGCCACTGAGATCCCGTGAGCCACGACCTTCACGCAGAAGAGGCTGAAACGCCCCTGGAGGTGGGCAGCGGTCGCGGCAGGGAGGACTGTCTGTCCCTCCAATGGAACTGTCATGTGCTTCCGGGTAGCCCTGTCTCTCCACCCACGTGAGCAGAGCCTGCCCCTTCCTCGTGACCTCCGCGTCTCGGCTAACGCTGCACGCGCTTCCCGTGTGTTTCATCACGACAGAGAAGCGTAGGGACCGTTTCTCTCAACATTTTCTGTCCACCACGAGGTCAGCACACAGCACCGAAACCAGACACTTTGCCAAAATGAACACATTTTAACAACAGCATTCTTGAGAGGATGTTTCCTACGATTTTAAAGAGTTATCTAAAATGGATCAGTGAACTAAAGACCCAGCAATGATTCTTGTGAAACCCGTTTTTGAGAACTCATGGATTTGGCCCAATAGTGCCATCTGCAGGGGAGGCCGCTGTCCTTAGGGCAGGCCCCCGTCTGGTTGCCTCCGACACGTCTGTGTCGAGCCTGTTGTTAGCAAGGTTCACTTGCCCCGCGTAGGGAAAAGCTGGACATGCGAGGGTCATGAGGCTGGAGGAGGCCAGGCACAGTGGCTTTCACGCTGGGACACTAGCGTCCAGCGGTGCCTCCGTGGTTCTGTCCTTACCCATCCCCAGGAAACGGGCCGTCAGAAATGAAGGCGTCCGGTGCTACCAAGGGTGAGTGCACCGGTCTTCCCAAGACCCCGAAGCCCGTGGTTCAGGGCTACTGAGTGCGACTTGCCCACGAGCTGGGGACGCCTCCCTCGTGGCCCCAACCACGCAGAGCGCCCGCCATCCTGTACACGGAGGAAGAGGTACAGATCTCACGGACAAGCACCCCCACCGACTCTCAGATTGGCAAACGTGATCTGGTAGGTACTATCGGGAGCTTACAAGGCGCCTGGGGCTGGCCCTGTATGTTCTGGTCCTCTTCACAGCAGAGAACAAGTGATTTCCTGGAGAACAAATGCACCCAGGGCGGGGGTGCGCTGCCTGGCGGCCCCCTGTCCCGTGCAGCTCCCAGAGGAGCTGGCGAGACCCCAGCAGGCTTTGCGGGAAACAGGCTTCCTGGGGGCACCGTGTAAGGGACCTTATGCAGCCTTGTGTTCTCAAGGACGGGAGCTGGTGGCAGGGAGTGCCCTCTCGGGGGCCACCCACCCCGCTGGCGGTTCCCTCTGCAAGCCTGGGGACACTGGACCCGTTCCCTGGCCCCTGTCTTGTCCCGGCAGCAGCAGAGCCTGGCTATTCCTCACTAGGAGGCTGATGATGGCGCTCTGCCTATGGACTGTCTTGTTTTCAGCCTGAGCCTCGTTCAGTAAGAATGTTCTGGACTCGTGGCTCTCCCACAGGCCTATTCCCCCACAGCGATCCATCTGAGGCACAGCGTGGACGTGCTCTCCCCAGGGAGCGGAAGGGAGGGAAGGACCGTGAGAGAGGACCAGCAGATCCCGACGGTCCGCGCGGCCAGTCCGCCCACCGTGCTGGGGGTGGGCCCCAACCGGGAACACCCATTACCGAGCGTGGGCCCAGAGAGCGGTGACACCCACGTAGTCCCGCCTGCAGAGCGGACGCGGGACATACTTACCGGCACCTTCATCTTGAAGTCATCTCTATTGAATTTGAACGCAAGGTCAGAGAGAGTCCTTTGGAAAAACCCCGTTGGGCGCAGAACCAGGACGAGCTGGAGGTTTGCTGGGAAGGACGCCTGCAAGAGAACAGAAGGGCCGTGGGCAGACGTGCAGCTGAGTCCAGGGTCCTCACGTGCCTGCTGCTGACGGCGCGGTCCGGGCGGGGAGGACATCACACGGGAACAGAAGTGGCTGCTGACACCAGGCTCTGTAGAGACAGCCCCCTTCTTAAAAGAAAAGGAGAAGGTCACACTGCTGGGGCAAACACGGGACGTGTGTTATCAACTGTGAGGTCTAAAGCCTTGTTTCAGGCTGAATGGTGTCCCCTCAAATTCACACATCAAGCCCAAACCCCAGTGCCTTGGGATGTGACTTTTTGGAGACAAGGTCTTTATAGAGCTGACCAAGTTTGCGTGAGGTCATTACTGTGGCCCCGAAGCCAATATTCCTGGTCCTTATGGAAGGGAGATACTTGGGCGTGGACACACAGGGAGACGCCGCGTGAAGTCGGGGGACACGTCTACCAGCCAAGGAGCTCCAGAGATCGCCAGAACCCTCCAGAACCTGGGAGAGGGACAGCTTCTCCCTCACAGCCCCAGGACCAACCTGCCGGCACCTTCACCGCGGACCTCGGGCTCCAGGCTGTGAGCCCGTGACTCTGCTGTTTCCAGCCCCCTCTCTGTGGGTGCTTTGCGAGGACAGTCCCAGGGAACTAAGACACTTGTCAAATGAGAGCAAAGCCATACAGACACATATATGCATTCCTAAGACCAAGACAGAGGTAAGCGCCCACCCCGTGCACACCCGTCTTCAGATTCAGTTACATGAATATGTTCTGCTACCGGCCCTGCTTCAAGGTGCGTGACCTCGGGCAACCTACTTGCCTCCCTGTGCCTCTGTTTCCCCATCTGTACCACAGGGACAAAACGTGCCTTCCCCGCGCACACTCCTAACGCACGCGCAGCGTACCGTGCTTGCACGAAGCCTCGGAAACGAGGCGCGACAGACATTTAGTAAAAGCCTATTCGAGGCGCCGGATGATTTCTAGACGCTGATTCCCGGGGAGACCCCATTACTAAAAGGAGACATTCTGAAGGAACTCAGTTTGATTTCTGGCTACCTGGGCCGAACGCAGCTGAGACATGATATGCAGCAAAGAACGGCACAGCCTGGAACAGACGAAGCAGCACGGAGTGCGACGGGAGACCCTGCTGTGCCCACGCGCTCTCTGCAGCTCACGCATCCATGTGCCTCAGCGTCTTCACCGTCCACCCGCCGACGGACGCTCAGGATGCGGCCACACCCCGGGGCTCCCTCACATCCACCCTGCTCTCGGCAGGACCAGGGCCAGGAGCCGGCGGTGGAGCTGCCCTGCCTTCTCCCCCCAGTCCGCCCCATCCCGTCCAGCAGGCGTCCCTGGGAGAGCCTCACTCGGGAACAGAGACACGCCCGTCAGTCTTCGTGAGGCCCTGGCAGCGGGACCTCAACAACATGTGTGCATGGGCGGGAAGGTGTCACTGCCTGGGTGTGGCCCCCCAACGCCCCGTGCCAGCGTTGCCCCTAGCAGGGGATGCCCCTGGACGGCCCTCAGGCCCCGGGGGCCCCTCGAGCGTTGGGTCCAGTGGGTCTCACAGGGGCTGGAGCTCCTGGGAGAAGCTGGTGCTGTAGGAGCAGGGACCCTGTGACAGCTGTGCTCCTGGCCCACAGGCCTCGGGGTCGCCCAGGTCAAAACAGCTGACAATGGGGTCCTGGCCTCACCCTCAAGGCCCCAAGGCTGGATCTGCACTGAATGAGCCCCCGGGCCCTCTGAGGCCGGGCCTGATCTCCACATGACAGCAAATCCGTGGAACAGAAAAAGAGCCAGAAGGGCCTTGACCAAGGTCTGGACCCGTGCGCACGGGGTGACCGATACTGGAGCCTTGCTGGTGACAGCGACTGGTCAGGGCTCGGCCCACACCCCGGGCTCTCCTGGTCGCCCCTTCCTCTCGGGCCCCGTGGCCAGTCCCAAAGCCTGTGCACTCTCCCTCCAGCTCCTGTCCCGGACTCCCCACCTCTCCCCTGAGCAAGCTCCGCATCCCCCCTCCCCGCCCCACAATGCTGCCCTGAGCCTATTTTCCTCGGAAGTGCCACTGTGACCCCTGTGAGTGTCAGCTGAGACATGACACCCTCCTGAGCAAACCTTCCAGAGATTTCCCCACTCGGCAAACAAACCAGAGGCCAGAGCCCGGCCCGCAGTGGCCTCCCTGACCTCAGCCCTGCCCCGCCCAACGCCCCTGGTCCCGAGGGCCTCACTCCACAAGGAAACCTACATGCCCCCTGCTTCTCTTCAGGTTCGCCCCCAACACGTGGCTCCCATCTCTGCGTCTCTGCTGCACGTGCCCCTGACCCAATGACCGGCGACTGTCCTGGGGGGGCCCGCCCGCCCCCGGCCACCACTCGGGGGCCACAGCAAGCGCCTCACCTTCCCTCGCGGTTTCTCTTGCATCTCCGGCCGCCTGCACACCAGAGCCCGCTGTGTCTGGGGATGGTCCGGCGCTGCCTTGTCGGGGTGTGAAGCCACCACCCGCACTGCTGACTTTGGCTGTCTCCGCCCCTGTGCCCTGGCCTTCTGGGGAGGGCCCCCCCACACCTGTGGGGGCCGTTGTCCCCAGATCCCCCAGGGCAGTGCTCACACTCGGCCATCCGCGGCACCTGGGTGGGCGGACAGTCGTGCCCTCCCCGGGGTCCCCGACACGTCTGCACTGCCACTGCAGTGCTGGGGGACAGGACATGGGCAGTGGGGCACGGGGGGCTGTGTTCCAGCACCAACCAGCCTGCTGCAGCCTCCACATTGGGCCACGTTCACCCGCTGGCCCACAGCCGGGCCGGGGCACCCCGAGGGCACCCATGTGCCAGCAAACTGGGCCAGGTGCCTGCAGCGCGGCCGGCAGGGGACTGAGACTGGAGCAGCCCCTCGAGCAGGGAGCCCATCCTCGCTCCCGTTCACGCGGGCGGCCCCCATGTGGTTTGGCTCCTTTGTGCAGAAAGGAAACGACTCAGAGAAGCAGCGGTGAAGGTCGGAGACCCTGCGGGCAGATTCTGGGTCACCTGTCCACGCGGAGGCTGCGAGAACCTCTCACCAACATCTGCGAAGCTGGCCACCACTATTTAAGGAAAGCTCCTTACGAAAGTCTCCCCCAGAGGCAACAATGAGTCATCTTCTCTAAATGTCAATATCGCTTTCATCACCCTCCTTCCCTCCTCTTGGCAGGTGCACCGCGAGGACAAGAGTGTGGACTTAGCGGAGGAAGCCAAGCTGTCCTGCCGAGATTTCACTTGGGTTAACCCCACGGGCAGTGGGGGCCGCACGTGGCCGGAGGTGGGAAACGCTCTCTCCCCACCTTCTCTCTGCTCTGGTCTTCCTGATGCCGTGTCTTCCTGAATCTTCCACGAAGGAGAGCGGCCGTAAGACCCCGGCCACGCGAGAAGCCGTTAACGTCCCACACAAACACGTACTCTGAGCACAAGAGCAGTGATCAAACTTTCTCTGGGTTGGACTCGAGTGTACGTACTAAGAGCTGGGGAAGCGCCAACAGTAACGTTTCACTGTACAAACAGGTAACGGGAAGGAGGATTTGGGATGAGGGCTACGAATTTCCTTAGTGATCGCGGAAGGGTTGTGACAGGTTCTGTAAGGTCGGATGATATTGTTTACTTTCCGACCTCGGAACGCTCACAGTGTGACGGCCATACAAAGCCATCTGGAGACAGAGTGAAGTGGTTTCTGGATAAACATCCTAGAGGCTCCTGTGCGTCCAGTGTCGCCTCCACCGGGAAGCCCTCCTGGTGCTCACACTGCTCCTGTCTTCACCTCCATCGGTGCTCGGCACTTTGTGCTTAGACTCTAGTAAGTGGCACATGGTAGGAGCTCACTCCCTTGTTTAATGCAAGGTTATTTTGCCACGTGTAGAATATTTACCAGACGACCTAAAGACCCTGCACCCCGGGACACTTCACGTTGCACCTTTTCTGCACACACGGATGGCACTGGCCTCACAGGCAGAAACCACAGTCCTGCCCCATGTGACTGAAAGTGCCTTCAGCTGGAACCTTCTTCAGCAGCGTGCTCTGGGACACGGATGGGCTTGAATCAGGCTAGCTCAAGACGGAAGTCCATATACTCCGTTACGAATGCCCATATACTCACACGCACGCTCGCACGCACAGGCGCAGGGCAGGTGGGCTAAAATGGGAAACGGAGCCCCAGGGGAGCATGCTTGGGTGTTTTCCAAAAGACACCTTCGTCCGCGGACGGTGCAGACTGAGCCAGCGCATCCTCGGCCCTGGGTCTCCCTGTTTGCCCCCCTGTCCGCCGGCTGTGACCACAACTGTGACAGACGAGCGTGCCCATCGCCCCCGACACCCCCACAGAGCTGACGCAGGAGACAGGGCAAGCCTGATTTTAGGGACTCTGGACTTTGGCTCCTTATTTTTCTATTCCAAGCCAAGCTGAAGGCTTCCAGACGGAAACAACACCTCGCAACGAGCAAGGCTCTGCTCAGGAGCTGGCACGCATGGTGGCTCAAAATAGCCCCAAATGATAGGCTGTTATCACATGCCGCGTCGCACTCGGGCGGCCAAACGCATCTGGAGATGCAGGCAGCCTCCGTACCAGTTTGCAGCAAACTGTGGCCCAGGCGCTCGGGGGGACCGTCCAGGGGGCAGCGCATAGAAACCCTGTCAAGGGTGCTGGCCGGGCTGGCGTTAGCTCGTGGCTTCCCCAGAGCCTCCCAGATGGAAGCACAGGCCCACCGAAGCTGGAGGTCCAGGTTCACAGCCCCGGCTGGCAGCGCCAGTGGGTTGACTCTGTCCCCACCCTGCTCTCCTGCATGGGGACAAGCGTGCCAGCTCCATCTCCCACCTCCTGTCCCCACTGCGGAGCCATGGTGGAGGTCCCACCCCCACACCCTGGCTCAGAGATGGACACACGCAGGGCAATGGGCCTGGCTCGCAGCCTCCCGACCTCCTGCAGGCCCGCTCGGCGCTGCCTCCAGCACCCCCTGTGTGTTTGCAGCTCTGCTCACAACCCATGTCACAGCATCTGTCAGCTGTCTGCACCCCACTTGGGTGCACACTTTTGCTCATTTCCCGCTTGTATCTCCAACACCCCAATCCCGCACAGTGCCGGGCACATAGCAGACTCTCAATAAACGTGCTCAAAGTACGAGCAGATGTTTGGGCATTCGTGGGGCCAGTGAATTCATGTAATAAAAAGAACTGGAGTTAAAGAGAAGTTTTGACAACTATGCTGGGAAAACGTTAACTTCTGGGGTTTCTAAACCAGTACTGGGGAACCCCAAGACTTATGGGAAAAAAGAAATTCTAAAAACTTTTATTTTTATGGTGTACAAATTTGTGCAAAAATATTAAAACTCAAACACCAACTTTTCAGTTTTGATTTTCACAAAACGAAGGTTCAAAGATGAGCCAGCATGCTTTAGAAATCTACCTGGTCGTGAAGTCAAGGACACAGGAAACCAGGACGGCTCTTGGCAGGTAGGGGCTCTGCACTCCTGGCCCAGGTCTGCTCCGGGCCACATGGCTCAATGGCAGTGGGCACCCACAGGCCACTTCAGTTCTTAAAAATAATTTGTCTTTCTTAAAAAACTATCCCGTATTTGGGGACACTCCTGTGTCTAACCAGGTGACAGACGGCCTCGAGAGACAGTCACGGAGAACCTATCTCATCTGGGGCCTGGGCGGGGTGCCTGCCCCACGAAGATGGGCTGGACTTCCAGGAACCCGTGACGCGTGGCAGGCGTGGCCGTGCCTTCCAGGGCAGGAGGCCGTGTGGAGCACTGTGCCGTGGGAGGCTGGGAGGACGGAGGAGAAAGAGGAGCGGAGGCTGCCTGCCGTGCTGGGACGAGGGCCCTCCGGGGACAAGCGTGGGTGCAGGGGGACAGGAAGGCAGTTTCTGGCACGGAGGAGATGCCCGTGACCGCCTCAGCAAAGAGCCTGATGCCTGAGACCGCCACATCATGACGCGCTTGAACGTGCGTTAGGTCAGGGCTGGATAAACGGAGAAGATCTGGAGAGATGATTTACAGTTGAAAAGCGTTATTATAACAGTGTTCCCTTCTGAAACGATGACACCCTTGACAGGGAAGGTCTTGGTATTCAACCCAGGACCAACGTACTGACTTGAGAAATACTTTTCTTAAGTCTATTGTGTATCTGACTGTGTTTCTTACAATTTAATTCTTAACTTGGCTGCCCTGTGACATCACATGCAAACTTCCTTTAAAATCTAAAATAATGAAATGGACACATTGGCTGTTAACTGCTGATGACATATCAAAAGGGTTTTGTAGGCTTCACAGGATTTTAAAACAAAATCTAATTTTATAACAAGTCTATTTCTCTTGAAACATTTCAAAATGTTTTCATTTGTTTCATAAATGATGGCACGGAAGTGTGTGGGGGTGGGGACGGGGAGCGGGACACCCTTGGGGGGATGGGGGGGAGACACGCGTGGGGGGTGGGGACTAGGGGGAGGAACATGTGTGGTGGTGGGGATGAGGGGAGGGACACGAGTGGGGGGTGGGGATGAGGGGAGGGACATGCATGGGGGTGGGGACGAGGAGCGGGACATGCTTGTGCGGGGTGAGGATGGGGACACGCGTGTAGGGGGTGGGGACGAAGGGAGGGACATGTGTGGGGGTGGGGACGGGGAGCAGGACATGTGTGTGGGGGGTGGGGACGGGGAGAGGGACGTGTACTGGGTGGTACAGGGAGACATTTTTTCAGTAAGAAAAAGGCGGGATCCCGAAGCCCGGGGTCAGGTTTGCAGGGAAGCCCTGCAGGTGTAAGAACAGACACCAAGGCCCTAATTGCCGTCAGGATGTGGAGTGAGGCAATCTGCGGGAAGGGAGTGGGTCTTCCATTCCACCCAGAACCGTAGCCCAGCTGCCTCTCAGGTCAGCAGCCAAGACAGTTTGAATGCAAGACCCAGAGCCAGAGGTTAGGAGGATTTTACTCCGTCAGGGGTTAGGGGTTTAGGAACTGCCTGGGAGCAGCAGAGCCGTCCCCGCCAACAACCCCGGCTCTGGCGCTCCGGTCCCCTGCTGCCGAGAGCGAGCGTGGGGGACGCGCTCCACATGGAGCTCGTGGGCAGGGCAGAAGCTGCTGACTTCACTCTTCCCTCCCGAACTGTTCCTGCGGCTAAAAACAGCCACAGAGCAGCCGCCACAGCAGCCGCCCTTCTGCGCGAGAAAGCTGGCAACGGGGTCCCTGCTGCAGGCTCGGGTACAGGAAGGATGAGGTGTCTGGGTTGTTGGAACACTACAGGGTAACAGCCCTTTTGGAAAGGAAAACGTCAGTTAGGAAAAGCTGATCTTTCAGACTTGCAGGCTGAAGACTCTGTACGACACTGGACGTCCTGTTAACTCAGGACCTTGAGCTCGATTTAAGGATGAACACACGTCCAGTCCTTAGAATTGCCCATACTGTATGGTCAGAACAAACCCGCTGGTGGAGCTGTTGTAAATGATAACAAGCCCCCTAAGAGTGAGCCCATCTGAGAACACACACACGTGTGCACACACACACACACGTGTGCACACACACGCTCCAGCGGCTCAAGCAGCCCCGGGGGGACGTGGGCTCCCAGGTGACCCCTGGCCCTGCCTCAGGCCGCTGGGGCTGGTGCAGCGTGGACTAGTAGGACACAAGCTGCCGCCAGGCAGACGCGTGGCTAGGACAGAAACAGTACCGTCACCCGGCCCCGGGGATGAGCAGAGGCAGGTGTCCCAGAGCCCGGCACCAACACTTACTGCTATTCGCAGGATCGATGCCTTCACCGAGGTCCATTTGTCCTGCCTCCGGTCTATGACCAGGATGAATCCGATGCCAGCATCCTGTAAGCTGAAACGAGCAGAGAGAGCTGCAGTTAGCGTGTGCAGCAGACTCAGGGCTTTCGCGAAGCGCCGAGAAAACCTTACATGGAGAGATTCCTCCTAGAATCCTGGGGCGGCTTCCGCACTGCACGGTAAAATGCATGCCAAGTAAGTGTCTGAGCAGACTGCAGCATTTCCACGAGCCTTGTCCACGCAACTTCCAGAACGTGCTCTTATCTAAAGATGGACAGATGCCTCCCATATGCTGCTCACACTCCCAGCCCCACGCCGGCCGTCTCACAGCACAAAGACCCCAGCAGACCCCCTCCTGGAGCTCCGTCACCTCTGCTCCACCCTAAGAGCCAATCATTTTTCTTTCCGGGTTGACCAGCTGGCTAAGCCCCCAAAACAAGTTTAATGATCCGTACATCACATCAGTCCTGGCCCGTGAGGTCCCTGCGTGTGTCCCCGTTATATAATCACTCTTGATGGCATGGCTACACTTTCGGGAGAAGATCCCCGAGGCATCCGCAGGCTCACAAGCATCTGTTGGGAACGGGAGGCAAGAAATGGCTCCTTCTAACAGCAACATCTGTGGTAGAGAGAATGCTGAGTCGCCGTGAAATGACAAGTCCGTCCTGCCTCAGCCCAACGCACGAGCCTGAGTCACCGCGGAGAACAGGGAGGTCCGCTTCCGCTGGGTAACTTCACTCCAAGCCAATGGTGCAGCGCCAGCCGCCACCGCCCGCCCATCCCCGCGGAGGGAAGATGGGCACGCCCAGGGGCTGGCTCGAATTGCCAATTCCCCAGAGTCTGTGAACGCATGTGAGGAAGCCACTTCTGGGTTTAAAGGAAAATCAGAATCCCACGGAGCACACGGGAAGATGCAGTCCGGAAAGGCTCTGCTGCCTGCACAATCACATAACAAGCCAGGGCGTCCACGTGTCCTTACTGAGGTGTCGGGGGCCACGGCGATGCACCGAGCAGTGTGCTGCCGGCTCCGTGGGCTCCCCCACGTCCAGCTGGCTACAGCTGCCTGGCTCAGTAACGGCAGAGGCCTTGCAGGTAAATGCACACAGACACCGCTTTCATCCGGAGCAGCCTTTCCGCGTGGAGACGAGAGCCCCCGCGTGCACACACGGCGAGAAGCCACGACCGCGTTTCACAGCTGCGTGGGGCGCCCCCCGTACAACTGTCTTCGGAGCTGGCTTAGCCCTCTTGCAGGGAAGGTCTGTTTGTCACTTGAGCGTCAGGGCCGGGAGCCAGGGCTCCACGGCGGTCTTGCTCCCCGCGCGGTGCCAGCCCGCTCGTCTGCTTCAGGCTGCGCAGGCCGGCGAGGAAGCTGCGAGGCGAGGGAAACGCCAGATCCCGGGCTCCATCCTGGGCCGGCCGCGGGAGCCCAGGGAGCCACGGCAGGGAGGACAGGAAAGAGCATCTCCGGGCGAGCTCCGCCCACAACAGGTGCTCTGCTGAGCCTCCCCCTCCCAACCAACCAGCCACCCACCCTTGTTGGAGGGGCTCTCACAGCCTCAGATGCGCTGAGCAGAGACTCACCTGGGCTCTCACCCTTCCTGACGTGGAAGAGAATGGAGGGCCCAGAGACGCTCGTTTCCACTGTGCACACCATGAACCACCAGCCCAAGAGAATGCACCCCCTTCTCTGGGAGAAGCAGTGCCAACGAGGCTGGGACGGGAGAGGGCTCGGGGCGGCTCCTCAGCGCACCACGGAGCATCTTGACTTCCTTTCCTCCAAAACGGGCACCCAAACAGTGCCCCCTCTTGGGGCCGCTGGGAGGGTTAATGGGCCGTTCCTGTAAACCCACCACGTGCTCGAGCACTGTGGATTCTCACTTGCTGCCCGACTCCGTGTCTCTCCTCTGTGGAGAAGAAGGTCCGACTCCGTGAACAAGGCATGATCCCTGCCTCCCCTTCTTGCTAAACCGGAGCTTTGATCCTGGTGGGGACTGCCTGTCGTCTGTGACGGGCAGGTCCCCTTCGTCATTCCACATCAGACCTCGGAACGCCACACCTCGTTTGAGCTCCCGAACCCAGAACATTCTCTCCCGTGGCCCAAACGCACCCATTTTCTGCCACAGAGCTCACCACGCTGGGCCCCATGCCGAGCCCCATGCCCTCAGCAGAGTGTTTGCGCTTATGCAACGCACGGCCACGTGGCAGGGCAGCCCCAGGGCCTCAGCCCCACTCCCCCACGTTGCTTCCACACTGCCACTGTCGTAATCGGAAGACCAGCCTCACAAACAGGCATTGATCAAAATACAGCAAGAAACCCGCCACCAACAGCCCAAATTCAAAAAAACAAATAAAATTACAGGTGAAATACAAGAGAGGGGGTAGTGCCTGGGGGGCTCAGTCAGTTAACTGTCTGACTCTTGGTTTCAGCTCAGATCTTGATTTCAGGGTCGTGAGTTCAAGCCCTAAAAAACGAACACACACACACACACACACACACACACACACACACACACACACAGAGTGTGTTACATTAACTTGTCCCCCAGGCCAGGCAGGGACCCTCTTGTCCCTCTTGTGCTTCGGGACTGCCAAGGGCAGATCTACTTCTTTTAATCCTCTTGATGGTCCCCTGAGGTAGGGACCACTATCTCTCCAGCCCAGAGCCGAGCAATGGAGGCTCAGAGAGGTTGAGTCACTTGCCTAAAGTCTCACAGCAGATGAGCACAGATGGGGTGAACCCCGTGGTCTGGCTCTGGGTGCTGTTGGTCACCTGCAAGCCACCTCCCAGGCCAAGTCTACCCTGTGGAACAGAGCAGCCCCCTCCTCCCTCCCATCCCCAGGCATACGTCCAGGGGACAGGGCGGCTCACGCTTCGATCTCTGAGAAGCCACCCCCCAGGGAGCTCGGTGCTCCAGGCCTTGGGCTGGTGGTGCTGAAGGGGGCGGCCGTGGGGGAAGCTGGCAGCCACAAGGAAGTGTTCCTAGTGTGCAGGACACACACAGCCCAGCGGACGCACAGACACCTGCCTCCAGCCCCTAAAGAGTCGGTGAGGCTGGTGAGCTCACTTCTGGCCCCAATAATCAAAAGAGGCACAGAGCTCTTGCAAAGTCTGTTTCTGGGACTCGGCCACACTGGTGCCCTCTCCCACACCTGGGTGGCCTTGGTGGCCCAGGCCCACAGCCCTGTCATGTGGGTGCACCCTCCCCATCCCCGGGCGGGAGCAGGGAGCAGCGTGAGAACAGTCTGGAAGCAAGGGCGGGGCGGTCCCCTGATGGTGACGTCTGTGGTCAGCTGCATCCCATTTGTCCTGCTCCTGGCTTAGCTGCATCTCGTTGCCCAGACCCGGCAGGGAGTGTGGGACTCGCCTGTTTACGCCAGGTCGTCACAGAGCCGGGCAGGTGGAGTCACAAATGGAAGCCAGGATCACAGGGCGAGAAAGCCTCAGCAGAGAGTGGCCGTGTTGGGCCAGCAGAGGGACGGAGCACCCATACAGGTCACAGCCTGCTGCTTCTCAAACGGCAGCGTGCACACAGGACTCCTAGGCTGCTATGTACGCAGACCTGGGTGCAGGAGGCCTCAGTGGGGCCACCTTTCTAACGAGATCCTGAACGCTCCTGCTGGTCCGGGGCCACACCTGCGTGGCCAGTCCTGCGGATGAGCCCTGAGGGCTTTCTATGACATAGAGATGCCGGCCCTGATCCAGCTTCTGTCCTAGGAGAGCCCGGAGCAGGTCCGGACACTGGGGAATGGGGGGCTGCTGCTGGACCTGGGGCCTGGGTGGGGTCAGCAGGCAAGTGAGGACGGGGCGGGGGGGGAGGGTGAGCAGCCTGGGAATCAACTGTCCCCAGACTCACGATGAGGTGACATCGGGGTGGAGTGGAGTTGGGGGGCCCAAGGACACAGTAGGGAGGTGTGGGGGGGTGGGCATCATGCTAGCAGGAGGGGGTAGAGGGGAGCACTCAGGTGGGGGCTGGCAGGGTGCACACGGTGACATCTAGAGGAAAGGCCGTTAAGAAGAAGTCTTGGGGCACCAGGACTTCCGGGAGCAGCAGAGGGCTGGGTGGGGTCCCGTCGACGCCCCTTCCACCCCGTGGCTGGTCCCCTTCCGTGGCTTGCACAGGGCGGCGGGGCTCTCAGGAGACAACTTGGGGGGCAGCTTCCCACAGCAGCTTGCAACCCACGCTGGCCACACGCATGGTTTGGGCACGTGGGGTGCCCGTCACAGGAACCTACAAAAGCCCATCACCAGGATTAAGGATGCTTTCTGACCAATGGTGCCCTCTTGCGGTCGGAAGTGAAGGCTGCCTGAGACCCAGGCAGGCCCGGGGTGCCGCACCAGGAATGTGGGGGACAGGCCAACTTCACAGGCTGCGCTAGTGGGCAAGTCTAGGAACCCCCCACCCTCTCTCCTCCCTAGGCATGGCCACGGGGTCCCAGCCACCTGCCGGGAGGGGATGTTTGGGAATCCTCCTTGCCCGGCTTTCTGAGGGGGTCAGAGCAGGGGAGCAAGTCCTGGTGCTTTTCTGGTCTTCTAGAAGCCGGGATGATGGGCCGGTCCTAAGAAAGCCCTGCTTCACGCAAACCCATCAATATTGGGACATCTGTCTTCCCATGAGCTCAGTCCAGACTTCAAGCACCATAGGGAGGGGAGCCTGGAGTTGTCCCCTGGACTCAAGGGAGGCTGTGGGCTGCACCTGCTTCCCTGCTGGGCACTCTGCATGCTTCCTGAGCCCCGGCCCCACTGGGAGAGCCCTCGCTGCCCCCCTAGCCAGAGCGTCACCCGAGGG
This sequence comes from Ursus americanus, assembly GCF_024610735.1. Classification (NCBI taxonomy): domain Eukaryota; kingdom Metazoa; phylum Chordata; class Mammalia; order Carnivora; family Ursidae; genus Ursus; species Ursus americanus. The sequence goes on from NC_142136.1 coordinate 944,572, forward strand.
TGCTTGACCCAGTTGTTTGAAGTTAGTGGGTGTGGGGGGAGGGGCGCATCGGGCTTGTTCCACACCGCCTCCTTCCCTGGGCAGACAAGCGGCTTCTTAGGAAAACAGCTGGCATTAAGCTGATGGTTTTGGACAAACCACGGGCTCACCTTTCTTGCTTCCTTTTAAACTGGGAATTAGTGACCCCACTGCTTGGAAGGGCTGGGACAGGATCACGTGACCCTCTCACTGGGCAGACCCAGAGGTGGGCCTTTCTGGGGCTCCGTAGCTAGGCTGGGGTACACCGGGAAGGACCCCTGTGACCCCAAGCTGCCTCTGTCCTTGTGTGCGTGAGGGAGAGCGTTTGGTCACATGCCATCTCTGGCGGCCGCTGTGGGTCGTTTGATGCCTCTCCTGGAACCTCTGATCTGACGCTGACTGACCACACACCACTCACGTGTGCCTCCTGCCCGTGTCCTTCCGTGCCTGGTCCCCCACCCGGCTCTCAGGTAGACACGGGGCTCCTGAACACGTCAGCCCCCCTCCAGTGCCAGCCCAGCTACAGGGGCCTTGAGTTCACCTCTGCCCTGCACTGGAGGCAGGGGCCACTGCTCCCCTCCCCACACCCCTCCAGCCCGCCGAGGGTCCCTGTCTCCTGCACCCAGTGCTGAGGACCTGAGGGTCCGCTGATCTGCACCAGTCCCTCACCTGCCAGGGCTCATTCCCTCGCTCCCATGTCCACACTCACACACCATCCACGGCCCCTCACCAATCCCACTGGCTTGCAACTTTCCTTCCACCAGCAGCAAAACGGTCTCCTTAACTGTGGCAACAAATCCCTTTACAGAAGTTAAACTTTTGCCTCGGAAAGATTGATATGCAGACGGACACAGTCAGGTGTGTCCTGACTGACCTGCAGCAACCAGCCCAGAAAACCAGCCCACAGACAGCCAGGCTGCCATCAAGAAGTCACCCCTGCAGGAAGGTCACTGCTGTCTCCAGCAGCAATCCTGGAAGCCAGACACCACCTCCCCCCTGCCCCAGGCCACCTGCCCCCGATGGCCGGGATGTGGTCAGTCACCGCCACTTCCCCAACTCTTGTCCTGAGTCCTGGGGCCAACCAGAGAAAGCCCAAGGTGCTTGCCTGACCATCCCACAGGTCCCGCTTCTGGTTAGCTATTCCGGTGTCCCGGCCAGCGCCTACGTCAGCCCCCGAGCTGTCCCCGGCCGGTGCCTATGTCAGGGCCCCCCCACCCCAGAGCCATCCCAGCCAGTGCCTAGACCAGGGCCCCCAACCCTGAACCGTTCCCGGCCAGAGCTCATGTCAGCCCCCCTCCCCCCACCAGCCATCCCTGTGCCGCCCTGAGCTCTCCCCGCCCCACCTGCCTGAGTCTCTGCCACACGCACGTGTCGGTGGCCTGGCCAACGCCCTGCTGCCGGGAGCTCTGATTCCACAGCCTCTGCTGTTCTCACCTGGGGGACTGCACATGTCTCCACCCGTCTAACTCAGAATAGATGCGTATGTATCAATCAGTGCCTCCAAAATGCGGTTGTGGTCATCTGGGCCCCAGGGTCAGGGTGCCCATGGGTGAGCATCGGGACATGCAGCTTCCCGGGCCTGTGAAGCCACGGTCTCCCCACCTTGGAGCAGAGGGCTCCTGAGGCCCTGGAGTATCACCCCAGACCTGCACCGTCCAGTCTGCTGGGGGTGCGGCAGCCGCTCCCCAGGGCAGGACCCCGGGCCTCAGGACGGATGTGGTCTGAGGGTCCCACACCACTAAGTCAGGTCTGTATCTCTGAGCGATGTTTCCTGGAATGCAAACACTTAAAGGTCATAGCAAGCCAGGCAGCCTCATGGTCTGTGTGGAAAGAGAAGGTGAAGGGTTTAAGGAGAGACAGCAGCCAGGCGGGGTGTTCAGAGCACCCACAGCTCCCGCTGGGCCTGGGGCTCACGGCCCGTAGCTGGAGAAGGGCGAGAAGGGACCACGGCTACACTGGATGCCTCACCAGCGTCAGGGCTGGGGTGACAGTGAGCATTTCCGAGCCCAGGAGGCTGGCTCAGTGCAGGCACCGCAGGAGACAAGGCCGGTGGTGGTGGGCAGGCCTGGCAGGAGGCGGAGTCACAGGCTGGCACGTGTCCCAGACCATCCCTGGCCGGTGGCAGGACAGCTGTCAGGCACGGCACAGCCCTCCATGGCAGGGCCCCAGGGTCCCTGAAGGCTGGGCCAGCCTGGGGGCCAGGCAGGTGTCTGGGTGTGGGCGGCAGGGCGGGAGCCCGGCCTCAGGCAGGAGCTGCCCCTCCCAGGCCTCACTGAATCACAGCAAGGCCTCTCTCTCTCTCCCCGTCACCCTACGGTCAGACACCAGTCTACAGATGTTAGCAGATGTCGAGAGACCTTGTCTTCCTCTGTAAGGAGATGTCGTGGGCACCTTTCTCTGCCCGTGTGACTCAGAGGCCCAGGTCTGAACACTGAGAACGTGATCGATCCCCTGAGCTCTGCATCCTGAACTTCCGGGCTGTTTTGTCTCTCTTCTTAGGATTCAAAAACTTGCCCTGTTATACCATTTTTGCAACATGTTTATCTAATACTGGTCAGTGTTTCATCCCAGAATGCAAAACAGAGAAAAAAACTCCAAGCGCCTTTTAAAAACCCTCCCGCACACGGTAACCTATTTGTTCCGAGTCACACGGGCTCCCGTCAGGGCTGCTGAGCCGCAGGGGGGCGTCGCGTGAGCTGCAGGTATGCGGGCGCCGGTCACAAAGCAATGACGTCACCTCTCCTTCACAGAGGAAGGAACAGCCCATTTCAAAAACCCCGCAGGAACTTCTCTGAAGAGCCTGAAACCTGGCATTTTTATGTTCTTTATATTCCAGCCCCCTCCCCCCATATCAATTTGTTTTTGACAAAAACAAACACAGAAAACCCAACTATGATATCAGTGAGTCACCCTGAATGTACCTGGAACGTAACTTGTGACGTGGGGCGGGAGCTGGAACACGCACGGGCCGCCAGCAGCTCCGCCGTCCTGGTTTACGCGAGCCCACACAGCGCGTGAGGGAGCCGGGCATTCTATCTATTTTCAGAGGCCGATTTCTAACCCAGCTCAGAAACATCGCTTCCTCCACCAACCGACGGATCAGCAGTGCGGTCTGTCCACATGGGCGCACCACAGACGGAGCTGGTGGGCGGGCCAGACACAGAAGGACACGCCCCGTAGGATCCCGCTTCCGTGCGGCTCCTGGAGTGTCGGATTCACGGTGTTGAACAGGACGGTATCACTTCGGGGAGCAAGAAGGTTCTAGAGACGCGTTGCACAACAACGGGAACATACTTAGCACTGCTGGCCGGTGCACGGAGAGATGGTTATGGTGGTAAGCTGTATGTTACGAATATCTACCATCATCTTTTTAATCGCTATTTAAAAAATCCTAAAAACCACATAAATCCCTTAAATACATTATAAAAAGGGGGGGCGCATACTGTCAGCCAGTTCTTTGCAATCATGGAGTGAACTGCTCCCCAGGGCCATAAGGTACCACCCTGGGAAGTCAGACGCATGCAGAGAACCTTCCGGAATCTCATTACCTGCCTCAGGCTCATGCTGCAGGCCTGGAACACAGCAGTCCAGGACCTGGGCCCTCTTCTTCCTTTCGCTGCTCGCAGCCCAGACTTTATCTACCCTGCGTCTGCCTCAGGCATCTCCTCTCCACCTGCAGCTGAAACCTGAGGGCCGCCTGTCCCCTGCGCCCCCTCCAGCCCTGTGGGGCGGACGTGCTGCAGGATGACAGCGGCCAAGGAGGGCTTCCCAACCCGCAGCCCATGCCTCAGCGTGGTTCCCTCCCAGCAAAACGTCTTTATTTCCAAGTAGGGCAAGAGCCGTGGTCTCCGCTCTTGGGCAGGAGCCAGCATACTAATCTCCTGCCCTTTTCTTCATAAATCAGGACGTGGCCGCTGGTGACCTGATCCCCTGTCATGGACGGAACCGGTCCACATCTGAGCTGCCCAGCGTGGCCACATGTGAACAAAAATATGGGGAGCATGACCAACTCCTGAATTTTCCCCTTCAGTCAGTTTTCATTTTTAAGTGTAAATGGCCACACGTGGCTATGGCTATCACACCAGGTGGCAGTGACAGAGAAGGGTCATCACAACAAAGAAGGGGGCTGCAGGGGACGGGCAGGAGCAGCGCATGGCCAGGAAGACAGAGAGACAGTGTGGAGGAGGCCAGCGCGGTGGGCTGTGGTCACTGAGCTCCCAGAGCTTCAGGCCACGTGGGATGACGGGCTGAACAAAGTCGTGGACAGCAAAACCCTTTTACTTGCTAGTCACGGAGCTGGGGGAAGGCCCTCCCCACCGTGGCGTCTGAGAGGCGTGACACACGGCCCACCCCCAGGCGTTCCATCTCAGAACCCAGAACCAGCTACACCCTGGACAGAGGCCTCTGAAGGGAGACGGGAGCACAGGCGAAGTCGTGTTCGGTGGGCAGGTTTGATGTGATTCAGCTACTAACGGCACGGGCTCCCCGGGGCTGCCCGGAAGGGTCCCCGTGACACGCTCTGGAGAGGAGCGGGGCCGTGCCGGGCGCGCCGTGCCTCCCAGCGTGGAGACGCGTGCGCCTGGATGCAACGAGGTTTCGACCGTACCAAACTCTGACCTACGTGGGGACGGAGGCCGGCGGTAGGTGGGACTTCCACTTCTCACGTGCACAGTGTGAACTGTTCAGTACATACCTACACACGCACACTATCCGTCTACACTCAGACGTCACGGCAAATCCAACCGGAAATCACACTGGCAGCAGGAAATAAGGTGCTTCCTGGGCACCTGCTTCTCCACTTCATCTCAGTGCACGCAAACCGTGTGCGGGCGCATGTCCGTGCCAGCATGTGCACACATGTGCGCATGCATGTGCGCACGCGTGCGTGTACTTGCATGTTTGTGCACACACGTGTGGGAGGGCTATATGTGCCCAGCACAGAGGCCAGCTGGGGCACAGGATCTCTCTCTCCCTAGCAGCTAGGAGATTTGAACCAGCCAAGGAAAGTCAAAGTCATTGTCAGCTTCAATGAACTCCAGAAGCTCCTGAATTATGATTTAATTGTGCTGAGGAGAGACCGTGGAGGAAAGTGATCTTCCAAACACTGGGGGGGAGGGGTGCATGAGGCCTCCGGGGCCCAGCACAGGTGGCGGGGGGGGGGGGGGCCCTGCGCGGTTCCTGTGTGGAAGGGCAAGTCCAGGGCTGCTAAATCGGTTTTTCAAAGAGAAGTCCGAAATCTCTCAATGTTGGCAATTCTATGCACATGTGACTCTGCATAAGTGTGCGTGTGTGTGCGAGCGTGTGTGTGCATGTGCACGTGTGAGTGTGTGCATATGTGTGAGTGTGCATGTGCATGTGTGAGTGTGCATGTGCGCGCGCATGTGCACGTGTGAGCATGTGCATATATGTGTGAGTGTGCATGTGCACGTGTGAGCGTGTGCATATGTGCACATGTGAGTGTGCATGTGTGTGCATGTGCACATGTGAGCGTGTGCATATGTGTGACTGTGCATGTGCACGTGTGAGCGTGTGCATATGTGCACGTGTGAGTGTGCATGCGTGTGTGCATGTGCACGTGTGAGCGTGTGCATATATGTGCGAGTGTGCATGTGCACGTGTGAGCGTGTGCATATGTGCACGTGTGTGCATGCGTGTGCACGTGTGTGCATGCGCAGGGTGAGCATGTGCATATATGTGTGAGTGTGCATGTGCACGTGTGAGCGTGTGCATGTGCGCACGTGTGAGTGTGCATGCGTGTGTGCATGTGCACGGGTGAGCATGTGCATATATGTGTGTGCACGTGCACGTGTGAGCGTGTGCATATATGTGTGTGCACGTGCACGTGTGAGCGTGTGCATATGTGCACGTGTGAGTGTGCATGCGTGCGTGCGTGTGTGCACGTGCAAGTGTGCATGTGTACGTGTGAGCGCGTGCATATGTGTGCGCGTGAGTGCGTGTGTGCACGAGTGTGCGTGTGCACGTGTAAGTGTGCATGTGCGAGCGTGTGCATATGTGCGTGCGTGAGTGTGCGTGTGTGTGTGCACGTGTGAGTGTGCATATGCACCTGCCTGTGTGAAGTAGCCTTGAGTGACTCTGTTTGTGGGGACGGATGGGATCACACTGAGTTTGGAAACTACTTTGGCCACAGGGTGGGTAGGACAAGACCAGCTCCACCACCAGGTGAGAGGAAAGAAGGAGGTGGCTTGGAAGGGGAAGGAGTCCAGGGTGTGGCATGCATGAGAGGGAGGGGGTCCAGGGTGTGGAAGCAGGAGGGGGAGGGGGGTCCAGGGTGTGGAATGCAGGAGGGGGAGGGGGTCAAGGGTGTGGAACACAGGAGGGGAAGGGGGGTCCCAGGTGTAGAACTGCAAGAGTGGGAGGGGGTCCAGGGTGTGGAATGCAGGAGGGGGAGGGGGTCAAGGGTGTGGAACACAGGAGGGGAAGGGGGGTCCCAGGTGTAGAACTGCAAGAGTGGGAGGGGGTCCAGGGTGTGGAATGCAGGAGGGGAAGGGGGTCAAGAGTGTGGAACACAGGAGGGGGAGGGGGGTCCCAGGTGTAGAACTGCAAGAGTGGGAGGGGGTCCAGTGTGTGGAACTGCGGGCGGGGGAAGGGGGAAGGGGTCCAGGGTCTGGAACTCAGGAGGGGGGGGTCCAGGGTATGGCATGCATGAGAGGGAGGGTGTCCAGGTTCTGGAAGGCAGGAGGGGGAGGGGGTCCCGGGTGTGGAACACAGAGGGGGATGATGTCCAGGTTTAGAACCACAGGAGCAGAGGGGCAGAGAGGTTCAGGGGCTGGAGCCTGGGGCAGCTGTACCCCCTGGCCGGGCTCTGTAATCCCTGTCCCGGTTTGCTTAGTAATGGACTAAAAGAACATGGTTAGACATAAGAGAAATCAAACTGGTGCCACTTTTGTTTCTATGGAGTAATTCCCAGCAGCGTAAATATGTCTTTATGTCTTTCATCTTAAACAAAACCTGGTCCTCGTCCCTCTCTCCAGCTGCCTGGCCCCTCTCTTTGCTTCCCTTGTCTCCGAGTCTTCTCTGCCAGTTTTTGTTAAATTTAGTCCATTCGATATATCGCTCCCAACCCTCCATCAAGACTGTTCTCGCCAGGGTCCCAGCGGCCTGCTGTCCTGAGACTCGTGCCGAGGTCCAGGCTCTGACGCTACTTCCCCACAAGGCGACCATACCGTGCCCGGCTGCAGCTGGGACACCTGGGAGGGAGGGGCCCCTAAGCAGCTGCAGGCCCCATGCAGGTGGTCGCCCCAGCTGGGACACCGGGGGGCTCCCCTCCTCGCCCCCACCTGACCCAGGGCCTCACCCCACGAATGCCCATGACTCCCAAACCTAGAGGCCGCTGGGACCGCGCATCCAGGTTCACATGCAGCTCCCGCCTCCTCCCGGCTCCTTCCCTGCTCGGGTGACCGCTCCCCCAGACCTTGGGGCCATGTGCCCTGCTGCCTCCTGGTGGGGACACCACGCTGCCCGGGGACTGCAGCCCCTCCCACAACATGCCTTTGCCCCCTTTCACTGACACGAACCCCTCTTGAGGGGGCCCCGAAGGCCAGGGTGCCAGCCACTCCCCCCACGACTGGGCCCCTCACCTCCCTTCTCTCTCTTTCCACAATTCACACCCCTGTGCACAACCGGCTTCATTCCCTGAGACATAAGTAGCGGGATTTTATTTTGTTCACCGTTGGATCCAAGTGTGCCCGGAACTGGATGTTTCTCACAGAGACAAGGTGACCGGCCCAGGGCACCTCTCTCTGGCTTCCTCTCTGCCTTGCACAGGTCTGCGCACAGGTCACAGAGACCACCCGGGCGGCCGGGCCTGGCAGACGGTGCTGAGTGAGCCCCAGGAGGAACGGCCAGCGTCCTAGGGATCTGGACGGCGAGACCCAGCCCTCAGCCCAGCCGAGAGCTCACCGGGCCGCCTGCACAGCGGCCACCACGGCCACCACGCTGCTGGACGCCGGCGGACTGCTGCCGAACGCTCCCGGCACCTTTCCACGTTCCCTCCACTGAGGTTTTCCGAAGACCGCGAAGGCATTTCCTGCTCACGTGCATGTGCTGCACGTGGACAAAGCCCGCCATGGTGCGAAGCGGGATTTCAACAGTAACTGCCAGTCGGCGTCGGAGCGGAAGCCGGGGCATTTGCACTAACGTGAGGACGACCAGTGCAACACCTGGTACCGCGTTTTCGAAGATGAAATTAAAGCTGGGTTTAAACACCGTGAGTTAACGTCTCAGAGAAGCAGTCTGTGTGTGAGCTCTGCGTTCGGCTGTCACCTCCATGGGAAAGCCCACGCCAGGCCGTCCTCCTGTCCTTCCAGCTGGCGGCAGCATCAGCCGCGCAGCCACAGTGCACACCAGCCCATGCGAGGGGCTCCTCCCTGAGTGCTTGAAGGGGCCCCGCCCAACTCCCCGACCCTTGGGTCAGGACAGAGAGCTGCACAGGGGAGCTGCACAGGGCCGAGCGATGGCCCCACTCGTGTGCCACGGTCTCCCGCCAGCACCGGCTGGCCCTCGCCCTGGAGACGTGGGCACAGGGCCTTGGCTTTCCCTGCGTGCATGGTTTCTGCCCCGTGGTTTTGGTGAGCACCGGGCTGTGCCGGAATGCAGCTGGTCCAGGCTCCGGAGGAAGCTCGCACTTTCCTTTTCCTTAGAGCTCTGCCCAAACAGTTCTCTCTTTCAGAGCCGGCCTCCTCAGCGGCACCTGGCACCCGGCAACGGCAACCGTAGGGGTCGGGATGGACAACCCGCTGGAGGAGGCGAGAGGCCGTGCATGCCCGCCTGGTGCCCGGATGGCACCCAGCACCCGATTCCTCTCCTTCTCTGGGCCCCTCGTGCCCTTGGGGGCCCTCAGCTGTCTTCTCAGATCACAGGCATGTGGGTCGGGCGGGCCCAGATCCGCCTCTCGGGCACTCGCACTATCACTCTCCTCCGGAAAGAAGGGAAACGTGAGTGAACCACACGCTGACCAACGCCCACTGCGCAGCCTTGTCTCTGGAAACGGAGCCTGGGGCTCCAGGCCTCAAATACGCAAGGCGGCCTCTCGGCCAGCTGGACAGCACCACGGAGCTGCAGAGCCGACGGCACTTCCTTCCCTCTGCCCTCGCACATGAGCCCTGCACGTGTTCTTGGAGACCAGGCTTCCGAAAAGGGCTCATTCTGCTGGGGATAAAAGAGGAGAGACAGAGGCTCTCTCCTAATCAAAGTGGGGAGCTCAGGGGCCTCTGAGTCAGGCAGCTTGTTCATTCATCTGCAAACTCAGGTCACTAGTCCAGCACACCTTTACCACGTGCCTGCCGTCCCCTGACCTCGGGCAGACGTGGACCAAAACCACGCTGTCATACCACCATATCAGGTAAGATCCGGGAAGCCGGGTGGGCAGGGGGCCCTGAGGATGGAGGGGCCTGTTTCTTTCTCTTGGTAGGTGTGATGGAGAATCTCCCCGAGGAGGGGCTCTGAAGCATGAAAAGGAGCCGCCTGAAGTGGCCCACCAAGGGGCAGCAAGTGCAAAGGTCCTGAGGCCAGACAGTCTGCCAAGACCAGTGGGGGGGGGGACTCCTGGGTAAGGAGATGTGCAAGCCTGGAAGGCCCGAGAGGACTAGCAGTCCAGATGTCCCCTCCCCAGCATCACACCTGCTTGTGGCCTGGGGAGAGGGCTCGCCTCTACATCAGACCTGGATCATCAGCTGTCAACATTTCCAGATATAACATGATTCTTTGACTTTCAAAACATCTAAGAGTGACCAGAAACAAAGTGCCCTGTGACCCCTATCCTGCCCTGAGCCGTCACTGCAGCCAAGCCACCACTGCCCGCTGTGTGCCCTGAGTCTTGAGCTGGCCACTGCCTCTCTTGGACTCAGGACGAAACCCACCCAGAAGACCAGGGACAGCACGGGTGTCCATGGTCAGCTGCCAACCCCAGCCGCCCCCCATTTTCTCTCTAAATCCCTTGAACGTGTTCTTCCTTAAAACCACTGCAAGTCATTTCACACTCAAGGGGCTGCCCTGTCTCGCGGGCAAGTCCCAACATGCCTGCCTCACATGCCTGCTGCCGTGCACACAGGGGGCCGGAGTTACCGTCCTGGGTCCCTGCCATGTCTTCGAACCCTGGCGTCCCGGCATCCCTTCCCCAAGGACCCTCCTCGGTGCCTCTCCACAGGGAGCCCACATCTTCCCACCAGCTCCTCCTGGTGAGCTTACACTCCCGCCTGGTGGCCTCGGGGGGAGGGTGGGCCTGAGATGCCGTCCTGTCTCTGATCCCGAGGCCCAAGGACAACGAAGGGAGACACTCTGAGGTATTGCGGCCCCACCAGGAAGCCCCTTGAGGGTGCACGGCCAGCCCAGGGGCCCCAGGAGACGCCTCCGTCGTCCCTGCTCCCAGGCTCAGCAGCCCGGAGCCCGGTGCTCGGATAGAAAGGACGGCAGACCCCACGCAACCCAGGCTGTGACCCCACCTTTCTCTTGCCAGATGACCCCTCAGCACCCACGTCCCTGAGGAGGGCTCACCACCCCCACCCCCCGGTTGCTAGAAGAATCTAGGTCCCCCCAACACTGACAGGTGATGGGTTGTCACTGGTTGGCAGTTTTCATTCAATAGGAACCAGCCAATTGAACTTGCTGTTTTGGTCTGTTTTCTGGATTAGATTAATTCACAGAGCTCTAAGTTTCACAAATTCAGAAACCTGTCGTTACGGACACTGAGGAATGAGGACGGCATCCTCGTGTCCTCGTCCTGCACTGCAGCTGACCGCCTCCTCGCCCTGATGTCACCAAAGGAGCGAGGTCACCCGCGAGGCGGTCCAGAGCCATGGTGTTCGTTCATTAGAGTGTGAGATCTACATCCTCACTTCTCGGGGTGCAGTGGGTGCCCCAGGCTGGCCCCAGGCGGTGTGGTGGGCGCCCCTCGGCTCGTGGATGTGTAGGACGCCCCTGTGCGGCCGGGGAGCTCATGAGGAAGTTTCCCTGCCTTTCTGGAAGATGGGCTCTGCTCTGCTCAATAAAGCAGGACCACAGCTGGGGGAGTCGTCTCTCGGGGCAGTTCTCCCCCCGTGAGGGCGTGAGGCCGAGCCCCAGAGGCTCTCAGAGCCACCTCTGCGCTGTGGCCTCCTTCCCGTGGAACGAAAGCCCCTGCCGCTCGCGGCGGCCCTGTCTGTCCAACGGAGCGAGGCGAGGTCCCCGGGCTCCGTCGGACCCCAGGTGGTGGGGCTGGAGCCGACCTCTCCCGAGGGGAGGGGCGGGACGCCTGCTCTGGACCCCACGGGTTCCGCGTGGGCCGTGAGCCCCTCAGCACCACCTCCTTCCCTGACAGAGCCCTGGGGCTCAGCGACACGCACCTGGGGATGCTGGTGAGGTAGGTCATGACATTCTGGAACTCCTTGTCGGGGACGTCGCCAAACGCCGGGTAGTCCGGGAAGGTGATGACGGGGCTGCCGTCCTGCCCGCGCCCACCTGGGGAGAGAGCGAGGCGGCACTTAGTGCGGGCGCCTTCCCCGAGCGCCAGCGTCCGCGGAGAATGGACGGCGTTTTGTCAAGGCTGTGCTCGCTTATTAGGAAAGAAGTGTGTGCTTTTCAAGGAACCCCTTGGTGTGGACAAGAGTGACATGCATTCCAACAATCCCCCATTATTCTGCCGCCACGGGGCAGCCGCCAGAACACGCAGTGCATTTCCTCCAGAATGTTCCCTATGCCTCCTTCCACACGATTGTGCCGCTCCCTTCCACGGCGTCCTGCTTGCTCGCCGGCGCTGAGAAGCACGGTTCTCTGTGCTGGGAGCTGCTTTCAACCCCGCACGACACCTGGTCTCCTGCCCGAGCGGACCTCCTAAGGCTCTGTGTGGGTCGACGACCCACCGCTTCAGACAGCTCAGGTCTGAAGGGGGCCGTCCCTTTGGCAGCGTGAGAGGGGAGAGCACCGGGTGGGCACGGCGAGCAGAGGACGTTGGCGGCGTCAGTGTGTGGCGCGGGGCCTGGGAAGAGGCGCTGGAAGAAGAGGCTGTTTGGTCTGGGGCTCATGTGCTCTCAACTGTCTCACAACGCTCCGGAGAGGGGCTGACAGTACGCAGCGGTTGCCAGGGCCCGGGCTCCGGGTCTGCCTGCTCGCCGGTGTCCGGGGCAGCGGGAGACGGCACCCTGGAGGGATGCGCCCATGTCTCCTGCCCCGGCCACCCGTCCTGGCCTGTCCGATGCCACGTAAGTGATGCCGTGTTAGTCTCCAGGCTGGGCTGCAAGACTCGGCAGCGTCTGCCCTCCCTGCTTGGAGCTCCCTCCTGGATGCTGACCACCCCAGGGCAGCAGCCCCGTGGCCTCCATGCAGAGGAAGCCCGCACTGCCAGGGAGGGAGCGGCCGGCTTCATGCAGGGGCCCCAAAACACCACGTGTGTGCGTGTAGCCCCCTGACGTTGCGGCCGGCCAGCGCCACACAGGGCAAGAGAACCACGCGGCCGGCCCTTCCTGAATTCCCACCCAGGGAGTTAACAATAAACCGGTAAAAGGGGTTGTTTCGAGCTCTCTAAGCTTTGGGGCAGCCTGAGCGGTGAGCATGGGCTCCCCACATCCTGGATCTCATGGAAGTGCACACGGGCAGCCCCCCGCCACGGCTGGGGCCACTGGGCACTCCTGGTGTTTCTCAGGCGTATCCTGCGCTATCCTGCTGAATTATGATGACGTCCAAAAGCAGCAAGTGTGACGGACGTTGATGGAATGATGCTGAAAAGCTGACTCTGTCTGGGAGATCCGGGGGAGGAGGAACTCCTCCTGATGAATGCAGGGCACACCAGGCAGGCGCTGGGAGGGGGGATGGGGTCAGGCGCACCCCGGACCAGTGCCGACATTCACCAAGGAAGGTGCCGGGTGCGGCATGAAAAGGGATGGTCCCCTGTCAGTGTCACTCAGCCAAATCCCTGGACTCAGACTCCTCATGTGGGAGGAGCCCGGCCCCCATGAGGCCCAGCCGGCTAGGTCAGGCCCACGGAGGACGATCTCACAGCCACCGAGGGGGAACCTTCGTCACGTCTGCACAGTCCCTCCCCAGCCGCTGGCGGAGTTGTGTCCGAAGGGGCCTCGGGGCCGGCCTGGGGCCTGCCTCCTCCCCAGATAATGCCAAGAGGTGGTGGTGGGATTATGACCTGGAGGAAGGTCGAAGTCATGAGCTGGTCACTGGCACACTATAGCCATGAGCCTTTGGGGTCCTGAAGGGGCGAGAACAGGTTGGGGAGATGGGGGGAGCTGGCAGAGGGCCCACAGCCTCTTGCCACTGGGCACCAAGACCCCCATACTGTCGAGGGGTTCTCACTTCTCTAAAGGACACCCCTCTCTCCTCCGCCCTTGGGGCAGCGCCCCTCGCAGTGACCGAGGCACCACATGAAACAACGCCGTGTTAATGTTGATGAGTCCCCCTAGAAACCCCCATCCTGCTGACAACCTCCAGTTCCCACGGGGCCCCTGAGCTCCAGGGTCACACGTCAGGACCCGGCCAGAGGAGCAGCTCCCAGCTCAGGAGATGGCAAGTGAGCTGGGGAAGGGCCAGGCCAGCCCTGGGGACACGGGGCTGGTCCGGGGGCTCAGGAGGGGAGAGGGCTGTCTGCGCGTAGTGCCACGTGCCTGAGAAGGGGAGGGCCTGACTGACGGCACAAGGAACCTGTGGCAGGTCGTCTTGTCCAGACGGGGGCCCCCCATGCAGCCATGAGGGCGGCCGCACAGGTGCAATCACACCCTTCGCCCCACGATGCGCCAGCACTGTCCAGTGGCTGGGGTCGTGCACCACAGCTAGCCAGCCAGGACGGCAGGTCGTCCCACAGGGTGGAGGCAAAACCTGGACCTGAGGGAAGGGCGGAGCCACACAGGGTCTGGGGATCCAGGGGGATCCCAGTATAGGCTGGGGGCGCAAGTAGGCTGCTCACACATGTCAGCTGCACTCCAGGCCTTCTCCACAGAAGCTGGACGTGCTCGGCCAGGGAGGCCCCCGGCCCCTGGACGCTGCGAGAATGAGGTCAGCTGTGCCCTATTCCTACGTCACCTGTCACGGGAACGTTCTGGAGTCTACAGGCAGGAGCGCTCAGGCTGCGTCCCTCTCAGGACCCCGAGGGACCTCGCGCCGGCTCTTCCTGTGGCCCCGAGCCGCCCTCCCCCGGGCACTGCGCAGCTTCTCCTGGCCCTCGGTGAAACCCAAAGCAGGCCATGTCCTGTGCTTTGTCCCCGGCTCCCAGCGCTCGGGGCCATGTAGTCACAGGAAACCAAGGGTGCCCACAGCCTGGCGCGGACCGTGCCCCCCTCCCCCGCCCGGCGCTCACCAGACAGATATGCAAAGCGCTTCTTCAGCTGGTCCTGGATGTCCGCGGCGCAGAGCGGGGTGATGTCCTGGTGCATGATTTCATCTGCAGGGAGAGCAGACAGACAGCACTGTCATTCGGTGGAAACCGCCTCACGCAGCCGTGCACGTCGGCAGACACCTGAGGCGACCCGCGGTCACGTGCTCGGAAAAAGGGATTTCTGTTTCCAGTGCACAGAAACCTTTGTTTCTCAGCACACAGAAAGCTGTGTGCCGGGCAGTTCATCAATATTGAAGATGTGGTGCATGTCAGAGGCACAGAGAAGAGGCGGGTGGGAGGGAGGAGGGACGGACGGACGTGCGGGCAGAAGGGCTCAGGGACGTGAGGGCTGGCAGTGAGCAGCACCGCCTCCGCCCAGCTCTGGAGGTGGCCTGGGCGCCCCCGGGGCCACTGCAGCCCGGCAGACACCTGCGGGTCGGCAAGGAGCCCTGGCCGCCACAGCGGGTCTACACTGTCCGCACACGCACAGAAACAGAGCTCTGTCCCGCGCCCGGGGCCTGCTGCCTGCCTGACGCAGACGTGGAGGGAGGGGTGCCCAGCGCTGAGCCAGATGCTGGCGGGAAAGGTGGCTTTGCCTGCGGGCTGCAGGTCCTAGATCAGGGGCCTGGGGTAGGGCTGTCGCCTGTCACCACGGAGCACGTGAGGCTGGGGTGCCGGCCTTGCTCTGGTGTCTGCCGGCCTCTGCATTTCTGAGTCAACGTCTCGCTAGCGATCGCGTAATTCATAGCCAGACCCCAGCTGAACGGCAGAATTTACATTCTGGGACATTAACACCATTTCTCCAAAGAGACTCAGGACCCCTGCTGATGACTCACGGGTCCTGCCACACGCAGTTTAAGACCCAGGCCGGGAACTGCCTGGAGATCCGGGCCAGGGAGCCTTTCCACCCTGAAAATCCCCACGGAGGCGGCAAAACGCTCCCTGCACAGACCAGCCTCGAAGCCTGCTCTTCCGGTCTTGCAAACAAGCCCGTGTAAACGGTGATACAGCTGCGCACAGGCAGGTCCCTCGTGGAGCCCCGCCCACCCCGCCGGCCTTGCCCTCCGACCCCGCCTGCGCTTGACGGGGGTGCCCGGCGCCTCTGAGCCCGCTCAGCCCCACAGCGCAGCGGTGGCGGTGGCTGGGGTCCGGAAGTGACAGCGCTGGTGCTCATCGCACCCCGAGTGTCGGGACCTGCACGGCCTCCCCAACAGGGAGCTGCCCGCGGGCAGCGCGGCGTCTCAGCGGCGGCTCTCCTTTGTGGGAGGAGAACAGGGCTGGGAACAACCGCTCCGAGAGAGCTTGGAAGGTGTTTCCAGATTCCAGACGAGGTGATTTGTGCTGTCTGTACACACTCGTGCACAGCGTGCAGCCTGGTCGGGGCGGGGGCGGGGGGACATTCAGATCTTCCTCCTCTCGGCAGGAAGGAGTAAGCGTGTGGTCAATACCACACCTGTGCCTCTGCTCCTTGCACTCGGCCTCCGTAAGCCCGGAGACACAAGACCTGGAGCACGAACCATGGAAGGCAAGGCCTCCGTAAGCCCGGAGACACAAGACCTGGAGCACGAACCATGGAAGGCAAGGCCTCCGGAAGTCTGGAGATGTGCCCGGGGTGGGGGAAGGCAGCAGACACCGGGCAGGCAAGTCCCTTAGCGGGGACCCAGCATCGGTGATGGGCGTAGACTGTGGTGTGGGCAGTTCCTCAGACCTCACCACCACCAGCACCTCAAGACTCCCGCCAGACTCCACCAGCCCAGGAGGAAAGACGACTACGGGCGTCCGGGCCTCTGACGGTGGACACTGCACGGTAGTCCACGGACCGAGCCCGCGCCGCAGAGTCTTCTGGGCAGCACCGCCTCCCCACGCTCCCAGATCCCTGAGCTCAGTACTGCACAGCACGGGCACTCTGCACTCTGTGCCCCGCTCACCGATGGCACAGGGCTTTCCCATGTGACAGAGACAGGCCTGCAGTTACCGACCATTCCTGTAGTCTGTGACAGAGGGACAGCCCACTGGCCGGATCGTGGTCAACATGAATTTGGTTCCTTGGAGAGACATCTTTGGGCCTCATCAACTACCCTCCTCTGTGGGTGCTGGCCACTCTCATGTTCCCAGAGCTCCTCCAATGGGTGGACCGAGGTCCCTCAGGCCTCAGGGCCTTTGCACGAGCTGCGTCCTGTAATGCATCTCCCATGTCTGCCAGCCAGTCCAATCTTACTCAACTCCTGACCAAGAGGACACATCTTCAGGGAGGCCTTTTTCCACCTCCTGGCCTGAGCTGGGCCTCCCAGCCCCCTGCACCCCCACCGGAGAGTCTTGGGGCCCACTACTCAAGCCCAGGGCCCAGCCCAGCACCTGCTGGGATAGGAGCTCAAAGAACTTGCGTCGAGGGGCGCCTGGGTGGTGCAGTCGTTAAGCGTCTGCCTTTGGCTCAGGGCGTGATCCCAGCGTTCTGGGATCGAGCCCCACGTCAGGCTCCTCCGCTATGAGCCTGCTTCTCCCTCTCCCACTCCCCCTGCGTGTGTTCCCTCTCTCGCTGGCTGTCTCTATCTCTGTCAAGTAAATAAATAAAAAATCTTTAAAAAAAAAAAAAAGAACTTGCGTCGAACAGAGAGAACGAGAGGCGCGTGACCTGGTGAGTTTCTGCGGCAGCATTTGGAATCCAGCTAGTTCGGCAAAGTTCTCTCTGACCTGCACACAGGGTGGTGCGGGAGTTCCAGAGCCCGTGGCCTGCGGACTGCGGGGGCGTGGTAGCCTGCGGCCTTGCTGTGGAGCCCACACTCGTGAGGTTTCTGGGGCAGAACGCATTGTCATGCTGGGCCTTAGGTCAAAGGCCCGGTTTCAGGTGTGGACGATAGAGTTCCTCCATGCACAGCCGGGCTGGAAACAGCACAGAGGCGGTGCGTGCAAGGACTCCATCTAGAGGTCACTCCATCTACAGCCACGGCGCGTGGTGCTTGTCTCCGTCCCCGGCTGCTTCTGCCCCCGGCTCCGGGGCTGCGGGCGCAGAGGGCAGCTCTTCCACGGGCAGCTGCAGCTTGAGGACGGGGCAGAGGACACCGCGACCGCCAGCTAGCAGGAAACGGAGGAGCCTGCGGGGGAACGGCAAGCCTCCCCCCGCACTCCAGGGTCAGAAGTCTGGACAGGAAGGGGGTCGCCCCGCCCGCTGGCTCTGTCAGAGGGTCAGGCGAGGTCCCGCGTCTCCACAGAACGGCTCTGTGTGAGCACAATGCCGCCCAGAGAAGCCCCGTCTCCAGCATTCCTGTCTCGAAGGGAGACCCCCAGGCGAGGAGCCCGTCCCAGAGTCACATCTGAGGGAGGGTAACAAGGGTCTGGTCGCGGAGAGGGCAGCCCTTCCCTTCCGCGCCCACAGGGGTGGGGCTGGGGGCCCAGCACATGGCAGGGGGCACACGGCCCTCTCACCTCTTCGGCGGGAACCACCCCTCGGCTCTCAGTTTAGCGGCCCTGGGACCAGGCTCAGCTCCAGACAAGTCCACCACCACCTGGGACCCTTTGGGACCAGAGTGGCCACTGGGTGCAGAAGATGACGTGCAGCCCCGAGCCCACGCCGCTCCTCAGAGCCCCACGCTGCATCTCCGAAGTCCACGCGGCCTCGCCTGGCAGGTCTGCAGCTCAGGCCTGTGTGGGAACCACCTGGACGCCTTGGCAAGGTGCGCACAGAACGGGTGCCCTGCATTTTCTATCCCGCCCGCCCCCCGCTGGCCACAAACACTGAGTGGACTACAGCCCAGCACAAGCTGCCCCAGCAGGGGACGCTGCGCTGAGGTCAGGCCCGTGTCCAGTGGGACGAACAGCAGGTCAGAGGGTGTGCTGATCGTGGCACACTCAGGGCGCCGGGAGGGTGTGTCTCCATCTGCCACCAAGCAAGCGTTTGCCCGTTCTTCAACACCCGTCTTACGTAGGGTGTCAGCCAGGTGGGCCGCGGGATGCACTGTCCAAACCCGCACCAGGCCAGGGACCACACGCAGAGCGCCCACACCTTACACCTGGGCTTGCGGAAACTCATAGCGCACAGTCCGTGGGCTCCGAGCGAGACACAACTCCCAGAGTAGCTCTGGGAACACTGTTGCACAGGAAGTTAGCTGCGTGACCCCTGCCCCGGGGGCTGCGTGAAGCCGGGACATGGCAGACGCCCGGCCTAGATGACACACACCTCTGTCTTTGCCACGGGCAGACAACCAGGCCCCGATGACCCTCAGAACCCTCCTTGACACAGGCTCCGGGCAGCTGCAGCCAGCACGCAGAGACGACACGAGCCAAGGCCAGTGCTGGCCCCTGAGCGTAAGCAGCACTCAGACATGCCTCCCACAGCATGACGTGTTTCTCCGGCCCGACTCCTGCTGTGGGGTCGCTGGGATCGGAGCCCCAGAAGGTTGTCTCTGCACTTGCTCCGCAGTCGGGGACAGCAGGGTCCCCTCCAGACCGAGTGGACCCCGGGCTCTGGGTGGCCGCTGGGGAGGGCCAGCAGCTCGGCCAGTAACACTCGGGGAATCGCCCCGCTTGTCCTCGCTAAAACGAAGACATGGCTTTCAGTGAAGTTCTACACGAGCCGCTGCTGGGCCAACAGCGCAGAGAAGGAACCACCTCCCCCAAACCGCCCAGGCCTTCAATCAGGCAAGAAAGCAAGCGTTTCTTGAACGTCTGCTCTACGAGCAGTTGGCGTAGTGGAAACACCGGAGAAGTGTAAGAACCTGCTGAACTCACAGGCTGGCGGAGCAGCCACGGGACTCTGCAGTCGGTGCCCACAGAACGCCTCCCGCGGTAGAGACGGCGGCAGTCACTGTCACCGAGGACTCCTCGCGTGTCCGTGCATCGGTCACAACCCCAGCAGGCGGGAGTATCCTATTCCATCTGTTGGATGAGCAGACTAAGGCACAGAGACGGCCAGTGACTTGCCTGAGGCCGCACAGCGGGGGCCGTGGAGATTCCAGGAGCAGCAGCTCAGAGGGAGGGACAAGGTACTGCCCATCAGAGGCTTGTCACGCGGGTGACTTTCAGGGACAGGTTAGTAAGCGGAGATGCTCCTTGGGGTGCCTGGCCAGTGAGCCGTGGCGAAGGGCTCAAAGGAGCAGAAGCAGGAGAGGTCAGACCTCTTGGTGAGCTTGGGCCACGGCGACCCTCGTGTCACAGGTCGAAGAAATGACATTCAGCCGTTCCCAGAGGCATTTAAAATCACCCCATAGCTCTGTACGCATTTTCCTTTGTTAGAGCCTGAATAGCATTCTGACTCGAGGTCGTAAACGCTCTCCCTGCTGCACGTGGAGGAGACCGCGGGGTGGCTGGGATCAGGCTGCTAAGCCCGCGGACGCGCTGCGGCCCTGGAGGCCCCGCTCAGGGAGCAGCCGCTACGCACTTTTGAACCTGAACCTGCCCAGGCCCCCAGGGACCCCGGTGTGCAGGGCTGCCGGTGCGTCCGGGCGGCCTTCTGGGAGTCGCTCTGATGAGGGGCTGGAGCCAGGGGGCTGCAGTCCGCATGCTGGCTCGCCTTTCCTGCTCAGGGATCCCTGGTTTCCGGCCATTCCTCCGCTCCTTAGTTTCCGTGGCATCCCGCTCGCAGGACGGCTGTGTGTGGTGCCTGGCGTGTGGACAGGTGTCCAGCTGTCACGAATGCTCAGGGACACACAGCCTGCACTGTGCCCTGGCCGGCACCTGGCTTTCTGAGCCACCGAGGGGGTGGGCCGCATTGAGCCCCCAGTTCTGACCACGGTGTTTTCTCCTTGGCCTCCGTTACCGAGAACGACACAACCACCGGAGACGGTGTTCGCTTCCACACGGCAGAGGACGCAGATGGCAGTTGTCACCACTGCCCACGGGGGGCTCTGCGGCAGGCACCGGGGGATGCCGAAGTCCCCCCAGAAGTGCAGCCTTGCACACGCACATGCACGCAGGTACAGGACGGGCATGTGCGGAGGGAACAGCTCACGGGACCGCGAGGGCAGCGCAAACACGTCAGAACAGACCTGAAAACACCTCCCCCCCACTTAAGGCAACGTTTCCTCAAGACCTTGTTTCAGAACCAGATCCGAAAACCGGAACCCCTATTAGAGGAGACGGTTCCTGACATGGGCTCCGGTCCCACCCTGAGAAGACAAAGACCCATGTGCCCCATGGGTGCACACGCTGGCACACGCCCCACACCCCGCACGGCGTGGCCCTGCACCGGGCTGCACACCGGCCCCTGCTCCCCCAAGTCCCCGTCACGCCCTGGATTCTGTTTTCAGGTGCTGCTGTCAGACCCACTTCCGTCCCAATCTGGGCGAGCCCATGCAAAGCCCTCCCTCGGCTCCAACAGGGAGCCCAGGCCCCCCAAGCACAGCAGAGCCCAGAGCACACGCCCTCCCTGCGTTCATGCCACTTTGGGCCATTCCGGACGGTTCCTTGGGCCTGCCCTGCTGGCCCAGGAAGTCCCTGTGTGGGTGAGAAACCTCTCATACCCTCGGTGCACATGGGTCATCGTGTCCGATCCTGGGCAGGGGCGGGCCCCACGTGGCCCCATGTGGCCCCGGGCTGTAGTTTCAACCCTGCCTTCGCCCGGCTCCAGCACTTGAAGTAGGAGGAACGGCTCCTGGAGTGGGTCCGGATTAAGGGAGGGAACAGCTGCGACACGCAGGGACAGAACAGAGGCCGCGCTCAGGGCAAGCGTGGCCACCCGGGGCGCATGGCACTCCTCCCTGCCCCTGGGGTCCCTGGACCTTCGCTCCTGTCCCTCTTCAGCAGCTTCGTTCCTCCTTCCCGTGCTCCAGTCCAACCCCAATCCCAGCCCCAGCTCCAGCCCGAGCTGCTAGAAACGGGCTCGTTCTCACAGGCGAAAATGGCAGTGGGGCTGGAAGCACCTCGGTGGGCCCCCTCCACCCTCCCGGGACCAAGGTGGAGGTCGAGGACCGCAGTGGCAGACTCCAGGCCTCCCGGTCAGCACCGGCCTGCAGGCCAGCCAACCACACCCCAAGGGAAGCCCACACCCTGCTGGCTGGGGGTCCATGTTGGTGGGCGCCTCTCCAGCTGCCAGGACAGGGCAGGGTCAGGGAGGGGGGCTGGCCGTACAGGGCAGCTTCCCACGGCTCTGGGGCTGCTGCGAGCGTGTGCGTGGCCCGACCCCTTTTGCCAAATCACCCCATTTATGGAAGTCTTCCCCGCAGGGTCATCACAACACAGCCTTCAGCCGGCGGCTACTTCCTGAGCACACGGGCTCTGGTTTCAGGGCCACAAAGGTGAGCCCGCCAACGGGCCCAGACACGGGGCCTGAGCAGGTGGAGGTCTGCGAGCCCGGCTCGGACCCTGCCCTGGCCACGGCCCGGGTGTCAGCCACATCGTAGATGAGAGGGTGCTGGGCTGGGGGCTGGCAGAGGGATGCCATGGCACTCTGTTCCGGGCTGCCGTGCGTGTCGTGGAGCTGGAGTCCCACGCAGGGCTCCGGTGGCCAGCCCCACCTCTGGGCTCGGGGCACATACTGACTGCAGCTGCGGCCACGGGACCTGGAGCCCCTGGAACCGAGAAGGGGCCTCCTGCCACAAGCGAGGGCATCCTTCACGCCCACACTGGGGTGGCCCCCCTGAGGCCGCCGTCACTCGCCTGTCCTTCCCAGAATGCTGACGGGGTTGGCCCCCACTTTTCCCCAGGACCTCCCTGCAGCCACGGGCCACGGCGCTCACAGTGGTCAGGTCGAGGATGGAGCACAGCCAGGAGCTCCCTTTGAACTTTTGGCTTCCTGTGAATTCTGAGTCACAATTCTGTTTCATTCAATGGAGCACCCAGTCGCCTCCCTGGCTCTGTGGCCACGCATGCACCTGCGTGGCTTTGGGAACCAGGGACGGGGCCCAGAGGGTTTCCAAAGTCCACGCCCACGGGGCTGGGATCAGGCCGGAGGCTGTCCTCCCCTATGGGCAGGGGCAGGTGCGCAGGCTCACGGCTGGCCCGGACGCCACACGGCCAGGGTGAGGCCGGCCCAGGGGCTTGGGAAGCTGCACCCCCCGCCCCCAAAAGAGCATCAGCACAAGGAGGCTTGACAGGAGTGACAGGGGCCTCTCAGACACGCTCTGTGGCCACGGCTCAGAAACCCGGCGGAAGCATGACTAACAGCAGACGGGTTTTAAGGCACAAATATCAGGGAAGAGGGTGTAGCCGTGACACGGAGAGCACTGTCTGCTGTGACGCCGCCAGACCACACCGGCCACGGGTGCCACAGTGAAGCCCCCAGTGCTCGGTGCACCTGGGAGCCCACGACCGCAGAGCAGGGACAGCGGCGCCAAGCTGAGCTCCCCGAGAAGTGGCACGGGAGGTGGGGCGGGCGTGGCAGGCCCAGCGAGGAGGCCTCGTGGCCACACTGCGGTCTGAGTTTATCACCTGTGGCTACATAGTGGGTTTTCAGTGCCCAGAACAGGAGGAAGGGGCAAGGGAAGCTCATGAAACCAGCCAGGCACTGGCCACGTCAGCCCGATGCAGGCGGACAGGTGGGCCAGGTGACGTGGACAGCAAGCCAGCACCACCCAGAGCTCGCTGACTGCAGCCTCCCTGCACCAAAGGTGAGGATCCGAACTCGGGCTTCGGCACGAGGTATCTGTGGACCTTTCATTCTTGGTGATGCTCCCACTGGCAAACTTTCTATGCTCTCAGGAACAGAGAGGCATCTGCTTGGGCAGCCTGGACGGGGCCCCAGGATGTGGCAGTGGCCATCTCTGGCTGGGGCTGTGACATCACAGGCAGAGCCACTGGGTCCATCCCGCACCAGAGCCAGCGCCTGTGGCCCCAGGAACGCTGAGCCCAGCGAGCTCCTGGAACAGCACTGGGTTAGCCCTCGGGAGGGGACTGCTGTGTGGACCAGCCCTGGAAGGTGAACAGACTGATGCCCGCGCATCTCTCCCTCCCGGCCCGGGAGGGAGAGAAAGCGAAAGAACCAGCCCCATCCCAAGTGTGTCCCACAACCAGCCGCACGCACATACCCACAGAGTCACTCCAACCTCTCCTGCGCCTCGGAAACCAAGACGCTGCGTTTGCAGCAAAAACAAAGACCGCCAGCCCCAGAGCAGCGGGGGTGACAGCACGCCGGCCACACATTCTGGCTTTGGGCTGAGCCTCGCGGGCGGGGGAGTCCCCCAGGTCCACGTTACCAGCCTCGGCATCTTGCTGGCTCTCAAGTAGCAGCTCCGGCCTACGCGCCTCACACCCGCCCCGGGACGCCCACACTCACACCCACACCGGCCACGCTGCTGGAAACTGAGGAAACATTTCTGACAGAGCCTTCTTATCTGTCAACATTAAAGAATCACAGATCAGGAAAATCACTGCGTCTCGTCCTTCGTCCGGATCTGCCCTCAGAAGGCGGCTCACAGACACGCGTGCGAGGAGGGCAGGCGTGGCGCGGCCCATCACAGACGCCAACAGCAAGCCCCTTCCAGGACCCCCAGAGGCTACCCAAGACTCTTCCCTGAACGGTAGATGTGGACTTCATTCCCGCTCTCTGAGCACCACAAACTCCACGTACCTTCAAGCACACAGACGCTGCACTAATCGTCCCCGAGACCTTGCACGTCTCGTCCACCCTGGGCCTCCCCGTGGCGGCCTGCGACACAGGCTGCTGCCTCTCTCCAGGTGGCCAGCAGGGCAGGGGTACAGGTGCTCCACAGACGCTGGCCCACCAGGAGCCGCCGCCCGGCGGAGCACACATACAGCTCAGCGCGCGGGAGGCAGGGACAGACGGGGAGGGCTGGAGGGTGTGGGGCAGGCGAGATGAAGAGGGAGCTGGCGGGTTAGGCTTTGGTGGGGAGGGGTCACGCACCGCCGTTGACCTCACTGATGTCACGAGGACAAGCCAGGAGGCACCTAAGCCTGTGATGGGATCGTGGCTCAAACCCACCATCCGGCTCTGCAGTGTGAGTCACCCTGGGACACAGCACACGCCCGTGGCCTCCCCTTGGTCTCCTGTTGACTCAGGGCAGGTACCGGCCTCTGCTAGCACAGACGGGAAGGGCGACGTGGGCATCCTTGCTGGTAAACGGCAGGCGCCAATCAAAGCCAGCATGCGGCGACCCAGGGTTCCAGGCACGCCCATCTGACGTGTTCCACCGCACCGGCAGGAGAAAGACCCACGCCACGCGCACCAACAGCGGCTTCCTCCTCAGGCAAACAAACACCCTTGTTTTTGGGAAACAGCAAATAGTTTGTGGAGACGGGAGACCCTCCAACCCTTCCTCCGACAACCCACATACCGTGAGAGTAACGTCCGCTGGAAGAGCGCACGTTACAAGAACCGGAACTAGTCCCCACTCAGGAAAACAAGCCGACGTCTGCAATGACTGGTGGCCGAAATGAAGAACCTCCCGGAACGGAATACACGTGTGGGGCGGCCGGGCTCGCGGCAGGCGCCCCGAGAGCACGGCACACCCGCAGCCGAAATGCGCGCAACACAGCGTCTGCCCCAGAGCCTCCCGCGTCCGCCCCGATGTGCTGACCCCAGACCCCCAGTACAGCACGGCTCGCCACGCGTGCGGCGCTGGCCTCCGACCCTTCCCCGCGGCCACCTCAGCCGTCGGCTCATTCACCACACGCCGGGGCCTTCGTCATCAAACTGGAAATTTCGGATGTTTGCTAAGGTTTGGCTGATTCATTCAAGTTGACAGAAATAGTTGACGAGCTACTTTGTCAACCTTTGGCAGAAGCACCTGCTAGAAACCACTTCAAAATGAGCTTCCTTCCTTCCTCGGAATGGCAACAAGGAGACGCAGGCCGTGCCCTCTCCTCTGGCCTGGGGTCTTTGTTCCTGGGCACCCTGGCTGGCCTCAGGAGTGCCCACCCTCCCCCCGGGGCAGGAACAGGTCCTACAGAGACCGGGGGGCTGGCACTGCCACAGGCTGGGGCCCCCAGGCCTGATCCTGCTGCTGGACAGCCCTCTGTCGGGGTGCGTGTGCACCCGCAGCCGTGGGGACAGCGCTGGCTGGAGTCTGCCAGGGACCGCAGCGCTGCCGGCCCCCAGGCCCTGGGGCTCCTGGCAAGCGCACCAAGCGCATATCCCGGAAAGCTCGAACAAAGGAGCCCCCGCGAGAGCTCCTTCCAGATTCCAGGGTGAGCACCTTGATTCCAGGGCGGGGGAAAGGTGGCCAGGGCCCCAACCCCGCAGCGGCGCCTGATACGCCCCCACCCCAGGAGCACTGCTCCTGCTCCCGCTCCTGCCGGCACCGCCCCAGCCTGGACCCCACTGTCAGGGCCGACCGGCCTCCGTCTCTGCAGCCCCTGCGTGGGCGACACATGCGGCGGCCCCAGAAGGCCCAGCCCACCCCCCATGCACCGTCCCCCAGCCCTGCCAGGGCCAGCGCACTGCCCACACGCACCTGTGCTGGTCCTCAGGGGGAGCCACAGCCCGGAGATGTCCTGAGACAGCAGGGAGATGAGGCTTAAGGTCATGCTGTCGCCTCCCTCAGCACGCGGCGTAAGGAGGTGGTGGCCTGCCTCCCGGCACGCCCGTCCTGGACGCACAAAGGAGGGCGGCAGGGCTCCATTTTGGGGTCGCCCGCCCGCTGGCCTGCCCCCCAGGGCCTTGGTGCTAGATCCACAGCTCGGGAGAGCGCTCGCGGTGGCGACTCCTAGATGTGCCTGCCAGGAACTGCCCAGCCCCCCGCAGCGAGGCTCTGCGGCCCCAGCTCCATCCCCGCCGCCCGTCAGCACCCTCCCTGTGGGGGCCCCGTGCCCAGCGCAGTCGTCCCCCAGCCCTCGGGAGGGGCAGGGTCTGCACGTCCTGGCCCAGGGGCACCTCGCCTGCCCCAGTCTGTCTGTCCCATCAGTCTGTACTCCTTGGAGAGCTGTGTGTGTGCACGGCTGTTCACGTGTGTAAACAGGTCCTGAGCAGCTGGGGCCTCAGACGCCCCCAAGGGCTAAGAACCTGGAAAATGCAAGGGGGAGGGGAACCCCTGGGGAGCTCGTTAAAATGCAGGTTTGATTTGGGCTGGGGGTGCGCCCGGCGCTAACAAGCTCCCAGGTGAGGGGAGGCTGCTAGTCTAGTCGAGGACCAGGTTGTGGGCAGAAAGAGCCCGAGGGGCTCGAGTGGCGCTGGAGCCCACGGCCGGAGAGCGCTGTCCTCAGCTGGACCAGGCTCCGGGCGGAAGCCTTCACGGAGCGTGCAGGTTTATCCACGGTTGGAATATCACGTCACAGACTCATGTTCCCACCCACCTGGGCCTCAGGGGGCTCACAGGGCCGCACACACTCACGCTGGTGGGGAGGGCACTCTCACTGCGGCGGCGGCTGCCCTGCATCTGCTCCACACCCCCCTTCACGTCTGTCACGTGGCCAGACTGACCTGCTGGACAATTCCAATCCCCTCCTTCCGGTCCGCTCCGCCCCAGCCTCCCCCACCGACGCTGGCGGGCACAACGCTTCACGCGCTGCTCCAGGGACGGGCCAGGGGACTTTCAAGCAGACCAGGCTGCAAGCCCCTGGAACAGTGGGCCAGGCCTTCAGAGCCGAGCCAGTCCAGCCTCTCCTGTGGCCACGCTCACCAGCATCGCCCCAACCCGAGGCCCCGGTTGCACCGCAGCGGGTCCACCAGATCCCAGACCCTGGCACAGCTCCCCCACAGCACTGGGCAGGCTCTGGGCCAGGGACACCTCCAAGTCAGCACACAGGGAGGCCCACCCGCACGAGTAACTAGCAACCGAAGCGGCTCTGGGAAAGAAGGTGTCGGAGCCAAGGCTCTGCCACCAGAAGGGACCTGGCTTTTCAGCAGGAGGACAGGGGCACACGGTGGAGGGAGGGGCTACAGTGATGCTCCTGCCCGCGCCCCCCACTCCCACACCACTGCAGGCTCTCGCGGCCAAGGTCTGGCTGTGCGGCCCAGGGCCTCCAGCAGCCTGCTGTGTTCTGAGGAAGGCAGCAGCCACGGCGGGCCGTGACCTCAGCCGGGGGCCGTCTGCACCTGGGCAGGGCAGGGCTGGCTCCTCTGCTGCCACCACGCCCGCTCACTCGTCCTGCATCCGGGAAGGACGGCCACGCCTGGCCTAGAGTTCCCCCACCGCCTGCTGGGTGGACAGTCCCAACAGCACGCCAGGCCTGGGCAGGAGAGGCGTCTCGCACCCGGGACCGCACAGCCCCCTTTCTGCCACCCGGTCAAGAGAACGGCCCCCTGGAGAGAGCAGAGCTCCAGCCCCAGCTCCTGACCATTGGACTCACTACTGACTACGTCCACTGCCGGCCCTCCAGCCCGGCAGCCCACACTTCTCAGGAAACACACGTGGT